>NC_090026.1:116596001-117799751 GCF_037176765.1 Anolis sagrei | reverse complement strand
ATTGTATTTGAGGGAGATCCATAGGACGAGATGGATGTCATTTACCTTTCTCAACTGACATACAGGTAAAGCAATGCCTTTCATAGACCTATAAGATTTTTTTGGGGGAAGGGCTTCAGTGTGTTTGAGAGAGATCCAAAAGAAGAGTTTATGTGTTTTTACCCTTCTCACCTGAACTTAAGGTAAAGCAATGCCTGTCATACAACTATAGGTGTTTTGTGGGGTTCTGTGTATTTGAGGGAGATCCACAAGAAGAGAGTTTGTGTCAATCTTTCTCACCTGACATAAAGGTAAAGCAATGCCTGTCATAAACCTATAGGTGTTTTGTGGGGTTCAGTGTATTTGAGGGAGATCCACAAGAAGAGACTTTGTGTCAATCTCTCTCATCTGACATAAAGGTTAAGCTATGTCTGTCATAGACCTATAGGTGTTTTGTAGGGTTCAGTGTATTTGAGGGATCTATAGGAAGGAATGTCTGCCATTGATCCTTCTCACTTGATACAAAGGGTCCATGAGGACCCCAAGATTCTTTTCACATGTACTGCTCTCAAGCCACGCGTCCCCCATTCTGTATCTTTGCATTTCATTTTTTTTGTGCCTAAGTGGAGTATCTTGCATTTGTCACTGTTGAACTTCATTTTGTTATTTTTGGCCCATCTCTCTATGCCTGTCATAAACCTATAGGTGTTTTGTGGGGTTCAGTGTGTTTGAGGGAGATCCACAAGAAGAGAGTTTATGTCTTTTATCCTTCTCACCTGACAGTGTCTATCATTAAACCTATAGGGTTTTGTGGGGTTCAGCATGTTTGAGGGAGAGCTACAAGAAGAGAGTGTCTGTTTATCCTTCCCACCTGAAATAAAGGTAAACAATGCCTTTCATAAACCTATAAGTCAGTGGTTCTCAACCTGTGGGTCCCCAGATGTTTTGACCTTCAACTCCCAGAAATCCTAACGGCTGGTAAACTGGCTGGGATTTCTGGGAGTTGTAGGCCAAAACACCCAGGGACCCATAGGATAAGAACCACTGCTATAGATGTTTTGTGGGGTTCAGTGTATTTGAAGGAGGTCCATAGGAAAGAATTTATGCCATTTATCCTTCTCTCCTGAAAAAAAAGGTAAAGCAGTGCCTATCATATAGGGTTTTTGAGGGAGATTCACAACAAGAGAGTTTGTGTCTTTTATCTTTCTCGCCTGACAATGCCTATCATTAAACCTATAGGGTTTTGTGGGGTTCAATGTATTTGAGAGAGATCTACAAGGAGAGTTTGTTTCTGTTTATCCTTCTCATCTGATATAAAGGTAAAGCAATGCATCTCATAAAACTAAAGGGTTTTTGTGAGGTTCAAGGTGTTTGAGGGAGATCCATAGGAAGGAATTTATGTCATTTATCCTTCTCACCTGAATAAAGGTAAGGTGTTCTTAGGTAAAGCAATGCCTGTCATAAACCTATAGTGTTTTTGTGGGGTTCAGGTATTTGAGAGAGATTCACAAGAAGAGGGTTTGTGTCTATTTATTCTTCTCACCTGACATAAAGGTAAAATTCTTAGGTGAAGCAATGCCTATCATCAAGCTATCGCAGGCACCCTCACACTGCGGTCCTCCAGCTGTCCGGGCCTCCAACTCCCAGAAGTCCTAACAAGCTTGTTCAATTGTCAGGAATTCCAGGAGTCGAAGGTCCAAATAGTTGGAGGGCCACAGTTTGAGGATGCCTGAGCTATAGGTTTTTTGGGGTTCACTGTATTTAAGGCAGATCCATAGGAAGCAATTTAGGTCTATTTATCTTTTTCACCTGAAATAAAAGTAAGGTGGAACAATGCCTTTCACAGATTTATCAGATTTTTGGAGGGGCTTCAGTGTATTTGAGGGAGATCCACAATAAATAAAATAAAAGTAAGTTAATTGATATGTTATTAGCTGAAGCAGTGCCCTTCATAGGCCTATATTTGGTCACAGCCTTTGAGAGATTTTGGTCAGGGTATTTGAGGGAAATCCATAGGAAAAGATGTATATCATTTCCTCCTCCTTTTAAAAAAAATTAAAAACGAAGATTTAAGGTACTGTGGACCCTGAGGATCTACTGCCCTTTGGTTCCAGAGCCCCCATGGATGACAATGTAAAATAGTATCCCATAATAGCAAAATCCATGTTTATTTTTTGGATTATAGGTTCAGTGACCCTTATAAGAATTGTTTGGGACCAGAAGTACTCGAGATTTCTGTTTTTTTGTGGGTGAGCTTTACAATATTCCAAGGAAATCCATAGGAAAAGATTTATGCTATTTTTCCCTACATTTTTAAATAAAAAAATGGAGGGAAAAATAAAAGGATTCCCGTGGATACCAAAATCTGGATGCTCAGTTCTCATTACAGGCAGTCCCCAAGTTACACTTACTATACTTGCAAACATAGCTATATCTTAATTGATAAAAAAAACTCACAAAACGTTAAAACAAAAGTACAGGCCATCTGCAAGTTATGAACAAGAGAGGTTCTGTAGATTTGTTCTAATGATGAATTTGTATGTAAGTCAGAATTTTTTTTTAGTGTAACATCAGCCATATATCTTTGGACAACACAGGGAATGGTTAACAGCCCTGTGGAGTTTGTTTTGCTGTTTTGTGATTTGGCTTGTGGAAACAAGGATTGGTGATAAAGCTTCAGTGAGACATCCTTTTCCCATGATAACTCTTTTGGGAATGACTTTCCCCTCCTAGAGGTAGATTTCTCTCACTTTCTGTTGTCTCATCTTGTCCTTACCTATGAATCATTTGTAAGTGGGATGTTTGTAACTTAGAGGCTTTCTGCATATACAGTGATGAAGTAAACTTGCATCCCTTAATGGCAAAACCCAGGTTTATTTTTCGGTCTACAGGTTGAGTAATCCTTATCTGCAATGCTTGGAACCAGAAGGGTTTTAGATTTCAGATTCTCTTTTAAAAACATTGATGTATTTGCATACTACATATATAATGGTATATCTTGGAGGTATCAAGTCTAAAAAGAACTATGATTTGTGTTTCATATATTATTTATATTTGTGGCTGGAAGATAATTTCATGTTATGTTTCATATATACCTTACATTTAACTCTCAGAAAACAAAGCTACCTTGTGGATAGTTTTGGACTGTTTCATATTTTGTGTTTTCACATATGGGATGCTCAACATTGAGTGAAGATTCTTACACTTGTCTAATGTGATAACATAACCATTCTTACACTGAACATAAAGCAACATATATAACATGTGTGTGTGTGTGTGTGTGTGTATCTTGAAGCCCTGGATGGTTGAATCTATGGATTCAGAATCCGTGGATATGAGTGGCAGGCTATACCTATTTGGGAAGGCTTCATCTTTATTAATTCATCTCTTAACACACTTTCCTGCTTCTAGTGTCCTCCTGGGTGGTTAAAGGGTGATTAAAGGCCAAATTGCGATTACAGTTCCTTTTGCTTTTCAATCTGCTTTAATGGTTGGAGGGATTCTGAATTATTCAAGTTAACTGGTTGTTGTTCTTTGTATTAATTAAAATTCTATACACCCAGTTTAATGGATAACGGATTGATTTTAATCTGCTTGAGTTGTTATCTGGTGATTCCATGATTAACATAGTTTATCTTTCCTTAAGGCGGCACATCTGCTATAAAGTAGGCCCTTGGTATCCATTGGGTTTTAGTTCTGGGACAACCTTCCCTAGGGAAACTAAAATTCATAGATATTCAAGATTTATTAGATACAAAGGTGTAATGAAGTACTGTCTATTATATATATAAAAAACCCTTCAAAGTTTGGATGGTTGAATTCCTGGATGCTGAATCTTTAGGCATGGAGGGCTGAGTGTATATTAAGTAAGAATACAATAGGTAGGCATCACTGACCGAATGTCCTGGAATTTGTTTCTTTGTTGGTTAGATTTATATCCCACCCTTCATTTGGCAATTTCAGTAACCCTTTTGCACAAAATGTTAGCACTCATATTGAAGACTGCACAGGATGTTGTCTTGTTATTGTGTTGCAAAGTCATTTTTACCATCAGTTTCCCCATTTCCCTAATGGATGAACTAGTTAGCTTGGTTCGTGTTTCTTTTGCTTATGCCCTCACATTGAGTGAAGATTCTTACACTTGTCTAATGTGATAACGTAACCATTCTTACACTGAACATAAAGCAACATATATAAAATACCCGAACATGCTTTGCTTCAAGTTGTTTGATGGAAAAAAAATGTCTTCAGGAATTCCGATTATTATTGCTGTTGTTGTGTTCCTTCACCATAAGTTGTTTTTGACTTATGGAAGACCTAACACTGGTTTTCTAGACAAGATTTGTTTGGAGCAGGCTTGCAATTACTGAGACCCAAAGTCACCAAGTGGATTTTTATGGGTGAACAGGCATTTGAGATGTGTTCTCCTGGATCCTAGTTCAGCACACAAACTGCTATGCCACAGTGGTTCTTTGATGATGATGATCCATTGTCGGTGGGGGTTCACATGGCTCTTTGGATATCGATGGACTGCAACTCCCATCATTCTCTGTCATGCCCCCCCCCCCCCAAGCTCTCTGTTATGGGGAGAGGTCTGTATGCCAAGTTTGGTTCAGATCCATTGTTGTTAAGCGTCATGGGGCTCTCTGGATGTTTGAGTTATCTTGGAAACTGCTCACAAACTTTGATACATATATACATACATACAAATTTATTTTCACTTTTATTATATAGATATTTTATTTTTAAAACATGTGTTGTATTATATTTGAGTTATATTTTGTATTGGACTTCTATTCCATCTTGCTTTTCAAAATGGGAGACCACAATAACACTAATAAAATGTACTATTAAAATAAAGATAAAGATCAAGTATTAAAGCCTAAATTACCAGTCCCAACAAGGGTATACTCACTGAATTGTTTACTGAATAGGGAGTCAACACTAATGTGAATCTCATTGCTTCAATAAATCTGTTCTGTTTGATTCTAGCAATTGGATTTAATAAATAAAATTAAAGGTGTAATTCAAAAATCTCAATTTTTTAATTAAAAAAACCCAATTTAACAATGGTAAAAGAGCAACTAATTGGTAAGAAGCTCTTCATCAGTAGTGAATTGGTTGCCCGATCCTCTGTCAGATTTATGTAGGTCATACATTTTCTTTCTCAAAGACATAGTTTTGTCGATATATTTTCTAGGAATACTGGCTATTATAATTTTTTCTTTAGAGAAAAATTTGAAACTCATATCGAAGCAAATCTAGCTGCTTTACATGTTTAAACTGTAATTCAAGTTAGTGAAATGCCTTTTTCAAAAATAATTATATACAAATTGTCTAAAACAGCAAGAATTAATGAATTTTATAATAAAATTAAACTTTAGGCATTTTAAAAAACTCATCACATCAAATATAGATTTTTTATAGCTATATTTCCAAACAACGAATTTAAATATATTCTGGGATCATAATAATACACAAAATTAGATCTGGATATTGCTTTCATTAAATAATTGTTTATGTATGTTTGTGTTCATTTGATACTCAGATTCCAATGTTTAAATCTTTATCAACATATCTTATTTTAGCAGTTCAACAAACAAATATTGAATGAGGTGGAATTAACAACAAGGAATAGGGTGGGTTCTGTTGAGGCATTTGAAATCACAGTTTCAAGAAAAGGGATTGAATTTAAAAATATAGGAGTCTAGATTAGATTAAAGGCCTGTGTGCTCTCAGTGACAAACCAGTTTCCTATAGAAAGCGCACAAGCAACATATATATCAACAATACTCTCTTTGCTTTAGATATTCAACTGGATTGGTGGAAGTAGATTTAATTGCACCATTCAACAATGTTCTCTGACCTTCTGTGTACATTTCTAGGGGACTATGGAAGGAAATAATGATGAAGTCAGCTTTCATTTGGCTAAAACAATGGAACCAATCTATGGCATTCCAGGATCCAATCCACTTTAGTCTTTTCTTCAGTCTTATGAACTATACATCAGAACCATATCTATACCCATGTTATTTTGTCTCCTCTTTTTAAAGGGGCACCACATTACACTGGGACATCGCCCAATGCCTGGTCCCGAGAAAACATAGTAGCCATTTCAACATACACAATATGTTTCTTAATTGGGGGATAAATGAGCCTTCTTCCTTGCAAACAAGTGTGCAGAATCTTCTGGTCATTCATAAACATGACTGAAAAGTCGTGTATAATTATAAGGAGTACCTAATATATGTTCAGATTCCTCACTCTTAGGCTGAAAATGCAAGATTGAGAGTTGGAAAAATCAAATAGCAAATAATAGTTTTCTGGTCCAGTGGATTGGGCAAGTAATATACATACAAAAGTTTCCAGATTCATTTGCTGAAACTTCCAGTTAAAAAGCAATTGCTACATTTCTGAATATATCCCATTGTGTCATGCTGATAATTAAATCTGTGGCAACTTACATTTCTGTATATGTTTTGTCAAGTATGTTTCTGAGGTATTTTTACCAAATCTACCTTTACCAGTGACAAACGGAATCATATTCATAGTGGAGTATTAGATTTAAATTTGTATGACTGCCTGCAGTTCACACATTATTTTCTAGTACATCTTTATTCATTTGCAATAAATATGGTATATTCACATGTGCCTAACTAAAAATTGTGTCTGTGTGCTGACTGTGAGATTGTTTTGGGACAGATTTACAGCAGAAGAAGAAATGAGAATTCTAAGAAGAATTGTAAGCATGAGTGAACTTTATATTAATGCAAGGCATATACTAGAATAGATTAATCCAGATTAATTTTCTAAAATGGACAATTGCCAACAGGATGAAACTTGAGTAAAGGTTGGAGTGAAATGGAATGAGGTTATATGTAAGGTACTTATAAAGAGATTAGCAGTATGGTATGTCACTCTATTTTACTGGCACACTTAGGTTAGCAAACAAAGCAGTATACCCTCTACAATATTAGGCCTTGGAAAATATTTTCCTGTTTGTATGAGCAGAGTGGTATTGTCTGATTTTTATTGGGTCTTTTAATAAATTAGATGCTTTATAGAACTGGAAAATGACAGCCACTGAAGGAGTACTGATTGAAGGTTTGGCCTTGGAAAAGACAGAAACTTGCAGAATATCAATTATTGAATATGTTTTGTCATGAGCCAGTTCTTAGTGTGCCATTCTCCCAACTCAGGATAATCAGTTTTGCAGCACTGTATTATTTTGTACTGGAAACAATATAGTGGGAAAGCATTCTTAGGGATTCTTATTTTTGTTGAATGCGCATCATAGTTCTGTTTACTGTTAAGGGGGAAATTGGAACAATTAAGTGTGGTAGTTTGCATGAGCGTATGAGACAGCACTCAATTTTTCCTTAATCAAACAATCTGCAGTTGATCAGTCATTTGGAGTTTGTTATTGATAATCTTAAGGCAATGCAAGCATACAAGAAATGAAAGTAAAAAATATCAGATTTATTTGTTCCATTGGTATTTATTTAAGGTAAGCCCAAGAGCTAAAAAACATTTTTTGGCTGAAAATGTTTATGTGGAATCTGATGGGCTGTAAAGTGAAAATACTATGAAATATTTTACATTTTAAGTAATTAATTCTACATTTTATTGATATTTTAAAAACTGCAATAGCTACTTTCAGAATAGACACACACCTGATGCCTGATCTTTATTTGTACTTGCTACTTTTTGTAGGGCTTTCTTAGAGAAATTTAATTGCTAGTGACGCGTAATTATGTGTTACTAAGTGGCTTCTTTCTAATTAATTGCTAATAAAAGTCATAATGTAGAAAATTTAAATCTGTGCTGAAAATAATATGGACATTAGGGTACAAACATTATTGTTGTACCATAAACATGATTTATAAACCCGGAAGTAGTGTCAGTGTTGTGTAGTTGTCAAGATGTTGGACAAATATTCCTTTGCTGAAATACCTGCTTGGCTGTGGAAACCCTCTGGGTTGCCTTGGACAAGTTAAACTCTTTCAAAAGAGCAGAAGACAATGGCAAAATGCTTCTGAACACATATTGTCAAGAAAATACTGTGAGAACGCCATCTTAGGGTTCCCGTAAGTCAGCAAAGACTTGAAGGGACATATGTTATTGTTTGTAGCCTTTGAGTTTCTATAATTTTAGGAATTTTTGTTATAGCTAGTAGTCTGACTTACTTGTAATAGGAATAAACACATGTTACTAGACATGGTTATCAAGTGATATTGACTGTAGGACTGAGACAATATCTATGCATTAATGGATACTGCAGTGTTATGTGCATTATCTTGATGTACTGGAAATTGGGTGGAATAAACCATATAAATACAAAACAATCTGTTCTACTATGTAATGAGCCTCATCCAGGTACTCTTGGAATTGAGAAGCCACTACACACTGTAGTACCTTGGTAGATTGGAAACTGGTCTATAGTTGTCAAGTACTGTCCATGGAAGACTTCTTTTAGAAGGCCATGGTCTCCTTTGAGGCATGCTGGATCAGTGCCTTGATGATTAGCAGAAACATACATTGACTGTAGCATAATTTGTCTTATGATATTTTGTTCTTTATTCTTCCTCATCCTCTCCCCCACCCTAAATTAACTACAATATGTCTCTGCCTCTGATATTTTAGTTTATTTGGCAGACTATATTATCAAATGCTGTTTGGGATATATTTAGATTTATATATTGATTTGTCTTAATTTTATTCTGGAAATATTTGTTGTAAATTCAATTAATTGTGTAAAAGCCCTAAATCTGATGCAGAGTAAATATTGCACCAAAGAAAATTTGTTAATATATATCCATTGCAACTGTATACACAATTACCTGATGACCAGTATAGGTATTAAATATACATATTTGGAAGTAAAAATGGAGAAGCCCCATTCTGTATGCAAAAACCAATACCAGGGGTAGATTGTGGCACAGACCACTAAGCCACCCCTTAAATGCTGAAGTACAACCTGAAGAACATCCGCATAGAATGTAAAGATAATGTGAAAAATAGATTAGCACTATTAGCCTAATCCACCAGGAGCCAGAAGAACTCTGGACTGAAGCCAGGGACATTGTCAGGGATGAATTAAAAAAGATACATATCTGTAGGCAAAAAGAAAGAATCCTCAGTGGATGAAACTCTTTAAGGAGCTAAGAACAGAAAGGAAACAAAAGTAAAAGGTGACAGAAATAAAGCCAGAAGCCTGAGTACAATTGTTCAGTAATGAATGCACATGAACAAGGACACTAACTATAATAATCAATGTAGAGAACCAAAAAAGAAACAAGACCTCTCCCAGAAAATCTGAAAAATCAGAGGGAAATTTAAACCAAAAGTGGAAATTTGATTGATGGTGCTAACATGTAACTTTACAAAATTTCAAACTTGTCAAGGACCACTTTCTTTGTTTAATCTATAAGTCGTAGTAGTTCCGACTGGCTGCATTCTGTGCTTGGTATCACAGAACAGAGGTTCATTCTTTCAAGTTAAAAGACAGTAATGGCAGACTGGACTAATTTCATGAAACTTGTAATATGTCCATTATCATAGTTTTCCTGCTACAGTTAAGATTTTTTGTTTCTGATAATTAATATGAAGCATTCATATGTAGCATAATGCTGATTTACCGTACAATACATGGCATTTGTAATAAAATTGGTGCCTGTCTGCAGTAATTGCAGCTGATGTGATGTGTGTATTGTTTATCTATGTATTTGCTATACACTTTGGTTTGAGAAAGAGAATGTTTAAATAATAATTTAAAAATTATTCTAAGAATCCACGGCATGAGTGACACTGAAAATTGGGGAAGGTTCTGATGATTTGTGGGCCCTATGGTTACATATTTTCTTCATCTTGGCCTGACATGGAATACTTGAACTTTGCCTGCGATGAAGTGTCATCTACAATTAGCTTTCTGAGACCTCTAAGCAATCTTCTGAATATCCTGGGCTGAAACTACTTTTGAGTTTTGCATCTTAGAAACCATGATCTTGAACTTGAATCACTGTTTTTCAAGAAGCTAGGAAATAATTTTTTGGGGGAGGGGGAATCAAGAATGATATTTCAGAACTGCTAAGAAAAATATGGCATTGTGTTCTGGGATGTCTTCTGTACTCCCCAGCTGTAGCAAATAGCTTTTGGTTTGGGATAGATATAAGAGAAAAGGGCAAGAAGTCTATATACCATGTTGTGTGTGTAGAATAAAATACAACATACCCTATAGACAATAGATCCCATCTGGCTTTGGACACTAAGCAGGATCAGCTTTGATCAGTACTTGAAGGGGAGACCACTTACGAATACCCTATTTTATAGAAAGGAAGCGGCAAAACAAACTCTGAATATTCTTTACCTAAGGAGACCTTGTGAAATTCATAGGGTTTCCATAAGGCAACTTAAAGGCACACACATACAAAATACAGCAAGTTGTTTTTGTTCTTACTTATAATTAAAATACTTGAAATCTCTGTTGCCTTGAGAGTTAGTTTATTTTTTAATGGTATGCAGACACTGTAGCTGCAGGTTATGAAACTGAAGGGAAATGTTTTAAATAAATAAGCATCATAAATTGAACAGTGGAAGGAAGTGACTAGGTAAGAAAAGTTTAAAACCAAATTCAATCTTTGCAAATTCATAAAAAACACTTGAAAACCAGTTTATAACAAAATGAAAACTTTCACACTATTGACTTCTTGGACCATTGAGCCAAATGTAATTTGGCAGAGACTATTGCCAATACAGCCAGCCCTGTATATTTATGAGTACTTTATCAATGGATTCAACTATATTTCAGAAATACATATTGGGAGGAGGCACAAAAAAGCAAACAATTGATTTTGCTACATGCTGAACATTACACTGATGTGTAAGCATCCCTTGTTGTAGTTTTTTTGCCATTTTACAGATCCTTGTGATCTCTGTTGCACTTTTGCTACACCACTGTGTATAACGAGACTTAAGCATAAATGCATTTTTGTATCAACTAAACCTTAGCTGACATTGAGGGCTCACTGTATGTTACCTTGTGCATCTTCCTGAAGACAGTGGGATGAAGATTTCATGTAGGGAGTTGGCTCTTGGACTGCAAAATTGACAATCCATTTCTTCAGCATTAGAATACTTAGATATAATCATTTGTCTTTGGCTGCACATTATGTGCCTTTGCATTGCTTGCAAAAAACCTAAAGAAAAAATTATGTTTCCCATTCCAGGAGAAGGAAGGTGAAAAACCAGTTGTATTGGGAGTGGGGTAGCAGATTTGGGCTCATGTAAAATGACTTCTTTTACCACTATTAGCAAATGATATAGTTCCCCTTCCTTGATATGGCTGAAACTAAGGTGTTAATCTGTGGAAGCTCAGCAAGCGGCAGAGGATTTTTCTGAGGTTTCAGAAGGTGGGGGGATTGATGGGTTTCAAGGTGAGGCGTCTAGGAGCGATCAGAGAGAATTGCAGGCAGATGCAGTTGATGATGTTTTGGATTTGGAAAGTGAAAGTTCTCTTGGGAATTGGCCTTGGGCCGATGGGGAGTTCTCTCCTGAGGCCTTGAAGGCCCGGGGAGTGTGGCATGATCTCATGGGCACCTGGGGGTGGGGGAGGCTTAGATTAGGTGGTTTGGGCTTCTAGCTCCTGGAGGAGACAATGTTGCAATAGGATGGTTTTCCTGTCTGTTCTCAAGTTCATGATTCAAGTTTCCTGTTTTGATTTATGTCTTGGTTCCCATAAGGGTTTGCCTTGGAAAAAGCTACTTTTTTTGGTTTATGGATTTATATTTCCATAACTGCTGTGGATTTTGGGTCTACTGACTTTACATTCATTTTTGGATTACTTCTATTTTGTATTTCCTATTTTTGGATTCCTGCTATTTTGTATTTTCTATTCTACTGGCCCTTTTGGAAATGCTGTTTTCTCCCTTTGTACTTGCTTTCTTTAATAAACATTGTTAGTACTACTGGACACTGGATGAAAAGGTATTTCAGTGCTAGAGTGCAACATAATCAAAGAACTACTGTATAATGAATGATGAGTGATATTATGAAGTGCCCCATTTTACGAAGCAATAGTGAGCAGAAAAGTCTCGCTTCTCTGATTTTTGAACTGTCTTTTGGAACACATGTATTTGGGCTTGAACATTTACTTGAAAATGCAAAATTAGGCCACGATATATGAGTGAAGCCCAACTATTTTGAAAAGAAAAGAAAAATAATGAAATAAAAACAATTAGATTACCAGCTAAACACTTTGATCAGAAATTGAAATTGTTACTTTTTTGCACCACAGCCATGGTGTTTGGGAGACTTCAGGAGTTGTAGTCCAAAAGTAACTCTTCCCATCTCCATTCTGTTTATGTGTTAATCTACTACAAGATGGGGTGATTTACTTTGCGATAGATGGCTTTAAAGGAGATCTGATGATTTGTGAAAAATATGTTTGTTTACCAAGGCTAAATAAGACTCAGAATAAATAAGACTACTGAGTACGTCACTATAAGACAACGTCAGGAGAAGCCTTTGTATCCTTTATGTGGGTTCTCAGTTTAGGAACCTGTCATTGCTAGTTATCTAATACATGTTGAATAGAATATCACACTTGACAAATATATGTTGACATATAAGCAGAGAGTGTGGAAAACTGGAGTCTGCGTTCTAGGGTAAGTACAAGAAGCTATTGAGTGTTAGAGTAGACTAGATACTCTATCACTCCCTATATAAATCTCCCTAAATTGTAAGCTTTTGGGGAATCCACCACTATACTAGATATGATTGCTACATACACATAGGACCCCCCCCCCCAAAGTGTGGCTGCTTTGAGAGCTCTTCCCCATGGGAAGCCTCCTAGTCTTCTAACAGTATGTAAACATCTGTTTATTAACTGCTTGCTTTCAGAAGACATTGTAAATAGGAAGGATGCTGTACTTTTCTTCAATAACACTTTACTCCATATCAACTTGGTTAAAAGACTACATAGCCAAAGAAGGTATAGCCCTAATGTATGTTTGAAGCCTAGAATTTTGTGATGATAGTGACATGCAGTGTAATGTTCAACTGTGTTAAAGTAGATCTATACCTAGAGATCACTTGCCAATATGTGAAATTTCCTTATACTGGATCAGATCATCAATCACATTTAAACCCAGGACTCTCTAATTTGACTGGCAACATCTTTCCAATAACTTGGGTAGAGATATTGTTGGCAGATGATAATATTTATTATAGCCAACCTGGAGGACAGCTCTTATGCACACCCTTTCTCAATAAGCTCTAGTTTACTAGACTTTTCCCCTCTTCCTATGGTCTGGCAAATGCATATTTTTAATATATCCATTTCCAAGGAATTGGTGGGTTGGTTCAATCAAGTAAGTTAAATTATTATTAAAATTGACAAAGGGGGTGGGGAAAGAAAAAGATAAGTCTTTGTATATGAAAACTTAACATGAAGTAAGACCTATTGAGTGAGAGAGATTTCTGAGCTGCCTCTATTAGCATTGTGGTTTAAGTCAATGATTTGAATCAATTTTGAGATATTTCTGGAACAAGTTTGCAAGCTAGTTGGTTATAACAAGATGTCACAACATTTATAAAATTTTGTAACCATTACAAGATAGTGTGTAACTAAATAAAAGCTGTACAGTCTAAATACAGACTACTGTCTTACACTGTCTTTTTTGTCCATTTGGTTCAATGCAGCTTCCTCAGGCCTGCACTGGTTCTTCAGTATCTTTGATGGATATCTTTTTAGCTGAAAATATACATTAAAACAGGGATTTTATGAGGAAGGGTCAGGTGTTATATCCATTTCATTTAAGATTTTTCTTCCTTCCTTCCTTCCTTCCTTCCTTCCTTCCTTCCTTCCTTCCTTCTCTTGCCAATAAATAGACAGTAAGAAGAGATCCAATCTAGCCTTCCTAGGAAAGGAGTTTTGAGAGTCTTGGAGCAGTCACAGAAAAGCCCTTTCCTATGTTTTGTATATGTAGAAGGTTTTCAAGTAAGGTGACTTGAAGGATGTTTAATGTTCACACAGCACTTTCCAGAAATAGATGTGGTAGTTTCAGGCAAAAATGCATTTCTCTATGAAATGGAAAGAATCATCTTGATTATTCTAAAATTGTCATTGCTCTGTGCCTTCAAGTTATTTCTGATGTATGGTGAAGTTATATTCTATCATTTCATGTGAAAGCTCCTTGAGGTGACTTCTGACCAAAAGTGGGGAAAATACAACACAGAACAATGAAACAGCAACAAATAAGAGGTGGTAACAAAGAGACAAAATTCTGCAGTTGTTTTTTTTTCATGTCGGGAGCAACTTGAGAAACTGCAGGTCCCTTCTGGTGTGAGAGAATTGGCCATCTGCAAGGATGTTGCCCAGGGGATGCCCAGATATTTGATGTTTTACCATCCTTGTGGGAGGCTTCTCTCATGTCTCTGTATGGAGAGCTGAAGCTGACAGAGGGACCTAAACCCGCTCTCCCCATATTCGAACCTGACCTGCTGGCACCAGGGTTTAACCCATTGCGCCACCAGAGGCTCCTTAATTCTGCAGTAGAAAATATGCCTAACCCCCTAAATATATTAAGAGGGTTTCAAATGGCTTCCGAGATACCATTACTTACTTTCAGAACAAAAGCTGCAGAAGAGATAACATTGTTCTCTGCCAAGGTGGGAGACCCAAGGACACTGTGAAAAAGGACCTGTTCCAGTATAATTCAAATGATGAGGAAATAATAAAGCTGGCCTTTTAAGACACATCTTAAGAAGTGGGTAGTAGCCACATTTCTAGCACAATGGACAGAAAAATAATTTTCATGCATACTGAAGAGGTTAAAGCAGCACCAATAACTCTGACATTTTTCTACAGTATTTCTACAGGCAAAAGTGCAGCCCTGGCTAATGTTTTCTGCCTGGCTTTGTTATGAATGCTTTTTCATTCTAGTTTGGCCATCTTGACTAAATGATTACTCACCGTTTTCATTAGTAAATATTACTTAGCTGCTAAAATGTTCTTCAATATTTAAGCAGAAAATTTGGTATTCTTACACACATTAGCAATGCCTAATTAATTACTTTTTCTATGTGCTGCCATCCATTAATAATACATTAATATCTAACCATAATCTCTTAAATAATACCAGTCTGAATGCCTTTTCGAAGTTTATGTCATACACATATAATCAGTATTTAAATTGTATTGATGAAAACGTGTTAGAAATTTAAAATAGTGTGAGGTGATTTGGTTTTCCCTGGTGGTTGAAAAAAACCCAGAACAGTTCATCTCTGGGATTTCACTGAATAGAAGCAATTTCTTATAATTACTGTGCCAATCTTTTGCTGAATTGATGGAATAGTGCAATAAGTTTCTTGGTTTACTGCTTTTTACTGCAGATCCCAAATTGCAGGGGGAAGTGCTATATTTTTCAAAATGTTGTGCTTCTCTCCCACCTTCTTCATATACTTAAACAATGGCTCCAGTTCATGTATTTTTGGTCACTGGCGCTAGTACTACTAAAGATAAATCACTAAAATGGCACCATTTTGCATTGCTGGTTGATAATGAATTGGTGACAGATATTTCTAAATTCCACTTTGAACGTTCACTTATAGTCTCATTTAATTATGTAAAGCATTGTAACTAATCACTGCACTTTCAAAGATCTCACTAGAACAGGAATGTCAGCTGCGGTGATCTGGCTGGATTCCAGACTTGGTAATTATGTTCTGCTATTCTGAATGCCTTTTGCATTTTCAACAGGGTGTTATGACGATTATTTATTTACACAGCAATGCATATGAATGCTGGCTGTTTGCAGTGCAGTGCTGCTTGCTGTACAGAATAGAAAAATCCTGCCTCCCCCCTCAAAAAATCATTTAATATTTTATGCACAAAAAGAGAAAAAAATGCTAAGTGGAGCATAGTTTAATAGGTATTTGAGAACAGGTGGGATTTCAGAAGAGTGTAATGGGGAAATGGAGGGTGTGTGGCATATGGGAATGTGTTCCCATTATTAAACAGTGGAAGAATACATTGAAGAAGAAAGACAGAGAACACAATGGTAACCATTAAAGATGAAATGGAAGAGAACAAAAGAAATGGGAGGGGGAAGGGAGTGTCTAGCTGTATAAAAATTGCTAGAAGAATGTACTGCATAAACGTGGCACTTGCTTTATTAACCACTTACACCAATTCACACAATTTCGAGGCGTGGCTCCATCCATGCATGATAGAGGATAAATATGACACACAAGTAATATTTACAATAATTTTAGCCCAAAAGATTTTCCATTTTTTAGCTTTATTAATGTGTGATCATTTTCATTGGCTGACTTCTAATTTGTGTTCAGCCAAGAGAAGCATTCAAACCAAGGGTAGATTTCTGACAACAGCTTCATAACAAAGCAGACTTGCTTTAGGATTCATGTTATTCTGTTTTGATGAAATTTTGAGAGAAAATTAATATTCTAATATTGAGAAGATATTTAGGATTCTAAGTCTGAAAGTGACAGAATTGTACTCAGTTGCAGTTTATTTCAGGCAAGAGTTCAAAGTGAATTGGGCAATTGGTGTTTTTTGTTGTTGTGTGCCTTCAAGTCATTTTCAACCTATGGTGACACTGAAGTGAACCTATTATAGGGTTTTCTTGGCAAGATTTGTTCAGGAGAGCTTTTCCCACTCCCTTCCCCTGAGGCTGAAAGAAGGTGACGTGCCCAAGGTTACCCTGATGGTTTCATGGCTGAGAAGGTATTTGAACCCTGGTCTTCCAAGTCATAATCCAATACTCAAATCAGTATACTGTAACACTGAACATCAAAAGTTACAAATTTAGTTGTATAAGCCAGGCCATGTTGTGGCGTTAATTCTATTTGAAATGTAAAAATCTAAAATAGCTGCTGAAGTAATTGCATTTCTTTTATGACATACTCTTAGCTGTTGATCACTATCTGTACATTGCTGTGACATGTAATGTTGTAAGATTATATATATATATATATATATATATATATATATATATATATAAAACCCCAAGTTTTGCATTATATGAATTGCATGAAGCATGTTTTCATCAGTCCAATTTAAATACAGGCAGTCTCCAAGTTCCAAACAAGATAGGTCCTGTAGGTTTGTTCTTAAGCTGAATTTGTATGTCAATCGGGATAGGTACATTTAAGTGTAACTCCGACAAATATATGTACTTGTATAGCATAAGGATGGATTAACACCCCTGTGATGTTTGTTTTGCTGTTTGTGCCCCTGTTTAGAAGACTTTACCCCACTTTCTGCCCCTGTGATAATTGGATTTTGTTGAAATTAAGATTGGTGATAAAGCTCCAGTGGAAACATCTTTTCCCCATAATAACTCTTACAGGAGTGAATTTCTCTCACTTCCTGTGGTTTCATCCCTGTTCTTAAGTGTGAGTCATTTTTAAGTTGGATGTTTGTAACTCTGGGACTACCTGTACTATGCAGTTTGAAATAACTTTAACTGCCATTGCTCAGTGCTATGGAATTATGGGGGTGGTAGATTTACAGGGTGTTTAACCTTTTCTCCCAAAGTGTGCTGGCGCCTCACCAAATTACAAATTTCGTGCTCCCTTAGCACTGAGTCATGACAGTCAAGATAGCATCAAACTGGATTCATTCTACACTGTAGATGCACCCCAATTCTTGCTATCTTAAATCCTGAGAAATGAACATTAGAAATGTCTTCTTGCAAAGCATCATCTTTATCTTCAAAATTGCTGGCTTTGACATAGATTTTATTCTATCACTTGTCAAGTATGTAGAAAACAATCAGAAGACAGTTGTTGATAAATTGAATCAAAAGTTCCAAAGAAATCTATAATCATAAATCACAAAGTGTGAAAATGTAAAGACTATTTACAAAGCAAATCGAGTTGTATTTTGGAACTTTTAACTGAAAACGTTATTTCTTTGTGCAGTTTCCTATGTGACTTGGCTTTTTGCCCAGATTACATGTTTCCGTAATGATAGTGGTTTGATCCAGAGCAGTAGAGCATGAGCGAGGAAACATGCTTTGCACGTGCATCAACAAGATGAAAGGTCTAATTAAATGGGTGTTGCATGCATGTGAATGGGATATAAGCAATCCCAGATCTGTACGCCGCAATCAAGTGCTGGCAATGAACAGCTCTTTTCTTTTTACATGGTGGACTGCACGATCCACTTCAGGACATATTGTCTTGAGATGCTTGTTTGAATAATAGTAGGAACAACATGCTGTGTGTTTTCCCATGAGTGGAATTGTAGGAAAACCTTGAATGAGGGCACTTTGGATATGAAAAATGGGAAGCTAACATATTTCTATTTTAAACCCCCAGTAATCTGAAAGATTGAAACTGCAAGTCATGTGGCGTTAATATTATTTTAATATAAGGGTTGTTTTCATCTGTGTATATAATAAGGTATGGCTGCAACCTGTGGTTGCTTTTTTGGGAATCTCACTCAACTGTGGGTGACTGAGATTTGACTAAACATACATGGATTTGTGTTACATGCCTAGAAGATATCTCTGTAAAAAGAAAACTTTGGCTAGGATCCTGTTGATCTGCCATTAGCCATGGTGGAAAGAAGGAAACCCCATTGCAGATTCTTAAAATGTGTGTCAGTAGTGCCTTGAGAAACTACAAGTCGCTTCTGGTGTGAGAAAATTGGCTCTCTGCAAGATAGTTGTCCAGGGGACACCTGGATGTTTGATATTTTAAAATCCTTGTGGGAGACTTTTCTCATGTCCCTTCATGAGGAATTGGAGCTGACAGAGGGAGCTCAACCCGCTCTCCCCGATTCAAACCACTGACCTGCTGGCACAAGGGTTTAACTCATTGCACCACCGGAGGCTCCATCCACTGCAATGAGGAATGGTTTCTGAACACCACTTGGTGGTTGTTTCAAAAACATGCACAAAGGGGTTGCGAGTGGGAAACATTTAATTGCTTTGGCTTTGAGAAGACAACCCCCCCGCCCCCAGCTAGGCATTCAAAGACTAGAAAACTTGTAGCTGGCAGCCTCCTTCTCTCTTTCCTATTTCCACTTCTTCTTTGCTCTCACTATAAGCAGAGTGAATATATCCATCTGCGTGGCAGTTTTTATGGTTGAGGTATGTACCTTGGTATGAACAAAATATCCTGACCGTTGTGATCTAACAGTGGTCTAGTCCAATGATTTGTAGTCCAAGTCAGGTTGTTTCAGACATTTGCTTACTTACGTCATGAATTGGCGTACAGACAAAACTGGGGCTTCAATCTGAGATTGCAGATTTATAACACACAATAAACACGCATCATTTACAAAATATATTCCTTCTACCATCTTAAAATCATCTTAAATGCCAAATATTAATTATTCTTGGAATTGTTTGAAGTTTTCCTCCTGTTACAGTATATTTGTGGGAAATATTCCACTACTAGCAATCTTTAAATTTGGATTGGGAACTTTTCTAAAAATTATATGGTTTGTTAGTTTTTGCTTACAAACTAGTGCACTGGATAGTTTTCCTTTTACAAAACTTCTTGTTGAAAACCAACAGCATTCCTGCCCCATTGGTCTTTAGGAATACAAGGCAGCATATAATTTCTGAAAGAGTTAACAGTTCATGAAACAACTTTTAACTTGCATCTAAAAATATAAAGTTTCTAAAAATTTTATATAGCAGACAAGACATTTCCTGGAAATGCAAACAGTATTGAAAACAATTCTGAAGTAAAGTTAGTATAGTGGAAGTACTACAGCCGCCCCCCTTCCCCATGTTTGAGGTTTTAACTTTTGCAGATTTGATTATTCATGGATTTGATTAATATGTTCACTCCATAAATCTGTAAGTCCTCCAATGTGATTCTGTGGTCAGCTTCCAGTGGAGACCTAGAAATTCCTAGAGAGGAGTTCTCTTTGGAAATCTCTATGCCTTCCAGCATGATCGAGGAGGCATTTTTTGTTCATTGTTCCAGCTGTCTTTTGGATGCTGAAACCATTCAGTCTTTCTGTTTGAGTTCTTAGGACATTTTATTTCAACAAAGCTTAAATGCTACTTTTCTGTCAACAAATGGGAATGCAGACATATATACAAATATACAGTTTTCCTCCATTTCCTCCCTTTCCCCCTCTTTCTCATGTAAATAGAGAGATGCTTTCTTTTGTACACAGATACAAGCAAATGTGAAGAATACATTGTTAGCTTTCAAATATACTTTTAATTGTGATCTCTAAAATAAATCTATCCGTTTAATGGCCATGTGTTGCCAAATATACATATCAGTTTGGTTTTCCTGTCAGTAAAAAGCTTTTGTCTCTATGCTTAAGACATAGATAGATATTACTTTTTCTGACTTTCCGTCCCAAATCGGTTCATCTCTGAAGAAACAGCTATTTTCTCCATGTAACAAGATGTTTAAGGAAAAGAAAAAAACAAAAGGCAACTAAGTCAGATCCTAAGACAAGGAAGCACAGATTAAGAGTGTTGTCTATTTGATATTTGTTTTAAGAGGCCACTGGCATTTTCAGAAAAACATTCTAGATTGGCAATAGGATAAAATATTGCCCTATAAGTAATCAAACCTGCTTAATCATGACTTAATAGAAATGAAAGTATATTGCATGTAGTATTGTTTAAAACCTTCCCAGCAGTGTATTTGGAATCTTGAAACATCATCCATGTCATTTCTGTTGTTGCTTCCCCTCTGATATAGTCAATGTGGATTGCTTTCTTTGTAAATAAGCTTTATTATTTCACATTCTATAATCAGCCTTATCCTTCTATAAAGCATGTAAATGTCAATGTTCACTTTTGACTTCTTTTTGGCAGTGTTGGTTTTTCACATCAGAAGATATGAAAGCCTGAGGATTTTTTGTGGTTCTTTGCTGAATTGTGGTAGCTTCAGCCCTAAATGATATTAGCAAGATGCTTTATAAAATTACTGAAAATGCCAGGACATCACGGTAATGCAGCTAGGTGGTTAGTGAGACTGTTGCTGCTCATGCAGTTTTGTGACTGTGAAAAATATGTTAAAGAAGTTTGATGTGAAATGTAGGGCTGATATATTTATCGAGTCAGTCTTCATATCACTCAATATAGTCTATTCTCAGGCTCTTGGACTGAAATCTTTCCAAGTTCTGGGAGATGGCAGAGATCAAACCATTGGATAAAATTAAAGAATAAGAAACAAAAATTAGAAACAAAATAAGAAAACTAAAAATTACGTTCCGAATGAAAATTTGCCAAGTTGAATTTGCCACTGTGTAAACCAAAAAAAAAAAAAAAAAAAAAAAGGAACCACAGGTATCTCATTAAATGTTTATGAGCTATTTTATGTAATGGCTTAACTCTCTTTCTGTTGTAACACAAATTGGTAGATTTATTTAACTTTGATTTTTTTTAAATGTATGGTCAACGTTTGACAATATCATGTGTACTGGTGTTGTTGTTGTTCAGTCATTCAGTCGTTTCCAACTCTTCGTGACCTTATGGACCAGCCCATGCCAGAGCTCCCTGTCGGCCGTCACCTCCCCCTCATGATGTGGCTAAAGTACACATCATGAGGAGGTACACATTATGTGTAGAGGTACACATCATGCCTCTAATATCCTTCCCTCCAATGAGCAGGCGGGCTTTATTTCCTGAAGTATGGACTGGTTGGATCTTCTTGCAGTCCAGGGTACTCTCAGAACTTTCCTCCAGCATCACAGTTCAAAAGCATCTGTCTTCCTTTGCTCAGCCTTCCCTATTGTCCAGCTTTCACATCCGTAGGTGACTATGGGGAATCCCATTGCTTTATCTATGTGGATCTTCGTTGCCAGTGTGATGTCTCTACTCTTCACTATTTTATCGAGATTGGACATTGCTCTCCTCCCAAGAAGTAAGCATCTTCTGATTTCCTGGCTGCAGTCTGCCA
Organism: Anolis sagrei; assembly: GCF_037176765.1. Classification (NCBI taxonomy): domain Eukaryota; kingdom Metazoa; phylum Chordata; class Lepidosauria; order Squamata; family Anolidae; genus Anolis; species Anolis sagrei. Next base: position 117,777,866 of record NC_090026.1, on the reverse strand, counting down.
GTAATCTTTGCACCTAGAAATACAAAGTCTGTCACTGCCTCCACATTTTCTCCCTCTATTTCCCAGTTGGTATTGGTGGTAGTTGAGAATAAATTGAGATATTATGGTAAATTTCAAAGTCGTTAAAATACAATTTCATTACATGGACATTGCACAATTATTTATCTATCTCTTTACTTTACATTCCCTTATTATCTTTCTTCCCGTGTGACACTTTTTCTAAATACTATTAACTTGCAAGACATAGGGTAGGCCTAAGGGGCTCTGCCATAGAAATTGATCCTAAAAAGTCAGAAAGGTTGGGAACCACTACTCTAGTGTATTTTCATTAATCTGATACCAGCTTTCTACTTGCCTACCGAACATTGGGGATCTTTCTTGAACTGTTGACATCCATTTTCATGTTTTATGATTTAAGGGTGGGTAGGTTTATTATTCTCCCTCGCTTTCTGCATATAAGCATTAGCTGGCTATACTGGGATTCAGGATTATCTTTTAGGCTTTGAGTGTTCTTTTGCTGAAGTATAGCACACTTCTGTATGCAACACATAATTCTGGTGAAAATTCATAAGCAGAAATTTATATGGCCTTAAATTGAGACATTTAGAAAATTTCATGAAGTGTATGTGGGTCAGTAACTATTAGCTATGTTGGATACCATTGAATAGCAGATGATCGGCCATATGGCCTGAGTTGCCATCTTATTCAAGCTCTGTGGGTGAGCTCCCTTCCAGAGAAAGTCTAATAGATCGAAGAAAGCAGTGAGTTTGGAAGGAAAGAAAATATGTCTGTGCCTTAAGAAAACAATATTCACATTCAGTTCTTGTGGGTTTTTTCGGGCTATATTCACATTATATGCTTGATTCAAGAGTTCACATGACTGCAGTCCGATTCCATGTTTTCCTTTAATTGTTCTTCTTTCTAGTATCCCCACCTCCATCACTCTAGTCTACATAAATAATTGACCCTGGCAATCATCTTAAATACCTGACATTCTCCAAAGTAGGTGTTTTCATGTTATGGTTGGATTAATTTGTGTTGCCCCTTAATTAGGATTAGATAATAAAATGTATGAAAAGCCAATTACTAAGCATTTATCTTCTGATCAGTCAGTACTTCAAGTTTAGCATGCACTATTGTTTTCAGCTGGGAGCACATTATGACCAAGACATTAAAGTGGGAGCAGGAGACAAGTTTCTGGAAGCATGATGGAATGTTAAGAGAGACAATGCCAAAACTTTGATATAGAAGCATGTCCTTAAAATATGTTGTTTATTTTACTTGCCATTGGTTGACACCAAAACAAGGTTTACAGTTGGGCTTTTTAAAAAACTGAACAATGAGATATTCCTCAGTATAAACTTTTGTGTGGATATATAAAAATGCATCATGCTATGTAATGCACCAGTTATTTTGCAGTTAAAAACAATTTATACAAACCATTTAATGCAGTTAAAAACAATTATAACTTAAGGCCTTTGAATGGACACAAAAAAACCTGGTACAAAAAACTGCATAAGGTGGGGGGCACTCTATAAGGGATGAGACTGCTGTTGATATGACTGATAGAAATAGGCTGAAATTGTTATGATAAAATAGAAGCATATGTTAGTAGAAAGCACTCTGTGGCATTGAAGAAAAACAACCCATTACAGTGACTGCAAACAGAATGTGAACAAGGTCCTTGAAGCATCAACAGAAGCATGTTGGGTTTTCCTCTAATTGAGTTTTTATAGATACGGTAAGGCTTCTTTAATTTACTTCCTTGGGAGAGTTCTTCTCTTCATGTATCCATGTGTCCCATTTTCCAGTTTCTTGTCAGAGGGGAGGACTTGATGGCCCACGAGGTATCTTCCAACTCTATGATTCTATTTTATTTATCATATCAGAAGCGAACCAAGGGTACAGTTGTAATGTATTTAAAAACACAAAGTTTAAAAACTTGGCATTATATTAAATGTCTTTTGACCAATAGCTGGCCACTTGGAGTGCCTCTGGTCCTCCATTGTGGATGTGGCAGGGCTCAGACTGCATTTTAATAAGTGGTCTGTGGTTTGCTCTTCTCCACACTCGCATGTCGTAGACTCCACTTTGTGGCCCCATTTCTTAAGGTTGAGTCTGCATCTTGTGGTAACAGAGTGCAGTCTGTTCAGCACCTTTCAAAGGGGGAGTCTTTCATTCAGTATCAAACATGGCTTGAGATTCTGGGTTTTTGCCTGCCACTTTTGGACTCTCGCTTGCTGAGGTGATCCTGTGATCTTAGAAAACTATTTCTTGATTGAAGGCGTTGGCGTGCTGGCTGATAACTGAACAGAGGATGGGCCGGAGATGTTATTGCCTTGGTCTTTTTATTATTGGCTACTACTTCCCAGCGGATGTCAGGTGGTGCAATACTAACAGTATAATTTCTCTAGTGGTTTAGGGCATAGACATTCTGTGATAATGTGGCATGTCTCATTAAGAACCACATCCACTGTTTTAGCATGGTGAGATGTGTTCCACACTGGGCATGCATACTCAACAGCGGAGTAGCAAAGTGCAAGGGCAGATGTCTTCACTGTATCTGGCTGGCACACTCACTTGGTCCATAAAGCTTTCTTTATCAAACAGTACTTCTCTTCTTTTGTTGTTGTTGTTCATTCGTTCAGTCGTCTCCGACTCTTCGTGACCTCATGGACCAGCCCACGCCAGAGCTCCCTGTCGGCCGTCACCACCCCCAGCTCCTTCAAGGTCAGTCCAGTCACTTCAAGGATGCCATCCATCCATCTTGCCCTTGGTCGGCCCCTCTTCCTTTTGCCTTCCACTTTCCCCAGCATAATTGTCTTCTCTAGACTTTTCTGTCTCCTCATGATGTGGCCAAAGTACTTCAACTTTGTCTCTAGTATCTTTCCCTCCAGTGAGCAGTCGGGCTTTATTTCCTGGAGGATGGACTGGTTGGATCTTCTCGCAGTCCAGGGCACTCTCAGCACTTTCCTCCAGCACCACAGCTCAAAAGCATCGATCTTCCTTCGCTCAGCCTTCCCTAAGGTCCAGCTCTCACATCCGTAGGTGACTACAGGGAATACCATGGCTTTGACTAGGCGGATCTTTGTTGCCAGTCTGATGTCTCTACTCTTTACTATTTTATCGAGACTGGACATTGCTCTCCTCCCAAGAAGTAAGCGTCTTCTGATTTCCTGGCCACAGTCTGCATCTGCAGTAATCTTTGCACCTAGAAATACAAAGTCTGTCACGGCCTCCACGGTTTCTCCCTCTATTTTCCAGTTGTCAATCATTCTTGTTGCCATAATCTTGGTTTTTTTGACGTTTAGCTGCAACCCGGCTTTTGCGCTTTCTTCTTTCACCTTGATTAGAAGGCTCCTCAGCTCCTCCTCGCTTTCGGCCATCAGAGTGGTGTCATCTGCATATCTGAGGTTGTTAATGTTTCTTCCAGCAATTTTCACCCCAGCTTTGCATTCATCAAGCCCCGCACATCGCATGATGTGTTCTGCATACAAGTTAAAAAGGTTGGGTGAGAGTATGCAGCCTTGCCGGACGCCTTTCCCAATCTTGAACCAGTCTGTTGTTCCGTGGTCAGTTCTGACTGTTCTGACTTCTCTTCTTACTGATATTGAAACAGTATTCTTCAGAGTACACATGTGAACATTAATTGATGCATTCTTTTTTATTGGGAGTCACCTTTTTCCTTTATATTTTGTAGTTGAAGTTTGTGTTGTGTTGCATGCTGACTCTGCACTGAGAGAGTAAGTAGACTTCGGTTTCTTTTTGTTCATTGAACTTCCTAGGTTTTGTAACATTTTCTTTTTGATATTGTAGGCATTTTTGTCTATCTCAAGAAGTCTTAGAACTGAAGAGGCCATGGATCTTTTTACAGTACTTTTAGCATAGTGGATGTTGATTATGCTTATGAAAGCAATGATGAATCTTGAAAATGACACTTTTCATGCTGTTTATAATTTTGTGGTAGAAATTTGCCATGAAAGATTATACACTTAAAAGTATTTTTATCATTAGTACATTAGTATTAATCATTAGTGTTGGTTGGTTTATCTTCCCACTGAATTTGTGGGGTAAATGGTCCAGCATTTGTCCAGTTGATAGAACAGAATGATTCACTTATTTGTTCATTGAACTTCCTAGGTTTTGTAACATTTTCTTTTTGATATTGTAGGCATTTTTGTCTATCTCAAGAAGTCTTAGAACTGAAGAGGCCATGGATCTTTTTACAGTACTTTTAGCATAGTGGATGTTGATTATGCTTATGAAAGCAATGATGAATCTTGAAAATGACACTTTTCATGCTGTTTATAATTTTGTGGTAGAAATTTGCCATGAAAGATTATACACTTAAAAGTATTTTTATCATTAGTACATTAGTATTAATCATTAGTGTTGGTTGGTTTATCTTCCCACTGAATTTGTGGGGTAAATGGTCCAGCATTTGTCCAGTTGATAGAACAGAATGATTCACTTATAGATGACCTTGAGTTATTGCTCTCTGTTTTGGAATATATTTCATGAAGTTATATGCTAGGTTCTTCTTACTTTTATATTTTAGTTTTTATGGGGGAAAATAACAAACCTATGAGGTCAGTTAAGCATCATATAGGGAACACATGCAATTGCTTTATAGAAAGCCAAACCACTGATTCATCAAGCCTGATATGATCAACAGAGGTTTACAAGCTTTTCTCTGAAATTCTAAATTAAGGCTTTCCCAGGTTTTATCTGTGACATTTTGCGTATAGAATATTGTATCTCCATATCCAAGGGGCCCAAGGATGTTTATAAATAATCACAGATTCAAACTGGGTTTTCATGTATGCAGAGTTAAGCCTTTAGCCACCCCACAGCACTACATCCATACTCAACCTCTCTATTCAATTCCAACAACTATCAACATATAAATGGGGATATTTTACACATTGGGAAAACAATCCCAGTTTGGCTACCAACATTCTGGGCAGATTGAAGCTACAAGCTTGCTACACTATTAAGCTATGGAAGTGTGAGCATTGCTTCTATTAGATGCTTGGACAGTTTCCCTGTTAACAACAGTTAAAGTAGATGTTGCACATGGAGACCTTTGAAAGTTGGTTTGTATTATTTGGCAGCTGAATATCTGGCTTTAAAAATTAATGGATATTGCTGTGATACAACATATATGTAATATTTATTTTCAACATATTTAGAATAATTTATTTATTTATTTATTTATTTATTTCGAGGTTTTATATACCGACCCTCTCACCTTCAAAGAGGGATTCGGACCGGTTCACAACATGTGTTAACATACAAAAAATATACAATAACAACACAATGCCACTTCATTACACGATTAAAATATCAGCACCATACACATTAAAACATTATCATCCCAGTTAAAAGAGCCAAATCGTCCGACACCATTACAATCCCATTCATCATCCTCCTTTCATGTGGGCAAAGAATTAAATCAGTTGTCAAATGCCGCGTTCCACAACTAGGTCTTTGTTTCCTGAACGTCATGAGGGAGGGGGCAGTTCTGATCTCTAATGGCAGGGAGTTCCAAAGTCGAGGGGCCACCATCGAGAAGACCCTGTCCCTCGTCCCCACCAGCCGTGCTTGTGCAGGCGGAGGGACCGAGAGCAGGGCCCCTCCAGACGATCTTAGTGGTCTTGATGGTTCGTAGGGGAGAATACGTTCGGAGAGGTAAACAGGGCCGGAGTCGTTTAGGGCTTTATAGGTTAACATCAGCACTTTGAATTGTGCTCGGAAGCTAATCAGCAGCCAGTGGAGTTCGAGTAACAGCGGAGTGGTGTGCTCCCTATACCCCTGTAACATGCCAGAAAGACGTTGTGTGATGATGTGCATAAATTGGAACTAAGAACATCTTTCCTTTTTTTGAAGAAAGCTTTTACTGAGATCTCATATCAATATAATTTCCTGTTAGCTTTTTGGAGCTTTGTCCATAGCCCTGCTCTATATTGTACACTGTATACATAGTTCTTTTGCATCCTGCCAGCAAGCAGAATAACATTTCCAAAGACACATTGAGAGTATCAGGAATTCAAATTTCATTTTGATTGTGGAGGCATTACCACTGACTTTTAGTGTAGTACATCCTAGTCCTGCATTTGTTGATTTTACATTTTAATTTCAACACCAAGTTTCATCTTTCAGGCCTAATATTTTGCTCAATTCTTAGTCCCCTCTTCTCTGGTAATATGCCAAAAATATGTACAGGTTACACAACCCTTATCTAAAATTCCAAAATCCAAAATACTCTAAAATATTCTACATGGGTGGCTGAGATTACGACACCTTGGCTTTCTGCTGGCTCAGTGTACGAAAACTTTGTTTCATGCACAAAGTTATTTTAAAATATTCTAAATCATTATCTTCATGCTGTGTGTATAAGAGGCATTTGAGACGTAAATGAATTTTATGTTTTAAACTTGAGGTAGACTTACATTTCCATTCAAAAATGGTACTAATTACAATGAAATGTCTAAATATTTGTTTGTATAATATTATTATAACCAAAATTCAATGTGTGATTCTGACAGCAAAAAAATTGATAAATTTTCAGGAAAATAATTGTCCTTAGGAATATGGTTTTAAGTCCTGGGCCGAGACGAAACATTTGTTTACAATACGTCTTTGAAGATATAGAAGTCACCAATCATAAGCAGGAGCTGCTGGGTGGCTGAGATAGTGGCACCTTTGCTTTCTAATGAATTAATGTACACAATATTATTAAAGATATTGTATGTAAAATTACATTTATTCTATGAAAATATAAATGAATTTTGTGTTTATTTATATTAAAGTATTCCAAAGTCTGGAAAAATCTGAAATACGGAACTCTTCTGGTTGCAAGCATTGTGAATAAAGCATAATCAACCTGTAACAAATCTTGGTTCTGGCATATGAGGATGTTCTCCCTTTATCAAACAGAATGTCATCTTCATGTGATGGCATGGCACCTAACATTAGGAGGTTGCTGTGAGTTTTCCGGTCTGTATGGCCATGTTCCAGAAGCATTCACTCCTGACGTTTCACCCACGTCTTTGGCAGGCATCCTCAGAGGTTATGAGTTTTGTTAGAAACGAGGCAAGTGGGGTTAACATTAGGAGCTTGCCGATTAATGGACTTTATCCAGTTCTGGATGAGAAGAGCACACAATTCATTTCTATTTCTCAGACCAGTAGTGATCAAATCTTGGTTTGATCAAGTCATACACAGTGCCTCCAAACATGTTACTGTGGCTTGTGCCCGTGTCACAAACTGGGATTGTAATGCAGGATCCGATTTCATTACCAAGGTGCATAGGCTTGAATTCTGTTGTTAGTGCAACTTGAATGCACCAGTCAAATATATGAAATATACATATGTGGACACACCATTCAGTATACTCTAATTGAGACTAGCAAATAGGATTCAGGCCACATTTTGCTGGTGTATCTAAGTGCAAAATGTCATTGGCTGCAAATTGGGAAGTGACTAAGAGTTCTTGAGTGCCTGTCTCACGCTCCCTAATACCAAGCTATGGTGTGAGCGAATATGAACAGTTTTTTTTAAAAAAAAAGCAGTAACAGAACAGTTTTTTCACAAAAAGGGCAAAGTTTATTTGCACTATTCCTCTTGCCAATGGCAGTATTTTACCTTAAGCAGCTGGTGACTGCTTGTGAAGCTGTAATTTAATCTGATTTACAGGGCTGGAATCCAGCATCAGAAAACGTGAATAAAAACACAACAGCTTTGCAGTGGCTTGTTGGTTTTGTCATTCATATCATCTATGTACTTAGCTATATAGTTTCTGTTGTATGTTTTGGCATCAGCTACAGCTTTTGCTGTGATCTTGGCCTTTTGTTTCTTGTTTACTTCTCATTCTGGTTTGTGGCAATGCTATCATACCTTACAGTACCAGGCCAAATTGATTCAATCCTCACCAACAGAGATGGACCTCATGAAAGGCTAAACATGCAGACCTAATTTTAAAGTCACCTGCTATCAGTTCTTTGTGCCTAGTAGCCATACAGAATCATAGAATCATAGAGTTGGTAGAGACCTCGTGGACCATCCAGTCCAACTCCCTGCCAAGAAACAGGAAGCAGGAAAATTGCATAGATATATTTTTATTATTTATTGTTATACTGCTTTCTGTGCCATCCCATGTGGTGCTGGAGGTTTCCATAAGTCCACAAGACATCAAACAGAGCTGTCTAAAAAGAAATAGGAAGATGAGATTATGACCACTGTGGTATAGTTTGAAAACAGTAAGGAATTAGTCAGTGAATAACATGAATTCACAAGTAAAGATTTTCCCCCTACACTGTAAAAATGTCTCATATTACCCTAAACTTGTTTTACTGTTGACATTCTACCATGAAGCGCCAATAAAACGCAGTACAATGCAAATGCAAGCCGTTTCATTTTGGCCGTTGTCCAGATATTAAGAGCAAATGAATAAATATTTCCAGTTTGGAGCAGTGAGATGTTTTAGTTACTGCTGTTTCTTAAATGAAAAGCTGTTTATTGTTCATCTTCTAATAAAAATTATAACTGAAGGTGATGAAGAAATATAATTAATTTAAGAATTTTCTTGTAATTTGGACATTGTCTATATTTTCAGGTTGTTTTGAATGAGGAACCCAGAATAAGGAACTCAGATGCTACAGATTTAAAATGTTAGTATGGTAAAGCAGCAGATAATTAAATACTTTATATTCCCAGAAAAGGCGAGCCCTGTTGTGCATTATTGTTTCAGAAGTATAAACATTTTGGAAGTATCAATAAAAGTGCAATATGGTAATTAAATTCACATAAATGACATGAAAAGTGAATTTGAAATTAGATTGAGATTTTTGCAAAGCATCCATTGACATAGCACCAGCAATCCCAAATAACCTGTATTTGTGAGGGCCCTTGAGCAGAGCCACTCTTGGGATGGTTTCCCCTGAGAACTGATGTTCTGAGTTTGAGTTGTCTGTTTCTTGGTTAGATTCCCCTCTCACACATATTTTCTCTGGAAATCGATTCATAATAAGTATTGGAGCCCATTGAAAGGTTTCTTTCTATGCATTGCTTTTTTTAAGCATGAAAGTATGAATCATGGCTTGTTGCTATTTATAATAAACAACAGATGAACCCATACCAGGATTGTATGGTTTCAAGAAGCAGACAAGTGCTCACAGAATGGATTGTTGTCTCATGAGAAAATATTCCTGGACATGGCAAATAAGCATGGAGGAGGAAAAGTTTAAATAAGAACTCTTGTGTCCTGTAGTATTTTATGTGCGGGGACTATTTTGGTTTGTATTGGAAGAGCATTTGCCATCTAATCCCTCACTCTCAAATGTGTTGAATTGCTACAATCCACAGTAGGTTTACAACCATAGCTATTTTGAGAACAAGGTATATAGCAAACTCCAGCCTTAACCAACCTGGTATTTTCCAGGGGCCATTGACTAAGTGGAGATGATGGGCTCTGTAGTCCAATAGAAATAATATTAGGAGGGCACCAAGTTGTGGAAAGCTGCCATATACAGTAGACAATAAAAATTGCTAAATAATAATCGCACAAATTGAGTATTGGAAAACTCTGGGTCTCCTTTTTTTTTTTTTTTGCAACAAACAGCCTGGATCCCTACACCTCCTAGTCTAAACATACAATTTGTTTGTAAATTTACCCTCTTGTATATTCTTCTCTTCTCCCACTTGTGGGTGGGTGGAGAAATTATGAAACGGGTCATTCTGAAGTTCACCCAAGACTGAGATAGAAATATTTATTTATTATTTATTTATTTACCTTACTTATATACTGCTGTTCTCAGCCCGAAGGCGACTCACAGCGGTTCACAACAAATACGAACAGCAAAAATTCAGTGCTACAGCATAGAAACAGTTAACAACCTAACACACTACACAATCAACAAACAGTTACTACAATACCCATTCACTGTCGTCTCGTCATCAAAAACATGTTCCAGATTCGTCATCCATTGTTCCATTCCAGTGTTCATTAACCAATCATTGCACTAATTATTGGAACGCCTGCTCAAACAGCCAGGTCTTCACTTTTTTGCGGAATACCATTAGTGATGGTGCTAGTCTAATGTCCGTAGGAAGGGCGTTCCACAGCCGAGGAGCCACCACCGAGAAGGCCCTATCTCTCGTCCCCGGCATACAAAATGTCATACATAATGCATGTGTGAGGGTTGAGAGTAGTATACATGAAACAAACCACTCATGCAGTATGGGCTCCCTATAACCAGAATGGCATGTTGAAGTTTTGGATGAAGTTTTTGCGTCCTTCTTTTTTTCCTCCCCGTTATAATTTTGCTACATTGAAGAATCACATATTTTGCAACTTATATTTTGCAACTTATTTTGCAAGCAGATACTGTGCACATATGCAACTTATAACCAACCCCCCCCCCCCCCCCCCCCGGCCAATCTCATGAAAAGCAGTTTGGACCAAAAAGATATCTTGAAAGAATTGCTTTTTTTTTTTTTTGCCTCAATCCTGGGGGGCCCAAGGGACACTCAAATATGGTAGAAATGCCCGACATCCCTCCTGGAGGAATTTTTAATTGCATTTTGGGCAAAGAAAAATTAAAAATGTTATGCAAAAATATTGACCCACCCCAGGGGTCACATTTTACTCCCTCCTTTTACAGTATGGAAGATGAACAGGTTGGAGTTGGATAATCCTAGATTGCATGGCTACTAAAATTAGGCCACTGAAATTACTCAAGGTCTCTTACAGTGAAGTGGGTTAAACTGCATGTAACCTTACGCTCTACAATTGTGTGGAGACAGAGGATGTTTTCTGCCCCCAAAATAGCATAGCCAGTAGTAAATATTGCATCTGGTTTAAGGGCAAGGTCATTTCTAGGCCATTTTTACAAGGAGAATTTCATTATACTGATAGTAGAAAATTAGCAGATCTTGTGCTTCCCTGTTATTGTTCAGTAGAACAGGTTTTGATTCTGTTTTGTGCTAAATTTACTGTTAGAACATTCAGAATATCTTAAAGTTCCTTTAATACAAAATAATGTAATATACTATTGCTTTTAAGTTTGGGATGCTGTAGAGGAAGTAAATGTGGTTTGTTTGAGTTGTGGTGGCAGTGGTTAGTAGATTAAAGTCGAGTTGGAGAAACACAATATGCCATTAAGCTGTCTGTGGCAAGTAAAAAGCCTACATTTATGTTCCCACTGTGTGTGCATGATGAAGGGGTGTCAAATTGTTCGGAGACCAGCTCTGTTCTTCATCCATGATTGCATTTCAGATAAAGGCTATTGGAGCAACATGTCCACTGATTCTCCTTTTGCCCAGATATGCAAACTATATATGCTAAAAATGGCATGTTCATTTCAGCCTCCATTTTGGGAGACATTTCTAGTGCCACCATTAGCAATAAAAGCACTGTCATATATCTGCTCTGCAGGGGCATATTCGTCCTCTGGAAATATTTTTAAAATAATTTATTGAATCCAAAAAGAAACAGTTTTGTTCCCATTCATGCACTTCAATGGAAACTTTGCACAGTTTGGTGAATAATAAAGAACCAAGGTTTTCATTGTCAGAGTATTGTAGAATAAAGACAAAATAGAAGATACACACAATACTTCTTAAAAATTGAGCCCACCCCCAATCTCCAGTTTTGTTAATGTTATTGCAATTCAAATTACTGAATCTCAGTCATCCTATTAAAACTATGGAATGATTCAATATCTGCACATAAAATTGTCAGTAAAGAGATCATTAAATGGAAAGAGACAAAACATAAAAATCATATTGCAACTGAAGTGCAAAAGTAAGAGCAGCATTTGTTTTTTGAGATCAGTTTTTTGAGATAATATTGGAATGAATTTAAAAGGCACTTAGATGCAGATATACAAGAAAAAGAGAGAAGACTGGGGATTTGGAAAAATACAAGTTATGATAAAACTAATTGTATAGATTATCTATAACATTTCTCAGCTTAGTTTATTAAAATGTAAATAAATGAAATCATCCCAAATGGCTAAAATGCACAAATTTGGAATATTGGAAAAAAATCAGATTGAAATGTGCACATTATAAATCTCTTGGGGTTTCTCAGGAGTTTATTTCATTGTTGCTCATATATCATTGCTAAAAACTCTAATAATAATAATACGGTTTTCAACAAACCTATTAATAGTACTTCACAATAAGTATTCTGAGACCTCAGGATGCCTGCCATAGGTGCAGGTGAAACATCAGGAGAGACTGCTTCTGGAATATGGCCATACAGCCCGAAAACTCACAACAACCTAATATTCTATTTCTTTCCTTCTCACTTCCTGTGTTATAGTATATTCTCTCTCTCTCTCCCCCCCCCCCTCCCCCTCAAAATCATCTTTCTCCAACAAGCACATGTTTTAGGACAGCATTTTTATGAACTTACACTATCTAGTTGGATAATAGCCATGGATGTCTTTTTTTAAAAGACTCAAATAGGGAACTCTGTCAGTGGAATAAGCTCTTGTCATCAGTTTAAATACCCATTTGTAAATGGACAGAAGGGGCCTTGGGACGATCTCATAAACTGGCTGGTTGGTAAACATGTCAGCCTATAAAACATCTTGTCTACTGAATATTTGAAGACCATGAACATAACATAAAATCTGCTTTATATATGCAATTCCACTTCTTGCGTTGTTGTGTACAAACAATTGATCATAGTGCTGCACTGGAAGACCTAAAGATTCCGGGAGAAAGCACTTCTCTAAGCTGTTAGAGATTCTCCCGCAGGATTCTATGGTCAGTTTCTGCCAGAAGTTGACCATAGAGTTGCATTGAAGAACCTGGAAATTCACAGAGAAGTATTCTCTCAGTTTTTAAAAGTGATTTTAAATTGTGATTTTTCCCACTTTTGTGACATTCCTGTGCTGCTAAGCAAATGTGGAAGGCTGTGTTTGGATTCCTTTCTAGTGGGATAAAATTAGTTTTCTGATCCTCCGAAGTTTTGGGTTTAGCCCAGTCTTAATTGGTGACAATGGGAAATTTAAAGATGGTATTGAAGTGAGTTGATTTCTGTAAGTGAGATGTTACCTTATGGAGTAAGAAGTTTTACAAGCAGCCATTTACTTGGGTTACTTAAATTAGTATCCTAGTAACATCAAGGTACTATCACTGTGATGTGTGAATAGAGTCTGAAAAAGATGATGTATATTAATTTCTGTCTTTCAAAAAGGTAAGGACATGACAGCAGCTTTGGGGAGGAGCAGTGAAAAAATATATGCTATATTTCTTGTTGGAATGCAGCCATAAAATATATGTTCCTATATATTTCCTTTGCTTTTGGAAATGGAAGGGATTATCTAAGCCATTTTGTAATGAGAAATCGATAGATTAGTTGAGGTAATTCTTTAGCAATCAACTTGAGAAATAATTGGTTTTGATGACGCTGCATGGCACTTCAGTGTTTACAGTAGTTATATAAAGAATTTTTAAGATAAGTTGAGTTGCATATTTACACTTAAATTATAAGCTCTTGTTTAGTGAGGTGAATACTGTTGCCTACAATGTAGTTTGCACACAACTGAGGCTTTCCTTTTTAACAGAACTTGGTAACCACAAGTCACTTTTGAAATTCCCCAGAGTTTGAAGGGTGGTGTGGTTTGTCAGGGGGAGCTAATTGAAGGGGAATAAAGAACAGATATGCACAAAAACATACCATATGGGCACCCACCTAATTTTTATTTTGGAAGAGTAATTATTTTCATCCTGAGTTTCTCTCTTCCATGATGCAGTTTACTTCAAGAAGAATGATAAACCTATCCAACATTACAAGATTTAAGGCAAAAAAAAGCAAAACAATAATAGCAAAAAGAAAGAGTTGGAAGGGAATAAAAGGTATATCAGTTGGTATTTGAGCTTCTTTGATAAGCCAACATTCTGCATACTGCATGATTTCTTTTATTTAACTCTGGGGTTATCTTGTCAGCCATCTCCCAGGCCTCCATTCAAGCTAATATTTCAAACGTGTGGAACCTGAAGTAATTAGAAGTGGGAAGTTGTTAACCAGTTTGGGGGAGTGTTCAGGGCCTATTCCAGATCTCTTTTGTCACCAAAAAAAAAAAAAAAAGACTCATACAGAACAATGTGGAGATAATCTTTGGCAAGGCAGGGGTGTGTCATAGCATTTGGAAAATATAATATTTGGGTTTACTTAGCTGCTGTTGCTAACTGCACTACAGTGTTGATTTTCAACTGTTTTTGCTCACATACATAGTTTGACCCAGGAGACATTGAGTTACGTAATAAGAGCAATTTGATTATGAATTACCAAAACTGAGGGTCACCTCTTTTTCTAAAGGTTTACCAGTGGGAGGTGTGATACTACATTAATATCCTACAATACAGTATGTCATATACATATCTTCCTTTTATTTTCCTGACCTTCAAATTCACCACCTCCTCTGCATTAGAGTAAACATATAAGGCTTTTTGTCCCTAACCGAGCTGTGAGAAGCTCCAGCTTATTGCCCGTTTAATCTTAAAAATCAAAAACAAAACTTGGTAGCGATTTCACCCCAGAACTTTAAAATTGTAGTTCCCATGTAAAATATAAAAAAGTGAATGGATGGATTTCAGAGCTTTAAGGATCTTAAGCCTGTCAAAGGAAAATATACATTGTTACTGTACTTTCTTATTTCCAGTATAACCACTCTGTTTACTAAAATTACATCTTTTGAAATTCGATCAAGGTTTACACAAGCAGATACTGTGCAGTGCTTGTATAATTTGGCTCCAAGTCATAAACCAGTTGCCCTGCATTTCTTAGATGCTGAGGTACTAATCTCTGTAGCCTTATTTTTCTTGGCTTCATTTGAGCACAGGGCCCTTCCACATAGCCATACAACCCAGAATATCAAGGCACATTATCCACAATATCTGCTTTGAACTGGGTTATCTGAGTCCATACCGCCATATAATCTAGTTCAAAGCAGATAATGTGGGATTTTATATAGCTGTGTGGAAGGGGCTTCAGATTTAAGTTGAGAAGCTACTGCCCACACAAGCCTTATCGATTTAGAGTAAGAAAGCATTTCAAGGAAGGCATCAGTTCACTGTTCAAGAAAAGCATTAGTTCGCTGTTATCATGCTTGTCTTAGAAGTACACTATTTATATGATTGAATCTGTCTGCTTTTGAAAGTATCCCAGATAAATTTATACTAGAAGAATGTGGCAAATGGTCTGATTGAATCTAAAGACCACTCTCTTATTTAAAATAATGGCCCATCTGGTGCCTTCAGCTGCAATCCTCCTAAACCCAAGCCAGTGTGCCCACTGTCAAGGATTATAGAGGTCATCGTACAAAACATTAAGAAATCAGTAAGAGTTGCTTTTAAGATCAGGATTTTTGCTTCCATAAGTCTAGCATATGCCACCTTTTTGTAAAGTAATTCAGTTGATGTCTCTCTTTCCTTGCTTTGCTGACCAGTGTTCTCAAGATACACCATTTCCAATGTACTTTACAGCCCACCCCTTTTCGTGCTCTTCCTCATTCCCATGGCTTTCCATGCATCCTGGCTGCGACATAATGGAAAGCTGCTCTGGTACTGTATCATAAAACAAAGAAAAACCTCAGGGAAGTACAAAAATTGTTGTTTCTTTTGCTTTTTGTTTTCATCCAGAAGTCCCCCAATGCAATTCTTTATTCACCTCCCTGGGAGTAAGCCCTGTTGAATTCAGTGGGGCCTATTTCTTGCATGGTTTGTTTTTGGTTTTGGAATAAATACTGGTATATAGCTATATCCTGGAAATTCTGTTGTTAATATTTGCATGTTATTTAGCTTCTAGAGATCTATGACTAAGTTTTTAAAAGTACTTTTAGCCATTTATATGTGGTGCAATAACCAAATTTTGGCAGCTTCTCACCAGCATGGAATATCTATATGTTTACTGTTATTACGATAATGCAGAATATCAGCAGCTTTACAGTAAATACAGACTGCCCTTCAGTTTAGTGATTCATATCTTAATAGAAACTAGTGGGATATTTACCTCTATTTTTTTAATGTGACGTGGAAATTACTTAACTGATCATCCTTCTTTGTAGCTGTTCATGTAGGTTATATTTCGTAAGCATACAATCATTTTAATGTCAATGAACTGATATTGTTTTCCTGTCCTCAGGTAGCACTTAGCATGCGATGATTGCAGAACCTTGTTAGCAATTAAATTCACTCACAAGGAAATCTTGGAAATTTCTTTAATGCTAGATTACTACTATACAGCAAAGTTACGAATGAAGAAATTGCAGGCATGTTCTCAGTTCAATACCTCCCTAAAGCCCCACCCTCTCAACTCCCAAAAGCTCCTCTCTACAGCCTCCTGATCTTCCAGTTTAAGCCGGCTTGTCTTATCAGGCTCTTTCCCACACAGGGCCCCAGATGTTTTCACTCTGTTTTCATTCTTCAACCTTGGCTGTGAATTCATGGCATGAAGATGTTCTGGTGTCTTGAACACACCAGATACGAAGTCCATGACATAGCATATATGGTGATGCATGACAATGGATTTTTTTACTTCTACTATATATTTAATTGAATCCGATGACTGGAAAGGGCATCATAATTCACCTATTGGCCACGAATTTGAGCAACTTCATATTAAAATAATTCTACAAATTCACCTACACAGTTCACATTGTAGAGTGCTGGGAGCAACTATCAGGGATGACTTCTTTTAATTTACAACAACTATAGATTTTGCTTCAGTATTCATTTTTTATTAATCATATTAGCTTAATATTTGCTTATAGAGCTGTTATATGACAGACATTTTCAGATGCTCACTGTGACAGCAGTTGTGTATGTGCAGCAGATGAGCATGTGGATTGCAAGCTTTAGTTCGGAACTGAATTTGATAATGTTAACATTAAGAATCAGAAAATTAACTACCACAAAACTAATTATTTCATAACCTGTTGAATTATTGCTAATTATCCTACTGATATTTGTTTCTCTGTCCGTGGATTAGTGATTCTCCTTTGACTTGTAGTCCAAAATTTTAAATGCCCATTCTTATCTAGGGTTCCACACTTAGCACTTGCTTTCTGGCTAGTTTTGTCTCTGAGAAAGAGGACTAGATCGGCTGCGAACACCAGTACTTTGCTTGTTCACCAGAAATCTTGGCATGCTATTCTATGCAAGCATGGCTACTGTCCAGTTTCTTCTAGTAGATATTCATTGTGATATTTTGTTGTTTATTCGTTCAGTCACTTCCGACTCTTTGTGACCAACTGTTTGTGACCTCATGGACCAGCCCACACCAGAGCTCCCTGTCAGCCGTGGCCACGCCCAGTTCTTTCAAAGTCAAGCCAGACACTTCAAGGATATCATCCATCCATCTTGCTCTTGGTCTGCCCGTCTTCCTTTTTCCTTCCATTTTCCCCAGCATCATTGTTTTCTCCAAGCTTTCCTGTCTTCTCATTATATGACCAACATACTTCATCTTTGCCTCTAATATCCTTCCCTCCCATGAGCAGTCAGGCTTTACTTCCTGGAGTATGGTCTGGTTTGATCTTCTTGCGATCCAAGTCACTCTCAGAATGTTCCTCCAGCACCATAGATCAAATCATAGTTCATTATAATATACTTAGAAACATTTTCAAACACTGGGATAAAGACACTCTGTGAACTACGTTCACATTGTTCTCTGAAGACATTGTGAAGTGATCCACATGCTACTGGGTTATTCCTTACATGACAGCAGATCATGCAAGTGTTGAAAGTCCAAAATTCTTTTCTGTTTTATTCATTTGTTCATTCTCCCTTCACATGAGTCTTCCAATTTCCTGCCTAGTTGGCAAGATGTGGTCTTTCTTCTATCAATCATGTTTCAGTTAGACAGGAAAAAAATAGGAAATAAAAATTAGAAAATATGTAGAAGAATAGGAAAACATCCGGTGAAGACTCAGATGGTGCACATGCGTCTTTGCCCACAGAAAAGAAAGCAAAACATGAAAATCAAGGAAACAGACATGACTGTTCCGCAGCAGATCACGATCTGGGAAAACAAATTCATTAATTCAGTTCAGATGACTGCAAAACAGCAAGTGTCTGAGGGCAGTAATGAGGCAACATAAAAAAGAATATTCATTTCAACAAGCGACAGTGAATTGGATGGCTTTGTATCACTGCCTCCAAAACAACTATAAACACCAAAAGAAACAATCAAACAGAACAGACTGCAGCTTCCTAACAGAAGGCTAAGAAATTAAAACTAAAGATAATTCTTTTAAAAAATCTGGTATACCTGCTTGGTAAGGGCCAGGAGTGATGGATTGAATGATGAAGAAAACCCTAATTGCTGCTCTAGGTCATCATGTTGGGAATGAAGTTTGCAATATAAGGGCAACTAGAAGAGCAAAAGGAAGCTTCAGTCCAGGCATAAGAGTTTATAGACATTAGCAATTGAAACAGTGAAAAAGAAACAACACCAGAAAGAAGCACCGAGCTCCAGAGGACCACAGAGCCTTTCTTCATAAACTATTTAAAAGCTGTTGGGTTTTTTATTTG
The DNA here is from genome assembly GCF_037176765.1 of Anolis sagrei. Taxonomy (NCBI): domain Eukaryota; kingdom Metazoa; phylum Chordata; class Lepidosauria; order Squamata; family Anolidae; genus Anolis; species Anolis sagrei. Next base: position 117,759,320 of record NC_090026.1, on the reverse strand, counting down.
GCAAATTCAGTAGCAGCAAATCCAGCTTCACAAGTTCAGTCACATTGAGTTCCTTACACAAGACAATAGGAAGGATTCAGAAAATTCTGAAGTTTATAGCAGAGGCCGACCATGATGCCACTGCATTTGCAATTGGAAGCATTGTGGCCACTCTAGTAGGCAGAAGACTTGTATGGTTCCATCACTGGGGTCTAGATGAAATTTAGGATACATTGTGTAAAATTTAGCACACGTTGTGTAATTGTTTCCCTCTAAAGAAGGAAACAGTTGGTTTGTGGCAGAGGAACCTTGGAGGGAGGTACTAGTGGAGAGGCAAAAAAGTTATGTCTATAATCTAGGGGGGTGAAATCTGAAAAGAAACAATTTAGAAACAGCAGTTTTTCAGTCCCTGGAGGTAAAGGTTATGCCAGACATGATGCGTCTATCTGTGCAAAGAGGTTTTAAAGAGGTGTAGCTTTTGCAAGCTCCACCAACTTTGCATAGGTTTTCCTAGATGAGATTTGAATTTCATGCTGAACATTTTAACAAATCTGCTGTTTCAAACTACCTGCAATCTTATTGAGATTGCAATTTTCTGTAAATGGGATCAGGGTAGTTTGACCTTGACGTTTGATCCAACTTTTCTTCCAAAGTGTCTCTTTCAAAGTGTCTCCTGCTTAAAAGACTTCACCAGTTCATTCATTTACTAAACTTTTGGCTGACACTAGCTCACTTGAAATAAAATAGCATAGGTTGGGTGTGAGGCAAGGTGTTAGAAACCAGGAAAATAAGTGTTGTGTCTCTTTCAACTCAAAGACTTTGATCAGCAAGCCATCAACAATATTGATTGCCAGTTGGTTAAAGACATGCATATTTCTATGGTATGACTTGGCAAAGATTCTAAGACCACAAAATGCTACGTGTTCTGTATCAAGAAGTTCAGCCTATGTTGTTTCAGCATCACTAAAGGATGTTTGTAAGGAGGCTGGATGGAAGGAGTTATCCACATTCAATGACATAAAATAAGTATAAGTCAGCACAGGCAGCTTTTGGGTGAACATTCCTGCAATCAGTTATGTAGTGAGAGGCATCCAAGGAGGAGGTTTGAATACGTCCCAATAGTGTGTGAATGGCTCCTGCATGTCATCCAGAGAATGAGTAGTTGGTACTTACTATGAAGTATTTTTGTTGGATGGCACAGAGTAACACTCCAACCTCTCCCAAATGTGGCTTCATACTAAAATGAAATAAACAAAATTAAATAGAATAAAACACGTAGATTGGTTGTCTTAAGGCAAGGCTATAAAGAAACTGCTGCAGAAAGATAAGGAGCCAATTGTTAAAAAAAGAAAAGGACTTTGTACTTTAGAATGATGTATCATTTGATGACATGTGGGAAATAACTCAAAGGTATGTGGATTGGTCCTCTGGGCCATCCTAGAATGAATTATGTTAAGTACCAACCCCACATAAACTTCTTGTCTGATTAGAGCATTATAATTTTACATTAGAGAGATTCATTTGAAGGACACAGGTACCTAGTCTAAATTGCATACAAGCAGTCCCCAAGTTAGCAACAAGATAGGTTCTTTAGGTTTGCTCTTAAGTTGAATTTGTATGTAAGACAGAACAATTAAATTTTTAAGGTGAATTCCAGCCAAATATTTGTTTTGCTGTCTGTGTCTGTTCAGAAGATTTCATTTCGTTTACTGTCCCTGTGATAATAGGATTTTGAATTTTTTGACATGTTATGGAAACAAGGAATGATGATAAAACTTCAGTTGAGATACCTTTTCTCCATGGTAACTCTTTCAGGAGTGAATTTCCCTTCCAAAAGGTAGAATTGTTTCACTTTCTGTTGTCCCACCATTCTCAACTATGAGTTGTTTGTAAGTTGGATATTTGTCACTCAGCGGCTGCCCATATATGTTAATGTCTGCTGTTGTGTGGTTCTTACTCTAAAAGTGACACAATTAAAACAAAGTTATGTAGTGATCAAAATGCATCATTAATCTGTTTTAAAGGTGGGATTCTACCCTGTTATGTAGCATCATAGACCATTTACAGCCTGTATGTAGCTTTATCCGACTGCTTCCAGAATATTATGTAAACAATACCAGTGCTTGCTATATTATTGTTTCTGGTTAATTGGATGGGACCTAGATTTTAAAAAGGGAGAGTTCTAACTATTTTGTATAATTTCCATATGTTTTGGAGGGACAGTGAGGATGGATAACGAGGGATGCTAAAAGGTATAACATCTCTTTCGACGAGGAAATCTTTTGCCATTTACTTTAGTATTCCTAATGATTCAAAGATTTCTCTTAATGTGGAAGTAACAGTACAGAAAAATCTTCTAGTGAGTTCATGATTTAGATACAAACATTCCCAATGGACGTACATACATAATTATCATTCCTGCTTTCATTGGCTCATGCATTAATATTGCACTCATGTATTCCAAGATGTCTTCCTTTTTTTCAGGGATGATTTGAAGGTTGGAATCCTAAAGCTCACTTCCATATTTAGTTAAGCACACCGTGGTTTGAGTCAGCATATTTCAGTATACCATAATTAAGAGTAATCACAATTTGTGTTGGTTTAGAAGTGATGTTCATTTAGCTGGAGTAAAAAAATGGCAAGCAAAAATTCTCAATTTCTTCAGTGGAGGAAGTTAGGTGAGAATGCAGCTGTCTCTGTTTCTACTGGAGCTGGACTGGATTTTATATAATATTCTGAAATTTTAGTAAACTGAGAAACAGAACAGAGATGGTGTTTTAAGATACCATAGTCAATCTCCTGGTTATTCCATTTTCTTTTACAAGGAATTGTTTAAATCTAAACTACAGCTTACAGAACTTCACTTCTTTCCCTATAAAACCTTTTAAACATGTTATTTCCAGCTGACAGTATTGTTTTTTTCTGTAGTGATACATATTATGGAGGAGTGGGAAAAGACGAGAAGCAGTAATGTGTTTACTGTCATGACTAGTTTGGATGTCTAGATACAATAGTTGTTTGGGGAAGAGGAGACAAACATAAATAGCACTAGCGAAACATAAATAACTAGACAGCTGCTATTTCCCCTCCTAGTCTTCTGCTTTGCCCTTGCCCCAAGTCTTGCTGCCCACATTGTAGGTAAACAGCTGCTATTATGTTTTGTTTCAGAAAACCAGATGTGAATGGGCATTTCTTCTATTAAACAAAAAACTACCACCCCTTCGAAACTGGAGAAAGAAAGTAACAAATGTAATTACAGGCAGTCACCCAAGTTATGAACAAAATAGGTTCTGTAGGTTTGTTCTTAAGTTGAATTTGTATGTAAGTCTGGATGGCCCATGAGGTCTCTTCCAACTCTTTGATTCTATGATTCTAAGTCAGAACAGGTACATTTTGTAAGTAGAACTCAAGTCCAAAATTTTAGCTTTGGATAGCGTAGGGAAGGGTGAACACCCCTATGGTGTTTGTTTTGCTATCTGTGCCCCTGTTCAGAAGATTTCACCTCACTTTCTGTCCTTGTGATAATTGGATTTTGATAATTGGATTTTGAAACATTTGGCTTGTTGTGGGACCAAGGATTGATGATCAAGCTTCAGTGGAGACCCCCTTCGTCCATGATAACTCTTTCAGGAGTGAATTTCCCATCCTAGGGGTAGATTTCTCTCACTTCCTGTTGTCTTACCCCTGCTCATTTGCAAGTTGGATGTGTGTAACTCAGGGAATGCCTAAATATGATAGCTAGTAATCTCAGCTTTAAACATTTCATCTATTTTCAGGTGATTGTGTAGGTGTGCAGTGAAGACAATATAGTTGTCCAAGGTGAAGCTTTCTGTTTAGGAGAGCCTAAGAGAGGAGGTTGGACAGTTTATAAATCAGTGCTAATCAAAATGTGGCCCTTGAACTAGTGCCAGTCTCTGAACCACAAGCTGGCAATGTTGCCAGTGATAGTTGTAGGCATTGGGCACAAATATACCTAAGCTACAGACATTTCATCTTGTGTTTATTGTCTTGAGTCTAAGCATCAAGCTCAATTTTAATCCCTACAAACTCTGCATTTTTCCACAAAATCGAATCCTTGATTTTGGTGCAGGAGTATTTTGTGGTTGCCACAATTGTAAAATGCTGGGTTTTTTTTTTCATGTGTGTTCAAACAGATCTTGATTTGGGTGTATAAGATAGATTTAGGGATGTCTCTCTATCCTCCTTCCTCTCCTTCAAAAAAACAATTGAAGACTCATCTTTGCTCATTAGCATACAGAGACGAGGAAAATTAGACATTGAGAGATTACTACTGGACCTCTGGCTGAGAACTATTTCGAACTCGGCCTTCTCTAGTCTAGTTTTCTAGTTAGCCCGGTTACCATCACTGGCCATACAACCACTATGGCCACAAAATCAACCTACACAATCTTGTGAACAATAGTTGACTTTTGTAAATTAATGTGAATGTTTTATTTTTTATTATTATTAATTTTTTTGGTTGTGTCAGGAGCGACTTGAGAAACTGCAAGTCGCTTCTGGTGTGAGAGAATTGGCCGTCTGCAAGGACGTTGCCCAGGGGATGCCCAGATGATTTGATGTTTTTATCATCCTTGTGTGAGGCTTCTCTCATGTCCCCGCATGAGGAGTTGAAGCTGATAGAGGGAGCTCATCCGCCTCTCCCCGGATTTGAATCTGCAACCTGTCGGTCTCCAATCCTGCCGGCACAGGGGTTTAACCCACTGGCCACCGGGGGCTCCTTGAATGTTTTATGTTCAGATTTTATATCATTGTATAATTCTTGTTTGATTATGATTGGTTTAATTTATTGATGTTAGGTTCTAATGTTGTTTTAATATGTGGGGCTTTTCTGGGTTTATGATGTTGGTATTTGTTTGCTTTATGGAGGCATTAATTGTTTGCCATTGTATATTGGAATTCACCCCGAGTCCCTTTGGGGAGATAGGGCAGAATACAAATAAAGTTAATTATTATTATTATTAATTACCATGATGCCTTTTGGTTTTCTTTGTAGAAGAATAATGTTTGTGTGGGGTTTTTTTAAGTTGAAAGACACAGATATTTCACACCTTTTCATCTCTCTTGAATTATCTTATTTATTTTGTGATTATATGTATTTTTGTGATAAAATACCAGCAATCAATAACTTGGTAGATCTTGGCACTAGATGGCACTAGCTTTCTCATTCATGGGTATTTTTGAGAAACGTTTGTTCATGTGGCAGAATACATCTCCAGATTCCTATGTGAACAATGAAATGGCCCTGACTATTTAGCATTGACCATCTATATACCAGAGAATGAAACTCTGCAAGTATTGTTTCATGGTGCTTTAAAGGTAACTGTGTACAAATCGCTTTAGTTAATATGCTTTCCTGTATAATCTTATTTGTAACAGGTTCCAGCCATCATAATATCTGTTTTGTAATTCATGATTGTCATTTCTCTACTGCAGTTAAACAAATTAAAGGGTCATGGCTCGTTTAACGAAACGGCGGCAGGCAGATACAAAAGCTATCCAGCATCTTTGGGCGGCTATAGAGATCATCCGAAATCAGAAGCAAATTGCTAACATTGATCGTATTACAAAGTAAGTGTCATTTAAATACTACTAATAAAAATGCTATGAACCTAAGAGAACAAGAGCAATGAGAGTGGTACTTCACAGAAGCATTTCCCTGTTTTATTAAATTGTATAAAATCTACATATTCATTTTCTACCATTTTTAGGTTTCAAATCACTGACAATGCAGAGGAAAAAGGATTTGGATTTGGTCTATGATCTGTAATGTCTGCTCTCCTGCATAAGGCACATTATATGAAAATGCAGTGGTTTTATTTTAAAATGATATCTGTTCTACAAAAGTGTATTCAACCATAATGTTTTCTAGTCTTGAGGAAAAATTATCCTATTATTTATAATACAATACATGAAAACTGATTTGGGGGATGTCCTATTTATATCTCTGATCTGTATAGTCTATAGTACTGCTTCTTAAATCCCAGCCTCAAATGGGGTCCCTTTATAGCTCAATGTTGGCATCACAAAACATTTGGCAACAGTAAAAGGTTCCTGAATGCCAGCTAGATGTTTACATGAACCTGCTAACAACAACATACAGTGTTTACAGCAGACTCTGCAGAAAATGCTTGAACTGTACTCCATAAGAAAAACCATCCTATTTAGCAAGCTTTCCAAATGCTAATTTATTATCAGTAAAAAAAAAAAGTGTGATTTTATACCCGTATACCTAATTTCTTGGGTAGAAAGAAGTCGCAAAAGATTATTGAGTGGAAAGGGGTTGTGAGTGGAAAAAGTTTAATAAGACATGGTCTATAGCAGGGGTCTTCAAACGTTTTAAACAGAGGGCCAGGTCACAGTCCCTCAAACTGTTGGAGGGCCAGATTATAATTTGAAAAAAAAAAGAATGAATTCCTATGCACACTGCACATATCATATTTGTAGTGCAAATAACACTTAAAATCATACAATAATTAAAATGGAGAACAATTTTAAAAAATATAAACTTATTAGTATTTCAATGGGAAGTGTGGGCCTGCTTTTGGCTGATGAGATAGGATTGTTGTTGTTGTGTGCTTTCAAGTCATTTCAGACTTAGGTTGAACCTGAGCGAGGCAGGCTAAATTACTTTGGAGGGCCGTATTCGGCCCCCGGGCCTGGGTTTGAGGACCCCTGGTATGTAGTATGATTAAAATATCAGAGTAAAGTAGGGGAGACTTGGGCCAATTGTGAGTTCCACCTATACATGTTCTAGCTGGAATTAGCAGTTGAATCTATGCTCCAACTTCAAATTCCCACATAGCCGTTTAAGATCATTGGGCTATTAATTATCTCTTGCTCCAACCTACTTCCACAGGATTGTTGTGAGACTGCAATAGGGAGTGAAGAGAACCATATACACTGCCTTGATCCTAGCATTTTCTGTCTCATGTACATTCAAATCTAGTCAATCAGTTTCTCATGGACTGCTGGAGAGATCCCATGGCTATACTGGCAAAGAAGAAAGATTAGATGTTTAATTTCATTCTTATTTAGTGACAAACCATGGTTTGTCATTTCGTTCAAACTGGGACAGTTATGCTTTGCATAAGCTAATTTTCATACAAACAAGGATAATTTAATCCTGTAGTATTTTATGAGCTTGTTTTGCAGATAAACCATAATTGTGTGGGTTTTGATCATATGGGATGTGATTTGCCACAAACTGGGAATGGAAGCTTTGGATCTTCCCTTCTGTGAGAGAGGAGGGATCATGTAAGCCTAAGGCTCATAACTGGTTATTTTTGTAATGCCAAACCATGTCTGAATATCGTCCTGGTGCCATACAGTGTAAATGCATATGATAGAGTAGCACTTTCTGCTTCAACCAGCAACTTTTGCTAATGTTTTGTAATATGTACACTGTTCAGTTTACATTATACATATTGATGTACACTGATGGTGCAGTGATGACAATCTAATGTGTTTTGTCACTGTGCATTGTGGGACACTACCCTTTGGCCTTGTATTGTCAACTCTGAATAGCAGCTGGCCTTCACAGCTTCATGAAGGATTCTTTCCTAGCTCTGCCTAAAGATTCCTGGTATTCCCAATGGCCTCTTATAAAATCCTAAGGAGGTCCAACCTTGCTTTCTGAGAGCAGGAGGAGACTGGTTCAGGGGAATATAGTGCTATAAAGACTTGTAATGGATTTCTCACCTCCTTCACTGAATGCCTACATATCTTCCCACTATGAAAAAATGAGCTTCCCATTAGTGGCCAATATATTCATATATGAAAAACCCACCTATCAAAGAAGTTTTGAAAGAAAAAAAATAAAGTTCATTGGCACTACTCTGGCGAACACCCTATTTCAGACCGGTGAATTCTTCATTGAACTAAAGTAGGATTTAGTACTAGATTTGAATGTACATGAGACAGAAAATATCTTCATGCTCAGATGAAAATAGCACTAGAATTGGGAGAAGCCTGGATTGTTCTAATACAATATGAAATGTGTTGGAATGGTTATTTTACTTACCTGCGGAGCTGTCATTTATCATGCATATCTGGAAAGGAGAAATGCCTTCATGCAGAATACCCAACCAAAATACCTTCAGAAAGACCCTTTCCCTATTTTTCTGTCAGCAGACTGAAAAAATAGAATGGAGCTGGCAATTTATGGACATGTTACTGGACAAATCATTAAAATTATTATTGATCAAATTAATAATATCTGATAATGCTGCAGTCACAGTATTGTTAATATTGTTGTGAATCACACAAGTCACGATTAGTTGATGTAGTTCAAAGGAGCTGCCGTCCAAAAAATTTCATAATACGACAGAATTGAATACAGTTGTTCAGCTGCTTTAGGGAAACAAGGTGGATGGATCTCAAAAGCTGTTTCTCTCAATGTGCCTTATCATGCTACTGTCCCAGTTTCCTCCGTAGGATTCCAGAACAGTATTTGCCGTGAAAGAACAAGGCATGCCACTAATGGGGGATAAATCTGTTAATAGGAGACCTACTTTACTATTAATTTGACTTAATGAAGCAGAAAGCTTAGCAGTTTATACTGCTGGAGATAAATATTTAAGGGGGTAGAATGATTGCAGGAACTTAGGAAGTGAGTACTGTTGTGTCGATTATTGAAATTAATGATTAAGTTCTTAATCATAATAGGTTGTTACAGTTTTGATTATTCATTTTTATAGTGAATGTTATGGAAAGTTGTTAGGAATGTGATACTTTTCTTAGTAGATTTGCATTTGCTGTGAAACACTTTTAGTGTAATAACAGCAATAAATAAATAAATAAACTGGACTTTATATACAAAATAAAAAGAATTTCTAAAACAAACCTGACAGTAGTTTGATTTTAGTCACTGAAGTGGAGCAGTAATGTAAACAGAATATAATAACTGCTACTTGCATCTCATGCCCTTAAATAGATTTTTCTTTTTGTTTAATTTTACTTTCTAATAATTTTAAATTTTTATTTACTTTACTTGGAAACCAAACCACCTGGTTTTGGTTTTCATTTTGTTTGCCATGTGAACTGGGCCTGTAGGGAAGGACAACATCTGCTTCATAGAAAAGACATTTTTCTAAGAACACTGATTCAGCACGTTGAGCATTAAACAGGCTGAATAGGTAGAATGTTGAAGAATGAAATATGATGACATGGAAGCTAAACTCATATTTGTAACATATCTTTACATATGGCAGCCCTACTCCAGACCATCAGATACCATTCACACTTAATACAGGATTTGCATAATGAAGGAGCAATGTAGTTAATGAAAAAAAATCAAGATCTAGTAATTTTGAAGTTAGTACTGACGTTTTTTCTTATGTCACTTATACTGCGTATTCCACCCACCTTGGGCTAATCTTCTAATATGTTTAAATGCCCTTAATTTGAGGAACATACCTTCAGGTTCAGAAACCAATTTAAAAGGCAGAACGGTCTCATCTTGTAATATGTCTGACCTTGATGAAAATTAAAATTCATGTAGAATATAGTACTTTATATTGTCCACAAAAAAAATCACTTCCTGTTTAAGCATTTGTCGGATGGATTCATAGGGTCCATTTTGCCTGTCATTTCGACAAGGCTTTGTTTTGGGCATTCCTCAAACCTTTGTGGTTTTGACAGGTTGACACAACTGTTCGTACCGCAGCTGGCGTATTGCACCACTTATCATTGCAGACTGTTGCCCCATTGGTTGGTCATCCAGCCAGCACCACTAGGAGGTGGGGTCGGATTTTTTGCTGGCCTTCGTATTTAAGAAATATTTATTTAAAATCATCATAATAATGTTCAATCTTTTGTAAACCATATTGCTTTAAAGCCTGAAAATGAGGAGATATTTTGTGCTAGTTTCTCAAACAAAGTGTATTTTTCCTTTGTCAATAAAGAATACATCTCAGAGATGGAAGAGGGCATTTATTCATTCATCACAATTCACCTGGAAATTATCCTGTGCAATAATTCAGGAGTCCAATTCAGAAATACGAAGCGTACATAGAAAAATTTCCTCCTCTGCTCCCTTTCTCAATTGGTCTCTCTCTCTCTCTTTTATCATCTTAGTTTACATTTTCCCAACAAAGGCCAACTTGCCTATTTTGCCCAGTTACTCTCTGCCTAGGTAATTGGGCAAAACGAAGTCACAGGGATATGGCAAGTCAAGGGTAATGACAACTGGTGCAAATGGTGAATAATCATATTTGAGGAAGGCATCTTCCCAAGGGATCCTCCAAATTAGGAGCTGGCACTGTAGCTAAGTCTAATATTGCCCAGTGGAAAGGCACGCACCAGTTGTTTTGAACAGAGCACTTTTGATATTTGACATTTAAGTACTGTACTGCTGAATTAAAACAAAGAAAAACAATTTGAAACTTGTCTTATAACCATGAATCTGAGAATGGACACTGTTTAACTCCTTGAGGCTTAGCAAAGAGTAGACATGGATAGTATGTCAACTGGACATACAGACCAGTGGACAGAATGTTAATTTTTTGCCAGCAAGAAAGACGCAATTACATTCATGGAAATGATTTCTGCCACAGGTAGTGTTAAAACCATGTATTTTATTTGTTCAATTAAAAAAAATGATTGCAGAAAGGACATCCAAACCAGTTCTCAAAAGACTATTTTTCAAGATTCTCTCCAGAATTTTTGAGTCTGCATTGATCAAAGTAGTCCAAAAAGCCACTGTCCCAAGCTTTGTACAAAAGGCCATAGTATCTTCTTGCCAATGCTCAGTAGTATGTATGCCTTATCTATTGTTCATGCACCTCCAGGCAATTGTAACTCAAAATATGAGAATTACTTTTATTTATACTCTGCTTTGCCCCTTAGTTGAATAGCTGAATATTGGCTAAACCACAAAAAATGTGTTCTTGAGTACAAATGAAGCAACAAGTTAACAAGTTTGATCGTAGAGAAGTCTCCATGTTAAAATCATTGCTACCAATCTCGAGCTTTTGTGTTTACAGAGTTTAGAGAAATAGATACTCTCATTTTCTTCAGACTTCACTTAAGCAAACTCCTATTCAAACAGTTCAGCCCTTCACCACTGATATGGGGCAAGAAATAGTGATGTTGTGTTCTTGTAGAAGTGTTTTATTTAAATTAACATTTGTATCTATTTGTTAGTAGATGCATTGACCCACCCCCTTCCACCCTTCTTCATATCTTCTATAGTTACCTTCTGCTAACATGCAAATTTACACTAATTACAAAAGCTAGTGAAAGGCACCAGTTCCTGCCTAATCTGGGAAGCTAATTAAGACCAGCCCTGATTAGTACTTGAATGGGAGACTGCCAGTGAATACCAAGTGCTGTAGGCTATATTTCAGAGGAAGGAACTGGCAATGCCACCTCTGAATTTTCCTGGCCTAGGAAAACTCTATGAAATTCGTGGGTCGCCGTCAGTCGACAGACAACTTGAAGTATACACATAAATGAGGAAAAGCAAAGTAATTGTGTTCACCCGCTACCCATTTCCCTGTAGGTGGCAAAATAAGGCATATGAAGGAGGAAGGTATGGCTGCAGAGGAGCTCAGTGACATAGTTAGTTGCTTGCTTTATGTAGATGGAATCTTCAGTCTAACAATTCAAGTTGTAAATTTATTTATTTATCTGCAATATTTGTATACCGCCCTTCTCAACCCCGAAGGGCGGTTCACAGTGGTGGCAACAATTCAATGCCCTCAATATAAACAGTATGAAACATTAAAATCGATCGTCCCCTAATAAAACCTTAAACATCATTAAACACATCACATAAAATAATATCACATATCACACAGAGACATAGCCGTTGCCCATAAACAGTCCTGGGTTATTGCACTTTCAACTTCCACTCTAACTTTAAATATTCTTATGATGGGCCGAACACTTGATTCCACAGCCAGGTCTTTAGCTGCCTCCTAAAGGTGAGGGAGGGAGGTGACCTGATCTCACTGGGGAGGGAGTTCCACAGCCGTGGGGCCACCACTGCTAAGGCCTTGTCCCTCGTCCCCACCAGCCGCACCTGTGAGGCTGGTGGGGCTGAGAGCAGGATCTCCCTGGTAATCTATGAACTGGGTCATAGAGGGAGATACGTTTGGACAGGTAAGTTGGACCAGAGCTGTTTAATGAAATGTTTGATGAGAACATGTGGTGAATTTAATCACTGGAACAAGCAATCCTTATCTACATTAAAATTATTCTGTCTGAATTGACCAGATAATGAGTATTGCATGAGGTTACATGTTGCTGGAGGTATTTAAAACGTGAACAAACAGAATCACTTCTTAGGTCTGCCAGCAGCTTCTACAGAAGCATCAGGCTGATTTTAGTTTAATTCCATTTGCTATGTAACTCTCTATACAAATCCACACATAAATCCTTGTATTTATAAGTGAATTACTATTTGCAGTGATTTCATATACTCCGTGGTTGCAGTCCATCTGGTTGTGGCGTGTCAGGCAAGTGATTAGAATGAGGCTATCCTTCTCAAATGGTCAAACAAAGCCAGTGTCTTTTCATTTATGTTTCATATTCATCTTTCTGTATACATACCGTGGTGGTAATTTTATGCACAGTATTCTCAATACCTCCTACAAAGTATCGTTACCTTGTCATGGTGCTGGAGCTTGAGCACTTCAATGATGCCGTGAGCAAAACTGTGAAGGGACACCCAAGATGAGAAGGTCATGGTGGAGTGGCCGTGGCACTTATTTCACAAGCCGGTAAGGTAATGCTCAAGATCCTGCAAGGTAGACTCCAGCAATACATAGAATGAGAGTTGCCAGATGTACAAACTGGGTTTAGAAAAGGCAGAAGAATGAGAGACCAAATTGCCAATATCTTCTGGATAATGGAGGAAAGCAGGGAGTTTCAGAAAAAACATCCATTTCTGTTTTATTGACTATTCTAAAGCCCTTGGCTGTGTGGATCATAATAAATTTGGCAAGTTCTTGGTGGTGTGAAGATACCAAGCCACCTTGTCTGTCTCCTAAGGAATCTGTATAATGCCCAAGTAGCAACGGTAAGAACAGACCATGGAACAACAGACTGGTTCAAGATTGGGAAAGGAGTATATGGCAGGGTTGTGTACTCTCACCCTACCTATTCAACTTGTATGCAGAACACATCATGCGATGTTCAGGGCTTGATGAATTTAAGGCTGGAGCTTACATTTCTGGAAGAAACATTAACAATCTTTGATATGCAGGTGATACCATTTTGATGGCTGGAAGCGAGGAGGAGCCGAGGAGCCTTATAACCAAGGTGAAAGAAGAAAGTGCAAAAGCTGGGTTGCAGTTAAATATATATTTAAAAAAACCCAAAATTATGGCAACCAGGCTGATTGATAACTGGCAAACAAGGGCAGAAAATGTGGAGGCAGTGACAGACTTTGTATTTCTAGGTGCAAAGATTACTTCAGCCAGGAAATCAGAAGACGTTTACTTCTTGGGAGGAGAGCAATGACCAATCTCGATAAAGTAGTGAAGAGTAGAGACATCACACTGTCAGTGAAGGTCCAAATAGTTAAAGCAGTGGTATTCCCCATAGTAACGTATGGATGTGAGAGCTGGACCATAAGAAAGACTGAGCGAAGGAAGATAGATGCTTTTGAACTGTGGCGTTGGAGGAAAATTCTGAGAGTGCTTTGGACCGCAAGAAGATCCAACCAGTCCATACTTCAGGAAATAAAGCCCGACTGCTCACTGGAGGGAAGATGTTAGAAGGCAAAGATGAAGTACTTTGGCGACATAATGAGAAGACAGAATACCTTGGAGAAGAGAATGATGTTGGGGAAAATAGAAGGAAAAGGAGCTGACCAAGGGCAAGATGGAGGGATGCTGTTCTTGAAGGAGCTGGGGGTGGCGATGGCTGACAGGAAGCTCTGGCATGGGCTAGTCCATGATGCCTGTCACCAAGTAACTGAATCAATAAACACACATTTTTAATACTGTAGTGTATATGATCAGAAAGCAAAGGTGTCACTGTCTCAGCTACCCATGGAGACAATTTTGGATTTTGGAGTGTTTTGCATTTCTTAATTCTGGGTAAGGGATGTCCAACCTATACACAGTTTTGCAATTTTGGGATCACTGTCAGTATTTTGATTGATGAAACTTTCATCTCTCTGTTGTGCTTAAAAGAAATGTGGAACACTCTACTTTAAAAGAAACCTTGAGTCAACTCCCTGCTCTGTTAATGAGTTCTATTGTGCTAATCTTTTGTGATAGGTTGCAGGTAGAGGATTCTGCACGGGGAGCAGAAACATATTCGGTGGATATGTTTCTGCTCTCCATGCAGAATCCTGCATGTACAGATGTGTAATGGAATTTGCAAATAATCAGAATAGATCCTCCTGCAGCACTTGCACTCCTTGCTCTGCTTGCACTAATTTGTTGAATAAAGAGGCGCTGCTGAAAGGGACACAGCTTCTCTACTTCTGTAATGGGAAAAGCAAAGCCATTTTTCTTCTGAAGAACCTTTTGACATTGAAATTCTTCTGTTATCTCAAGGTAGTTTTTAACTGACTGAATGCTATTTTTAAATTGTGATAACAATTTCTTTTTATGGATTTTCAAATAGTTTCTTTTATAATTATTGTTACCTGGCCAAGGAACCATATTATTGGTAAAACAGCGGGATATAAATGTATAATGTTAATAAATCTAAAATTGATTTGCAGTAGAAGGTTGTTAACATTGTGTAGCCAGATCACAAAATTGAATTGGTCAAATAAAAGAAGACACTTTCACAATGACTGAGTTTCTTGTCAGACTGAATTGCTCTTGATGCAAATATGCATGTATCTGTAAAGGTTTTGAAATTTGGGGGAGTATAACTTTCTCATATGAGAAAGAAAACAGAATCTGGGATCTTCTTCACAGTTACATTATATTACAGTAATTCCCGTTCAGCTCAAAATGCTTTACTTCTGTGTAGATGGGTACAGAATTGCAATTATTATATTATTATTATATTATAACTTTATTTGTACCCCGCTAGCATCTCCCATAGGATTCAATGCGGCTTACAATAGGCCGAAGCCCAACACAATACAACAATACAACATCTAGCAAATAAAAACAGTTAAGCAGAAAAACAATAACAATGGCAATACGACAAGACATTATTAAAAACTGAGTCGGCCAAAGTAGGGGTACAAGATTAAAAGTGCTGATGAGTCGGAGGGGTGTGGGATTATGATATAAGTGCGGTGTGCAGTGTGCGGTGTTTTTGGTACTAAAGGGCTTCTAGGATTTGGTACTGGGAGAATTCCTAATCTGAAAAGGCACATTGGAACAGCCAATGGGTTTTAGGTTTAAATAAATAAATAAACCAAGAGAGGAATGGTTGCTTATTTGTATTGCGTCTTTTATACAGGTCTATCCCTTTGTCCAAGAATTCTGCTTGGACAGCCTTGTACTAATCTAAGTAGATTTTGTATTATTCTCTTTGCAGATGAGTAAATCCCAAGAAGACTGAGCTATAAATACTAGAGCACTGGGTTGCAGTCTAAGATTTCTCTCTTGGTCTCTTCACTACCTTGAGGGTGGATAGCCTCTATCTGGCCAGTTCAGGAATTTAACAAGCAAATTATCGGGAAGAACCCCCTTTTTTCAGCAGACAGGTCTTTCTTTTAGCTAGTGGAGATTATCATTAATGTCCTTTGACTCTGTGACGTTATGATGCTGAAGATTATTTCAGCCTCCTAGCCAACTTAAGGCTTACTTAGTATCTTAGGGGAATTAACTTTGTCTCTGTGAGGTGTGCTTACCTATTTGCAAACATATTTGTTTTATGTCTCCTGCCTGACTGGAAAACAGCATATCCTTTCCCAATCTGTTGACCAGAGGCTGAACATGATCATAGCATAACTAGTTAGTCTTTTTTCTTCAAGGTAAGGCTCATCAGGTCTTTCAAAAGAACAGCAAGGGGGGGGGGGGGGTTGTTTTATCTTTTCTGTGAGTCTTGCAAGATTGTTCCTTGTGCCTATTAGCAACATAAGCCAACTTCTTGTATTAATAGGCTGTGTAGAATTTTTCTCTTAATCAGAAATGGGCTTCCTTGGCAATATAATTTGGACTCTTACATCAAAAAGAACTTTGCCTTTTATGCTCCATTACCTCTGTGTAGGTCACTCATTGGGAAAATCAGTAGAGAGAAAGAAAAAGAATCAAAGTTCTAGATTGAAAACATTTACTCTCAAGTCAGTTGCTTGACAGATTCTAGTTGCTCAAAGCCAAGCAGGCAAGTCAGGATCATTTTGCTGAGTTCTTTTCTGAGTGCCAGATAAGGCAACCTGTGGCTTGCTAGGTTTATTTTCTTTCTCCCCCACTATGCAAGCATTGCATGTAGCTTTGCCTGGTAGTTATCAGAGTGCATGATTGAATTTTATGCTTAGTTCCAGATTAGGTTTTTTTCTCCTGCAGGAAAGTTATCTCTGGAAGGTAACTTCAATTTCCATGAAAATGTATGACAATATTAGGCATAAGCCATCAATGAATTTAAATATTTGGAATTTTAAAATTGTTATTTGTAAAAATGTATTATTACAGAGGCTAGAATTCTGTGATGTTCATTTGGATACACATATGCCTCACAGTAAAGTTTTAAGACTGAGTTTCCAAATTCAGTTCTTCCCCTCTGGTTTTTGTTGCTTCTGTTGGTATGTTGTCAGACATTTTGAAAGATCTGGTTCACTTTTAGTATTCTAAGACAATTTAATGCTAACATATGGTGTAGTTTCTTTGAAATCTTTATGTAAGAAATACAAAGAGAGGCAGAAACTTCTGTGGTGGTGTCATTCCGTACAATACATATCTCTTCCTTCTCTAAATGGTTCCTAATTGAACTGCTGTGCTTGGTTTTTGTAGTGGTGCTGCCTGTTGGGAAAACTACCATGCTACCTTTCTGAAGGTTTATAAACAACAGTGTGAACCCCCCCCCCCCCCCACAACCTACGGATCCTAATACTTTGTTTGACCCTTTCAGGGGGAGTTGGTACACAGAATCTAACACTGTTGGTCATGTATAGTTGGGAAATTAAGAATCTTAAATCTATCAATCTATCTATCAACAAATATGGAGCACAGATTCATTTAGGCTGACAAACTGATTTAGTTAGAGAATGTATAAAGCAGTAACCTCTCTCTGTAAGTTCTTGCTGTGGGAATGAAGTCTTGGAGAAGCAGCCCTCCTATGTGTTCCATCAGGGAGAAAAATACACTGTGTGATAAGATTGAAGGAGGTTTTCTCTGCTATGGCATTCTACTTGTGGAACACCTTCTCTTTAATTTGTGCAAACACTGCTTCAGTCTGTTGCTTTTGTATCAAAGCTTCTGTGTGCAGATGTTTATGGTTTTAAGCTGGTTTAACTTATGTAACAATCTATCATGCTGTTTTATATATTTCCAATGTGATTAAATTATTTTTTACTCTTCCTAATTTCACATTGTTCAAATGTTTGTGTTCTAGCTTGAGATCCTAGGTGTAATATAAATATCTAAATTAAGAACCAAATAAGAAATGTTAAGCAATGTGAAAATCAAAACAGGAAGCTAAAAATCACAGTGTTTCCAGATATTTTTTTACAATTGGCTCTCCACATTTGTGGGAGTTAGAGAAACAGGAACCCCACAAAAGTGGGAAAATAGTAAATACTGAATAGTGGGGGCAGAGCACCATGGCTTCTGTTCAGTACAAAAAAGCATGACTCGCTCCACAGCCTCTTTTTTTAATGTCAGGATCGACTTGAGAAACTTCAAGTCGCTTCTGGTGTGAGAGAATTGGCCGTCTGCAAAGACGTTGCTGAGGGGCTGCCCGGATGTTTTGATATTTTACCATCCTTATGGAAGGCTTCTCTCATACCCGCATGGGGAGCTGGAGCTGACAGGGAGCTCATCTGTGCTCTCCCCAGATTCGTACCTCTGAACCTCAGTCCTGCCGGCACGAGGATTTAACCCATTGCACCACCGGGAACTCGGCCCACAGCCACTGCATCCCTCCCCGAGCCATCTGCACATTCACACATCAGCAGCATCCTCAGGAGGCTGGTGGGAGGAAATTCATCACTGCTGCATCCACCTCCTTACGATGGGGATGCTGTATGAATGTTCACATGGCACATATAGCAGCCCCATCTTTGTAAGGGAGGTGCAGTGGTGTCAGGGATTACTTTCTCCCTCCCACCTCCTGAGGATGGGGCTGCTGAATGTGTACATGCCCCCATATGCTCTTGACAAGACAGAAGGAAAGGGGGGTGGCGCAAGAGGGAGGAGCTTGATCTAGTTAAGGAGTAACGCAAGATTGCTAATGATCAGAACTGCAAATACAGTATTAGACCATGAATGTAGAGAGCCAAATGTATACCACAAAGTATATGCAGATGTTAAGATTTTTAGTGCTTGTTTTCTGTTCTCTTACAGGTGTGTGTCTTGGATGTTTTAGTACTTGTTTTCTGTTTTGTTACAGGTATATGTCTCGGGTTCATGGTATGCATCCCAAAGAGACCACACGTCAACTTAGTTTAGCAGTGAAGGATGGCCTTGTTGTTGAAACTTTGACAGTGGGATGTAAGGGATCAAAAGCTGGTATTGAGCAAGAAGGATACTGGCTGCCCGGAGATGAAATTGTGAGTATATTTCCTGCAAGAATTTACATCACATTTCCTGTTATGTTGACGATCTGCTATTAGCAGTTCCAACTAGCAGCTAGCACACAGGGGCCTTAGTAGAGTTTGCTTCTTAAATGTCAAACTTTATAGGAAACTAATTTCTTTAATGGTCTCTTATAGCTATCACAAGTTCATTTTTCAACCTATAATGTTTTAGATCCAAACTAATGATGGGTTAGAGTGTTAAAGATGAATAATAATAATAATAATAATAATAATAATAATTTATTCAGCGTGCTGCCACTGTACAAAAACAGACAATACAAGCAGACAATCGGGCATACAATGTGGTAAAAAGGGGAATATGTGACAATAAAGGGACTAATACAAATAGCAAAACAAATTTATCTAGTTATACATAATGTAAAACTAAAATAGAATCCCAAAGACACTAGAAAACAAAGCAATCTTTATCTGAGACATAAAACAGTGCTTGTAGGAGCAGTCTGCAGATATTTTGAGAAAGAGTTCCAAGGGTATGAAGCAATAGGGCACAAAGGATGAAACAAAGCGGAGGAGGGGAGGACATACAAACCCTGAGCTAGGAAAAGATCAAGGAAACAGTCATGTAGGCCTTTAAGAATTACTATAAGATACTTCCATTGGATCCTAAAAAGACAGGGAATCCATGAAGAGACATAAAAATGGGGTGACATAATGAAAACATTTTTAATGCAAAAGCGTAGACATTGTTTATATGCACCAAATCAGTATACTCCAGGAAATAATGCCCGACTGCTCACTGGAGAGAATGATATTAGAGGCAAAGATGAAGCACTTTGACCACATAATGAGAGGACAGGAAAACTTGGAGAATGATGCTGGGGAAAATGGAAGAAAATGGGAAGAGGGGCCAACCAAGTTCAAGATGCATGGATGTTGTCCTTGAGGTGACTGGCTTTACCTTGAAGGATCCATGAGGTCACAAAGAGTTGGAAGCAACTGAACGAATAAACAACAACATTTTTAGCTAAGGCTTATCTTAAGGAATAAAAGCATTAGATGACAATTACTGACAAACAAACCCACCTCTCCCTTTCAACAGCATGCTGCATAACTGGCTTTTGCAGAAAGTCTCCTGAGTTTTAAAAGTGGTTTGCTAATGTGACACCATTCATCTGCCATTAGAAAACCATAAGTGTACAGAACTGCAGTGTGATTCATTGGATCATCCATATTATTTAAATCAAATGTATAGCTTAAGGGGACTGCAGGAGGGAAGGAGGAATGTCACATCATTTGGAAATGTCCATTTTGTTCCATAAAATGCCCCTGTTGGTCATTGTTGGAATTGCTTTGACGAAGGATGTCTGTTCATACATTCTTTTTCAGAAGGGCCCTGGATGAATGGCATCACAGGAGTTACTGCTGGGAGGCTCATTGGGTATAGAAATAGGACTTGAGTGGCCAGTTTATGTCTTAAAGTCTTATGGATTAGAAGAGCCCAAGACCTCTGTCTGGCCGTTTGAGATCAAAATCAGCTAGATGCCCTAAGACTTTTCTATCAGATTGAGAGTACTAGGTCATACTGCCTGAAACTTCAGCTGTGGTTTACATGTTGTTGCATTCAGTTTATCTTGAAGCTGAAAAAAATTGTGAATCAATTCTGATAGTGATTTAAATCCTGTTGTTAATCTTTACTAGAGTAGACCAACTGGATTTATTTATCTGTTGAGTCACTATTCAACAATTAATTGAATAGGTCTTCTCCAGCTGGAACTAATAAACAAAATGAGAAAAAAATAAACATATTAATTGGAGCATTCTTTAAAAACAAAATTCAGACACATTTCAACTTTAATTTAAATCTGAATGCTTGCAGTATTTTAATCAGTATACCAGAGACTTGCTGAAAGTTGCAAAATAAAGTTTTTCATGGATAGCATTTCTGTACAGAAAAAAAATTGGAATCTCCCAGACCTGAGCAATTTTGTGTATTGGAGGTGAGAACTAATTAGCCTTTCCCTCTTCAGTGTATATGTCCAGTGCTTAAATACTTAGACTGACTTCCTCTATTCCCTCTGTTTCCTGAAAATGTTCCCTGTTACAATGGGAGTGGACACAGAATAGAAAGAATAGAGGGAGGTACACAAAGGCTATGCTCATAGGAGATGTTGGGGTTGCCTTTAAAAATGCTTAGCTTAGAATGATCTAAGATTGCTCTATACAGGAAAATCTATGTGCATGCGTTCACAGGCAATCATTTGAAGAACCATTTTTACAAGTAAGCAACAAAGGAAAGGGTTCTTCAAGAAATAAACAATAAAATCCTATTGTTAAATAAAATTATGCACTTGAAAGATAAAGCAGTAATCTCAAATAAAGCTAGTTTCATAAAAAGTAGTAAGTTCCATAAGAAATAGATGCCCAAAAACCTATAGAGAGATATGGTTCACAAAATCTAGATGTTTTGAAATGATACCATACCAACTTGGACCAAAATGCTTGAACTTTGCAATGAATGGTACTGAAGTTGTTACACATAACTGTGGTGCTTATGGCACTCCTCCCAGATATTTATAGTCAGGATTGTCTGTATTTTGCACTAATAGGTTTTTTTTTTATTGAGAAGATAGAATTAATAATGAGTAGAAGTCAAACAAATTGCCCATATGTTTTCTTAGTTGGCATACTTTTACACCATAACTAGTCAAAGGAAGGTAAATGTGCTTTCTATGAAATTGAAACCCTGCCTCATAATCTTTTGAAATATTTCATGTTTCGTAGATTTCAATAGGCATTGCACATATTCTTATCCATATAAGATATAGAAAAAAGTGAACTGATATTTCTGAAATGCTGGATTCCACAGCAAATATAAATTTCCATGGCATTTTGGTGCTTGCATGGAAGCACCAAAATTATGCTTCCCATAATTCGAAGTCTTGTAGGCAAGTATAAGAAGAAAAAAGTAGTATACAAGAACATTCTTCTAACATGGGAAATAGCTCTCACTTTCAGTTATTCTTTTACAGCAGCAATAGGCAAGATCAGTCAATTTTTTTGTATACACCTTCCAGACTCCCTGCTGCTCCGCTACTAAAATTCAGTGGCACATCCAGAACCCCACCTTCAAAATGAACATGTCTGCTTTTTTAAAAAGGCAGTCTGGGAACACATACCTTAGGGAGCCTTTTGACACTTCAGAAACCCACTGGCAATCACATGTATTTGTTTTAATTGTGTAAGCCACCTTGACTCAGTATCGGGGAAGTAGAGTGGGATATAAATGAATAATGGATGGTGATTAACCAAGCTGAATACGACAATGGTTGTGTTCTATTTTATTTGTGAAAAGTTAAACTAAAACGAAGAATTACTGTAGTGTGTTGTGCCATATTTTTTAAGGGATAGCATCACAATCATAAAATTATGGACACTTGTATTTGATAGTTCCCTTGCATAGCCACATGGTATAATATCATATTAATTTCACCCCACGTCTTTTGGAGTCAAAACTGTCCATGCCACGGCATCAGATGAGATATGCAATGTTGCTTCCACTTGTGTGCTAGTACATTGACTCTCACCCATTTTCTCATTTGGGGAATTTTTCCTTACATAGGAATTCCTGATTTGCTTCATAGTTACTCAGCTGGTACTGTTACTTGTCCAGTTAGTTATAGCAACAAACCAAAAGCATAATTTATTTACAAAATATGAAGAGTAGTAGGTCTCTGATAATGCGTAATAAAGGGAATACCATCTTTCATTTCTCGAGGGTTTGATACCACAATGGGACCTGTCATGTAGATATTTCTTTCCACTGTTATGCTGAATAATTTTAGACATTAGTTCTTTGCTTCTTCAAATGTGTTTTCCTAATTAATTTAATTCCCCAGAAAAATTTCAGGTGTTTGGGAAAATATGTGTGCCTGGGATGCTGTCTGTAATAGTGCTTTCCCCATCTCCATGTTTCAATTTTTTTTACCTCAGATGGGTTCCAGTACAGAGACCATGTGTGTGTTTTTTGTTTTCTTTATTTTGAAAGGCCTACAGTATGCAGCCTTTCTCCCGGACAACAGCAAAAATCAAGGTGAACAACTTTTGCACTATGTAGTCTTAATTTCCTGTTATAGTTTCTTTCTGTTGTACAGTAGGATAGATTAGATTACTGCTTCTTCAGTGTTCAGGTCATTGTATGAATAATGTTAATCATCCATGTTCCTTGCAGTTCTGCATTTGGCCAGTACAGTCAGATGCTTAATTTTTTCTTCTTCCTCCTCCTGGGGAGCTGGAAGTGGTTGCTCACATGTTTTGCCACAAGATATGAACTTGCAATGGTTTCCCTTTTATCCGCTATTTTAGGAGTAGATGATGACACCTGGTGGTAGTGTTTGCAAGTGCAAAGGAGATTTTTTTGTTCTTTTTACATTTTGAGAAGTATTGTATTTTCCATCAGTTCATAAGGAGATAGTCAAGTCATAGAAATATGTCATGTATTGTATGAAGAAATTATCTTAAAGATAATCATGTACACAAATTTTATAAGGACCTTGAAATCTCTATGGAGAATACACATGATATCTACTATGAGACATTTTTCTGATTTTCACCTGTTTGCCATTAGCATTCATTTTAATGGCCTCAGTTTTGCTACATATCTTCTGTTTATTCTATTAAATTTTAATTATAAACATGATGTTTTAATTATCTGTTTTATTGTTGTTGTTTTTAATGAAGTATCATATCAGAAATACAAGGTCCCAACAAGTGGCAGTCAGATTAGTCTTGTATCCCCTGGGTCACATACGTAGTGTGCCCTCCAACTTCTTCCTTCTTTGTTATGGCTGTGCCCATTCACCTCTCTTTGTAACTATTTCCAGAAATAATCATTAAACCTCAATGATCAAAATCTTTTGAAATGCACATATTGCCATTGAGTTAACAATGCATTTATGAAGAGCATAGTTGGATTATATCTCTGTGAATAACTTCTGATTATCAATACACTCTTAAATACAGTGATGCTCAAATTTAAGTTACTCTGTCATTTGGAGTATCAGTAACCTGGATCAATTCAGCCTGTGCTGCAAGATAATACTCTTTGCCTGTGTGGGTGATGATTGGCTGCAAACTTGGATCAGTCCCAGTATGTTGTCCAGATAAACAGAAAAGGTTACGTCAGAGCAAGAGCTTTGCAGCAAATGAAGCTGGAGTGTACCACTTGCTGCATACCTGAGTTAGTTAGATCTTGTTTGTTAGGACACGGCGTGAAAAAGTGCTTAAACATAATTAAGCTAGAAGATACTACAAGAGATTTCCTTATAATCTGTGGTTGAGGCCACGCATGGCTCACAGCTCTGCAGAATTCCCCATCCTAGCAGCAGTCAAGCCCTGTGAGGGCAGTTACAATTATTAAACAGCCAGGAGAAGGGAGGAATTGGACTGAACAGCAAAGATCTACCTTCATTTTCCACAGCAGTTATACAGAGAGAGTAGAAGACAGTATAATCCTTGGCAAGGTAGAAGGCAGTAGGAGAAGAGGAAGACAGCCTAGCTTATGGATAGACTCAATCAAGTAGCCACAAGGCCGAGTTTGCAAGTCCTGAGTTGATGGTAGAGTGACTTGGATGTTTCTCATTCAGAGGGTCACCAAAGTTGAAGTCAACTTAATAGCGGTTAGTAACAACAGTTTTACATATATCTCTGTCACTAATAGGAATTTGATTTACATGATTGAAATACCATTAGTGGCTTGGCCATTGCAATTTTATCTTCTTGTTTTGTTGTTTATTATCTAATTGCATGAGTTTAGATGATAGAGTCCACCTAGATGTTCTTCTGCATAAGACCCCTCTAAAATGAATGGGAGTTTTACAAGGTTCTTGTACAGTTTTCTTTCACTTCAGTGAATTAATACAGAAAGATTTCCGGTTAGGTTTTTTTTTTTTCTTGTTTAATTGGCTTTTTCCACTGGTGAGTATTAATCAAAATTCATACAATAAGGTGTGTGCCTTGAAAACGCTAATTTAAGTTAACATTATGCTAGCTTTGTTAAACATATATCAAATGTAGAATGATTTCTTTTAAAGGTATTTTGATCCAATAGCTTAGTGAGTTATAGATTCAATATACTTTCCTAGGAAGGTTCTGAGAAAATATAATGGAAATCAAAACGGAAGTCTACATATTTACTTTATAGTTGTATGGCTCAAATTGCATATTTCTTTGCCTTTTAATACTATGAGTCTGAGTCCTTTAAAAATAATTTAAATAATTTAAAGTTTTGATATTTTAAAGACAAAAAATAGAATTCTAAAGAGCTGTTTACACTTGGTGATGGCTACCACAACAGTGCTTTAAAAGTACACAGGGCAACAAAATCCTCATGACCAGTTTGAGTCCATGGGCAGATATTGCAAGGACCTTACATGTACATTTAACCAATCTGAATATATATGCTATATGAGGCATCTTTCAGATTGCCTGCCATCATGGAAATCACAGCCGTATGCTATATACCAAGGTGACAATTGTTCATACAAACCTTTACAGCATCTTTGTGTGAATGGGACTCCCCACTTATTCCTAAAGTGCTAATGAAATATCAGCTTATCCCTCAAATCTGCCATCATAAATATAAACACCACCAATATATATAATTTTAGATTAGTCTTATAGAAGTTTTTGTGCTGAAATCAGAACTGTGTTTATTTTTTCTCTATCATGTGTAATTTTTTGCAATGAGGCTAATCAAATAATTAATACAGTTATGCACTGATATCAATAGAATCTAATTAACTACAGGCCAACAAGTATTTTTCATGAGATATAATTTTAGATCATTCTTATAGAGTTTTTTGTGCTGAATTCAGATCTGCGTTTATTTTTTCTTGATCACATGTAGTTGTTATGATGAGACTAATTGAATAATCAATGGATTTACACACTAATATCGATAGACTCTAATTAACCACAAGCCTACAAGTATTTTGCATCAGATATGATTTTAGGTCATTCTTATAGAGTTTTTTTTTTTTTTTGCACTGAATTCAGATCTGTGTTAATTTTGTTTCTATCACATATAGTTTTGCCAAGACTATTCAAATAATTAATGCATTTATGCACTGATATCAATGAGATTCTATTGATTTCAGTGTGTAAATGCATTAATTATTTATTTAGCCTCATCGCAAAAACTACAAGTGATAGAAAAATATTAACATAGTTCTGAATTCAACGCAAAAAATTTAGAAGAATGATCTAAAATTATATCTGATGAAAAATACTGGTTAGCTAGTGTAAGTAATGTAAACATTTTGCCAATTTAAGCATTACTTCATATGAGAAGTGAACCTCAGCACTTCGTCTGTGTAGGTGTGAGGCTTTGGGTACATTTCTTAACTATTGGGCTGCTCTACAGACACTATTTATAATCTTGCCTCCCAAGCACCTGTTTGTGGAGCTTCCCCATGAAGCTGTCCTGGTAGGTATAAGGTTCAAAATTCCAACTGGAATCTTTATTATCTGTTATGAATAAGCTGAATGCTGTAGACATTACCTAGCATTGTTAAGTGTGGTTCAGTAAGTTTATTTCAGTGGGAATTAAGTTAAACCAGATAGAAGCTTAACTTGACCTGCTCATATGGATTCTGAATACAGATGAAGTCCATATATAGAGATTAGCAATTGAAGATCACTGGGGTACATTTCATTCTTTCATTGCTAAACTTTCTCTCCTTGAAAGCAAAGTGTTTTAAAGGATACTTTATTTTGGCTGAATTGTGCACATTCGAAGGAAAAGGGGTCGGCTTAAAAATATACTTTTATTATGAACACTCCTTAAACCTTTGGCAAACTGTCTTATAGAAAGAAGCATTGAAATTGAACCCCCCCTCCCCCCAACCCCCCCCCCCTGTAAAATGGCAGATGAGACCCCAAAGTGGATGGGGAAGTGGGTCAGACTTCATAGTGAAAATCTAAGAATTTTTAAAGTTGACTATTACATTCAGTTCAAAGCTTGGAGAAGCTATTTTTAATACTTATTCCAGTCACCATGCTGCCAAGGGGAATCTGGAAAATGTATTCTAAAACAATAAGCTTTCCAAGTAATTGTAAAACATTAAAACCTTGCCCCCACACTGCCCATGGCCCAGGGTCATGGATATACGCCACACCTACTGTCCCCAGACCAATCTGTTTGCTTGGCAACTGTCTTGTCTCTGAAAGTAGTACCCATTAGGGGATATTATTTATAGATCATTTATAGAACAAATAGATACTTTAAAGGACAAGCCGTAATTGCTGAAGAAGAATTGGTTGTGGAGTAGCAGTTTTCTTCTTTTCTTTCTTTTCTAAAAACCTAAGACTAGGACAGTCCTCAGATCCCTTCTGAACTTTTGCTTCAAACAGCAAGAAAAGGATCCCTATCTTTATGTCCATTGCAAGGGGGAACTTATTAATGGGATGGCAAAAGGTTAGGCATTACAATTTACTGATGTAATGCAGTAGGAGTATTCTCATCATCTTTCAAGGAGACGGGGTCACTGGGATTAATACAAAGATTCTATTATGCATGGCAAGAACATTTTTTTTCTAATAATGGGGTATTTTTTTCTGAATGGCTGGGATCGTGTCATATTTATTGTGTTTGTGATGCTAACCAGATGCTCTTAAAACAAGATTTAAAGCCTGAGTTCTTGAAAGGTTAAAAGTGTGTCGTGTTCTGTTATTAAGATTCCTTAAATTTATTTATGGGATTTGGATATGTCCCCCTGAAAACAGCTGGACTTAAATCCACAAAGGAGGTGCAGTATCAGAAATGTAAAATGTTTTTGGCTGTTCAGATATTGACAGAATGTTCTATCAAATTATTTTGTATTTTTTGTAGGACTGGGAAACAGAAACTCATGACTGGTATTGTTTTGAATGCCATTTTCCTGGAGAGGTGTTGATATGTGACCTGTGTTTTCGTGTGTATCATTCCAAGTGTTTATCTGATGAGTTCAGGCTTAGAGACAGCAGTAGTCACTGGCAATGCCCAGTTTGCAGGGTGAGTACCTCTGAGCTTTCTTGTGCTGAATAGAGGCTTGGTATTTGTTATTTATAGTTTCTAGAAGATGTTTCTGGCCAGGAGAAATAATCAGCTTTGCCTATCGCAGTATTAATGCATGTGTAAAATGCAAATCCAGAAGTGTGATAAAATCTGGATGTGCCTGGGCAAAATCTTTCAGAGCCTGTAATCAGTGAGCATCTTTTGACAACAATTGGAGCAAATGTTTTACTGGATTGGCCTGGAAACAATTAAAAAGTGCCATAATCTGGAATTTTAGAAGTGCCCAAGCGAATCTCCAAATCATTCCCAACCGATATTTGCCTTAACTGGGCAATCTGTCTCATCTTAATACCAGAACAACCCCACTTCAATTCAGTTCAAGGTGCATTGCTGTTATGGACACAAATCAGATTTCTCCAGGGAATCCACACATACACAACCACAATACACACAGAAGTATATGAATCAGCTATTTTCTATTTTGCATTTTCCTGGATGTTTGGTTCTTTTGACATTTGCCCAACCATATCCAGATTTGGGTTAGTTTTTGGATTCTCCCATAAATGAAGATGACTAGATTGAATATAAAAAGAATTTTAAACACTCTGTGCATATTTGAGTAAGTACTCCAGAAGGTTTGCATTATGCCATATGAAAATACTTACATTTTATCTTCTGGGCTTTACTGATGTTTATAAATGCTATATAATATTGTGGGCTGAGATCCATGAGAAACAATTTTATTCAAACATTGTATATCACACTTTTTAAAATATTGCCATAAAAAAGTACTTTTCAATCAAAATTTTCCTTTTTTCCGCTTAGTTTTTCAAAATCCACTCATCTGTTAGTTTCTGGGTGCCTTCTTTCACCCTACAAGTCATAGGTATAACAGGGAAGGATGAGAAAGGAGGGAGGGAGACAGAGAGAGAACTTCATATATGCAAAATCTAATGGATTTCCCTTTTGCTTCTCCCATTTACCTTTTTTTAAACAAAAATATGCATAGCATACTTTTCTGGAAGATGTGTTGAAAAGCATGGAATGTGTGAATGAGCAGTCTTTGTAACTTCTGCTGTAGAAAGCATCCTCATGCTTGAAATTACAGGCCACTTTTAGATTTTAAAAATTGACTTTCATAATATGTCCAGCATAATTTTTCAACTTAAAGACCATGCACAAATTGTTTTGGGGCATATGCAAGTGTAAGCAGTGGCCACAGGAGGATGAAAATCACAGACATGGTGACCATAAATATGCATTAGAGAAATAGTCTGCTCAGAGTACTGGTAAGGGAAGGCAGCGTCTGCCTTCCCTTTTCCGCTGCTGCACAACATTAGAAGTACAAGTGCTAGCATAATGTACTAACATGAATCTAGCCATGTCGAGAGGGCAGGATGGGGATAGTGTGAGCTTTGGGTTTCCTCAGCTGGAGGGAAAGAGATTATTCTCACCTTATTTCTGCTCCTGTTGAGTTTTTCCTGAGCAGAGAAAGTCCTCTACCACCTTTGCCAACGGCCATTCTCTGCCTTGTATTTACATCTTTCCAAACACACTTTCTTTCTGTCTTTTTTGCCTTGCTTGTTGATGTGCCCTCACAAGCCAGCTATCAATCTTAAGGAAGTTGCCCACTCTGCAATGGGGCTGTCAGGTCCCATATACTTTCCTTTCTATTCGGCTTTTCATCTTCTTCTGTCCAGCAGAATACTAATCCACTTTGCTGCCTGCCAGCTTCATTGCATTTTCCAATACTGATTATTCTAAAAAGGGCATTTGTAATGTTTTTTTTAAAGTTCCAGTGTAAATAGAGTCCTTCTATTAGAAGTGAGAGATCGAACAGTAGCATTGGGAGTTCATGTAGTAAAATCAGACATGGAGTCCATTGTGTGTGCAGTAGCTCCTTAGCTGGCTCTCTTTTTGGTATGTCTCAAAGCAATGTCAGTATAATTAAAGGGATGACCACACATTCTCCAGATTTCATTATCATCAGGCAGCAAATGCAAAATAAATTAATTAAAGAAATATATTGTGGGGCCCTGAAAATGAGAATAAGAATCATGATTGTGTACCATTTGGCAAAACAACTCTATGCAGGCTTTTCTGCAAGTCACTTGGCATCCCACCTCAAACTGGCCAGCTGCATCTCCTAACATTGGTGTCCTAGTATATATGCCAGTAGTGAAGCAACAAGCATATTCGGAAAAGCTTTACTTAATGGTGGCAAATACCAGTCGCTACTCAGCAGAGGAACAGCTGGTGCAGAAAGATATGAATACCACCACTGGTTTATTGGCACTGAAATTTGCAGGTGTGGGTTTCATATTATAGACATGATCATTAGGCTAACTTTATTGTAGAGTTCAAGTTATATTCTCCAGATTTCATTATCACTGGACCACAAGCTCTTTCGTTCTGAAAAGCCAACAACAGATTCCTTAAAAACTGTTTCATGACATTTCTACTTCTCTGATAGGAGGCAGATAAATTGTAAAATGACCAAATGGGTTTCTATTATTTTTCACAGTGATCTTGTGCCAACTTTACCTTTCCAAGTTTCCACTCCTCTGAACTTTTGACTTGGGAATTAGTAAAGGCTATTATTGAGCTTAGATGCATCATGATATAAATGATAATAATGTATAGTTATTTTGTTCCTACTTATGCCATATTTTCCCCTAGAAAATGCTCCTTCCTAACTTTTCTTTCCTCGGGGAATTCTACATTCAGAACAAACCTCTCTGGACAGAGAGAAGATGTTTTTAGGTGAAACAGAAGAAGGGTTCCTCTCCACCTTCTCCTCTGATTGATTTGATGCTTTCTAAAACATCCTTCATTTTATTAGAATTCAACATGATCCAGATTCTGCCACTGTTATGTCTAGTTTCGTCCATTAGTAATAGCTATCAAAGTGCATATATGAAAATCTAAATGCAGCTTGTAGCAGGTACATATGTGCAGTATTGAATGCCAAAGTTTGAAGGAACAAAAAGGTGACCTTTGCTGTTCAAAGTTTAGCATAATATTTTTTTTTCCTTATTTCCTTTGGAGTGTATGATTCAACAAACATTTGCAGGATAATCTTTGTACGTGTTATAGCATACATAAAAATTCCCTTGAGCAGGAATGGCCTAGACTCAGATACACCTAGCCCTACCTTGTGTACGTGTGTCTGCCTTCAGATTGCCTGATGGCTTATAGTGCCTCATTAATTCCATAGGGGTTTTTTAAGCAAGGAATACCCAGAGGTCCACCCATCCACGTACTAACCAAGGCTGACCCTGATTAGTTTCCAAAATCCAATAGGATCTAGCATGTTTATAACATGAAGACACAGCACTGCATTAGGCATTGTTATTTCTTGAGATCATGTTCAGAATTGTTTGGGAGCACTAGTGTACCTGTGTAGTAAAATTTGGGGAAAGATCTTAGTGATAAAGCAGATTTGAGGATAGAGGGTATTTCACTTCATTTTTTCTACTGCCCAGAAATGTGAGACAATTTAGGACTTTCAGTAAAAGTTGAAAATTTTATTGGACATAAATAGGTAAGCCACTTTTTGCAGTAGTTCCTGTATAAGGAACTCATATTTGTCCTAAGTATCCCATATTGGGATATGATCAAATCAGTTTTACACTCATCCCTTAGATCTTCCAGGTTCACACACTTCCTTTTAAAAAAATAGTCTTTATTTAGACTCAGGATGGGAATAAAATATACAAATATTTGTTTCTTCTAATCAGCTTAAGATCTACCCCCCTTTTATGAGCATGTTTTCCCACTTTATTGGCATGACCCAATAGTGGTTTTACTTTCCAATTTTCTTTATGAAAAGAAACTTGTAGATTATCTCAGGCTTTTGACTTTTCTGAGTGTTGTCCAAATCAATAAAGGAGCCTAACACCACTGTGTGACGGCAGTCAGGTTTTCTTGCACTACCAGCAATAAAGAAATAATAATAATAATGGCCGCAACCTTTCAACTGAGGATAATTCAAGCTCACTAAGGCAAAACACTCTCTGAAACCTCATGCACTGGAGAATGATTCAGAAAATCATCTATATCCCCTGAAATGCATCCATCTGACAAACACATTTCTTCTAAAAAAAACCAGTATCATGAATTCCGCCTGAAACATGGCTTAAAATATTATATTCCCTGAGAGACCATGTAAAGCAGTTTCTATGCTCTGGCCTGAACTCAATTGGTCCAGCAGAGACATTGTCTATGAATGTAAAACTATTGAAATTTGGAACTGCATATATTTGATTGGAGTTATGGTAGGCTTTTTCAACATGAGCATGGCTGTTGAAGTGCAGTTATCAGCAAGAACTCTGAATATTTCCCTTTACAAAAATGCTGAGAATCTTAAACCCTGTGGCAAGATTGCTCCTGGATAATATCAAAAGGGATTTAGTACTTGGATTCCCCTTTCTGTCTTTCTTCAATAGTCATGCTTTGGAGATATTTAAGCCATGTCACCAAAGCGTTAAAGGCCATGTGGAATTCATGTTACAACTGTTGGACTGTAAAGAGCATTGTTATTTGTTTGACATTCTTTGAACAACTTTATTTGACATGCTTAATCTTATTCTGAAACACTGCTATTGTTTGATATTTGCAAAATGTATGCAACATGAGCACAGAATAATCACTGATGGATAGACTACTGACAACAGCACAAGAGTGTTCACATGTAATTCTGTTGACTGCAGAGAAATTTGCCAGGAACTTTATAATGCAATATTGCATGCTGGATTAGATGTATTTTTACAAGCATGTTAGTGGTACAAGAAAATTATCCAGAGTCTGGATCTAGAAAGCACTTTGGCAGAGTATAAATGTCTGCCAGCATAAACTATCATCAAAAGGGGCAAAGGGAGCTCTTTTGCCCCTCACACTTGCTTCCCTTGAATGGATCCAGGTGTGACCCAGCGATGGCCCCCAAACAAACTTCCTTGCATTTAGGGGTTAGTTATTAGAACTTTCTATCAGAACAATACTGCCAGTGTGAAAATTCAGTTTTTCTGGTTTCTTATTTCTAGAATGTATTCAAATGTATGGAAACTGAAATGTATGTTTCATTTTAAAGTTGGAAGGGCTTTTTTTTTTTTGCAACAGTGTGCTAGCACCCCAGCACAGAGTACACATTTACATTATTTTAATACATCTTATTTCTGTTTCACTGCTCAAAGGAGTAAACATATTTCTTTAAAACATGAACTGTTTATTGATTTATTTACTTCTGCTATGCAGGAGAATTGTGAACCCCCATAGAAAAGAAAATATGCAAAAATAATGTAAACAAATGAACTACCATTTGGAAAAGAATAATTTGGCTTATGCACAAAATGTATTATCAACATTCCCAAACTATCCTTTCTTGCTAGATGACAGCTGGAAGGGAACTCAATGCACGATGGAACAGCACTATATTACCGGTGTAGACTTGGGGGAATCTACTGATTCATTGTTGTGATTTTTGACAATTGAGAGGCAAAATTATAAAACCGGTGGTGTTTTTTAAAGTATTAGTGGGCAAAATGTTGTCCTTCAGACAGACATGTTGGCTTACAACAACCAGTTTCCTTCACCATTGTTTTTGCTCATACCATAATTAGCCCCCTTGTTTTAAAAGCTGGAATTGAGAATTGAATAGGTATTGTCAAATTATGTTTTGCAGTTGCAGAAAATGTAAGGCCATTTTTGCTTTAGTGCCGATTTTAGAATAATGTTGGATCTGATTTACCCCACAATACTCAAACTAGCTTCAGTAGTTTGTAGGAGACAGCGGCCTAAGAATTGCAGCCAAGATATTCAACAACTTTCATACATTAGAAACCAACATAGGAAATTGTGGTTAAGAAAACCATACCAAGCATTTACTACAAAGCTTCTTGGGTTTCAAAGTACTCTTTTGGCATATGTTTTCTATTCCTCAGATTTGAAAACATCTCTGTGAATTACATCATACACTGATGATAGCAAAGCTCTGAGCTTCTAAAGAGATTCAGCCCCCTTTTTTATTTTAGAGCCTATATTAGGTTCTAAGTAAAAACTACAACTGTAATTTTTTCCCAAGATTTGACCTAAATAAGGTACAATATAGAATCATACAGTTGGGAGAGACCACAGGGGCCATCCATTCCAGCTCCCTGCCATGCAGGAAACGCACAATCAAAGTAACCCTGACAGATGGCCATCCAGCCTTTGTTTAAAAGCTTCCAAGGAAGGAGCTTCCACCACACTCCAAGGCAGAGAGTTCCACTGTTGAACATCTCTCCTTACAGTCAAGAAGTTCTTCCTAATGTTCAAGTAGAATCTCCTTTTCTGGAGTCCTAGACTCTAGGGCAGCAGAAAATAAGCCTGCTTCCTCTTCCTTATGACATCATTTCAAATATTTATACATTTCTATCAGGTATCCTCTCAACCTTCTCTTCTGCAGGCTAAACATACCCAGCTCTTTAAGCCACTCCTCATAGAGCATGGTCTCCAGACCTTTGATATTTTTGTTGCCTTCCTCTAGACACCTTCCAGCTTGTGAATACCTCTTTTGAACTATGGTGCCCAGAATTGGACACAGTATTTTAGGTGAGGTCAGACCCCAAAGCATAATAGAGAGGCACCATGACTTCCCTTGATCAAGGCACTATACTCCTTTTGACGTAGCCCAAAATCTCATTGATTTATTTTAGCTACTTTATCACACTGTTGGCTCATGTTCAACTTATTGTCAAGTAAGACTTCCAATATCTCTTTCACATGGACCGTTGTCAAGCCAGGAATCACCCTTCCTGTATCTTTGCATTTCATTTTTTTCTGTCTAGGTGTAGTATCCTATAATTCTCCTTGTTGAAATTTATGTTGTTAGTTTCAGCCCAGCTCTCTAATCTGTTGAAGTCATTTTGAATTCTGATCCTGTCTTCTGGAGTATTAGCTATCTCTCCCAATTTGGTGTCAACTGCAAACTTGATAAGCACACCCTCCAAACCTTCATTCAGGTCATTAATAAAGATGTTGCCCAGTACTGGGTTCAGGACAGAATCCTCTTTATGGCACCCCACTAGTCACTTCTTTTTAGGGTGAAGAGGAACCATTGGTGAGCACCCTTTGGGTTCGGTCGCTTAACCAATTACACATCCACCTAATAGTATTCCCTCACCCACATTTTACTAGTTTGTTTGCAAGAAGATCGTGGGGAAACTTGTCAAAGGCCTTACTGAAATCAAGATATGCTACATCCACAGCTTTCCCTGCATCTACCAAGCTTGTAACCCTATGAAAAAAGAAATATGATTAGTCAGGCATGACTTGTTTTTTGAGAAATCCATGTTGAAATCCTCTTCTCATTTCTGAGGTACTGTGTACTTGAAATATTTCTCACATAGTGGTTTCTTCTCCCTGACAAAAGCAGAAAGTTTTTGCAACACTGGTTCCTGTCCATTAAAATTTTGATTTAACAGCTTTCAGTTTTTTTCTGTGACTGTCTTTCAATCTGTCATCCCATATATGCTAGCTTTTCATGTCTGTGATTAATAGGAATGTTAGCAAACTACTGTCAAGGCAAGCTTTAATCACATTTGCTCGCTAGAAAAATATGCACAAGACCTTTGAGACCTTTCTGCCACACTTCTATTGACAGGGACAACTGAAAACTTCTTTACAACAGCATGAAGGAACTGCCATTTGATGTTGCTCAGCCTCTTGCCTTTTCCATTGTTGTCAGAGTTCTTGTAGTAGGAAAAACGTGGCTCTGGGGCTCAGTGCTGTTTTTGCAGACCCTCCTATCCACATGCTGTTGAAATGCTTTTTATCTGCCCCTCCCCAAAGTTGGATGGATTTGCTTTCCTGAAAGCCTCTTCATAACTCACTTTTTAATTAGGTGTCAGTATGCTGTTTAACATTTTTAAAAGCTGATTTTCAGAACTAGATGTGGATATCCTTTTGGCATTCCATGCAACCCTGGACTTGCCTAGACTTGGTGAAGTTGCTTATCTCTGCCCTGAATGCTTCAGCAGTTTGCTTTCCTTCCTGCAACTTGCCTAGGGTTATACACCTGAAGAATATTGGCCAGTATCCAGTGAAAATGGGAGAGGGGAGGTTCCCTTCCCCTCCTGTAATCTGCAGGTCTTAGAAGGAATATAGATGAATAGAGGGAGGATGAATGCATTCTGGTGCTATCATCTGTACAGCGTTATTTGTCTTAAGTGCAGCACATAGTCTTTTTTTAAAAAGTCTTGGCTTATTAACATGCCAGTACTAAATATGTTTGCATAGATATAAACCCCATATTGAACTTCTATCTAAGTTAATTGCATTTTGAAATGAGAAAGATAGCACTCTAAGGATGTTATTCGAACGTGTCATTATATCATGTCCAGTTACAAAATTCTCCCTGGAGTTCCTTTCAATTGCTTTTGGGTTTAAGATATATTAAGCTTTGTTCATGTTTGGGGGGGGGGAGTTCTGGTCCAACAATGTCACTTGATCAGATCCAATAGTTTGTTTCTTTTCACATTATTTTGATGGAGGTCATTTACATCCTTCAAGAGAACATTAGAAAGTTGCTTGTGCTAATGTGATGCTTAAAATGTTATCACTGAGGTTTTTTTAAACAACTTGCTATGGTAAAGTTTCAATGCATTCACTGAAGACCAAAAATCCAGAATTAAAATGCTGATTCTTTTCCTCCTCAGAGCATTAAAAAGAAGAACACAAGCAAGCAAGAGATGAGCACTTATTTACGTTTCATTGTCTCCCGAATGAAGGAACGAGTAAGTTTTGAAGTATCATGTTCTTTATTACAAAAGCTTGTGGTATTCTCCAAGTGCTTTAAACTTGGGACTGAATTAGGAGATGAGACAGCAAGGTCTCCTCTATCTGCTCCTTTCTTGTATGTGTTTATTCTTCTTCTCTACCTGAACAGCTGGAGTTCTTCTTTGTCCATCACCAAGAGATAGAATGAAATAACTGCATGAAAAGCATGTGTCAAAAATTCTGCTGTGTCAAACTTGTAATTCAGAAGGGAAATGTTCAAGAGAAGCATACAGATTTTACTCTGACAACCTGTTGAAAAGGCCTCTTCCTTCCAATACATTTCATTTGGCAAGATGTTATAATTTCAATAAGGCGAATGCTTATTGTTAGATGAGAACCATGTATTCTTCAGAACTGCTACAGGTAGTTCAGATGTACTGTGTGTGTATCTAACAGATGGTCCATAGTCTTCTATATATGTGATTCTCTATGCAAATCTATTATTATTCGTGTCCTATCTATTTCAGGAGCATCCCATTCTTGCTGCTCCTCTTGACAAATGCTGAAATAAAATGTTGCATGAATTTATAATTGTGTTTAATCTTAGGATTTGTTTTTGATTTGTATGCTTTATCATTCTTTTTTCAATAAGAATTATTTTTGTTGTTTCTTTTAGGCTATTGATTTAAACAAAAAAGGCAAAGATAACAAACACCCCATGTATCGTAGACTGGTGCACACAGCTGTTGATGTCCCAACTATACAAGAGGTAAGTTCCTTATAATTTGACATTATTTTCTACCTTTAGAAAAGAATAATTGTAGAATTGGGGCAGAGAAGTTCCCAAGTGAATACTTACAGTCCTCTCCTGAACAGTTTTGCGCTACAGAGATTGTTATCTATGCTGGGGAGCCTTGTACTCACAACAGCTTTAAAAGGAGTCCTGCTAGGTTTATCTTAGAGCAGTGGTTCTCAATCTGTGGGTCACCAGATGTTTTGACTTTCAACTCCCAATAATCCTAACAGCTGGTAAAATGGCTGGGAATTCTGGGAGTTGTAGGCCAAAACACCTGGGGACCCACAGGTTGAGAATCACTGCCTTAGAGAGACCTATCCCAGAAGTACTACATTGTGTTCTAGAAACTGAAGCTGAACCCAAATTCTGTTCTCCATTGTTGTACTGTACTCAACTCCACTTTTTGTAATGCCAAACTGATTGATAACGTATATCACTGTGGTTATTTAGCAACTCTAATGCTTGTCTTTATGATTCTATTAAAATCTGTTTAGAAAGTAAATGAAGGAAAGTACAGGAGTTATGAGGAATTCAAAGCAGATGCTCAGCTTCTTCTACACAACACAGTGATTTTTTATGGAGGTAAGTGGAAATCATTTAGAATTAATGTGTTTAGCAGAAACTCAAGTAAGCACACATTTATGTAATATCTAAAAGGTTTTAGAGACAGTGTATGAGATGAAATATAGTGCATTTTGAAATACAGTTGTTTGACCTTGCATATTCTTAGGGACCGTTTCAAAAGTTTCAGTTCCCTTGAAACCATGACATTTTCAAGAAGATCCTGAAAAGAGATGTTTGAAGAAGCTGTCTGGGCTCTGAGATGGAGAGAAAGTTCCTGATGAGCTAGCTCATGAAGACAGAGCTAAGAAATGCTCCCCAGTATCAGCTATGAGGAATTTGGGAATTCAAAATAGC
The DNA here is from genome assembly GCF_037176765.1 of Anolis sagrei. NCBI lineage: Eukaryota > Metazoa > Chordata > Lepidosauria > Squamata > Anolidae > Anolis > Anolis sagrei. The sequence goes on along the minus strand of NC_090026.1, from coordinate 117,721,184 downwards.
CCAGCCTGTTCAGTTTCCAGAGTTCCCAGAATTCAGCACTGTAGCAGTTTGGCCTCCTTTGGTGTGGCTTGTGCAAGCTTCCCAAGCCCATGACTGGGTTGGGCAGAAGAGGAGTTCCTTTATTAAGGTTTGCAACTGCACTTTATAGTCCATGGCTAGGAAATCCAAAGCATTTTCAAAACACTTAGTGTGTAAAATAGGTTATAGATGTACAAGCTGGGTTTAGAAAAGGCAGAGGAACGAGAGACTAAATTGCCAATATCTGCTGGATAATGGAGAAAGGCAGGGAGTTTCAGAAAAACATCTATTTCTGTTTTATTGACTATTCTAAAGCCTTTGACTTTGTGGATCATAATAAATTGTGGCAAGTTCTTGGTGGTATGGGCATACCAAATCACCTTGTCTTTCTCCTGAGGAATCTGTATAAGGACCAAATAGCAACAGTAAGAACTGACCATAGAATAACAGACTGGTTCAAGATTGAGAAAGACGTACGGCAGGGTTGTATACTCTCACCCAACGTATTCAACACATCATGATGAATGCAAGGCTGGGGTTAAAATTTCTGGAAGAAACATTAACAACCTTAGATATGCAGATGATACCACTTTGATGGCTGAAAGCAAGGAGGAGCTGAGGAGCCTTCTAATCAAGGTTAAAGAAGAAAGCGCAAAAGTTGGGTTGCAGTTAAACATAAAAAACCAAGGTTATAGCAACTAGACTGATTGACAACTGGCAAATAGAGGGAGAAAATATGGAGGCAGTGACAGACTTTGTTTTTCTAGGTGCAAAGATTGCTGCAGATGCAGATTGCAGCAAGGAAATCAGAATTACTTTTTGGGAAGAGAGCAATGACCAATCTCGATAAAATAGTGAAGGGTAGAGACACCACACTGGCAACGAAGATCCGCCTAGTAAAAGCAATGGTATTCCCCATATGTGAGAGCTGGACCATAGGGAAGGCTGAAAAAAGGAAGATAGATGCTTTTGAACTGTGGTGTTGGAGGAAAATTCTGAGAGTGCCTTGGACCATGAGAAGATCCAACCAGTCCATACTTCAGGAAATAAAGCCCGACTGCTCATTGGAGGGAAGGGTATTAGAGGCAAAGATGAAGTATTTTGGACACATAATGAGAAGACAGGAAAGCTAAGAGAAGACAATGATGCTGGGGGAAATGGAAGGAAAAAGAAAGAGGGGATGACCAAGGGCAAGATGGATGGATGACATGCTTGAAGTGACTGGCTTGACCTTGAAGGAGTTGTGGGTGGTGACAACCAACAGAGAGCTCTGGTGTGGACTGGTCCATGAGGTCATGAAGAGTCGAAAGCGACTGCACAAAAGAACAACAACATTTTTTAGTAGTAACTTCTATCTTGCTGAAAAACAGTATTGCATATAGAAATGGAAATGTTCCCCTGAGTTCTAACTAGATCCAAACATATTTCTTTACTCTGTTGTTGTGTTGTCTCCTCATAGATGTGTCTCACAACAGTATAAATTGTTTTTTGTTTTTTTTGTGAGGGATTATCTCTGGCTAAAACCATATGGTTAATTCTGGATAAAGCCATAAAAGTCAACACAACTTCCCTTCTGCCCAGAAAACTTTGCAGGCAAAATAATTCTCTCCACCAACCTCTCCATAGTCAAAATTACAGGATGTCTCTCGCAGAGAAAGCAAGTGTACTGCATATGTTTTTGGGCTTAGCTAATAGCTGAATGGCTTTAGCAAGGCAAACTGCATAATAGGTGGAAGGGAAGACAAATACCTCTTGCCCACTAAAGCTGTCTACCACTCTGCATGCTAGTCATGCTTGTTGTGCCTGTATGATGTGTTTCCCAGAATAAAGAGCCACACTGCGGAAGCCCTAAACTTTTGCGGCACAGACCCTTATTATATGCAAAATGATGCACATTTAGGAACATGCCTTTCATAATAAACATCATAGCCATGGCAGATGCAGTTAACTCAAGCAGTGTTGAGCAACACACATTAGAAATCACTAAGCAAGTAGGCAGTTGTTCTAAATATGTCTAACTCGTACCAGTAAGCCTGTTCTGATTTTCTTACTTCAGACGAAGACGAGATTGCTTATTGCTGATGTATGAACATTTTAAGCATATTTAGTTTGTTGTGTCTTTAATTTGCAGCAGAGAGTGAGCAAGCTGATATAGCCAGGATGCTTTACAAAGATACTTGCCATGAGGTAAGTAACATCCAGTGAGTTAGTTGGTGGGCAGTATCGCCTGGCATAACTACATATCATTTTCCATCTTCCACTGGTTTCATTGGCCTTGTAAGTTGTAATATTGGGCAGCTATGCAGTAAGCCCTCTGTATCAACTGGGGTTTGGTTCCAAGATGCCTCATGGATACCAGCATTAATGGATGATGACTTTCCATTATATACAATGGTGTAGTAAAACGTTATCAGAAACTCAAAACAAGCTCCAGAGAGAGCCTTGGGGGGTCTCTGAAATGGTGGGAAGTTACAGCAGGGCTCAGCATAGTTTTGTTTTTTGGATTTTTATAGCTATTGATAGCCCCATGTGGTGTTTTGAGACTATGACAAACTTTAACTACTGATAGAGTTTCAGGGGGTTAACTTGCATGATGTGAGTTGTAGTTCACCCACAAACTTATAACTTTACAAAGTTTTACAAACTTTGTAAAATAAAAAATGACTTTTTAAAATAACCCGGGCAACGCCGGGTACCCAAGCTAGTGATTAATATAAGTATGTAGTCTGACACATGTTTCTCTTTATAGTTGGATGAACTTCAGCTCTGCAAGAACTGCTTTTATTTATCAAATGCACGTCCTGACAATTGGTTCTGCTATCCTTGTGTAAGTTTGCTTATTCACACAAATCACAGTTAAATGCACATGAAACATTTGCTTTATCATAAAAGAACAGAACATACAAAGCTGAATGGCTTTATTTATTTATTTATTTATTTATTTGCTTTATTTTTATACCGCATTTTTCAGCCTAAATCGGCGACTCAATGCGGTTTACAATGCAATTTATATAACAATGACAACTAGATTAAAACACAACACACACGACAGACAATACAAGACAAACAACGTGGTCATCAACGCCTCAGTAAAATCATGGCTTTAGCAAAGTTTGTGTCACAAGTCCATCCAAAGTCTCTGCTGATAATAAAGAACATGGTACTTTCATATAAACTATACTGAAGTTTGTCATTTCACACTAAGCCCCTAGCGTTCAGACTTCCTGTGTCTACTTATAAGTGACGGAGTAGTATTTATTTATTTACAGTATTTATATTCCGCCCTTCTCACCCCACAGGGGACTCAGGGCAGATTACAATGTGCGCATACATGGCAAACATTCAATGCCATAGACACACAACACATATAGACAGACAGACAGAGGCTATTTAACATTCCAATTTTCTGGCCACCAGGGGAGCTGTCGCTTCACCATCCATCTGCAACACTGATGAAGTAGGTTCTTGTGGGTTTTTCCGGGCTATGGAGCCATAGAGGCATTTCTCCTGACGTTTCGCCTGCATCTATGGCAAGCATCCTCAGAGGTAGTGAGGTCTGTTGGAATTAGGACAATGGGTTTATATATCTGTGGAATGGCTGGGGTGGGGCAAAGAGGTTTTCTCTGCTGGAGCTAGGTGTGAATGTTTCAACTGAGCAAAACAACAGAGAGGAAACAACCAGGCACATCTTAACACCTCTCAGCAAGAGAATTTCCCAGGCTCAGACAGGCCTTCAAATGCTAATGAAGGTGGTCAGTTGAAACATTCACACCTAGCTCCAGCAGAGAAAAGCTCTTTGCCCCACCCCAGCCATTCCACAGATATATAAACCCATTGTCCTAAATCCAACAGACCTCACTACCTCTGAGGATGCTTGCCATAGATGCAGGCCAAACGTCAGGAGAAATGCCTCTAGAACATGGCTCTATAGCCTGGAAAAACCCACAAGAACCTAGTGATTCCAGCCATGAAAGCCTTCGACAATACACTGATGAAGTACTTTCCGCATTCCCCGCATGCTTTTGCTGAAATTTTTTTATGGCCTTGTAAATTTGTTAAATTAGCCTCCCCACACATAGGTGGTACCTAAATTTCCTGCTTGACAGATGCAACTGTCTTTCGTGTTGCAAAGGTCGACAACAAGCTACACAGATTGGCCGGAAGCGACCCGGGCTGGCTTCAAATTCATGACCTTTCGGTCATTAGTGATCTTAATGCAGCTGACACCCAGCCAGCTGCGCCACAGTCCCGGTTAATATTGTACCAGCACACTATACAAAAATACAATGTCGGCTCTGCTGTTGCACTGATCAGGTTCTTTAGTATTGGGATTCCTATAATTTCTCTATAGGATATTGCCTGACATGAATAGATACATACATTCCATTTGATTGTGTGATTGAATGTAATCCTTAAAAATAATTCTGGAATTCTAAAAAGCCTCTTTGACTTTCAGATACCCAATCACGAGTTGGTTTGGGCTAAAATGAAAGGTTTTGGATTTTGGCCTGCCAAAGTCATGCAGAAAGAAGACAATCAGGTCGACGTTCGTTTTTTTGGCCATCACCACCAAAGGTATTTTCACATGCAGCAGCATTGGATAAGTATATTAAATTCTTTTAGTGCTAGATGAAATAACCACAAAAATCTTGTGGAAGATGCTTCCCCCCTCCTTATGGTTTTAGAAGACTTAGGGCAGCCCTATATCCCAGTATATGAAGGCAGAAAATCCCACAATATTTGCTTTCAACTCAGATAATGTGGGATTTTCTACCTTGATATTCTGAGATATAGGGTTATGTTGAAGGGCCCATAGTGGAGAATGTCAAATGATTCATGGGAGATTTCATTTTCAGAAATGCCACAGGGATGTTCTGTAATGTCTTTTAAATAAAAGAATGAGACAGGCCTGCCTAACTCATTTACCCATATAGTGCTCTGAATGTATAAAAAACGGCATCTATAGTTGTGGGGCATATTAGGCATGTGGAAACTTGAACTGCATAAAAATATTATCTGGGAGCCATATCATCCTGCATTGATAGGTTTATTTCATGGTAAATAAAGCACACTCAGTGCAATATTAAGAGGCAAAACAAGAGATGTGAATTGTGCAGAAACAGTGCATAGAGAGGAAGCCCTCCTGGAAGCACTTTTCATGTATACTTCCTTTTTGTGCTTGAGATTTAAACCAAGCGTCAAATAATTGTCCTTAAAAAGTGTATGTTGGGAAGTTTCTGGGAAGGAAAGGATCGATTTGTTTTTAAATTTGGAAATGGTAATGTACTGTATAAGGAGCCCCTGGTGGCGCAAGTTCAGCTGACCAAACTTGCTGACCGAAAGGTTGGCACTTTGAATCCAGGGAGCAGGATGAGCTCCTAGCTTCTGCCAACCTAGTATTTTGGAAACATGCAAATGTGAGTAGATCAATAGGACCACTTCTACAAGAAAGTAATAGCACTCCATGCAGTCGTGCCAGCCACATGACCTTGGAGGCATCTTTGGCTTAGAAATGGAGATGAGCACCACCTCCCAGAATCAGCCAAAGGGAAACCTTTACCTAATGTACTGTATGGGCACGTGTTCTCTCCTGTCCACCATTACTTCATTTATTTATTTATTTATTTATTTATTTATTTATTTATTTGACTTGTATACCGCTACTCCCAATTTGGTTTGGAGCGGTTTACAGCAGTAGATTAAAACAATACAATTAACTTTAAAATACAATAAAAACAAGATTTGCAAGATTCTTTCTTATTTCTATATATGCATGTTTATCCTGAGGTCTTTGCAAACCATATATATATTCATTAACTGGATATCAGATTAAATTGTTAAACTATAATTTGCTTTGATGTCACAGACCAGAAACCACAATCCTTTTCACCATCCTAACTACACTGTACATGTTAGTAGTTTCGTATGTGGTCTGTTTTTCTTTACTGGTGTAAATCAGCAAGGGATTACAGCCATGGTTTGACATCCAACTATAATAGTTAGCCACAGCTAGTATATCCTCAGTGAATACCATATACTCAAAGATAAGCTGAGTTTTTCAGCTCTCTTTTTGGGTGAGAAAGCCTCCCTCAGCTTATAATGGGATCAAGGTGGGAATGATCAAGGTGTCCCCGCTGTTACAGCTGTTTCCAGCCATTGCTTGCAATATATGATATATTTCTCTCCTCCCTTAACAGTGTGTTTTGTTTTCCAAAGGGAATGTTTTGAAAAGGGAAAGGAGGGGGAGAGCCCCCACAAGTCAGGAAGTCAGGAAGAAGAAAAAAATTGCATGGGTGGGAGGGTAAGAAAAAATATTTATAGATCTGTAGGGCTTGCAAAGGCCAGTGAACTCTTCCAAGGGAACAAAAATGCACATATAAAGTTAATACATTTAGATACACAGAAAAGGGACTTGCAAAAGATTTCAGGGGAAATGCATATATAAGATGAATATGCATATAGATATATACAGATAACACAGAGCTTGCAAAGATTTCTAGGGGGGAAATCTATATATTATTTACAAGCTTTGGCCCAAGGAAGAACAACATTACCTTCTCTCTTTTAAAATAATAACAAATCTTACAAATTTGCAAGATTATTTTTTATTTCTATAAATGCATGTTTCTCCTGAAGTCTTTGCAAACCATATATATATCCATTAATCTTATAAAAGCATTTCCAGTCTCAGTGTACCTATATACCTGTATCTATCTATCTCTATACATTACTTTTATATATGAATGTTCCCATTATATGTTTACAAGTTTTTGCAAATTCTATATACATAATAGATATATAGAGATTTCCATGTACTTATATATCTTTATCTATATGTATACATTATTTTCAGTATGAATTTTCCCATACTGAAGTGTCTGCAAGTCTTATATAGTTATAATTATAGAGAAATGTCTAGATAGTTTTATATGAATATAGATATATAGGACTTGCAAATATTACAGGGGGGAAATGCACACATAAATATATATAGACATGTCTAGATAGATATGAATATAGGGCTTACAAATATTTCTGGGGAAATGCATGCGCACACACATATATGGAGAGAGATGTCTAGATAGATATAAACATAGATATATAGGGCTTTCAAATCTTGCAGGAAAGAAATGCACATATATAGAGAGAGGATTTGCAAACATTTCAGAGGGAAATGCATATGTGAAATTAGTATATATAATTATAGATCTATATCTAGCTCTGCAATGTTTGCCTGTTACTAAGTTGGAATAGGGTGGGATATAAATGAAGTATTATTATTATTATTATTATTATTATTATTATTAAGTTATTGTTGATACCATATTGTTTTTGTTGATCCCACTTTTTCACTTACAGAGCTAGTTTACTGTATTTCTTTGAAATACAGCAAATATTCAAAAACATTTAACCTAATGATGCCTCGATTAATATAATTTTCTTCATATCTATTTTTATTTTGAAATTTACCAGTAGCTGCTGCATTTCCCACCCAGGCCTATACTCGAGTCAATACGCTTTCCCAGTTTTTTGTGGTAAAATTAGGTGCCTCGGCTTATATTCGGGTTGGCTTACACTCGAGCATATATAGTAATTTATAATTTATTATTCGAACGGGTCTAGCTGTTGCAAAGTTATGTGTAGCATTAATTGTGTGTCCTTTAATGTATACTCTTCAGGGCCTGGATTCCTTCAGAAAACATTCAAGACATCACAGTTAATGTACATAGACTTCATGTAAAGCGCAGCATGGGTTGGAAAAAAGCATGTGATGAGCTGGAACTGCATCAACGTTTCCTCCGGGATGGCAGATTCTGGAAATCAAAGAATGAGGAAAAAGGAGAGGAGGAAGCCGAGTCCAGCATCTCCTCTACCAGCAATGAGCAGGTAAGTTCTGGAAAGCCAGGCGTTCTGGCAAGGCAGACTTGTAATGCGTTTGCAGAAACCCAGGCTTGCGATTAAATCTGCTTTCTTAATCCCGGAGCTATCTTTATTTCCATTTGGAGTAAATAGTCAAATTTTGTAAGAGAGTCTGTCCCATACTTCATGATCAGAATAGACAGCGATAAATTTCAAATTATGCAAGTATTTGCTAGTTTTTCATGCCATCCTCTTGCAGCTGAGATCCTAACATTAAAAGAATTTTGATAGTTTGAGCAAGGAATGGAAAGGAAAAAATTGATTGAGGATTGGAGCTACATGTTGCAAAATATTTATTTTTGAATTTGCATTTTTTTAAAAGAAGGGCTAAATAGGTGTCACTTATTTGCAATTCTGAACTAGTATTTTATGACATTTGAATTAATGCTATATTATTTTTTCATCAATACCCCTAGCTAAAGGTTACTCAGGAACCAAGAGCAAAGAAAGGAAGACGTAATCAAAGTGTGGAACCCAAAAAGGAAGTAAGGAACAGCATTATATTTGAAGTGTGCACTTGTGGATAGGGCAGAAAGAGATCACAACTGGCATCCCTTTTTCATACCACTCATTTCACTTTATGTTTTGTTATGATTGAGTGTGTGAATGTTGGAGAAGTTATGGCCATTTTTAAAAGAGCGCATTTGGATTTGTAGGCATTAACAACTGAGCAACTGTGACTCTCATTACTCCTTACCCCCCCTCCCTTTTTTTGCATTACTGGTACCATAGCCAATCATAGTTAACTAGGTTTCCCATCTTAAGCAGAATCTGAAACAAGTTTTGGGACTAAAGTGTGAGAAGTAAGAATATAGAAGCTTACTCTATCTTCCAAACCAGTTGAACAAGTTGGAAATGTTTTGTTTTTAATCAGTTGTGCAACACTACATATTTATAAATGATCTATTAATTACTAAATTTGACTAAACTATTGAAGAGTTACTCATTACTATGAGCCAAAGTCAAATATGCTTTGGTGTATATTCTACAGGATGATGGTGATCCTTATTATTACTGTACAATATAGGTGGTAAATTGAATGCATTTCTATTACAAAGGCTCAAATTCTATAGCTATTTCTGATTAGAGAAGAAATATTAAATCAGTAGGATTTACCTGCAAGTTAGCTCACAATTCAGCAATTGATTAGATGAGCCTACTCTTGCTGAAGCAAACCAAAAGGATCCCAGCCAGTATATGTGTGCTTTGCATCCTAATCCTAGTCCTCCTTGATGATCTTGCAACACACTAATAATGGATTGTGGTTTAGTTGCTAATCCTAAACAGAGTAGACCCTTTGAATCAAAATGTTGACTCAGCCTTTAAGAATTGATTTATTTACTTTATTTATTTACTTTATTTGTATACCGCTCTTCTCAGCTCTCTGTTTGGGATTCATTCCAGCTATTTTATGTTATGGTGACACTAAAAGGATATTATTATTTTATGCCTTCAACTTCTAAGGCAAATTTATCACAAGGTTTTTCTGACAAAATTTGTTTAAAAGATATTTGACATTGCCTTCTTGTGAAGCTGAGAAGCTGTGTCACCCAGTGGATTTCATAGCCAAGTGGGGATTTGAACCCTCGTCTCTAGAGTTGTAGTTCAATGTTCAAACCACTGTACCATGCTGGATTTCACTCCAAGGATGTATTTATAACTTGTTTCAGTGTATTTCATTCCTTGTCAGTCTCTCTCAAGCCTAGAAGATTGAGGCCATCTTAATTGGTCAAAATTATCCATTATTTTCTTGCTTATTTTTAGGAACCGGAGCCTGAAACAGAAGCAGTGAGTTCAAGCCAGGAAATCCCCGCCATGCCTCAGCCCATTGAAAAAGTTTCAGTCTCAACCCAGACCAAGAAGTTAAGTGCCTCTTCTCCAAAAATGCTGCATCGCAGCACCCAGACCAATAACGATGGAGTGTGTCAAAACATGTGCCATGACAAATACACCAAAATCTTCAGTGATTTCAAAGAAAGAATCAAGGCTGATCATAAGCGGGAGACTGAAAGAGTCATGCGGGAAGCTATTGAGAAGGTAACTGATTATGAGTGACAGTTTAAACATGGTCTTAATAATATAAACTCGCTGAATGTTATATCATCATCATCATTTTTCTTTCCACTTCAGAGCATGATCACTGTTCCACATAGAGATGGCAACGTCTGGAACATTTGGCAAGAAAGTTGTGGTTCTGCTGCAAGGGTCTTGGATCCTGTGGACGTGGCCTTATATAAAGAGGGAGGGAAGCAAAATGGAGAATAGCATATGTAGAGATCTGAAGTGCAAGGTGAACCCTTGAGCTAGAAAGGCCTCTGGTTTAAACATTTCATTAGCTAATATGTGAAGTGATCTTAGGCAAACCTTCACTCTCCCAGTCCAAAATATAGAAGAAACAATGGCCAGATTTTAATGTGTGTTGCAATGCCTGCTAAAATGGTTTTCCAACTTGTTTTGAATATATAGTTACAATACTATGGGGATTGCAGAGGGAGGAAGTAAATACCAACCTCCTTGGGGCCAGAAATACAGAAATGTGGACATAGAATTAATATGCATCCGTATATACCACTAATAGGATGACAACTACTTGTCTTTTCAATTAGAAGAGATTGCAATTTCAATCTAGTTCTAAAATCATAAATGCACTTACTTGAGTTACAAAATGTGCTGCCAGAAAAAGTTACTTTTTAAAACTGGAGCAATGCCCACAGCGGCAGACACATTCAGGATGCTGAAACCATGGTACTATGTGCACCTGCATTCCAGGTTTCACAAATCAGTTGTACATTTGATGTGCATCTGATGGGTACCTTTATTGCAGTGAAAGTGCAGCCTGAGAAAATCTCTAGAAGTTTTAGTCAAATTGATCTTAATAAGCTACATGGTGAGTTTGTTCCAGTACCTACTACTCTAGGTGGAAGCCTAGGAAAGCTCAAAGTGGTAGCTGGAGGCTTCTTTTCAGCCTAAACAGGTGTCAGTTCTGTAACTGAAGGCAATTGATAAAGTAACTATAACTAAAAGCAACTCATACTAGTCATACTTGGAAGAAGAGTGTAGAAAGCATCATGCTCATTCATCTGCTTCTTTTGTTCCAGCTGCGCACAGAAATGGAGGAGGAGAAAAGGCAGGCTGTGAACAAAGCTGTTGCAAATATGCAGACGGAGAGTGACAGGAAGACAAAGCAGGTAAAGGAGAAGTGCAAAGAAGAGTTTTTAGAAGAAGTCAAGAAGCTAGCCAGCCAACACAAACAGCTTATTTCCCAGACCAAGAAGAAGCAGTGGGTAAGCAGTGCTTGTTATATATTGTATTTACTTGAGTCTAATATGCCATTGAATGCAATGTGCACCTTAATTTTGAGGTGCATATTACCAAAAAAAAAAAAAAGGAATTTACTAAAGGAGAAGCAGCGCTTCTGCCAGGTGGAAGATGATGCTCCTTCTCCCTCTTTAGAAAAGGGGTGCCATTTCTCCTTCGTCTTGCAGCTGGGGGACAAAGGAGAAATGGCTTGGGGAGGCTGCTGCTCCACCCTCAGGCCGAGGCTGGAGAGTTTGCTAAGCTCAGCCCGATGGAGGAGCACAAGCACCATTTGGCACATGATTGTGATGTGCTGTTGAATGTAATGTGCACCTCCATTTTGGCTAAACAATTAAATAAAAAAATGTGCATTACATTTGAGTAAATATTGGTAGATCACTAACTGTAAATGTGATGACTATCCTTGTTGAATACATAATATACAGGGAAAATTCACCCCTGGGCTGAGAACAGCGGTATATAAGCAAAATAAATAAATAAATAAATAAATAAATATGGCCCAGAAAATCCCATGAGAAGAATCTCTGCCCAAAATTTACATGCCATTATTTTGTGCAGAAAATGCTATATTCAGGGACTTATTTTGCAAAATAAAAAATTAAAAAATCACACGGGGGATCCTGTGGACGGTTAGGCCTTTCTGTGTCAGATTGGAGCAGGTCTGCCTTCAGCTTGTGAACGGTCACTGTTATAGTCACATAAGTGCTTGTTTTTACCTAAAGACTGACGTGCATGAGTGAGCCATCATAATCAAATCCTAGAGCCAGATCTGACACCCTTCCTAAGAAGAATACAGTTCTTCTGGGTGTAGCAGTTTACATATGCATTGTGAAAGCTGTATCTTGACTTAATGTCATCAGATGGATTTGATAGAATTATTTCAGGAACCGTACCGTGACCCCGTCTGCACTGACTATTTAATGTAGCTACAGTCTTTCTTCAAAATGCAGCAGTTAAACGACGCACACTGCAGTGTGCTTTAGGCCCAGTAATCCGACACAAATAAAGTCAAGGGACAGCCAGAAATGAAGCCCTTAATGAGTATCAGCATTAGTGGCCCGATCAAAAGACAACCTGGCAAAATGTCACTACTTAAAAGAACCCTCCACCTTGTGCGACTGTGGAGAAGAACAGACAACTCCGCATCTGTATGCATGTCCGCAATATCCTGCCTCTTGTACAGAGGATGAATTGTTTGAGGCTACAGACAGTGTGGTCGCTGTTGCCCATTTTTGGTCAAAAGATGTTTAGCCATTTGTGTTCCTATTTTTAACAGGTTATACTAATTGATACAATGCTTTTGATATGAAATAACTAAAGCATGCCGACATTGGCACTGCATAATATGAATTGCTGTGCAGTCACCCAAAGCATTCTCCTGGTGTGCATATTCGCCTTCTGAAGGGGCCAGTTGAAAAAAAGACCTGCACTCTCTGTGCCTGTCAAACTGTGGATACTGTGGATCCTGGAACTAGTTTGAGGCTATTCAGGGCTCAAGCTGGTTCCAGGGTTTACAATCTAATCAGCCACACAGCAAAGCCACTTTCTTCAATACAAGTTTCAAATAGATCTAAGTGGTTCGTGTAGAAGTGCTCCATGTTGAAGAAATGAATGCCCATGAAGTCCATTTAGGGACAATCAGAGGAAGCCATAAGAGTGGCAATAAACAATAGCACATGAAGCCTTAAGAGCAGTAATAAGCAATAGCAGAGCAGAGATGGCGTGTACATTGGCCTATTGGTTTATTCCCCCCCCCTCTTCTTTGTTGCCCCAGTGCTACAACTGTGAAGAGGAGGCCATGTATCACTGCTGCTGGAACACGTCCTATTGCTCCATCAAGTGCCAGCAGGAGCATTGGCACGCCGAGCACAAGCGCACCTGCCGCCGGAAAAGATGAAGGTCCCTTGCCCTGCGGAGGGGCCGCCCTGACTGTGCGACGCTCTGACGCAGCAGCTTCCGAGCGTTTGGTTGGTTGGTTTCTAATGTCTGTTTCCAAGGGGTCAGATTTATATAGAGTTCGTTCCCTGTATGTTTCCCCCTCCTTTCTTTTATTTTTCTTTTTGCACCAGCCTTTAAATCACTTTTTTGTAAAGAACTTTTTGCACAGTTAGATTTCTGTCTTGTTTCATGCTCCTCTCAAATTGTCTGCTCCTCTCCCCCCCCTTCCATGTATTTTTTGTTGTCAATAAGACAATTTGAATCTCAATTGGAGCATATTCCATTTTGGTCAAGTTTTACCTGGGAAATTTGTTGTGTTTTCGGCAAATTAAAAAAAAAAGAAAGCAGAGTTTTTAGGTTTCATAGAGACAAAGACATATAATAAAAAGAACGTTTTAAGATCTTTAAAAGAAGTTTTTAAAAAGTTTAAAACTGTTCAGAAAAGAAGACAAAGCATACTACCTGGATGAAAAGCTCACCTGTTAATTGCATGAGCTGGTTTTGTTCAGCTTAATTTACTGTTTCAAAGGCATTATCTATTGGTTTGTACCACTGGGTATACTATTCAATTTTGGGAACAGGGTTGACACCGCAGGTTCTAGTCCTGCGTATTTTTTTCTTGAAACTTTTTTTTCCCCCATTGTACCAATTTTTTTTTCAATATGTAGCTTTTTATAACAAAGATATTAGCTTTGATCTTAAGGTTAAAATCTACAGGGGACTGGGTGGCCTTTTGCTGAGCCAGATCTTAGGAAAGAAAATATTTAAATTTTAAATTTTTGCACATTTCAAACTTCTTCTACAGTGAATGCTTGTAAAAAGAAAGCCAAAAAAGAAAGGAAATCCCAGTTTTTAATTTAGTCATTGAGGGAGAAGCAGTGAGGATGAGGCATAAAAGGAAAATACACTTAACCCCCCCCCCCTTATAGCACCCACAAAATCCCCACCATATGAAATGATATTCGATTGACCATTAATAATCTTCGTTGCTTACTCTATGGTAAATTAATTGAATTTGGGGGATAGGGCAGAGCACTTAAGTTTCACAAAAGCAGTTATGTCTGTAATAATTCGTTATTGCCATCTCTATACTTAGAATGAAGAATAATGCATGTTAATTTTTCCTGTATTAAAGATGCTGTGATTTGTAAAAAGTCTGTCTTTTGCAGAATGTCTGGATAAAGAAGCGTTCCCCTAGGAATGGATCGATAGTTGAAAACTGATTTCCCTCCTTCTTTCCTTTTTGTTTTATTTTATGTATAGCTATATATATAAAATGCATCCATCTTCAGAGACAATTTTTTAATAATAGGTGTAAAGGTTATTTAACCAACCTTTAATTTCTTTTAAAGCTTCTCACCAATTTAGGTGTCTTTCAAACAAAAAGTGGTCTTAGACTCAATTAACGGGCCATTAATCGCCTAGTAATTTTTTTCCAAGTTCGAAGCATAATTTGTAAATATTTATTTAGATCTTGGATATTTATTGAAAGCGAAGACACAATGAAATTATGGAAATGGAAGAACTGGGAGGAAGGAAATGCTTTCTCTGTTTTCTGTTTCCTCTGGATTTTAGCAGGGTCCGTATGAAGATTAAGTTCATATTAAGACTTTTGTGATCTGTCAGGACAACCCAGATCATAAATATAACAAACTGGATAGTTTCAAAAATAATTTTCCAGAATTCAGACCACATAATCTGACTTTAAAATAGACATAATAGAGAGATGGTAACATCATTCCCAACCTAGCGATCTTTTCATACAAAATGTGCACACAGATCTCATTCAGGTACATACACTTTGCTGCTCGTTCTAGTGGGCAAAATATATTTATATAGACAAATACAAATCCAGGCAGATTTGTTTCTTTCACTGACATATATGGGACAGATGTTACCAACATAGCTCTACACAAGCTTTACACATGCTTTTGGGCCCATAGAAAGATGCTACATTGGTTAAGAGCATCAACTGATGTCATGAGATAACACCTTAGCACAGTGTTTCTCAAATTCTGCTCCTCCAGGTGATTTGGACTTCAGCTCCCAGAAATCCCAGCCATCTTACCAACTGTTAGGAATTGTGGGAGCTGAAGTCCAAAACATCTGGAGAAGCAAGCACAGTTTGAGAACCACTGCCTTAGACAATAGAGTAACTAAGTTTCTTTGCTATGCTATGAAGGAAGTCATCACCATTGCAGGAACTGCAACAAAAATAATAACCTTTAATTGTTTTTACAGTTTTCAAAAACCTCAACAAAAACCTTTGGTCCAAACCTAAAAAAGCAAAACTTTTTGTGAAAGCTCTTTTTAAAAAAAATGACGTAAAATCATTCCAAGATATCTAATATTTAACTGATAGCTGCATGAAAGTAAGATTCGTGTTCCTTTGATCTTTTTCTTTTTTGTCTCTGTTGACACGGTTGCACATTTTCGAGTTACTACAGTGTGAAAACTGTGTGTTTTTTGTAAAAATCGACAAAAGGATAACAAAAAAATTGTGGCCTGGTTTTGTATAAGTTTTAGGGGAAATATCATTGTTTTAGGAATCTTGATTTTAAAAATATTTTTCCTGCAAATCATAAAGCTATATTAAAGTGTTGAGCTTTTAGCCACTATGCACATTGTAATTTACTCATTGTGGCTGTCCAGTTCTATGATGCATTCTGGCATTTTGTAAGCTGCTCTGACTAGCAATATATAGAGTCATTAAATGTGTTAACATTGGTTAATAAATGTATTTGAAAAGGCAAGCAAGCGATATCTGTCTTGTGTTACTCTTGGTCTCTAGTAGCCCAACACCAACCTTAGTAACATTTTAAGCAAATATGGAACAAACAAATTGATGCGTCTTAGTTATATACACTTAAGTAATCCCTTCTGGCCATTATCCCCACTCCTCTCAAACCAGACAAAAATGTCATTCACCCGTATTGCAGCAGAATGAACCTCCTTCTCTTTAGGCTAGGGATGTCAAACTCATTTTCACAGAGGGTCAGATGAGCCTTATGGTTGCTTTCAAAGAACCTTTTGTAATGGTAAGACTGTATCAAAGTTTCCCTGACTTTGAAAGACTTCTGGGCCACATAAACAGCATGCCAGGCCGTACTCGGCCCGCAGGACTTGCATTTGACATGACTGCTTTATGCAATTGATGAACATTACAGCAGGTTTTGGGAAGAAGTTACAATCGTGACAGTAGTGTTAACTATTGTACTTCCCCTTTCCTTGAAATAGACTGTACAGGCAGTCTCCCCAAGTTACAAACATCTGACTTACAAATTACCATAGTTAAGAATGGGGGTGAGATAACAGGAAGTGAGAGAAATCTAACCCTCGGAAGGGAAATTCAAAAGCGTTTTCATTGGGGGAAAAAGTCTTTCCACTGAAGCTTTATCACCAATCCTTGTTTCCACAACAAGGCATTTTTTCCCATAATCCTATTATCACAGGGATAGGAAGTAAGGTGAAATCTTCTGAACAGGGGCACAGACAGCAAAGCAAATTTCACAGGAGTATTAACTCTTCCCTATGCTATCCAAAACTATATGTGTGTGTGCTTGGAGTTACACTTAAAAATGTATGTGTTCCAATTTACAAACAAACTCAGCTTAAGAACAAACCTACAGAACCTATCTTGTTCGTAACTTGGGGACTGCCTGTATATAGTTGCAGTTTCACTCTTTAGTCTTGACTGTAAATAAACTCTATTATATATTTATTACTTCTATATACTGCCTTTCCATCCCTTTATGATAACTATGACCACATGAAATAGGCTGATCTGAGCAATCGAGACTGGTCCACTTTCATTCAGTAAGGTGACTCAGTAAACCTCTCATTCTGATCTAAAATGTTTGCTAGACCTTTCCCACCAATGATTGGCGTTGAAGTACGTTTCATTAGGTATCCCTTAGGAGGTGCAGAAGACCAAGCTCTGACTTTCTTCTTTCTGATTCCTTAGGAGTTCATGTCCTCCCAATGTGTTTGGGATTTGCTTACAGTCGTTTTAGATTCCTCTGCTAATTTTAGCTCAGTGGAATGAATGAGTTGACATATGGGAGCCCTATATAGTCACATCTGCTTAGCAAATGTATAGAAGTCTCAGAATCAGAAATAAGCTGAGCATCTTTACACTTAAGGAAATTTAGTAGATGGAGGAAGAAAACTTAATGCATTTTAAAAACATTTATGAAATTTTAATAAAGGTTTAAGATTACATTGCTGTTTTGTGTTTTTTAGATTTGTTGCAGGTAACAAAAATTATTCCACACAATCTAATTACATTGGGATTTTTAAATGTTGAGCTACGTATGTACTGAATCAAAACAGTAATAATAACTTTGGGAATGCACTCTCTTACTTCTCTCTTTCCATGATCCCATGGAATTTTTTCATCAGGAAGTTGGACCCACTGATTGTGGAAATGAACATAATGTAAATCCAGATAAATGAGTCCACAAAATGGTAAAATCTGGCTAGACAATAACATGACAAAGCCAGAGGTGAAGCAGGATTTTTTAAAAGAAAAAAAGAGAAATACACTCAAATGCTGCAGGATTTTGTCATCGTTTTAGTAGGGATCATGTCTCACAGCAATTCTTACAGTATACATGATACGGGAAGTTGCTGTTGCTATGGCTTCTAAAGGTTCACTGATAGTCCATGAAAAGTTTACATTTCTGGCCTTATGCCACAGCTGCCTGGACTTATGCAACAAGAAGAGCCATAAATTGGGATGCTGGACTTTCATGCCTTGCTCCAAATAGTGTAATATTCCCCAATTCAGACATACTCCTAAGTGCTTTCCCTTCCTAGTTTATTGAAATAACAACCTGTGTTGACACACTAGCAAATTTGATGTTAAGGCCCAGCAATCTGATGTTAAGGCTCTGGACCCAGCTGTGGTCTTTAACACACCCAGGCTTTAACGTTAAAGTAAAGGTAAAGGTTTCCTCTGATATTAAGTCTAGTTGTGTCTGACTCTGGGGGATGGTGCTCATCTCCATTTCTAAGCCGAAGAATCGGCATTGTCCATAGACACCTCCAAGGTCATGTGGCCAGCATGACTGCATGGAGTGCTGTTACCTTCCCGCAGAAGCGGTACCTAGGTTGGCAGAAGCTGGGCCTAACAGCAGGAGCTCATCCTGCTCCCCAGATTTGAACCTCCAACCTTTCAGTAAGAAGTTCAGCAGGATTTCCTTCCTGCTCTGATACGAGGCAACTTTCCTTATGGTAGAACATGAGAATGAGCTTTAGGCTTCTGTGCCAGCAATAATCACAAAAGACCATTCATTCATATGCTTTCCTACAAATGAGGATAGAAAGCTACTCAAAGCAGGTAAGTGTTGCCATTTATGCACATCAGTGGCAGTTCCCCATAAAAGTTCACGAGTGGCTGCATATCAGAGAGGTTTGGTTGTTATGAAGCTCAACACATTTCAGCCTATAAATATTTGGAGGCCTCCCTTCAGGGGTGTTACAATATATGAAGAACACATAAATACAACTTTGTAAATCACAATCTACATAACGATCCAGTGCAGTGTGATATTTGTGGGATACCAAAAACCTTGACTAGCAGGAGTGCTACAAACACCAAATTTGGAGAAGGATGAAAATACCATTTGCAGCTGGGACTTAGGCTGGACATTGGCTTGGGCCAGCAATGCTGGTGAGAAGAGTGGGCGAACTCCAGCCTTGCTTCCACATCTAACTTCTCAATCAACCTGCACAGCATGTCTCTGTAGTAACATACATTTCAGATATGTATGTCGAGTATAAACAGCTTAGAAAAATTATTTATTTCGGGGTTTTTTTTTACCCTGCCCTTCTCAACCGCTCTTGCATACTCACTAGTCTAATAAAAGTCAACTTCTGTCTCATGCTTTTAAGAGACCAAGAGCTGTGACAATTAAACAGGAAATCACTGGAATTAATATATCGGGGCTGGAATAGTATGTTCTACAGATGGGGCCTATGAATAGCTATAAATTCCCTAGACAGAAGGCGCCATTGTGCGACGTGTATGGATTCTGATCAAACATTCTTCCAGCAGAAAACATATCTTGACTGACACCACTTAGAGCAACAGGATTAAATGGGTTTCAAATCCCTATTTTGCCATGGAAGCCCACTGAGTGACCTTGGACAAATATTGGCTCCGACAATGACAGGCCCACTATGAACTATGGTTGGCAGTTCAGTTCAGGCTCTAAAACTTCTGGGCCAAAGCATTAGATCTAGAGTTAGCCTCTGGTGATGTAATTAAGCATCAGGAATTAATTAACCTCTGAAGTTGGTCACACTTCATAATTCTAAACAATTGAAACTATTTTCTTGCTTGGAAATTAAGATTCAATTTTAACTAAAGGGACTGCTCCCAGTGCCATGTGAAATGAGTGGATTATTTATTCTCATTTATTTAGCGAGATGTGATAAGGAACACTTAAATCTAACCTGCCTGCTTTTAGGCAGAACGTACATCCATAGCAGAGTGAAGGGTGAGATTTGGTGTTACAGATCTCTGGAGAGTTTGCAGCAGCCAATAGTAGTTGCAGGGTGTAACTACTACTTCAATAGGTGAACTGGAGATTTGGGCCAGAGGTTTAGCACAGCTGGTAAATCACCAGTGATTATAAGATCTATCAACCAAAACCCAAACATAAGGCTGACTTGCATTTTGAGCTCCAAAACAAAGCCACCTTTGAAGCTACAGTTTTCTGCTATAACATCCATTCACAGAAGACAATGCGAAGAGGCTCAGAGACCAATGAAATTACTAAGCAACTCAGCACCTACAATAGAATACTAATAATACTTTATTTATAGGCCGCCCTAGCTCCCTGAGTGGACCCAGGGCAGTTATGATATCTGAGTATTAATTGCTAGACCAACTATTTCCTCCTCTATACTCATAATTCAGAGGAAGGAACTGCAAACCACCTCTAAATACTCCTCACCTAGGAAAATCCTACAAAACTAATTAGATCTCCATAAGTCGATGGGCAACTTGAAGGCACACACACAACAAAGCACCCATGCCACAAACATCAAAATGGTGACACTCAAACACATTCCGATACTACAGTTGGGCCAGATCTAAAATATTAGACCTGCTGCATATCACCCTGTAAATACATGGATTGTGGTTGGACACTTTGAATTGGCTGGGAAAGATAACCAATCTTTGAGGAAATGGCACCCCTTCAAGAACAAGCAGTCCAACCTCTTCATGAAGAAGAAAAGAGGAGCAAAATAGAGACATCCCCGCTTACTCTTGTGTTCTTCCTTATTAATGACCTCTATCATCATCACCATTCTCTGTTACTGTTTGGCAACACTGGCCCCCATTTTCCTATGTGAAGTGTTGGAGGTATAATACAAATAAATCAGAAGTGGCTGTGGACATCATGTTTGAGAGCCTAATGCTGACTCAAACTTGGCCATTTATTTATTGTTTTTGTTTGTTTTTGAAAACACTGGGCAGAGGTCTTTAACCCCCTTACCATCCAAACGGAAAACTGAGTTGAGTTGGGAAGGAAATGCATACCAAGGCTTCTGAAATATAAAGAGTTAAATGTATTGTCGAAGGCTTTCATGGCTGGAATCACTAGGTTCTTGTGGGTTTTTTCGGGCTATAGAGCCATGTTCTAGAGGCATTTCTCCTGACGTTTCGCCTGCATCTATGGCAAGCATCCTCAGAGGTAGAGGTCTCAAAATTCCTCATGCCCTCTTTTAAAGGAGACTTCATTGTCATGTTCTATAAAGAGCTCATTGTGGGCCGGGGGTGGCTGAAGAGCACCAAATCCATCATGCTTTTGCCCAAGAAGTCTTCTCTTAAATCAGGAAGACAAACAATAATTGTTTGGGAAGCCCAAGGTGAACTGTTCGGGGCAGCAGCTAGAGTCGGAGAGGAAATAAGAAGTCATAATTCTTTTTGAGAGCTGCATTCATCTTTCTAGCCCCAGCTGGCTTTTTCTTTTTTTTCCCCACAGGGACTTCGAAAGGAGCTTCTTTCAGGTCTGAAGCTTTAAGGAAATACATAAGCTGGTGCTGCACTCTCTCCTTGGATTTTTGTGACTTTTTTCCTTATTCTTCAACAGTCACCATCTTGGTAGGTCCCGCCAATACCTTTCCTAAAAGAAGTCACCCCTTTTTGGGAGGAAAATAAATGGTTCCAAGCAAACTTCTTAAATCAAGATAAACAGCACCCAATGCCTGCCAAATAAAGCGTTCCCTCACTACTTCACGGTTCGCTTTTCACGGACTTGCTGTTTTGCGGTTTTTAAAAAAATACAGTAATGTATATATTTATACTGGAGCTGCGCCTCTCCTTGCCATGTGCATCGTGGGAGATGCCAGCCTTGGAAGTAAAAAAAACAACAATCACTAATGCAGAGCCCCTGTCTATTGGGTCCAGTCAATTCTTTTTGCGGAATTCCTGGTAGTTAGTCATGTTGCTTGGAACTTCAGAGAATTGAGGTCCAAAACATTTGAAGACTAAGGTATGAACACAACTATTATAATTTTGTGAGGGGGGAGCGCAGATAAACTCTCTAGATTACCAGTAATGTAACCATGGGTGTGTTCAAATGTTAAATTCTCTCTAAACCTTGAAAACATCATTGTTTGGTATATTTCTTATTGTTTTTTTGGCTACCTGCCTTAATATATATTTTAAATATTCCTTGTATCAACAGTTCTTCATTCAAAAATACCCAGTCAGTGAATTTTCCAGGTGTGGCCAAAGGGTGCAGTTGATACCTGAGGCCACTGGAGGGCACTCTAGTGATAACCGAACTGGCCATTACATGGTCATGAGACTTAAACTGTTATTATTGTTTAGACCAGTGGTTCTCAACCTGTGGGTCCCCAGGTGTTTTGGCCTACAACTCCCAGAAATCCCAGCCAGTTTACCAACTGTTAGGATTTCTGGGAATTGAAGGCCAAAACATCTGGGGAGCTACAGGTTGAGAACCACTAGTTAGTGCCTATTCAGTTATTGTGTCTTTTTGTGAAAGCTGTAGAAACAATATCTTCTGGCAATTAGGGAACTGAAGTAATTGTCAGCTGCCAACCACATTTGTTGTTTGTTATGTGCTGTCAAGACTGGTTCAACTTACCTCGACCCGATGAATCTTCCAGTCTCTGATATTAACAGTCTTACTCAGGTCTTGCAAACTCAGTACTCTGACTTCCTTGACTGACTCACACCACCTTTGATGCAATCTTCCTATTCCCACACTGCCTTCATTCTTACTGTTTTTTCTATTGAGTCACCTTGTCTCATAGTACGTCCATGGTACAATAGCTTCATTGGAGTCATTTGGGTTTTTAATTTGGATCAACTTGAGATCCATTTACACACTACCATATGCACGATGACTACATCGTATGAGTAAAGTATTGTCACAACAGAGATGCATAATTATTTCTGAGTCAATGATAGTAAGCTGGTTAGTACTGATAGCAATGCCAACTGATGTTGTCTCCAAATTTTATTTTTTGTTTTGTTTTTGTTTTTGTTTCATCCTGCTCTTACCTTCAACAAAAACAAGACCACTGCATTTAATTCTCAGGGCGGCAATCCTGCACGCTAAGGCAAGAAGCAAGGACTCGGCCACCCACCAATCTTCATGGATCACTCCTGGAGCCCCCAGTGGCGCAGTGGGTTAAACCCTTGTGCCAGCAGGATTGAAGACCGACAGGTCACAGATGCAAATTCGGGGAGAGTGTGGATGAGCTCCCTCTGTCAGCTCCAGCTCCCTATGCGAGGACATGAGAGAAGCCTCCCACAAGGATGGTAAAACATCAAAACATCTGGGCATCCCCTGGGCAATGTCCTTGCAGATGGCCAATTCTCTCACACCAGGAGCGACTTGCAATTATTATTATTATTATTATTATTATTATTATTATTATTATTAAACTTTATTTGTACCCCGCTAGTATCTCCCGAAGGACTTGATGCGGCTTACAAAGGCCAAGGCCTCAACACACACACAACAATACAAAACATAAGGCAAATTAAAAACAATTAAAGCAATATAACAACAAGCAATAAAACAATACACTAAGACACAATAAAACTGGGCTGGGCCAGAGTAATGGGTACAAGATTAAAAGTGCTGATGTGACAGGTGGTATATAAGGCAAGTGCGGTGTGCGGTGTGCAGCAATCTTAGTTCTAGTAAAATGCTTGTGGGACTTGGTATTGGAGATTTCCTAATCTGGGAAGGCACATTGTAACAGCCAGGTCTTCAAGTTCTTTCTGAAGACTGCCAATGTAGGGGCCTGTCTAAGATCTTTGGGGAGGGTGTTCCAGAGTCGGGGGCCACCACGGAAAGGGCCCTGTCTCGTGTTCTCAAGTTGCTCCCGACATGAAAAAAAAGGCAGAACTGGGATATAGATTTCTCTAATCCCATTACAACACTAATCAGGATGCCACACCAGCTCCCTTTAAGTCAAACTTGTCATATTGGAGCGATCCCTGGTTTGCAGCAATGGGGTTTGGAAGTTGTGCAGTACAAATTCAGAAGAAGTTTGAGTGTATAGTAGCTGTCAAGGATCAGGACAAAGACATGGCCAATGATGGCCCAATGTTCTTTGCAAGGGTTCTGTCCACAGGATGACAATATATTAGATCTAAAGGAGGTTCAAAGATGTAACTGGAGCTGACAGAACTCCACCCAAAATTTCATTGAAGGCATCTAGAAGCTCTTCTGAGAATTCCTGCTGCACAGATCCTTCGTCTTCCAAGGACTTCTTTGCTGCAATGAGGCATTTCTCTTCAAAATGGTGATTATTGATTATCTCTTCTGTTATTGCTCCATTTGGAAGGAGAGCCCTTTGTGCAGGAGGATGTGGAGAGGCAGACACATGGAGGTGTTTTCTGAGAGCCCCGTCTTCCCCAGAGCCTTTTGGCATGGCTGCTTTCATGGACAGCTGATTGCTAGAAGTTCCGTTTCCTTTTTTCAGGAGAAAAGTTCCAGGAAGTCAAGACCACTTGGATGCTCAAAGTGGCAAGAAATTGCAAGTAGCCAAATGCATGGATCCCATGGAGCCAAACCAAGATGGCTTAGGGTTGGAGAGCTCTCACCCTTCTTGTAACGCAGCCTTGGTGGTGCAATGGGTTAAACCCTTGTGCTGGCAGGACGGAAGACCAACAGGTCGGAGGTTCGAATCTGGGGAGAGTGCGGATGAACTCCCTCTGTCAGCTCCAGCACCCCATGCGGGGCCATGAGAGAAGCCTTCCACAAGGATAGTAAACATCAAAACATCCGGGTGTTCCCTGGGCAATGTCCTTGCAGATTGCCAATTCTCTCACACCAGAAGCAACTTGCAGTTTTTCAAGTGGCTCCTTATATACACAGCATATAAGGCAAGGGGGCTACCAGTGAAGAGGGATCCTTTTACTTTGCACTAAGAAATGCAGAGTATTGCTAGAAGAAGCTGAGCACTCTTTCCCACTCATTTGCTTATCTCCAGCAAGTTAGTAACATGCTCTTGTAAGTCAGTGACTATAATTATAACTTTTAATGCTTAAAATGCAAAAACATCTTACCGCAAAATTCAAACGTCTTGGCCTGTGATGTCTCAGTGTTGCCGGGATTTGTATAGAAAGTCTTGCAAACTGACAACTGTCAAAATATTACTTACCACTTCATGCTCTTTACTTGAAGGCTGCCAGGTGCAATTACATGTTATCCATCAAATAGCACCAGGAAATTATTACGCACCATCGTAATAGCATATGTGTTTCCCAAAGTAGCATGTTATTATATACTATTGAGTGCAATACAAAAGTTGGTGAAAACTGGACAGACGTCTTGTACCTTTAATGGTTCCAGTTGTGTGACAAGCAACGGTTGCTGAAATTTCCCTTTCAACACAACAGGAGCCTTCCTTAGTTTTTAGTCTTAAGTCGCTATGGGGGGAAAGGAAAGGGCCTGAGGCTGTTAGGAATTGCGGGAGTTGAAGTCCAAAACACCTGGAGGGCCAAAGTTTGCCCAGACTTGGTGTAGATGCACCCTATGAAATTCAGAAACCTATTAACCTAGAAGGCCATTTATGGTTTGCAGCTAATTGGGTTTGAGGATGGTTGACTCCTACACAAAGCGTGAAGCTGCTGCAATTTAAAGAGGTGGTGATGGGAAAACAGCCGTTCACAAAACTGAAGTTTGTTCTATCTTGATAGCTGTGCCTGACTTCTTCGGTAATAGGTAAAAAATACTTTCATTCACTAATGCTCTTAAACCTCACTCCACTGCTGTTATATTGACTGCTGTTTTAGAGGATTCATGGGGTTTTTTTTTACACCTTGGTTTTATTGGCTGACATTTTAAACATTCGACTCTGAGCTTTTAATACCTTCTCAATGTTTTATGATGAGGTTTATTGTTTTGTTTTGTGTTTTCTTTTATGATTTGTTAGCTGTTTTGAGCCAGCTTTTGAGTACATAAAACAAACAAACAAAATCAAGAGCTGTCAATGATTGAGATGGTGTGTTCATTTAAACCATTTCGAAGTATTTAAGGATATAAACAAGGAATACAAGGTGTTATAGCTTAGGTCCAGAACTAAGCTAAACTTAGGTTCTATTAAAATTGTTGGACAAAGCAGTAACAACCTTAGATATGCAGATGATACTGCTTTGATGGCTGAAAGCAAGGGGGAGCTGAGGAGCCTGATAACCAAGGTGAAAGAAGAAAATGCAAAAGCTGGGTTGCAGTGAAAAATTAAAAAAACCAAGATTATGGCAAACAGACTGATTGATAACTGGCAAATATAGGAAGAAAATGTGGAGGCAGTGACAGACTTTGTATTTCTAGGCATGAAGATTGCTGCAGACGCCAGGAAATCGGAAGACATTTACTTCTTGGGAGGAGAGTAATGACCAATCTCGATAAAACAGCGAAGAGTAGAGACATCAGACTGGCAGCAAAGATCCATATAGTTAAAGCAATGGTATTCCCCATAGTAACCTATGGGTTCAAGAGCTGGACCATAAAGAAGGCTGAGCGAAGGAAGATTGACACTTTTGAACTGTGGTGTTCGAGAAAAAAAATCGGAGAGTGCCTTGGACCATGAGAAGAGCAAACCAGTCTGTACTACAGGAAATAAAGCCCGACTGCTCACTGGAGGGAAAGATATTAGAGGCAAAGATGAAGTACTTTGGACACATAATGAGAAGTCAGGAAAGCTTGGAGAAGACAATGATGTTAGGAAAAATGGAAGGAAAAAGGAAGAGGGGCTGACCAAGGGCAAGATGGATGGAAGGAGCTCGGGATGGCGACAGCGGACAGGGAGCTCTGGCGTGGGCTGGTCCATGAGGTCATGAAGAGTCGGAAACAACAATCAGAACTCCATAAAACATGAAACAAGACAAAGCAACAAAAATAATTAATCTTCTTGTGCTGTGGGTCTGAAAAAACAGTCCCCAAAAGGAAACCTGCTATAGCTAATTAAGAAAAAAACTTGAGTATTTTCAGAGCAACAAAAATAAAAGCTTTTATTTGTTCATTTGAATATAAAACAGGCGTTATCACAGATGTACAAAGCGTACTGGTGGTTTAACATACAAGAAGGTTGCTGTTTGTTTGCACATAAAAATTTTCATTTGAAACTGTGATTGGCTGAGTTACATGAATTTCTCTAACCAGTCACCACACTCTATGAAATAACGCTGCTAACATTCAACTGATAAAAGGGACAGTTTTCCCTTGGGTAAAGTGTCAAGCAGGATTAAATATATATAATAAACAAGCACCATGAGGAATCTGCTCCTGTTTGATTAGTTTGTGTTTAAATGTTCATTGTGTATCCTCCTCCTTCTTTTTCTTTCTTTCTTTCTTTCTTTTTTAGGTGTGCATGTGCATCAGGTTGATTACATGGTTTTGTCTGACTTCAAAAGCACAAGGTCACAAGACAAACATTTTTTATACATTCTCATGAATGGTTTATCTACAGTACAGTTTCTAATACAGAACAATCCTTCTTTATTGCTGAATCCGATGGTATATATGTGTTTCTTTCCTCTCTACTTGCACAACAAAACTTGGAATTCGGGTTTTTCAAAATCATCGTTTACCATCCCAAGTTATGGGGATTTTACGCAACCCAAGATGGCAGGTTGCAGACGAGATCCGTTAATAACCGCGTCGTACGACTGCACTGCAGTCCTTTGTCGCCTCCATCAGGAGTGGAAAGTTGACTTGGTGAAGGTTAAAAGTGATGCTTTAACAAAATGACAGCTAAATTTGTGTTTTGCAGCACTGAGATCAGCAATAGCAAGGACATCACAAGTTAGTTCATACACTGTAATTATGCTCATAGTCAATCAACGGCTTGTCTAAACCTTAAGAGCAACTTGACATTTTAAAGGGAAAAAAAGAGAAGTTTTGTCGTAGAGAACAAACATACAAACAAACAAACAAAAACCAGCAAGGGGAGAAAAAAAAACTCGGACAGAATGCTTCAGGATTGGTCTTTTGAGCACAAGTAGAAATATTCACAGGGCAAAAGAAATCTGGGAAAGAGGCGATAGAAAATGCTAAAAAAAATAATCCCAAAGGAGTTTGCGGTGTTGAGATGCTCTGTCTTCCACATGCAGACTAAAAACCATCCCTTATCTTTAAGAAAGCCCACCCATCATCCCGTCTTAAAAATGACAAAAACTAAAACCAATTTGGGCCTGTGAAGTTTCCAATAGTAGCCAAAAATATTTCCCTTATACGTGGTTATACAAAGATCGTGTCGCTTTTGTCCCGCAACTGTCTTAGTCATGCATATCTGTAATGAACACCAGCAAGTTCATATTTAAACTATTAAAATAAATAATTCTTGGGCTGCTGTTTCAATTTCACCTTGGGATCAGACACAGGTCAACTAGGTTAACATTGGGATAACCCAAAAATAAGCATTAAAAAAGGGAAGACAACAAAGGAACTAGTCACTGAAGATTCAGTTTAACTAGAGAGAATAAAATTCAAAACACATACACACATACAAAAGGCAGCTGTGATCCATGCATTTTTTTTCTGTTCTTCTGTCGGCAGATTCCTTTTGGAACTGAGGGATGGGATTACTCGCGTCATCCATTTCAGTTCCCCTGTTTGGCATTAAGGACGTGTTAGCAGTTGCACCCAATGGGGGCCAAATAATTTAGAGCGGCTTTTAGGCTACTCTCCAATAACAAATGTGCTATAAGAGAGACTTGTTTAAGAGCAATAACTTTCTACAAAGTGTGAAGTGCCCCTACGGTCCCTTGCCCAAACGAAACACAATGGGAGCCAGCGGAGAGGCAAATCTGATTTTTTTTTTAAAAAAAAAATGAAAATTCTTGTGCAAAATGACCACCAAAACAAGCAAACAAAATGTCCTTACCACAAGAAATAAAAAATAACAACAAAAACAAAACACCAACTTAAAAAATATGACAAATATTGTGCAACAATATTATGCAGCTAAGAAAAACAGTGCTATTCTTCAAAACCTGTCTTTTCTAACGTCTAAGAAGTGTATGAACATACATGCCAGCACAGATATTTACTGTCGTCTTCACAATAATAATAATAAAAGAATCCTTCTTAGTGCACTGTTAAAAGTCTTTGGCCGCAAAGCAAATCCTACATTGTTGGGTGCATAGAAAGCAGGGCGTGGAATGACTCCCATAGGGCCTTATGTGCCAGACCCCACCAGTGGTGCCCATACTAGGCGGTGCAGTTTCTCTTCCAAGCAAACTGGCCAAAGCTGTTCCCACTGCAGCAGAAAAAGTCCTTCTCATGCCATCCACTCAGTACTGCTTCTGCTGCTATCTCAACTTCTAAAGCAGGGCTCCTTAAACCTTTTCCACTCATGACTGCTTTACACCCAAGAAATGTTTACGCAACCTTGGGTATATAAATATATAAAATAGGTACACAAATCAAACATTTACTGATAATAAATCACCATTTGCAATGCTTGCGAAACAGGCTTATTTTTCTTTTTTATGATGTACATCTGAAGCATTTTCTCCAAATTCTACTGGAAGAATTGCATGTTGTTGCTAATAGATTTGTGTAATGTCTAGGGGGATTATCATACTACACTTTAAGGAGTTGCTAAACCCACTTTATATCCTGTGTTTGCCTCCTTGTAGAATTCTGGGGTTTGTTGTTTAGTGAGGCCCAGGACTTCTCTGGCTGAGAATTTTAAAGGCCCCACCCTAAACTGCAAATCCCAGAATTCTACAGGAGGCAGCCACAGAATTTGAAGTGGGATAGCAACTCTTTAACAGTGGAGAGTGATTATATCATAAAACAGCCAATAGGTGATGGTCAGAAACGTTTGCCAAATTTTGGGACCCTAACGGCCAATCTGTAAGCTGCTCTGAGTCCCCTTCAGGGTGAGAAGGGCAGAGTATAAATATAGTAAATAAATAAAAACATAGAGCTAAGGGGACCCCACTTGGGGATGGTACCCACAGTTTAAGAAGCAGTGTTCTAGAGAAGAGGCAGACAGCAGAAAGAGCAGAGCCACAAGCAACAGGGACTGGGATGTCAAGGCGTAAGTATGAGAGGGCTGTGGGGAAAACCTAGTTGTCTTGCTGAAAAACAGCAAGCTTGGAAAAGCACCTGGACCTGATGGCAGCTGGTGGTAAAGGAGATCTTGGTCTTGGCACTCTACGGGAACCACTTCACCTCCTGTACTCTGCACAGGCAGGGAGGCAGGACTGCGACCTTACAAACTCACTCACGGCCTTGCAGGCAGAATAATGGTGTCACTTGCTGATATTTGGAAGATTCTTTTTTAGACAGGGATACTTAGGAATCCAGGACTGCTTTTTTTCCTCTCTCTTTCTCTCTCTCAAAATCTGTGAACAATGTTTGCTTATCTACAGTGGGAAAAGAGACACCATGCAAGTGATGAGTACTGCATCCTTTTTTTAAAACTTTAAAATCTTTTTTTCTTTTTGTCATTAGTGAATTTATATTTCATATATATATATTTGATGTGATACTATCCACTCAAGATAATACAACCCCTTTTGTTTTTTTATATTAGCAAACATTACAAGAGCTTAATATTCTTGAATGTTTCTCTTTTATACTTCTAAAGAGATCAAAATAAATTAAAGATTTTGTACATAATTACAGACGTAGTTAACTTATTTTATCTTTTTAGTTTAGTACAAAGATATCTGCAAGTTCATTGCCGAAATACACCTTATTTATAAATTTCTGTTCATTCTAACACTAATAACCAAAGGCTCTTTCCACCTTTGAATTTTCAGCATTTCCAGGAGAGAAAGCTGTTAAAAACTCTAATTTAAGAAGGTGCTGTTTTGGGTATTTTCCTCGTACCTCAATGTCATTTCCTAAGACAATGGAATAGAAAATGGCTTAAAATTACTAATGGATCCATATTGGAAAAGATTTTTATGGACATTTAAAAACAAGCAAACCGAAACAATTCAATCATATTATGAGCGGTTCAAAAATATCCACTTGGAGGGCAGATTAAAAAAAAAGCTACTTCAGTTTAACATAAAATACAAAGCCATATTACTTAGAAAGCAGTATCATCCCAATAAGCAAAAAATAATCTTTTTTAAAAAGTCTAATAATGGGCTTTCCAACAAACTGAAGGCAGTACCCCAAAGTCCTTCTGTGCTAAAATGTAGTGGTAAAAGAAACACATTTCACATTTTTTTTGTCCTGCTAATAATGAGCGCTTCTGTGAGTCCCAATAGAAACAGTTCCAATCTGAAGAGCGTCCCTTTCTTATCAGCACACTGTTTAGTGTATGTCAAAAAATGTTTTATACATCTAAAGTAATGTCCATAGAAGCCTGAAAGATACAAGACTACATGTTGTAGGCCACATAGATGGGATCTAGTTGGTCTGCCAAAAATCCATCTCGTAGGTGCATACGTTGTTTCTCTCCACGGGAGTTGATAGGGATTACACCAACGTCCACTACCACCACCACCCCTACAATCAGGTAATGCTCCTCCAGGACTACGTTGGTGACCAGAGGAACCAGGTCTAAGGCTTCTTGTTCTGATCCATCCAGCTCCACAACAACAACCAACAAATTTGTCCAGGTGAACACCGCACTGAAAGGCAAGGAAGAAATGTCTATCAGAATTAGGCATATGATTCACCAGTTTCAACCTAAAATATTTTTCAAACCTATTTGTTTGCAACATAGAGCTCTTGA
This sequence comes from Anolis sagrei, assembly GCF_037176765.1. NCBI lineage: Eukaryota > Metazoa > Chordata > Lepidosauria > Squamata > Anolidae > Anolis > Anolis sagrei. The sequence continues at coordinate 117,689,783 of NC_090026.1, read as the reverse complement.
TTGCTCTTTGCCATCTCAAGACTGGTGATGCTGTTCCCTTCCATGTAACATACATGCTTTGAGAAGATCCATGGAAATTTGCTACGACTACTTCCACTATTTTCAAAGAGTCTTATTCTGGAATGTAAGATCATTTTCTTGGAGGAAGATGGTGGTGCAATAAATTAAACCAGTTCATTTTTAGTATCATAGACTTTGGACAGTAACGCATTAATATATTTTATCTACACCCATCTGACTATATGTATGTATGAAATGAAAACCACACTTCATAAAACAGATCACAAATGCTTATGCATTAATAAATGGATGGGTCTTTCAGGTGCTGAACTATACCGCTGCACTGGTGGGGAGTATAGTCCAACACATCTGGAAGGCACCAGGGTGAAAGAAGGCTGTTACAGAATATTTTATGATTCTGTTAGAATTGGATAATATATCCATCATAAATACAGCAATATGCTCTTAAGAGTGTGTCTATATCAGGGGTCCTCAAACTTTTTAAACAGTGGGCCAGGTCACAGTCCCTTAAACTGTTGGAGGGCAGGATTATAATTTGAAAAAAAAACATGAATTCCTATGCACACTGCACATATCTTATTTGAAGTGCAAAAACTAAAAACTAAAAATGATACAGTAATTAAAATGAAGAACAATTTTAACAAATATAAACTTATTAGTATTTCAATAGGAAGTGTGAGCCTGCTTTTGGCTGATGAGATAGGATTGCTGTTGCTGTTGTGTGCTTTCAAGTCATTTCAGACTTATATTGATCCTAATCCAGGGCTGGGTAAATGACCTTGGAGAGCTGTATCTGGCCCTTGGGCCTTACTTGGTCTATATGCTTCTGTCTGTGTATGGGTGATACAAAACACCCATTTAATGAAAATAACATGTTACATTTTCAGGAACTGTATAAAAAGGCAAAACTATTAATATATAGTAATTATTATTATTATTATTATTATTATTATTATTATTATTATTTTTATACCCCGCCACTATCTCCCCAAGGGGACTCGGGGCAGCTTACATGGGGACAAGCCCAAAAATCACTGATAAAACAACAGCATTAAAATCATATGGTCGAAGGCTTTCATGGCCGGGATCACTGGGTTGTTGTAGGTTTTTTCGGGCTACATGGCCATATAGCCTGAAAAAACCTACAACAAACCAGCATTAAAGTCAATCAAATAAAAATACAACACAATCACAACAACATTAAAACAATATCATGGCTCAGAAACAGAGTCGGGCTGGGTCTAGGCTCAAGTACTGCAGTCAATCGTTCAGTGAATCCGAGGGAAAGTGCAAAAATTCAAGTGTGCCACTCTATAGAGAATACCTTTGCAACAAAGTGTTAAAATTGATGAGGTGGGTCAAACTAAAGTGCAGGGACATAGATACTGTCAAGTGAAATCTCTTGTGAACTGCTTAGATGTGCCCCCTTACTTTCTTTTCCTTGTGTTTATATATGTGTCCAGGTAAATTACATATTTTATCACAGAATTTGGCCGTCATTATACTGGAGATTTTCTGGGTTTTTTAAAATCACTTGCACGATTTTGGAAAGATTGCTTAATAACATATGCAGAATTACATTTGCACAACTGATTTCCTAATACGAGTTGACTATAATCTTGACACTATTTAGATGAGCCCTAATGAAATGAAACTTCCCACTGTCATTGGAATTCCATTAATTTCAGTGGGTCTGCTCTAAATACAATCCATAGATACTCAAGCCCTGTTATATATGATAACATAGTAAAATGGTGTTCCTAAATGGCAAAAAAATCAAGGTTTGCTTTCTGGATTAAAAAAAAATATATTCAAGCATTGGATGGTTGAATCTATGGATACAGAATCCATGGATGTGGAGGGGCAACTGTATGCTTAAATCTAAATCTGACCCAGCACAATGAGCTTGGTGCTGTACAAGTAAGGAGAGGCTTTGAGTCTCTCCCCCCCCCCCCACCTCCCACCTCCCACTCTATTGCTTCATTCAAGACGAAGTGGAAATTATTTATGCAAATCCCACTATTGGCCTAAGAGGTGGGAATCATGGAAAGATTTGTGGGGACATGCGTATGTGACCAAGATTGAATCTCCCCCTCCAGGATTCACATATCTGTCCCTTATATCAGAGGGAGATATCTGCATTAACTTGAACCCACCTATGATGCCATCCCAGCAAGCCCAAGACTGCAGTCTAAGAGAGCAGTATCATGTTTACGTTTGGGGGGCACAGCAGAGTACTTACCATTCTGTAATGCTTTTATGTGCTCTAATTACAGATGTCTCAATATCTATAGGGTGATACCTCATTCCTCGCAATTCCATGGCTTCATCTAGTGCACCTACTACATAAAGTGCATCATGCCGCTCTGGTTACAAGAAAGCAGGAGAAAAAAGAAAAAAGAAAACAATTCATTCTGTGAAGCAATGAATCATGTCCCCTTTGTAAACTCAAGTACATCCGCACCACATGACAGACCACATGAAAATTGGCTTTGTTATTCTACCCACTGTATTTCCATTCCTCTTATAATGGCTTCAAGATGGTCGACATAATGAAGCAGATTTAACAAAACTAGATTATCAGTGACAAGAAATTAAAAACAAAAGCAGACATAAAAACAGTTTTCTCAAGGTTTCTAATCACTCCAATTAATACATTAATTTGCATTTCTCAGCATGCAAACAATTCAAAAATAATAATAGCACTTACCCCCATTTGCATCTGTAAGTTCTGTTCTTCTGAGGAATCCCAAGTAGCCAGTCCGTGCCCAGATGGTTTGTGTGTCTCCAAAACTAAGTCTTGAGTTAAAATGATCTGACTGTAAGGACTCATCTCCATAGATAGTGAAGTAGCCACTTGCATTATGAGCACTATGAACCCATATCTGGTGGTAGTTGGGAGAATAATATTTGTTTCCATTAATTAAAAATTACTGGCAATGCTTTGCTTCAAAACTTTCATTTTAAACACAACAGAATCCTTCCAAGTGATGAATACAGGTTGAGCACCCCTTCGCTGGAATTCCAAAATTCAAAACCCGAAATTATCTACCTCAGTGGTTCCCAACCTTTTTTTTTACTAGGGTCCACTTGACCAGGGATCACTTTGACCATCATGAGTAACAAAAGGGTTACAAATCAGTTTTTGGTCAACTTTAGATTCAGTTTGGTTATTTAGAAGGCTGATTCAGAAAATTAAATTGGACAGACAACAGCTCTAGTTTCTGATTCAGAACATATGCCATCCAGTAGTTGCCGTCTGCTCATCCACAGAAAACCATATTTAATACTCTAGAGCAGGGGCCCTCAAGCTTTTTAAACAGAGGGCCAGGTCACTGTTGGAGGGCCGGATTATAATTTGAAAAAAAAACCAACCATAAATGAATTCCTATGCACACTGCTGAAGTACTTTGGCCACATCATGAGGAGACAGCAAAGCCTAGAGAAGACAATTATGCTGGGGAAAGTGGAAGGTAAAAGGAAGAGGGGCTGACCAAGGGCAAGATGGATGGATGGCATCCTCGAAGTGACTGGACTGACCTTGAAGGAGCTGGGGGTGGTGACAGCCAACAGGAAGCTCTGGCGTGGGCTGGTCCATGAGGTCACGAAGAGTTGGAGACGACTGAACGAATGAACAACAACATGCACACTGCACATATTTAATCTGCAGTGCAAAAACACTTAAAAACAATACAATAATTAAAATGAAAAACAATTTTAACAACTATAAACTTATTAGTATTTCAGTGGGAAGTGTGGGCCTGCTTTTGGCTGATGAGATAGGATTGTTGTTGTTGCGTGTCTTCAAGTTGTTTCAGACTTAGGTTGACTCTGAGCAAGGTTGACCCTGACCAGTGGCCCTGATCTAGAGCCACTGGTCTATCTGGAAAGTGAGATACTGACACATTTGCTTTCTGCTGTTTAGATGTACAGACTTTGCTTTGTGCACAAATCACTACAAATCTAGTATAAAATTACTTTCAAGCTATGTGTATAAAGTGTATGTGAAATATAAAAGAATTTTGTGTTTAGACTTGGGTCAATTTTCTAAGAGATCTCAGTATATACATATATGCAAATCTAGTTATTCCAGAATAAAAAGTATTTTAAATCCAAGCACTGCAGAAGGGGGATACTTAGTCTGTACAATCAATGTTTTTTTACTCTGGGAAATACCCTACTATCTTTACTATCATGCACATGTACCAACTTGGAAACCAAATGCCAACAAACTGTGAGTATTCTCAATGAAGAAACCAGCAAACTTAAACAAAACTAAACATAAAAGAATCCTAGGAATGACGTTCTCATCTTCATCTGTGACAAACCACAGTAATTTGCAACTGGCCTACTATTAATTTCACACACTTGCATAAAGCTGTGTGGTGTATACCTGCTCAAGTAGGCTGTTCGCCACATGCTTATTAAGGACAACTGTGAGGGAAGGAAGGCTGCTTTTAACCAAGTCGTGCAATTCAAGTACCAACCGAGGCACAGCTTCTGACTCACCTCTCCAAGATGAGAGTCTCCCAGGGGTCCCTTTGTTTCTGGATTGGCAATAATGATACGAACACCAGGGAGGATCTATTGAAGACAAAATTAGTCACTTTTGGTCAGGAGCCGGATGATATGCACATTTTTTTATGCAACCACAGAACTTCCTTCTTGTGCCCTGAAGCTCTTCAAGAGATTCTTATAGAAGGATTTAATAAAGGAAGAGGTTGACAATGTTTCTTGGAGGGAAATGAGGTGGGAGTAGCTAAGCCCTGTAAACTTCTGATTATGAATCAGATATTCACTAAGGAATCATAAGTCATCAGTTCTTTTTTGCTTGAATCCAAGCAAATAAGCATCAAATAATACAATCATAGGATCATGGAAAAATAGAGTGGGAAGAGACCATGTGGGCCATCCAGTCCAACCCCCTGCCATGCAGGAAAAGCACAATCAAAGTATACCTGACAGAAGGCCATCCAGCCTCTATTTAAAAGCTTCCAAGGAAGAAGCTTCCATCACACTCTGAGGCAAATCATAGGGAAACTCTAATAGTATCCTTCGTGATAGAATAGTATAGTGGTTTGAGTATGTAACAGTGTTGAAAACCCTCCATGAAGACCTATGCTGAAATACATTATAGATTGAACTGCAGTCCACATGGATTTGATGCACTGACTGATTTGCACTTGAACTACAGTCCATTGAAATATATGAGGAAATTAGTTGGTTGACTCCTTCCTTCTTTCCATACTGAAACTTACTTTACACAGCTATCTTTCTAAATCAGTGGTTCTCAACTTGTGGGTCCCCTGGTGTTTTGGCCTACAACTCCCAGAAATTCCAGCCAATTTACCAGCTATTAGGATTTCTTTAGAGCAGTGGTTCGCAACCTGTGGGTCCCCAGATGTTTTGGCCTACAACTCCCAGAAATTCCAGCCAATTTACCAGCTATTAGGATTTCTGGGAGTTGAAGGCCAAAACATCTGGGGACCCACAGGTTGCGAACCACTGCTCTAAAGAATGCCATGCCATGAGAACACTATTGTTGCCACCACAATAGCAGAAACAATCATGGCTTTGAACTCACATCTCATATGGAGTGGGTTAAACAAGCCCAACACACCTGAACATGGTAAATGAACATTTCCCCAATTGGATTATCACTCTAAAACATTATATTTCTTTGTTCTGTAATGCCTGCTTCACCACTGGGATATAACATTCGAGATACCAAAAATTTTAATTTACCTTTCCTGATTCCATGAGAGGCAAACTATGTGGTGATCCTCTTTCTACTAAACGCACCCTGAAAAACAAAACACAGAAAACAATAATGAGGATTGAACAAAAACTACATGTACAAAAAGTAAATGTCAGGCATATGGCTACATTTCCAGTACTTGAGTTTCGTGTACCACCTGCTTGTTGGGTGGTTTCTTCATAGCAAAGAAGACAAATTATTTTGTTTTGTTTTGACCTCAAGACAAAGCAACGGAAGGAAATCCCAAGTAATAGCCTCTAAGCTGTCAGGAAAAAATGGCATGTTAGAGAAGATGACTGGATAAATGTAGGCCTAACCATTTGGCAGCATGAGGTATTTGCTTCAAGCAAAAAAAGTCAGTGATGTATAGAGGGCATCAGCAGCAGATCTCTGATAGCTCTCTTCCCCTAAAGCAGCACTTCCCAGGCTATCAGATATAGGAAACTGGAAATTATTTTTTCTCTTGTGTATTTGGAATTGGCACCATGTTTGTGACCACTTGCTACAGCTGTTTCTTTCTGTCCAGGGACTGTGAATCAATAGTTTGGGGGCCAACACCATCCCAGAGGAAACCACTTTGAGTAGCACTGCCATGTTCCAGACAACCTTTGCTACATTGGCCAGATCTGGAATAGTTAATTCATTTGCCAAAACATATTATTGTGTTTCGTGGAATTGATTGTTTATTGGTTAAAATACAATGCTTTTTTTATAGTGGAGCTGAGCAATTCATAGTTATGAGGTATTCCATGTGATCATTTTCCCAGATAAACTATAATATATTGCAAGCCTACATTAGCTTGCATGCATATACAAAACCCACTGTTGTTCTGAATAGTCCTTTCACAATGAGTGGGTTTTAATAGCCTTTCATGAATTGCTTTAATTGTTTCCATCTACATGGCCACTCTGCTCCATCTAATTAGTAGAGGTAAAGTTTAATGTCAATTCACTCAATGTGCAAAAAAGTGAAAATGTTGGTCACACATATCTGTGTATATAAAATCCTCTGTTCATTTTGAATGACACCATAACTCAAAATCCGCTGGACAAATTGCCGCCAAATTTGGCCACAAGACACCTACTAACCCAAGGAGTGACCATCACTACAAAAAAATTGATTTTGTCATTTGGGATTTGTAGTTGCTGGGATTGATAGTTAACCTACAATCAAATAGCATTCTGAACACCATCAATGATTGAATTGAACCAAACTTGGCACACAGGACTCCCATGACCAACAGAAAACACTGGAAGGATTTGGTGGGCATTGACCTTCAGTTTGGGAGTTGTAGCACTGTGGATTCAAATAATGAAGGATCTAGACCAAACTTAACACAAATACTCAATATGCCCAAAGATGAACACAGATGGAGTTTGGGGGAAACAGACCTTGACACTTGGGAGTTGTAATTCCTGGGATTTATAGTTCACCTACAAAGAGCATTCTGAACCCCACCAATGACAGAATTGGGTCAAACTTCCCAAACAGAACCCCATGGCCAACAGAACATATTGTGTTTTCAGGTGTACTTTGGTGACCGTTCTGACACCCCCTTATAACCCCACTCCCCAGGTGTCCCGACCCCGAGGTTGAGAAATACTGCCTTAAGGCCATCCAGTCCAACACCCTTCACCAGGGCATGAAAACATAATCGAAGCCCTCCTAACAAAGAGTCATCCAGCCATAGATATAAATAGATATGTATGTTTCACACACACACACACACATATATATGGCAGATATAGTATCATAGATTTGAAAGGGACCCCTAAAGAAGGATAATTATATGTTGCATTTTCCAGAGTAGGCAAACCAGACAATCTCTACATCAACACTGACAAAGAAACAAGAAGAAATGCTGTTTACCCACAAGCATAAAGAAATTACATATATTAGAAACCCAACACATTTTCATTACCTTGTTTTCCAGATCACCAGACTGGGCCACAGCAATGCGTGGCAGGGGACAGCTAGTCTATTTATAGTTATCTCTTTAGTCTATGATTTATTCCCTGGCCTTTGTTGAAGATATGAGGACTGCACATATGTGGCTGCCATCATAACAACATCGTGATGTAAAACACTGACTGTCAATGACAACCGAGATCAAAACCAGTGAACTCAGTAGTTGGGTGGAGATTTTAACTCAAGTTTTTTCAATATACCACACTGGCTAAATGCAAAGACAGTCCCAAAAATCTGCATGACAGATGACAGAAAGAGGAAGGGTATAATGGGATCTCCCCCACTTCTCTCTGTGAGTGATGAGGAACATGTTACACACACTTATTATTTTTTTAAAGGGCCAAGGGAATTTAAACTAGTGCCGATCTTTCCAAAACACTCAACCAGAGTGCAGAACAAAAGGCTAAAACCCGTGCTAAATTCCTGTGCATAAAACAAGAATCCACCAGAAGGTGTTTTATTTTTTAACTGAGCCTTTTAAACAACTCCTACTCGGGTTTTACAAGGGAAATTAATCATTCAAAGCATTTCTGCTTTAAGAAAACCTGACAAAAGCCAAGCCACAAATCCCTTTTCTTACAACATATATTTAAATGCTGGTGGAACAACTGAGAATCCATGCTGAGATTTCATGAGATTTATCACACCAGCTTCCATTGCAAACACTGCTCTAAATGTCATTCCAATGGCAGATGAAAGGAAGTACAGGAATAAGAAACTTTTCCAGTAGGAAAACATGCTCTGCAGGAACTGAGCAGTTAGGAAACAGAAGAGCTGTTGCTGATAAATTTGGTGCATGCCGTGGGAGACTCGAAGATGTTAGGAGGATGGAGGAAGGAACAGCAAAAGCAGTTGAGAAACTTTGAAATATGGGTTATGAATGTTACAAAACAAGCTATGCAGAGCTACCATTGAGTTGTGCCTACATAATGTTGTTAAAAGCATGGAAATTGCAATCTAAAAAGCCTATCTGAAACTTTAAAAACAGCCTTTAAAAATTCCATTTTTGATTACATAACACCTACTGACTCAATTTGCACATGATACTATACTAGACCTGGGAATTGTGCAGCGGTCTACTGGGAGAACAGAGAGAATATACAAATCCAAGGCCATTGAGGGGAAAAAAACTATCCAATTTTTCACATCTACAGAACTTAGGAGTTCTTAGTAAAAGCCAGCATGGTCTACTGATTCGTGCGCTGGGACTAGGATTCTGGAAACCAGAGTTCAAATCCTCACTCAGCTGTGAAAAATCACTGGATGACCTTGGTAAATCACATTCTCTCAGCCTCAAAGGAAGTCAAAAACAAATCTTGCCAAGAAAACTTTGTGATAGGATTGCCCAAAGTAAGAAATTAATTGTCGAAGGTTTTCATGGCTGGAATCACTAGGTTCTTGTGGGTTTTTTTGGGCTATAGGGCCATGTTCTAGAGGCATTTCTCCTGACGTTTCGCCTGCATCTATGGCAAGCATCCTCAGAGGTAGTGAGGCACCATTAAAGCCTTGGCAGACCATGCAAAAAGAATCTGCGAACCCCACCTCCTCCAAGATGATCTGAACCACCTCAACTGGGCTCTCCAGGCCAATGGATACTCCACCTCAGACATCAGAAGAGCTGCAAGACCAAGAACAAGCCACGAGAGTAAAGATGAAGATCCACCCAGAGGAAAAGTGTTCCTGCCATACATCAAGGGAACCACTGACCGCATAGGGAAGCTGATGAGGAAACACAACATACAAACAATCTACAAACCCACCAAGAAAATCCAACAAATGCTACGTTCAGCAAAGGACAAGAGGGATCCTCTCACATTTGCAGGAGTCTACCGTATACCATGCAGCTGTGGACAAGTCTACATAGGGACCACCAAATGCAGCATTGCCCAAACACGAATCAAGGAACATGAAAGGCACTGCAGACTACTTCAACCAGAGAAGTCAGCCATAGCAGAGCACCTGATGAACCAGCCTGGACACAGCATATTATTTGAGAACACAGAAATGCTGGACCACACCAACAACCACCATGTCAGACTACACAGAGAAGCCACTGAAATCCACAAGCATGTGGACAATTTCAACAGAAAGGAAGAGACCATGAAAATGAACAAAATCTGGCTACCAGTATTAAAAAACTCTAAAATTACAACAGCAAAAACAGCAGAGAGGAAACAACCAGGCACAGCTTAACACCTCTCAACAAAAGGTTTTCCCAGGCTCAGGCAGGCCTTCAAATGCTAATGAAGGTGGTCAGCTGAAACATTCATACCTACCTCTAGCAGAGAAGAGCTCTTTGCCCCACCCCTACCATTCCACAGATACATATAAACCCATTGTCCTATTTCCAACAGACCTCACTACCTCTGAGGATGCTTGCCATAGATGCAGGTGAAACGTCAGGAGAAATGCCTCTAGAACATGGCCCTATAGCCCGAAAAAACCCCACAAGAACCTAAGAAATTTATTATTTATTAACCCTATTTATACCCTGCCGTTCTCTACCCCAAAGGGGACTCAAGGTGGCTTACATATAAGCAATTATTCAATTCCTTAAAACACATACAATTCCAGTAACATTAAAATAAAAATAAAAGTAATACATGTTAAGCATTCATAATTGTAGTCCAAAGACATTCCATAATCATTGCACATATTCCAAATCTCTTATTGCACCACATTATTCTCCAAAATCCTGATCTCAAAGCCAGGTTTTTACTTTCCTTCTGAAGGCTAGGAGGGAGGGGGCCGATCTAATGCTATTGGGGAGGGAGTGCTATAGCCAAGGGGCCACCACTGAGAAGGTTCTATCCCTCATCCACACCAGCCATACTTGCAAGGAAGGCGGGACTGAGAGCAGGGCCTCCCCAGGCGATCCAAATCTCCAAGGTGGTTCATAGGTTTGGGCAGGTAAGCTGGACCGGAACTGTTTAGGGCTTTATATGCTAAAGCCAGCACCTTGAATTGTGCTCAGTAGAAGACTGGTAGCCAGTGGAACTGGCACAACAGGAGGGATGTCCTCTTTTGTATTCTGCTCAGGAGAGCAACCTGGCTGCTGCCCATTGGACCAATCGAAGCTTCTGAACAGTCTTCAAGGGCAACCCCACATAGAGCGTGTTGCAGTAATCTATACCGGATGTAACAAGAGCGTGGACTACAGTGGCCAAGTCTGACTTCCCAAGGTACAGGCACAGCTGGCACACAAGTCTTAATTGTGCAAAAGATCCCCTAGCCACCACCGAAACCTAGAGTTACAGGTTCACCAATGAATCCATTATCACTCCCAAGCTACGAACCTGTGACTTTAGGGGGAGCGCAACCCCATCCAAGACAGGTTGTAACCCTATGCCCTGTTTGGCCTTTTGACTGACCAGGATTCAGTCTCATTTGGATTCAGTTTCAATTTGTTCACTACTATCAAGACCGATTTAAGGGCTATAAAAAACAATAACAAACCACAACAGAATTTATGCAGTGTACCAGTTCTCCTTTCTCTCCCTAAACTCATTCTCAAGAACAGGCAAATTCAAACTGAGTTCCAAACTGTGCTTCAGGTTAGGAAATTTGATTCCATGTGATGTTTAATGCAATAAAGATTAGAGTAATTAAGTTTCACCTAGTGATGAATTTACAGGATGGATGGCTGTCTGATTTAAAATAAGGAATGACAGTTCAATATTAGCTCGGAGAATAATCATTATAGGATTTGAGAAGTTGTCAGAATATTGTCAAGATGCTAGAGTATTTATTTATTTACAGTATTTATATTCCACCCTTTTCACTCCGAAGGTGACTCAGGGCAGATCACAATGCACACATACACGGCAAACATTCAGTGCTGTTTTCTAGACATACATACATACAGACAGACAGACAGACAGACAGACAGACAGACATATAAAGGTATTTTTGGCATTTCCATTTCAGTGCCTGGAGGTAATGCTAGATTCCGGCCACAGGGGGAGCTGTTGCGTAGTGCAGATGTAGTGCAGAAATACAATAAATGATCACCAATATGAAATGAGATGTTCAGGAAGGACTGATCAGCTTACAACTTCGAATAGTGAGAATTCTATACGCCTACTGCAGCAACTGTATAAATATCATAAACTACTAGTTATTCCTATTTTCTGACCTATTTTCTGACCTAAATACACACTGGAAAAGGACAAACAGAACTGTAAGAAACACAGCACTCCAAAATATCCTGGATAAAATTATGTAGACAATTATCTTGTACGCACATTTTAAAAAGTACCTCATTTTATTCTAAATCTGGCTATTTATATTTTCAGCAACTGGAAAGGTCTTACATCAATTAAGAAGATGTTTAGATTCAGGCTTGGATGAATCCAAAGAGGAAAACAATTCCATAGCTAAGGAGAAACTCTATATATGCCCTTATACATAACTGTCCTTGCATTTGGAATAGACAATTTCAAAACTATCTGGGTCCATATTATTCAGGATTACGTAATCAAAGCTGTCACTACTTGTATGTTCTATACCCCTTGCCACTCATTTCATTCATTTCTTATTTTTTCCATCTCTCGAATGTTGGTGTCCTATTTTCATACCAGGCTATTTTTACACATACATTTCCCTGTTAGATATGACATGTTCCTGAGTGCTTTTTGAGGCTGTTCGAGTCTACACCCACACACTTTTTATAATGCCATGGGCATGCCACATAATGCAGATTAGGGAAAAAAAGAAGGCAGGTCTGAAAAGTGATTCATGCAGCCCCTGATGTAAAGGTCGCACGGATCAGATCCGGTAATTACAAAGGGGAACAGACCCAAAAAGAGCTCTTTCCCGCTCCCAGGACAATGCCTCTCTCTACCAAAATCTCTTTGTCACTAGAAGCATTTGGAAGAGGGGCTGGATCTTTTTTTCTGAGACCTTGAATAGAAACTAATTATGTACAAGGAACAAAACTGATAAAAACTCAAAAGGAACACTGATTTACTCCTGCTTCCGGTGAGCCATAATGAAGGGGTCTTACACGCTCTCCTGTTTGTGTATCAAAATAAGGACCAGGGACTGTTTTGACCCAGAGGAAATATTTATGGACTTTCCCTATTGCTCCAACAAATCCCTCATTTGTATTCATGTGGGCTCAACTTCTCTGAATGAAGAAATTATGCTCTCCTCTCTCTTTTAACACTCATGTGAGTAAAGAAAGGTATGTATTAATCCTTCCTATGTATATTCACTTCTGCCAATAACCCGCCCATCCACACATTTTTAATTTACCATATATACTCAAGTATAAGCTGACTTTAATATAAACTGAGGCACCTAATTTTACCACAAAAAAACTGGGAAAATGTACTGACTCGAGTATAAGCCGAGGGTGGGAAATGCAGCAGCTACTGGTAAATTTCAAAATAAAAATAGATACCAATAAAATTACATTACATGAGGCACCGGGAGTAATTCAAGATAGGACTGCCCAACTCTGATTAAACCATTATTCTAACCTTCTTCAATTTATTTATTATTTCTTTACAGCTTTTATATTCCGCCCTTCTCACCCCGCAGGGGACTCAGGGCGGATTACAGTGTACACATATATGGCAAACATTCAATGCCAATTTTTGACATACAAACATATACAGACATACACAGAGGCTATTTAACTTTTTCTGGCTGCCAGGGGAGCTGTCGCTTTCATCGTCCATCTGCAACGCTGATGAAGCACTTCCGCATTCCCCGCATGCTTCCCCGCTGGAATGCTTTGCTGGAGTCTTCATTATGGCCTCATAAATCAGTTAATTTAGCCTCCCCACACTTTAAGGTGGTACCTTATTTTCCTACTTGACAGATGCAACTGTCTTTTGGGTTGCAAAGGTCGACAACAGGCTACACACAATTGGTTGGAAACCCACTCCAACCCAGGCTGGCTTCGAACTCATGACCTTTTTTGTCAGAGTGATCTTAATGCAGCTGACACCCAGCCAGCTGCACCACAATCCTGGTGCAGCTGGCTGAGTGCAATGTAAATATGCTTATGTATCCTTCCAATAATAATAGAGTAAAATAATAAATGTAGTAAAAATAATAAATAGTGTAAAATAATAAATGTAATAATAATAGAGTAAAATAATGTAAATTTAATAATAATAGAGTAAATAATAATAATAATAATAATAATAATAATAATTGATGTTGCCACCCCGGGTGACAGCAGGATTGAAGAGAAACAAGTGGAAAAACTGAGGATTTAAAGATCGAACTGCAAAGACTCTGGCACAAGCCAGTAAAGGTGGTCCCAGTGGTGATCAGCACACTGGGTGCAGTGCCTAAAGACCTTGGCCTGCACTTAAACACAATCGGTGCTAACAAAATTACCATCCGCCAGCTGCAGAAGGCCATCTTACTGAGATCTGCATGCATTATTCGCTGATACATTACACAGTCTTAGACACTTGGGAAGTGTCCGATGTGTGATCCAACACAACAGCCAGCAGAATGATCTTGTCTGCTGTGGACTCATCTTGTTGTGTTTCAAACAACAACAACAACAACAACAACATCAAGAGCAAAATAGTAAATAACTTTGACTCAAGTATAAGCCGAGAGGGGCTTTTTCAGCCTTAAAAAAGGGCTGAAAACCCCGGCTTATACTTGAGTATATATGGTAGTAAGTTTTCTCCCAGTCAGGCACAGATGTGAAGAGAACCTACATTTGATGTTTGGGAGGGAGGGCTGGCAAACAATCTCTCTCATCGTCTCCCTACAAGCATAAGAATATATGTGTTTGGACTACAGCCCTCAGCTAAAAAGTCTGGAAATTGTAGTAGAAAAAAAGGAACTTTTTCACACACATGGCACACACACACACAGAGGAGAATCAATATCTATAGGAGAAATTAAGCATTCCACTGACAGCATAATTCTATTGTGGATTCGTCCCATTATTTGCTCTCCTGCTCATTATATTCTGAAAACCAAGAACCGAATTCCATCTAATCTACATTCTAATAATTTTGTTCTTCCCTGTGATACTGATTCTATGATAATTCACAAGGTTTCTCTTTTTGTCCTGGCAGCAATGAAAATTCAGGCAAAATTTGTCATCGAAATTGCCATTGATTGCTCTTATCTAATCTAAATTTCAGCACTGTTGTTTATTGAATGTGTTTTAATTGTAATGTATTGAATTTTTAATATGGAAGATCTATATGATAATTATTTATGTGGTACTTTTGTATCATATTTATTTATTTTGTTTGATATGGCCTATGGTGTAAGCATTAACAGACTACTATTATAATACGGAAGACACTGGGAAAGCTTCAGCCCAGAACTACTGGCAATAAATAAACAAATCAATCCTATTTCTGATTCCCTCTTCAGCGCTTTCTCCATTCTGCTCGTCATCCTTTACTCCACATATGGAAGGGAAACACCTCATGGTATTAGATGCAGCATTATCTTGAATTATACAGAAAATAGTTCAGCTTGTAAAAGTTACTTTTTCAAGTATATTTTTCAAGTATAATTTCCAGAATTCTTGGCTGGGAGTTGCAGTCCTAAGGGAAAGGGAAGTCTGTCTTGTTGATCCAGTACAGGGCTGTTTACCTGCCATTTGCTCATGTAATATAGAGTTGATGGGGAGTATGATTGGAAAGGAATCCTTTGGACTATGTGTCTTGCCTGAGTAACAGCTGCCAACTGTGGGTGGGATGAATGCTCTGTATTTTAACATTGCTGTCGTTAGATATCCATGTAGGGATTGTATTACCAAGCTTATAATATAACACTAGAGAAAAATTTATTTGCTGTATTTATTTATTTGCTGCATTTGTTGACCGCCGTTCTCAGCCCTCAGTCTCTTCCACAAGTAATAACGCCAAGAATACACCTGAACCTCTCTTCTCAAGCCTGTACATATTACAATAGAAGGGAATAAGGACCTTAGGGGGGTAATAATAATAATAATAATAATAATAATAATAATAATAATGGGTTGTTGTAGGTTTTTTCGGGCTATATGGCCATGGTCTAGAGGCATTCTCTCCTGACATTTCACCTGCATCTATGGCAAGCATCCTCAGAGGTAGTGAGGTCTGTTGGAACTAGGAAAAAGGGTTTATATATCTGTGCAATGACCAGGATGAGACAAAGAACTCTTGTCTGCTGGAGCTAGGTGTGAATGTTTCAACTGATCACCTTGATTAGCATATAATGACCTGACAGTGCCTGGAGCCAACTTTAGTTGAGAGGTGATGAGATGTCCTTGTTTGTTTCCTCTCTGTTATTGTGCTGTAGGGGAGCCTGGTGCAATGAGTTGTGAGGATAGGGCTGATGGATAAAATGCAAGAGCCAGATGACAGAATTAGGAGTAGAATGGCAATATGAAGTAGAAAACTATATCTATGGGCAGGAAACAGTGGTAAAGTACAAGGACTAGATCTTGGGTCATTGCTGAGGGCCAAAATTATCTGGGGAACTGTCTAATCAAAGGCACAGTGGAACAACCACTTTTTAGGTCTTTACAAAAAGTGGAGAGGGTGGGTGCCAGCCTACTTTCCCTGGGGAGAGAGTTCCAGAGTCAGGGGCCACCACCAAGAAGGCCCCACTACCTGTGCTTGTGATGGGGGTGGGAGCGAGAGGAGAGCCTCCCCAGAAGATCTTAAAAATTGTGCACGTTTGTAGGGGAAGTTGTGGTCACAAAGATACGCAGGTCCTGAACCATTTAAGGCTTTATAGGTGATAGCCTGCACCTTGAACTGAGACCGGAAACTTATCAGCAACCAGTGGAGCTGTTTGAACAGGGGGGTTAGGATATCTAGTTTATTCAAGGCATCTAAACATTTAGTGTCAGGTTTCCAGGAAACTACATCTTCCAAGGTCCCTTGTATTCAGAAAAATTAATGGTTGGATATTTGCCAGCAAGACAGATGGACAGGGGCAACTGAAGAAAGACAAGGGTTATTTGCTCCTGCTTTCCGTCCTATCAGCGGAAGTCCAGAAGGTCTCAGATTTTAAAACCAAATCGAGGGAGAAATAAAAAGCTGTCTTTCGAATTGTCGGGAAATGGAACTGTTTGCCAAACCCAACTCCACAAGGAACAGGGGGAAAAGTTCTCCCATTGCTAATTACAATATGCACTAAAATATAATTGTTTCTATAAAAAGACAAGAACTTCCTTCTCTTCAAAGACAGAATGGGGAAAGGTTTGCTATCTGGCTGATGACTTTAATTAAATTACTATGCAGAGGAAATGGTCTAATTTGTATGCCCTTTCGATTTGCCTTTGGTAAAACAAGGAGGTCTAATTATACCGCAGCCAATGAATGAGCCCCAACACCCCTGGGTCTCTTTCCCTGGGACTCAGACTTAGAGGGTTATGGCTCCCTTTCCTTTCCACTCATACGTCTCCATGTGCCTTCGTTTTCAGGGAATGGTGGGCGAGAAAATCAACACAGCACTCCTGGCCAACTAACCTACTGAGCAGTTCATTGCATTCCAGGCCACAGCACTGAGTAGCGTGTTGCATATTTAATACTCTCCAGCGTTGCCTAATGCATTTTGCTGAATTCAGCACATGCAGACACATAATTTAAAATCCAATAAAAGTCTTAACGGGATGGACGTTCTGGGGGAGAGCGAAGCGGTGCCGTATTAGGCGGAATATACCACACAGCAGTTTGTAAAAAAATGCCTTCTGCTGGGGAGTGAGTCGAGGAGAGAGATCAGGAGGCAGAAGGGTCCTAAAGGAAAGTCCTTTCTGTATCATTGCGAATAAAATCTTTTTAAAGTTACCAGCAGCTTTTCTCGATTTTTCTGTCCATGTTAAAAAACGTCCCTTGTTCTCTCTCTCTCTATGGCAATGTATATACGGTATAGGCTCAATCAACTGTGACGATCACAGACACATTTTGCTGCCCAGGGAGAAAGACAAGGAGATTACTCCCCTTGTCACTCCATGTGTAATATCACGCTGGAGGTTAGATTACCCTCCCATTATCCTGTACAATAACCTTGTAACGTGAGTGTGTCACTAAGTCATATTGCTGATTCAGAGCTATGCTAGTAAAGAAATAATTTAACCAGTTAAGGAACAACTTCCCATAAGATGATGGGAAAGCGGGAAGGGAGTCCTTTGACAGTGAAGCTGTTGGAGTTAGATACATTGAGAAATGGTTAGGAGTCTTGTATTAAAAGGACAATAACACAGTGGAGGCAACACAAGGGATTAGTAAGAAAGGGTGGGAGCAAGAATTGGTGTAAGCCGGCCTGAGTCCCCCCGCCGGGGGTTGAGAAGGGCGGGTTAGAAATGTGGGAAATAATAATAATAATTTCTCTTTTTCAGGGAACAGTATGCAAAATGGCTTGTCACCTATAACCAAAGAGGCATTCTGCATCACTAGGGAGGGATTACTTAGTTCAGGAGCACATCATTTTTTTTTGTTAATTTTAGACCTGGTGGAATATCCCTTAGAAATTGTTCTGTAACTTTGAAACTTTGTTTGTATCTGGAAAATGAGCCAAATGAGCTCACAAATTTCTCCTCTTTCATCTCAGTCTAGTTCTTAGCTTTTTGATATACTGGATCTGCATCCTAGATCATGGGAAGCAAAAACATTCTTAAGGGAGGGAGGGAGGGAGCAGATTTAATTCATCATACAGAGAGGAGTCATTCTTGTCTTCCAGAACTGAGGAAGGAACGGCATAAGAAAACTCCTCTGGACATCCCCTCTGCCTTCTGCCCCAACCAAAAAGCAGTGGTAATGACAATCAAAATACACAGGAGCAAGTTTCTTCACATGGGTAGGAATTGGAAGTACTTTCTTGGGTCAGGGCTGGTGATATTATCCTCCAGTTTTGGTTGTTTTTGTTTACTCGTTCAGTCGTTTCCAACTCTTCGTGACCTCATGGACTAGCCCACGCCAGAGCTCCCTGTCAGCTGTGGCCACTACAGCTACGTTTTGGTTAAAGATCTGAATTTGCTTAGTGTTTCATATTAAAGGACTAGAAACTGGGTTTGAAAGGGACTAAATACCCTAAAAGCTGGTCCCATCTATGAATCATAGAATCATAGAATCAAAGAGTTGGAAGAGACCTCATGGGCCATCCAGTCCAACCCCCTGCCAAGAAGCAGGAATATTGCATTCAAATCACCCCTGACAGATGGCCATCCAGCCTCTGCTTAAAAGCTTCCAAAGAAGGAGCCTCCACCACACTCCGGGGCAGAGAGTTCCACTGCTGAACGGCTCTCACAGTCAGGAAGTTCTTCCTAATGTTCAGATGGAATCTCCTCTCTTGAAGTCTTTGCTCTTCCTTTTCCTCTCCTCTGCTTCAGTTTTCCCTGTTCATAAATTTTCCCAGTAGTGTAGATATCTTCCTTTGTATTAGTTTTTGGGTGGAGCATTAAAAACACCTAGAGGCCAGCATTAGTTGGTCTATTTCATTTGTCTGTATAGAGCTCTCCTGGTGGATTCCTCCCTTTTTTGCAGCAGAGCTACAGACTGTCTAGTAATCTTAGGCCCTAGCAATCCAAAAACAGGCATCCTTAGCACCTGCATTCAGCAGTATTTTTATACCAGCAGTCCAAAGGACAACAGAAGCTTATGACTAGCTTATGCTTCACAGAAAGAAGATTGAGACAGTGTAAGCTGCCTTGAGTCGCCTTCGGGCTGAGAAAGGCAGCATAGAAATGCAGTAAATAAATACAATCATCGCTTTGAACCAGAGGCAGAAGACTCTAGAGAGATGATAGCAGCTCGCAAAGGCTCCTTTTGTAATGTATTGTTTTAAGTTACCTTATGATAGTCCCAGGTGGAGTTAACCCTTTATTCATCTTGTTTGCAGTAAACTCATTTTGGTCATCTTTTCACTTTGCCTAAAGTGCCTCTGTCTGCTAAGGGTCTTAACAGAAGATATACAGACAGTCCCTGAGTAAAGTCAGACATTATAGTTTTCCCATAAGCTCAGGCGTGCCATCACACCATCTGATCTTGGAAGGTAAGACATGTTGATACTTGGATATCAGGTTCTGTGGCCAACGTTTCAGAGGAGAGAATCATCAAACCATCTTTGACTATAACTTGCCGTATAAAAATCGTGAGTTTGCCATAAGTCAACAGGAAACATGGAAGCTTGTCTACAGACCCACACACACAGACAGATAAACAAGTTTCAATTCCTGATCTGTTCTTAAAATTAGTACATTTCCTTCTTACATTATCATATGCAAAAATGAATCATTTCAAAATTAAATAGCTAATAGCTTCTCTGATCCTATAATTAGGATGAGACTATTATCCTACATCCAGCCAAACCTCCACACTCACTGGAGTTAGGGATACAGGACCGTCATGGAAGTAAACAAAACATGGATTAAAATCAGGTAAGATTAGAATTACAGAATCACAGAGATGGGAAGAACTGAGTCCAACCAAGACAATAGTTTCACATCATTCTGCTATAATTTTTCACATTTCAGTAGCTTTTAACAAAACACTGTTTACACAAAAATGTGTGGCTTTGTGCAAAAACGGTTTTTATTTAGAAAACTGTGTTTTGTATAAAAAACAGATTTTTGCACACACAAAAACAAAGAGAAGTAGACACTTTTCTCAATGGCATGCCCAAATATGTCAAAATATCATCACATTGGAAAAAGGAAGACATTTTTCTGTATGTTAGATTCCCCTTCCTTCCTTCCTTCCTTCCTTCCTTCCTTCCTTCCTTCCTTCCTTCCTTCCTTCCTTCCTTCCTGTTACTTGTGACAGCTAGCTGCTAAATTCTCTCAGGAGCATTGGGAAGGGACCCTTTGAAAGTCTTCTGAAACAAATTAATACTGAGCTGCTCCTTTCATTTTCGTGCCATCAGAAACTGAAATAATAATTAGCATACTTACTGAAATACTAATTTGGGTGATCATACATAATATCACAATAAAGATTCATCATTTAGCTTCACAAGCGGATACTCCTTGTCGATGAATTACGGGGGCAATCTGTCCAATAAGACCTGTTTTCTGCATCAAAGTTTAATCCCTACATAGTTTCCCCCTTCCCTGCTTTCAAATTTCAAAGGATATCTCATTTCCTTTGAATTATATATTGCTATGGAAGCAGAGGAGATTAAACTACTTGGGAAGGGAGGGCATGCAGCAGATTTCCCATGGAAGGGCATAGGCAATAAAAAAGCACTGTAACACACTGAGCAATAAACAAACCAGAATAAAATGTCTTATTGCATTATGGGATGACGGGGAACTGTGTGCCTAAGGGGTTGGTTCTAAAAACCTCGTTGCATAGCCATGTAAATGAGTCCCTGGTGGTGCAGCAGGTTAAACCGCTGAGCTGCTAACCGAAAGGTTGATGGTTTGAATCCGAGAAGCGGGGTGAGCTCCCACTGTTAGCCCAGCTTATGCCAACCTAGCAGTTCGAAAACATGCAAATATGAGATCAATAGGTACCGCTCCGGTGGGAAAGTAACAGCGCTCCATGCAGTCATGCTAGCCACATAACCTTGGAGGAGTCTAAGGACAATGCCAGGTCTTCAGTTTAGAAATGGAGGTGAGCACCACCGCCCAGAGTTGGGCATGACTAGACTTAATGTCAAGGGGAAACCTTTATCTTTAACTTATAGTCATGTAAAAAGCACAGCCACTACTCTTACACTAGTGGAATTTTAGAGTGGGGGTAAAGTTTTAATACATTTTTACACTTTTAATATTAATTTCATACTACGGTTTAATATAATAAACTTTGTTTTTATACATATTTATATGTATATGTACAGTATCTCGATTATTTTATGAGCATTGTTTTATATTGATGGTTAGTCACCTTGAATCTCTATATTGAGATAAAGGAGAGATAAAACTAAAGTAAACAAATAAATACAAAAAACAATATTTATTTATTCTCAGTTTTCCTGTCTTGACAGAGACTCGCAGCATAAAAAATGGAATTTAAAATATACAAAATATAAAATTAAAATCGATTAATCAAATACTTTTGTATGTGTGTCAGAAGCGACTTGAGAAACTGCAAGTTGTTTCTGGTGTGAGACAATTGGCCATCTGCAGGGACGTTGCCCAGGGAACACCAGATGTTTTTACCATCCTGTAAGAAGCTTCTCTCATGTCTCTTCATGGGAAGGTGGAGCTGACAGACGGGAGTTCACCCCATCCTGCAGATTCAAACCACCGACCTTCAGGTCAGCAGTTCAGCCGGCACATAAGTGATTAAATGCAAATGTGCCTTGGGTTTTGTGGGGGCATTTTGTATATTTTAGTGGTGGAGTCTCCTTCTTTGGAGGCTTTTAAGCAGAGGCTGGATGACCATCTGTCAGGGGTGCTTTGAATGTGATTTTCCTGCTTCTTGGCAGGGGGTTGGACTGGATGGCGCGCAAGGTCTCTTCCAACTCAGTGTTGGAACACTATTCTGAGCTTACACTAGAGAAGAAATATATATTGCAAATCTTTATATTTAATTAATGATACAAGCTTTCTATGACTACTTTGGTGACAATCAATCTCATAACGCCTTCAACTATATCTATGGTATGATCACACTTGGAATACCTTTGTTAAGGTCAAGTCATCACTTTGTGAAGACTGTACTGATGAAAAAATACTGTAGTGATAAAAAAAAATGGAAAATGAGGACTAGAATTACCAAGGGCCCGGAACGCCTCTCCTATATAGAAAAATAGCAATATTTGGGGTTCTTAAGTTTACAAAAAAACAAGTAAGCAAAGAAGTAGAAACATTCAGGGACTGTTTTAAAACACATAATCTATCAACCATCTTTAGGTGTGGCCATGCAGGTTTAGGGATTTCGGTGGTGGTAGCTTCCACAAAATAACTTCTTCAAGCTCTGAGAGAGAAGTATATAATGAAGCATGAAGTGAAGGAAGTATATTGAAATATGTTTCTCTTCTCTCTTCTCTTCCTCTAAATACTAAAACTCTGATTGAGATTTCAGAACCCTGCCTATTGGAAGACTAAGGATAAATACACAAAGTACATCCTCAAAGAGGAAAGAATTAAATTGTGAAATGCTGTCAAGACTTACATGCATTTACTAGATTTGCATAGTGTCAAAATGAAGATAAAAAAGAAACACCATACCTGTCGTGCCTAAGGGCCCTCATGTCAACATACACTGTGGTTGGATCAGGCCCAGATGTCCCCTGGAAAAGAAAACATTTCAGTTAGCACTCTGCACCGAATAGGCATTTTGGATATTACTTACCACAGAAGGAAAAGAAGACAAAACAAAAGTATTTTTTACCATATTGTAATGGTAAAAATATAGATTACATTAGTAGCAGGGAAGGGGGAATCTAATACCTTCCTCGGCATACTCATTTACCTGTTGTTTGCAACTATACCGTTACGCAATTTCCTGTGTTGTTAAAAACTAGTGTCAATGTAAAAGTAGTGAAAGATACACATGTTTGGCAAAATATGAAGAATCAGCTGAGGACAGACAGTTTGTAATGGCATAAGCAAGCGGTCAGGTGAAAAGCATGGATTTGTTGAAATACACATGCAGAAAGTTTATTTGAAGTCAATGGTATTAAAGAGCAGAATGTGTGACATCAACAGATATGAAAAAAAACATAAGCAGTTATTCTGATCCTTTTTACATCATCCTACAGGTGTGATCTGAAAAATGGTGTGATCTGAAATGTTGCTTCTGCTAGTAGAAATCTGAAGTACATTCATGTGCCAACTCTGCAATACTCTTTCACTCCCCCAGGAATTTCAACTCCTATGGAGCGTAATTGGGAGTTTTTTCCCCTTAAGAATCTGCTAAACCAGTGGTTCTCAACCTGTGGGTCCCCAGATGTTTTGGCCTTCAACTCCCAGAAATCCTAACAGCTGGTGAACTGGCTGGGATTTCTGGGAGTTGTAGACCAAATCACCTGGGGACCCACAGGTTGAGAACCACTGTGCTAAACACATGACTGCCATCCAACAGTGAAAGAACGCTACTTACAGAATCAGTCTATTTATCAAAAATCGCAGAATGCATAATTTGGATTAGAAAATTTCTAACCAAGACTGGAATCCAACTTTGACTTTAAACATTTCTACACGAACATGTTTGAGACATTTCACATGTCTGTGTAAAAAATGTAAGAGAAAAGAGAAAAACGAGAATATATATGGGTTGTTGTAAGTTTTTCGGGCTGTATGGCCATGTTCCAGAAGCATTCTCTCCTGCATCTATGGGAGGCATCATCAGAGGTTGTGAAGTCTGTTGGAAACTAGGAAAATTGGGTTTATATATCTGTGGAATGTCCAAAGTGGGAGAAAGAACTCTTGTCTGTTGGAGGTAGGTGTGAATGTTTCAACTGGCCACCTTGATTAGCATTTAATGGCCTGGCAGTTTCAAGGTGTGACTTCTTGCTGCATGGGGGAATCCTTTGTTGATAGGCGACTAGCAGTCCCTGATTGTTTCTTGCCTGGACTTCCCATGTTTTTGAGTGCTGTTCTTTATTTACTGTTATGATTATAGAGGTTTTTTTAAATACAGATAGCCAGATTTTGTTCATTTTCATGGTTTCTTCTTTTCTGTTGAAACTGTCTACATGCTTATGGATTTCAATGGTTTCTCTGTGTAGAGAACGTCAGGAGAGAATACTTCTGGAACATGGCCATACAGCCTGAAAAACTTACAACAAACCAGTTATTTCGGCCATGAAAGCCTTTGATAATACAAGAATATATATATATTTGCAAAAAAAAGAAAAAAGAAAAAAAAGGGGGGGTTGATATTCTACAAGCACACTAGAAAGAAAGCTATACCTCCAGACCTTGGAAAAGTGGGGTATTGCCTTGCCAGCATCTCATTATGAACCAGGATGATATACAGATATTGGGGCATATACAGAAGAAAGGGGGAAGAGGCCAACTAACCTTTACAAAGCAAATGTTAACAAGAAAGAGTGTTATTTCCCTTTTAGGTTTCCCTAGTGGTTTCTGGAGGTTTATGTTCTGGCGCTCTGCCTTTCTGCAGAGCTTCTATACCGAAGAAGGCAAGAGATATCTAGACAAGTAACATTTATGAAACACGGATCAGCAACCCACCACCAAGACAGCAAGAGAGAGTTACGAGAGGGGCAACATGCGCATTCGCCATCTCAGCTTGTTATAGAAGCCAACAACAAGAACACAAATTCCTATCTGGCTGGCGCAGAGGAAAGAGTTTTTCAATGTGCAAATAGACTCAGCAGTGTAACAGACTAGCGCTGAGTGGAGAACCTCATTTCAAGCATCATTAATGGCGAGGTGGGGAAGGTCGATCTATAAATATTACCTTAGGAAATGTTTTCATAGCTGACTAGAACCAGTTTATAAAAAATCAATTATAGCAGTCTGAACATGAACTGTTAAATTTGTTTTTGTTTGTTTCAAAATCTAAGGCATTAGCAATGATGGCTACCTTTTAACGAAGAACATATACAGATCGAAACAAGAGATTTATTTCCTATCCCCAGACCAATGAGGGAACTGCATGGTGCCAAAGCACCTGAAGGATGGGGCAATTTGACACACAGCAACCCCAACCAACCCTCACCAGATCTCCAGACTCCCATCTAGTCTGTCCCACTGTGAAGAGCGGAAACGTGGATACTTTTAGGGAACACGAAAATCCCCTACCTGCTCGGCCAGTTTTCCCAGCCTGTGTGGCTACAGCAGCAGGAATAGGAGGGATATGGGGAGAAGGAAAGACGGCAACACATGGAAAATAATAAAAAGGGGTGACGGCAGAATGGAAGTTGGGAGGAAAATCAAAAGAGGATAATGCAAAAAGCAGGGAGTAAAATAAAAGGAAAAACCATGTCAAATACAGAAAACTTACAAATTAAGCCATTATACCGCTTAAAGGTTTTCAAATGATAAAAAAAATTATGAGGTGTCAACATTTTAGCAGAGCAAACAGAAGAGACAGTAATAGACTCACTAACCTTTGACAAACAGAGTTAAGCAATTTAAGAGACAGTATAGACAATATTGTTAGTGGACAGTGTGACTCAAAGAACTCACTCCATCTTTCAAGTGAAACATAAAAGACAATGATACAGCCTCTCTTGGCATTTTCCAAACTTCTGAGACACAGAAAATCACACCTTTGGATGGAGTACGTGTGTTAAAATGTAAAAGGTGGACTTTCCTTGGATGCACAAGAAATCAACCAACCTCTCTCTTTCCCTCTGTGTGTAAGAGCTCTTTGTCATAAAGGTATCTATGTATTGGGTTGTTGTAAAGGGATCTACGTATTGGGTTGTTTTTCGGGCTATATGGCCATGCTCTAGAACAGTGGTCCTCAACCTTGGCTCCCCAGATGTTTTTGGCCTACAACTCCCAGAAATACCAGCCAGTTTACCAGCTGTTAGGATTTTTGGGAATTGTAGGCCAAAAACATCTGGGGACCCCAGGTTGAGAACCACTGTTCTAGAAGCATTCTCTCCTGACGTTTTGCCTGCATCTATGGCAAGCTATGCATCTATGTCACAGACCTCACAACCTCTGAGGATGCTTGCCATAGATGCAGGCGAAACATCAGGAGAGAATGCCTCTAGAGCATGGCCATATAGCCCAAAAAACCTACAACAACCCAGTGACTCCAGCCATGAAAGCCTTTGGCAATTACATATCTACGTATTTCTATGTAAGTCACTGTTCTGAGCATCCCTTCTCTGCATGCAGGTAATTCTGCAGTGGAAGCATTGAATTATCTATGCTTCTCTGCAGAGACATGACTTGAGATCACTGACTGGAAAGAAGGGCAAAGCAGTGAATCTTTCCAAGATAAGGTGACTGGTTGGTGACCATAGAAACCTTCTATCCTTTGGGGTGGGGTGGGGTGGGGCAATGTATGTTTCTTGGCATACTAATGATTCTACCATGGAATAACATTTAGGAATTATTGCCCTAGCTAATTTAAGAACCATGTTTACTTTACTAAGAGATTCTTAATATGTCTCATTGCTTTTACACCCCCCACCCCCAAAGGATAGAGGTCTGTATACCCTGATCTTGTGTAAGTTGAACTCATTTATAAGTTGAGTGCAGGTTTGGGGGCCAAAATTATGGATTTTGATATGATCCATGGATAAGTCTAGGCCACTCGACAGAGAGAGCGCCAGTGGCCTTTGGTTGCTGCTATTTTCCCACCAGGCATTTGAAAAGTGGTGGTGCAATGGAGAGAATACAGGAGGACACTGCTTCTGCAGCTCCGCCCTTGTCATCCACCTCCACCAAGTATGGTTTCCTTCATGAGGGCCTTCAAATCCCCCACCCCCTTGGCTAGAGCCCTGACTATAGTATATGATCGATAACAGAGTGAAACCTTCCTCCTCAAAACTCTGTCTCCTTATCATCTGATGAGATGCTTCCCCCAGCCACTAAATGACAAAACAGCTTGGTGTATTGCAGCAATTAGGGATAAGAGAGTAACTGGTATAATTCTAAATAATCACACCAATCTAATTAGTATTAATCTTGTTGAGAACGCAACGTTATTCCCTCACATTGTTATTAGCCAATGAAAGAGCAGCAATATAACCTTTCTTTGTCATTTCCTTCAAAAGATCCTAGTCTGTTACTTTCCCCTGAAAAAATGAGGCTGAGGCTACAGATTTAAGCTCTATTCCATGCAAGTAATAATTTTATTTGCAGAGAATAAAGAAAGCAATAACATGGGTCCAATGGTTCAAGGATCATAAAATTATGTCTCTTGCCCAAAGTGACTGCATTGCATTACTTTCTGCCTTCTCATCATATCCTTTATTACCATCATGATTATAAAATATGCAGGCTTTTCAAGGAATGAGCCTATTCTGCTTCTACAATGCAGAGCTGATGCATGCATATACAGTACATTTCATTTGACTAAATAAATTTTGCATTCTTAAGTCATGCTTCCTCATCTTAGATGCTAGGATTACACATGTATACAGGAATGATACTGTTAGTTATAACACAGAGAGCACACGGAGCCATATATATGACTACTCTTTATTACTCGGTGAGTAAATCTTGCTCGCCTGGTTTCAAAATCCAGTCCTCTGTAGTTCTTTAGATAGTCATGTCCTCCACTCCACTATACCATTGTTTGACCGTTTCCCAAACTATGGAACGTTTTCCTCCCATTCATAATGCTTAATTGCTACCACTAAATATTAAGTGCAATGTCCTGGTATTTTTTGTTTCCACCACTTTTTTTTTTAGCTCTGTCCATCATTGGAATGCAGCTCTCAATAAATGTCTTGAGACTAAATTGAATTGTAGGAGGTTCCACATTCTTGACCAAAACCAGAATTTGGTGCATGTATATCCACAAAGTGTGTTAACTACATTTCAGAGGAAGGCATTGAAAAGTCCACCTCTGAGTAAACTTTGTTTAAGAAATTTCTACAAAGTTTATGAGGTCACCATATGTCAACAGGAAACCTGGAGGTACATAGACACACAAAAACATATCTAACCTTAAGCTACTGAAGAACATCAAGTAGAATCACCTCTGGAAGAATATAGTAACCTACAACATGGTTCATTGTCTTTTTTTTTTAGTGCATGTAACCTATCTAGGATCCTACATACTCAACCTACGCTGTTGAAAAGACTGGTATAAGAGATAATACATAGCTGGTGTTATGTCCAAACTTTGACATCATTAAGATGTTCTTTGCAATGTTTAGGACATTAAACCCTGTTGTCAGTGATTCCAGCAACTGATATTTAATAATACTGGTGGAGAGAAACTACTGCAATCATGTTTCCATAGTGAAAACCCTTCAGCTAACAAAGCCAATCTTTCTCATTTGTCATTGCCTCTCAGAGAATCAAATTATTCTAACTATGGTATTCAGATATATATACCTATAAAAAATACCTGGTTATAGCCAGAAATATCTAATTCTGTGGGTGGATACCCAATGGATTCAGTTAGAATCTCTTCTCGGAGGCTACAGAAGTATACCACAGAGTTCCCATAAAACAGAAGTTGACATTTCTTAGTCAGGCTCATTAGTATAAAAGTCAAAGAACATTTTATATTCCCTATTATTTCTTTCCTCTGTTGATCATTGTACTGATCATGACATTTCAGACTAAGGACTATTAACTTTTGACCAGAATCCGGCTGTGTACTTATGGTGCATCCTGCCGCTTCCACCAGAATCTGCAATCTCACCATTCTGCAGGAGCAGAAATGAGAGAGGGAAGCAAAGAAAACCCCAATGCCATTGCTTTGGATATCAAAGTGCACCCTTGGACCTTGGCATCTACAGACTTAACATGAGAATGAATGTAATGGCACAAATATAACCACCAACAATCCATGGTGGACTCGAGAATTTTAATGCTTGAAATCCTGCTCAGCTTGCCTTGTACCAGTTCCATTAAATAGCCCCCCTCTATATGGCTTACCAATAGCAACAAGTGTTACCTGATATTAATAGCTGCAATACTGCTAGATCAAAACTGATTGGTGTTCTACACTTTCCTCCTTTTAATGGTGGGGAAGCAACACATTTATAGCCATACCTCCATTAACAAAGCATCTGTTAAGGAAACATTTTTACAAAATCTTTACCAGCCGCATCCACCATTGTGTTAAGAAAATATACATTTAAGTTAGCCCACCAAAATGGAAATCATTAAGAAAAGTGGAGGCTGGTAAGAGAAAAACATATGTATACTAGCTGTACCCACCACGCATTGCTGTGGCCAACCTTACCTCTCCCTTTCTCTCCTCCTTTCTTTCTTTTTCCCTTTTTTTCTTTCATTCTCTCCTTCCTTCCTTGTCTTCCTCTTCCCTTCCTCTTTCTCTCCTTTCTTCTCTACCTATTCTTGGACTGCAACTCCCAGCAGTCCTCCTGATCAATCTATCTACGCATCTATCTATCTATCTATCTATCTATCTATCTATCTATCTAATCTACCTGGAGATTGCTGGGAGTTGCAGTCCAGGAATAGGAAATTGTAAATATGCAGGAATTGGGATGCTCTCAAAGAAATCCATGGAGAAGAAAGCTTGCAGCTTGGAAGCAGTGCATTTGGATCATCCTCCTCTTCTAAAAGGCCAGGTCTAGGAGATACTGGGAGCTATAGTCCAGAAGAGAGTGTGGATATGCTATTGTGTGTTTTGTTTGCCAGAGGGAGTTGTTTTTGCACATGCACTGTAACAGCTTTTTGCTTTTTTTGGCTTTTTAAGTCCCCTCTGTTGTGTTTTTCAGTGTTTTCATGTGTGATGGTCACTTATTGGCCTGATAGGTGTGTTGTGTCCAAGTTTGGTGTCAATTCGTCCAGTGGTTTTTGAGTTATGTTAATCCCACAAATGAACATTACATTTTTATTTATATAATTATATCCATAGATGCATTTTGGAACAACCTTAGAAGTGGTCCCTAGATGTTTACAATGTTTTTTAGTCAGTAGCCTTTATTTCGGTCAACAAACCATCGGCTAAGTCAAGTGAAAGTAGAACAATGAAATACAACAATTAACAATTAATAACAATGTTTTTGTTTAGTTATGAAATGACCTGGTTGTTTCTTTATTTGTATGAATATTGTTAGTTTTGAATAAAAAGCTTGCTGAAGCACATCAAACCGCTCTTCTTGTTTGTGGTGCAGAAATCTATTCCTGTTTTTTGCAATGTCCTCCTTTGCATATTCTGCCTATGTTGTAAACTTTGCTCATTTTACACTACTTCTATGATCCCTAAATTCTCTACTGCTGCAATGCAAAGCTCAACATGCAACTGTTTGACTTAAGCATGTCCAAACAGAAAGCTGGATAATACAACTGGCAGTGGACAGACTACAGAATCATTGGGTTAGGAATGCCCATTGCTAAGTCCCCTTCCACACAGCTGAATAAAAGCCAACATTTTCTGCTTTGAAATGGAATATATGGCAGTGTGGACTCAGATAACCCAGTTCAAAGCAGATATTGTGGGATTTTCTGCCTTGATATTCTGGGTTATATGGCTGTGTGGAAGAGCCTTATGTTATAAGGCAGCCAACCACAGGAAAAGCTTCTAGATATAGGTCATCACTATATGTGAAAATAAAACAGGAGGAGATGACATTGGAAAATGGGGTGGGAATATTTCTCAGGAGATCTCCTCTTCCAAAAAATAAAAAGAAAAGAGGACATTTGATGGTCACATTGTTCCCAGGGGAAACAATTTATTTGAAATTGATGCTAGTTTTTGTTAGAATAATTGTTATTGCTTAGCAATAGCCAGATGATCCCTTATCTGGTTTTCTGTCACTTAACCCTCATTATTGCAAGAGTATTATTTTTCTATTATATTTTAAAGAAATGAAACTCTCGCTTCATCCCAACTGCCACTGCCCTGGCCTCGGAGGAATATAAGAAGAGACAAACACAGCTCGATCATACTTAGGCCAAGAAGCAAAGTAAAGGTTCCCTCTCCATCCCAGCTACCACTGTCCTGGCCTCAGATGGAGCGAAGAAGAAATAGACATAGTTCTATCATACTTAGAGAAAGAGGTAGATGGAAGGTCCTCCCTTTATCCCAACTGCCACTGTCCTGACCGAGATAGAGAAGAGATAGAATCTCCTGAATGTAATCCCTTTCCATGCTGCGATCCTTGGGCCAGGCACTAATGGGCTCTTAGTGATGTATCCTAACATCCACTTTTCCCAGTGCAAAGCCATACCACTGACCAGCCCTATAGCTGTCATCACCACCAGTCACTTATCCCTTTAGAACAGCAGCTTTCCATTGCCTATCCTAGGCTATGGAGTTATCATGGAAAGGTGGGCAGGAGGTGAGAGGAATCATTGGCTGCCATTCAAGGCTTTAAATTAATAGCATTGGAAAAGGCCATGGAAGGAAAGCACTATCAGATGAGTTGTACCCTGCCAGGGCATGTACACTCCTAGGAAAGTGCCTCAACATGCCAAGTACTTATGTTAGGTTCTCTGTTTGCATAAAACGTGTATGTGGTTACTTTAGAACACAGCTACTGGAAAGCCACTAGTTCAAACCTCATCTCTGCCATGTGCTGTGTGTGAGGCTTTAGGCAAACTGATATTATTGAGTCTCGGCACTACATCTGGAATACAAGCCTACTATAGAAGGTTGTCATAAAGCTGACTGTAACAATGTCTGCAAAGAGCTTGAAACACAGGACCAGAAAATGGCTAAAAACTTGTCAATGTCCATATAAAAGATCAATAGACCCTTGATCTATCTTTTGGCAGAAGCTACAACAACAGATACAACCAGAAATTATTTTTAGCCAAGTGGTTCATGCGTAAGTAACATGCCCATTCCAAAACACTATGCTATTCAAAGGAAGAAAGCAGTTTCACAATATGATGCCGGATTTTAATGAATTTAGGAACCATCTACCACACTGCTTTGTAAGATCAGGGCAGAATAAGTGCTATAAACATGATGTGAAAGCCTGGTGGAAAATGCTCATTAAAAAAATACAGAAAGTGGAGGTATTTCTTGCATTATGAAATAGTGACACCACATGCATTGGTTAACCAAGTTGTCTGGTATGAAACATGATCACTTTCTGTTAAGAAGCACTGATTTTAAGATTGTTCTCAGGAATGGACAAAGTCTTACCTGCAAACATATAGCCAGGTTAACTCTGCAGCCAAATGATGTGCTGACAGCCCTGGGGTGTAGGCCTAGATCTTTAAAAAGCTTTGAAAAAGACTGTGTCAGAGCTATTCGGGGCCGTTCTTCTGCCACAACCACACATGTCCGCACTCTGGAGAGGTCCAGTCCCCTTGCCTGGAAACACAGCACAAACTTATGTTATTCCAAGGGTAGTGTTGCTAATTAGGCAGTTAATTTCAGCAATTTTTGAAGCATCTTCCCTGTGAGCAAGAAAAAAGAAGGTAAAGAACCAGAAACAACTTTCTAAAAAGTACAGGTAAATAAAAAAAACCAAATTGTCTATTCTTCTATCTGGAAATATCCAGCTAACAGATGTTCAAAAATGGCATACAATATATCAGGAATTGTTGTGTACTCCTCTTCTGAGGAGGAGGTAGAACAGGAGACTGAAGATGTAGAAGTTGGGGATTATGGGGTCAAATGTTGAGGAGGAGGAAGGTGAGGAATACCAAATGGCAAAAGTAGAAAACTGGTTCCTACGTTTCAGGAATGCCAAATGGCAAAAGTAGAAAAGAGAAAGTCAGTTAGAATTGCTGCAAGGTCTCTGAGCAATCAGACCTCGCCCTAGGAATAGCTGAGGTGGGAGCCGAGGGCTATAAATCAAGCAGTAAAGCAAGTGGTCAATGCTGGCAGCAACTTAGTGCTTCTGTAATCCGGTTTCCTTGCTTGCAGCTCCAGCGTCTACGGAGTGCCTTGAAAAGACTTTTCACCAAAGACTCTTGTTTCATGTCTGATGTAAGACTTTGCTTTGCTTTTGGGATTTTCCTCCTGTTCCTTTACTGTTGTTTGTTACATTATTATCATTTTGCTAAAGCAAAGCTTTTTTATTTGCTTTAACCATTGTTGTAAAGCTTTTTCTGGGGCAAAACAGGACAGGAATGTAATCTGGCAGGAGCTTCTGGATTGTAACTCCCATAATCCTTTATTATCAGATTTGCTGGTTATGATTGATGGGACTTACAGTCCAACATGTAAAAGATCACTGTTGCAATAAATTGTTAAAAACAAATATTGACATGATTAATAATTTGTGTATGAACTTGGATGGATTTGGGGCTCATGAAGACAGCTCTCCTTCAGTGTTGCGGTGAGATCAAAAGCTTTTGCTTCCATTTTCAGCCAATGCAGTTTATTCCAGTGAAAGCTGGATAGTTTGTAGTTACTTCTAAAGGTTACTGAAAGAATCCAAATTTGAGTTGGGTTTTTCTGAAGTTGTCTTATTGCTATAAAGAGTAAATTGAGATTAACTTCAATTCAGGGTTGAGAGACAATGCTAAATTGTAGTTAACTGAATATACAAAGGAAAGCTTCTGATCTATCACTTGTGGCTGCATTGGAGAGGATTGGCAGGGAAATAGACAAGAAACACAGCAAACACATTCAGATAAATGTATAATCTGAACAAGGCCATTGGAAACACATGGAAGTGGTATAACTTATGACTAATTATTACCACGCAACAAGCACTCAATAAAAAATTAATGAGGATGCTAAGCAGAAGGCATGAGCAATATCCCCCAAAGACTTTCTTGTATCCCAAATATGTATTTTATTAAAAACTGATGTGCCAGCATTTGCACTAGGATGCTCTGAGTAGTTTGTGGGTGGCTCCCACATGGATCTCCCACCCAGGCAGCTTTCAGGCCCTACACATTGCTTTCAAGCAAGGCATATTGGAAGAGGAAGCTTTGTGAGTGTGTTTTTCTTGTTTCCGACCTTATTTTATGTATTGATAGAATTAGATGTATAGTATGTCAAAAATGTGAAAAAATAGACCTAAAACAATAGTTTAATGGTTTAATTGTTTACTTTTAATAGTTTCCATGTTTAATTTTATTTTAATGTTTGTATATTTATTTAGGTTTTAAACTATATAGTGTGTTGCTTTTATTGTTAGCTGCTTTGGCTCTCTTTTTAAAAGATATAAAGTAGAATACAAACAACAAGAATAATAGTGAGGCATTCTGGGAACTGTAGTTCAAACTGTGGCTATAGTAAAAAGGGGCTAGTTCTAATATTCTGAAGTCCCATTTTACCTGAAAACATTGCAGACATTAGGACAGGCCATAGTATTGGATTCTGGTGCATGTAACACCTTTTCCAGAGCACGTTCCCAAACTTTGGTACAGTTAAAGCTTGTGCGCCAGCTGCAACCGCACCTCGAGAAACCTGACTTAGCCACAATGGTCCATGCCTTGGTTACATCCAATGCACTCTATGTAGGGCTGCCATTGTAGATGGCCCGGAAACTACAACTTGTGCAACGATCAGCAGCCAGGCTTCTAACTGGAGATAATTATAGAGAGCTTACAACACTTCTATTGAAGCAGTTCCACTGGCTGCAGATCGGCTGCCCTGAGTCCCTTTGGGGAGATGGTGGCAGGGTATAAGAATAAATTTGTTGTTGTTGTTGGATGCAAAAAGAGTATGTTACTCATAACAACAATAACAGTTCATCTGAGGACTCACAAATATTTAGAGAAGCCCCTGTATAGCTTGCATAAATTTCTAATGGTATGTTGTAATGAAATAATTCATGAACAATAGTAACAATGAGACATCAGACTGGCAACAAAGATCCGCCTAGTCAAAGCCATGGTATTCCCTGTAGTAACCTACGGATGTGAGAGCTGGACCTTAGGGAAGGCTGAGCGAAGGAAGATCGATGCTTTTGAGCTGTGGTGTTGGAGGAAAGTTCTGAGAGTGCCATGGACTGTGAGAAGATCCAACCAGTCCATCCTCCAGGAAATAAAGCCCGACTGCTCATTGGTGGGAAGGATACTAGAGACAAAGTTGAAGTACTTTGGCCACATCATGAGGAGACAGCAAAGCCTGGAGAAGACAATGATGCTGGGGAAAGTGGAAGGCAAAAGGAAGAGGGGCCGACCAAGGGCAAGATGGATGGATGGCATCCTTGAAGTGACTGGACTGACCTTGAAGGAGCTGGGGGTGGTGACGGCCGACAGGGAGCTCTGGTGTGGGCTGGTCCATGAGGTCACGAAGAGTCGGAGACGACTGAACGAATGAACAACAAGTAACAATGAGATAGATTTATAGGTGGATGGACAGATAGACCAAACAACCAGGCAAAGTAGTCACAGGGTACATCTAAACTGTAGAATTAATGCAGTTTGACACCATTTCCATGGCTCAATGCTATGTAATCACAGATGTTGTAGTCTGGTGAGGCAACAGCACTCTTTGGCAGAAAAACCTTGTAATACTACAACTCCCATGATTCCAGAGCATTGAGCCTTTGCAGTAAAAATTGTATCAATCTGCATTAATTCTATAGTGCAGATGTGTTCAAGTTTTTCCCCCAAGGATGACAAATATAGTGACATACAGTCAACCAATGGCATCAAGCTGCATTAATTCTATAGTGTAGATCAGTGGTTCTCAACCTGGGGGTCCCCAGGTGTTTTGGCTTACAACTCCCAGAAATCCCAGCCTGTTTACCAACTGTTGGGATTTCTAGGAGTTGAAGGCCAAAACATCTGGGGACCCACAGGTTGAGAACCACTAGTGTAGATGTTCCCACAATCTTTCCCCAAGGATGACAAATCCTCAATAGGCTTTTTTATTATTCCTATATAACCTGTCATCACAACCTTGACAATGGCATGAGTCTTTCACTATTCCTGGTACATAGCCACTTAGATTAAAGTGAGTGTCCAGAGAATTGAGTCATGGCAGTTAAAGTGGTGTCAAATTGCCTTAATTCTACAGTGTAGATGGACCCACTGTGAAGTAAATATTCCTTTGCAGCCCAAGTTTGTGGAACAGCAGGTGAGAAGGTTTCTAGAAAGAGGAATCCCACAGGCACTGCTGGAGATTTCTCCCTTTTCTCAGTTTTATTTTTTTCTCACAGAATGCAGTCTTCTGACTCATACAGATGATGACATGACAACACTAAAAAAGCAATACTATTTGTAAAGAGAAAAGTGGGGGAAAGGAGAACACACCAGACTTCCTTACCTTCAACGATTCTGTTTGGGAACCGAGGCCCTTGGTACAAAGCTCCATCACAGAGTAAGAGCAAAAAGTGTCTCTCACTTTGTACTGACTCACAGCCAAGAGCCAGAGGGCAGGCGTGGTCTCCAGTTCTGAGGGGGGAATCAAAATAGACTGGTGTCCCGAATAAACGCTGCAAAGACACAAGATTTGTTAAAACACAACACTTCAGGAAATCTGTCTTGCCAAAGTGAGAAAATTATGTTATTTTGCATAGCTTCAGTGATACAACACTCTACATTGCATGGGGCAGAGCCATTATGGGAGTTTTAGGATAGTGATTATTGTCTACTTGTGTACGTTTTTTTGTCTTTAATATTTATACGGTCAGTGGACTAATCAATAAACTTTGCTTTGCATACAGCGGAGCCAAAATTAACAAAATAAGTCAGTTTCTGGGCTGGTTTGGATCAATTCAGCCTTACGATATTAACTGATCAGAGCAGGGTAGCCATATCTGTCTAAAGCAGTGGTTCCCAATCATTTTTAGGCCAGGGACCACTTTGACCAGGGACCACTCTCCAACATTAGTACCAAAAGGGTTATGAATCAGTTTTTGGTCACCTTTAGATTCAGTTTGGTTATTTGGGGTGCTGATTCAGAAAATTGCATTGGATTGACCACAACAACTCTAGTTTCTGATACAGAACATATGCCATCCACTAGTCACCATCTGCTTGCCCACAGAAAACCATATTTAATAATCTAGAGCTGATGTGGTAGTAGTAATCCTTCATGGGTTTCCCCTCCTGACATCCCCGTTGCTTCGGCACTATAAGAGGGTTTCTCAAGACCAGTTACTCGCATTGCCATGTTGTTTCGAGGCAGCGGTGTAGTAATGGTGAGGCCATGGACCATATTTTCGTTCTTGGGGACACTGGCGGTCCATGGACCACAGATTGGGAACCACTGGTCTAAAAAGTGGGATGTTTTCAATTATGGTAGGAGGACTGAACAGAGCTTCAAGGTGTTATTTGTTTGTTTGTTCTCCAATTTCCAGAATTTAGTCTCTATACTGGAATTAATTGGGTAAGAGACGAACTATAAAGAAAATATGGGAGAGAGGCACACCACAATGAATTCCAGCATTCCTTGTTCAGCACAAAGAGCTAAAAGCACTGAGATTGGTCTGATGACTGTTGTTGTGTCCAGAATGTACCAATCTTTGACACAGATTCCCAGGAAATCCTGCTGGAGTGTGTGCCCAATCAATATGAATGTGGGAGAATTTTTGATAGAGAGGTTTATTGCTCAGCTTTGCAATGTTTATATTCATTACTAGCCATCCCCTGCCACGCATTTCTGTGGCCCAGTCTGTGTATATGTGTTTTGTGTGTGTATATGTGTGTGTATATATTTGTGTATATGTGTATATATGTGTGTTTGCGTATATATGTGGTTTTGCACATGTGTTGTAATGTAATTTTTGGGGTTTTTTTGCTTTTTAAGTCTCTTCTGCAGTATTTTTCAGTGTATTTATGAGTGATGGTCACTCGTTGGCCTAAAAGGTGTCGTGTGTCCAAATTTGGTGTCAATTCGCCCAGTGGTTTTTGAGTTATGTTAATTTCACAAATAAACATTTTATTTCTATTTATATAGATTATGTTATACCCTTTGGGACCTAAAATAAAAACAAAAGCAAAGCTTTGCAAAAACAATGCAATATGCTCAAGATGTATTAACTGGTTGTCTCTATGCTACATGGAGGCTTTCCTTTGTGGTTTAGAAGTCTCCAAATGTTGCATTCTGGGACATCACAATAGCACAGACCAGCAAATCTTCACAGCATCCTCAATACAGATAATGGTTGTTTTTTTTTGGGGGGGGGGGGATTGACTGTTTATGCTCAGATTGCAACTCCTTGATATAAGGGACTCAAGCACTTTTCACTTTGCTGTAGCAACAGTTGATGTCAATGGTTCTAAATATGGATAGTGTGTTCTTGTTATGATTCCCATTACCAGTTTAAATTTACTTAAGATTTATTTTTATGACCAAACGGTTTATCAAAGGTTCGAAAGAGCTAGAAAGGGGTGAGTGGGTGGTGTGCAGAACTTACGGAATAGCTAACCTATTTATATCTTCTTTGCGTATAGGTGTTATAGTAAAATTACAGTTTGTTATATTGAATGGGTAGAACAATATGGAGCTAAGTGTTCCCTTTCATACACTGACAAATCCAAGATTATAAACAAGAGGAAGGCATTAACACACCCTTGCATTTTCTGTGTGTAGAAAGTTGGGGAGAACGTTTCCTCCCTAAACTGCCTCGTTCCACAACAAGGAAGCCTTTGTTGCAGCTCTCACAGCAGTGAGGAAGTACCAAGACAAAGCATGAATGGTTAACTGCATTGGTTGACTGAGGCATACACAGGCACATGATAGAGAGGGGAAAGGATTAGCACCTTCTCATGCCTGGACCTGTTTTTTTTTAAATAAGTTCTAGTTTGTGGTTTGCACTGTTATTTTAAATATAAGCAGTACATTTAAGAAGCAGCAAAACTTCACACATTGAAAAATAACTAGATGAATTTGCTTAAAGTGATAAGTTGACTTGAGTTTGCAAGTCAATTTTTAGATCCCCAAATTTCCCAGAGTAATCAGGAGGGTTTTTTTTTAAAAAAAATATTTTCATAAAAGGTCTTTTTGTGAACCTTGAATTAATTTCCAACTTATAGTGACCCCATCACAGGCTTTTCTGGGTTTCCGTGGCTAAGCCAGGAAGCCCCCAAAAGGGACACTTACCTACAGAGGCACCAAAGGACAAACCCAAGTCCACAGTAAGGGTCCAAACAGATAGCAACTTCTCTAGAAGGATAAAGCTCACACTGCAGCTTAATAGAACGACAGAAGGCACTAGTGGCGGAATGAGACATCTGGAAGAAGATAAGATGGCAGTCATTAAGATGATGAACCGTAGCATTCGGCAGGTTTGTTTCTGAGTGGCTGCCAGGTCTTCAGTCAGTAAGAGGATGGGTAAAAATAAGCATCCCCTTTACAAGCCCCCTGCAAAAACACAGACAGAATCATTTATGCAGAATGGCGATTATATGTTTTCCAAGGCCTAGATTCAGTCACCCAAGTTTAAAAAACGGAAGAGCAGAGAGGGAATGACTCATCGGTGTCTTTGATTTCTAGGTTATGATCATTAGAAATTAAATGCCACTCTAAAGAGAACAGGATACTTCTTTTAAATGGGAGCAGGGGGGAATGTCAGAAGAGTAATAGCCTTAACTTAGTGCTAGAGTTCAATCCTAAGCTGCCCTTGGGGGACCCCCTTTAGCCATTCCTTCTAATAGTCCCTTATCAATGGAGCTCAAGCCATCCTGAGTTCTGTTGATTTACTCCGTTTTGGGAGGAAAGGCACAGTCAAGTAATAACATAGAAAAGCATCATAAGCATAGGACGAGAGGGGTAACGGCAGCCTTTCCAAGTTTGTAGTCCAACGTCCTTGGCCCAACTTTCATCACGTTTAGTCATTGGCCACATTATTTGGGGAGGACCACTCTCAATAGTCCTAAACCCTTTGAGATCCAGAGGTTGAAATGTTGAGACTAGACTAGTAAGATGACTTCTTTGTAGTGGGAATTTTGTAGTGTTGCAATCTGTTTGATGCAGCATGAAATAAATACAGATTCACACGTCGGCAGTACTTTGAACAACCCAGTACTTTGAACTACTTCTTGAATTACATTCTCCAGATCAGAGCCAGAAAAAGAAGACTGTTTTGAGCTAAAATTCCCACAAAACCAAAAGCTGTGTTGGGTAGGGATTCTAGGATTTCTAGTCCATTCCCCCTAGATATATGAAAGGATATATGATGAATTAAACTGTGTGGGATATGTTATTCATGTATAAATTCAGGATGGGATGAAATATTTTTATTATTATTTATTTATTATTATTATTATTAATATTATTATTATTATTATATACTTTATTTTTCAATATGAAATTGAGTTTTTGGACTGGATCTCGTCACCCATAGCCAGCACAGCCAATAGGATGGGAGTGTAGTGCTTTCCATCCTAGGTTGCTAACCATTACATCTACTATATCAGGCCAATAGGAATTGTAGTCCAAGAACTTCTGGATGGTCATAATTTCCCTATCTCTTTGGCATTGCAATATTCCACTCAGCCTCAGTCCATATCATCACATTTCCCAAGGCTTCATTCAGTCTGAGATTCCTACCTTCACCCCTGCTAGCATTCCAGTTGTGGATACACTGAAATCGAGATAAGCCAGCATGTCAGGGTTAGACGGTTTGTAGATCTGAGGAGGCCGCTTCTTTGGCAAATCATCTGGGGGAAAAACCCAGAAAGGCATGATTCCTGCAGTGCCTGCAAGATGCAACAGTACTTCAAAACGAGACGAAGGGAGGAGAGCAAGTACCTGTGTCTAATATAGGAGGCCACGTTCTGACATCCACAGCTGCTGCCGCTTCTCGTGATCGTAACAATTTACATATTAATTGTGTTGTCATTAAACAGGCAGACCGACTCACCTGAAAGTTTCAGGGGAAAACAGAGAGAGAAGACAGAAATTAGACAGACACTACTTAACAAGTGCAATGTTTATCCAATACAGGAGTAAAACGCTTAATATTTACTTTAAAAAAAATTCTTCAAATTAAAAACATTGAGAAATTATTTGGAAATTATGAAAACATGCATTCTCTACTCCACATCTCTCAGATTCTGCTAATTTTGGGATAATATATTTTCCATTCTGGGCTCTGTTTACAGTGGTTCCCAACCTGTGGGTCCTCAGATGTTTTGGCCTTCAAATCTCAGAAATCCCAGCTGGTTTGCCAGCTGTTAGGTTGAGAACTACTGAGTTAAAATAGCAATGCAACCAGCCCCATATGTATCAAGGCATATATATTAAGGCTTATTTCGGTTACTACATTTTTACCTGGCCTTTCAGACTACAGAGGCAGTACACAAGGTAACATATGACCAAAATTATCTTCACAACAAAGCTGTGACATACATTAGGCTGAGAAAACATTGGCAGAGGATTACTATAAGGAAAAGAGAAGCCCAGCCAAAGGCATTCATGCTGTATTATTGTTATTATTATTAGTAGTAGTAGTAGTAGTAGTATGATGCAAAATAACAGTATGGCGCAGCAAATGAGATATATATGCTGGATTTAATTATTATTATTAAATTTATTATTATTATTATTATTATTATTATTATTATTATTATTATTACGTAACTTTTGTTTGTTCTATTACCTTAACTCTAAATTGACTAAAATGGATATATGCCATTGTACATATTACAAATGTCTGGATAAGGATATGAATCAAATTCACTTTGGTGATGATCAGCCATTCCTTTAGTTCAGGCTATATCTGATAATTGGAAACAGAACTGGGGAAAATTAACTTTTAAGAAAATCAATTCCCAGAATCCTCTGGTCAGAACAGCCCATGCCTGGAGGACCAATTTCTTTTTCTAACGTTTCCAATTTCTATTGGGGAGAAGCTTTCTCTTTTCTTCTTCTTCCCCATCATAAACTGCTTTTGAAACCAAAAGGCTGTTCAAAAGTATTTTTTGACAAGGAAAAGCATGGGGATATGTGATGGTTCAAAGGGAAGGGAAGTTTGACAAAGTCATCAAGATATGCCCAAGCTCTTGGAACCCTGCCATTGGATTCCTTCTCTTAATTAACCACTCTCATTAGCCAGCTGACCTCCACAATCATCTTCACTGTGGGCAACGTTGTCGCAATGTTCTGCGGATGTGGAGGACGAACCGTGATCGGCACGCAGCCTGCGTATAAGCACCCGTAAAACGCAGCAATCAAATCTATCCCTGCATGAAGAAGAAACACAAGAACACAAAATGATGTTCTAGCTTGAAAGAGAAAGAAAACCACCTGGAGTCAACATAAGTTATGAAGATATCGATAGCATGGAGTACAGCACAATCAGGCATCATGTGGCTCCTATATCCACGGGACAGTGAATTCGGTCCGTGTTTTAATCCAAACTTTAGAAAAGCTACTCAAGATTCCAAACCCTATGTGCCCAAAATATCTCATCACTTTGAACAG
Source organism: Anolis sagrei (assembly GCF_037176765.1). Lineage (NCBI taxonomy): Eukaryota > Metazoa > Chordata > Lepidosauria > Squamata > Anolidae > Anolis > Anolis sagrei. The sequence goes on along the minus strand of NC_090026.1, from coordinate 117,647,293 downwards.
CTCCATTAAAGTTCAGCTGCAGCACCTTGGGCTCCTTTCTCAGGCCCTCCTCTCTCTCATCATCCCATCCTTCCTTCCTTCTCTCTTTCCTTCTTCCTTCCATCCTTTCTTCCTTCTCTCCTTCCTTTTCCTTCCCTCCTTCCTTCCTTTCCACCCTTTCATCCCTCCTTCCCTCTCTCCCTCTTTTTCCTTTCTTCCCTTTTGTCCTTCCTTTCTTCTCTCTTTCCTCCCCCTCCCCACTTTATTCCTTCCCCCTCTTTCTCCTTTCCTCCTGGGGAATGTTTAGCTAGGAGAAGAGAAGCTAGAGAGGGAACATGAGAACATGTTTCAAGATTTTAAATGGTGTCCCATTGAGGAGGAGGGGAAAAACTTTCTGCTGCTCTAGAGACCAGATCATAAGGGAGCAATGGTTTCAAATGGCAGGGAAAGAGATTTGATTGAAAAGATTAGGAAGAACTTCCTGGAGAGTGACATAGGCATGTGGTGGAGTCTCCTTCTCTGGAGCCTCTTCCACAGAGGCTATCTATTGGGAGTGCTTTGGTTGTGCCTTCTTGCATGGCAGCGGTTGGACTGGATTACCCTTGGAGGTCTCTTTCGATTCTAGGATTCTATATCAGGGGTAGGCAATACGGGGTCTAATGGAAACACTTTTTTTCTCCCATCTACCATCAAATCCCTCCCTCCCAGTCTGCCCACCCTATTCCGGTCCGCCATGTGGCCCCCAAGTTAGAACGTTTGCCCATGCCTGACCTACACTGTACAATGAGTGCAGTGTGACACCACTTTAGCTGTGCCGACAGGACTGAAGACCGACAGGTCACAGGTTCGAATCCAGGGAGAGCGCGGATGAGCTCCCTCTGTCAGCTCCAGCTCCTCATGTGGGGACATGAGAGAAGCCTCCCACAAGGATGGTAAAAACATCCGGGTGTCCTCTGGGCAACGTCCTTGCAGACAGCCAATTCTCTCACACCAGAAGCAACTTGCAGTTTCTCAAGTCGCTCCTGACACAACAAAAAAAAGCTGTCATGATTCAATGCTATGGAATTATAGAGGTTGTAGCTTAGAGAAGCACCAGCACTCTTTAGCACAGAAGGCTAAAGACCTTGTTAACTACTATTCCCAGGAGTAGTACCTAGTTGGCAATGACATTTATATGCATGTTTCTTTGTGGCTTGCTATTACATCCCAGTGTATAGATGCTTTTAACTGTTGTTCCTCCCTCCTGCTTAGGAATTTGGCTCAATTTCTTCTATTTACTTTGAGTGTTCCATTATTTTTAATGCTTTCCTACTGAATCTTACATATTGTTCCTCCCAACCATTTTAATGTATGCTATCCTCAGGGTTTCGCACTGAGCATTAGAAAAGAAATCTTCTACACGGATAAAAATAATGACCCCGATAAAATAAAAGCCTTGAACTAGTGTTGGTTAATACACTATGCATTGAAAAACATATTTAAAGGTAAAATACACTGCAATACACAGCCCTCCACTTGGTTTTAAATGGTTTAACATTAAAAAACCCCTCTTGATTAAGCTACAAAAACCTTTAGAAACCAAAGCATGTACACATTGACAGATATTTGAGGGTCAGTGCTGCAGACAAAAAAGTATAATGAAGAAATTGTAATGCTTCAGGAAAATAAACTGTGTGTGTATATTTTGTAACAGTTATCAATGGAAGATTGACAATGGTTTTTTAAAAAAGCCACAGTCTGAAACTCCTTCACCTGATAGTATGCACCACTGAATTCAATGCAATATACTTCTGAGCAGACACATATCGCAGCCTTTGCCAACCTTGGTGACCCTCAGATCTGTTGAACCACCACTTCCATAAGCGGATAGCTATGTTGTTGTTATGTTGTAGAGTTTCAATGTGTCTGTAAGACACCATGTTGGCAAAGGCTATAAGATTATACCAGTTAAGATTCAGTCATCAGTCTAAATTCAGTTGGTCTGAATTAGAGCAAACCCAATAAATCAACTGTTGAATTGTTCATAACACTTCCATAATTTCCATTCATTGTGGTTGGGATCAACACTTGGAATCAGGCTATAGTTGAATGCCTTAATTTTGCTTCCATGTTATTATATGTCATTGGAAAAAGGCTCTCTTATATTGGAGGTAGTTCAGGAATAAATCCAGCTCCCTCATTCCTCAAGATTGCTATGTAACAGAATAGTTCCTATCATAGTGCTTTCTGGATATGTCAAGAAACATGATATCGCACTTTCAGTTTAGGCTGAAATTATTGAAATTAACAGGTACAACTGAAAGAAAGGCCAAGTCCTATACAAAGGAATTGAAAAGTAGAACATGGCTAAGCTACCCTTTACAAAATAAAGATATTAATTGCTTTCCGGCCATTATGATTTTAGTGACTATTTTTGCAGCTCTGTCAACTAGCTGAAGGTCACCTTACAATATCAAAGTCTTTAGAGTTACAAATGAAAATGTATGTTTGCTCTTTACCTGGTGGGTAGACTAAAGCAACGTGATCGCCGTCTTGTAAATGTCCCCGTTCCATCAACATAACTGCTATCTTTTCAGCTCGTTTATGTAGCTGAACACACGTTAGAGAATTTGCTATTGTCCCCTGTATGTGGGAGGAAGAAAACAAAGATATAACAGTTTTTAATGTACAGATTTCTATTCTCAAATGATATCCCAGCTCATTTTAAAATGGGTCAATGATATACATGTGAAATATAACAAGTCGTTTTCAGAAGTTTGCTCTCTCTCTCTCTCTCTCTCTCTCTCTCTCTCTCTGTGTGTGTGTGTGTGTGTGGAGAGAATCAGAGTTAGTGATGAACATTAGAAGGTCAAAAAGGTTGCTTCTTCCCAGGCCCTTTAGATTCGTTCTGCACAACTGCTTAATTCATTTTCTCTCCCTCTACATCAATGCCTCCAGGAGAAAGGAAAGTATTGCTAGGGACCTCATAAACCACCTAGTTCAATCCCTAGCCATGCAGGAATACTTAGCTAAAGTAGTCCTGAAAGATACCTATCCAAACTCTATCTAAAGACCTTCAAAGATGGCGAGTCCAGTCCATCCTTCAATCGATTCCACTGTCAAATGTTTAGGTGGAATCTCTTTTCTTGTAATTTGAATCCAATGGTTTGTGTTCTGATCTCTGGGGTAGCAGAAAACAAGCTTGTTAATTAATATGTATCCATTGATTGTACAGCTGTATCCTTGGGGTTAATCTGAGGATTCCTTCCATTACTTTGTGGAATATCCATCTAATCTCAATAAGCCATCCATCATTTTAGTTTCTAATGGTTGAAAACTGAGAAACCATTTCTGCCACATCCCTCTTCCCTTTCTTAACAAAAGTCATTTGACAGGAGTCGACAGTAAAAGCTCCTTGTGGGTATTTAGTAGACTATGTACATAGACACACCCAAGTGGTTCTGTTCAGGGACTCCAAATACTATGGCAGCCTTAGAAACAATGATCCAATGAAGTTATTTTCCACATGATTCCAGGCAAACTCAGATGGTGTCACACACAAATGGCAGGAGGCTCTAGAGAAGACTTGCACAATCTGCAGCTCTCTAGATGTTTGGGCTTCCAACCCACAGAAGACCTAGTCAGCTTGTCCAATGGCTACAAATTCTAGAAGTCCAAAACACCTGGAGGGTCACAGCTTGTGCAAGCTTGATCTAGAGCAGTGGTTCTCAACCTGGGGTCCCCAGATGTTTTTGGCCTACAACTCCCAGAAATCCCAGACAGTTTACCAGCTGTTAGGACTTCTGGGAGTTGAAGGCAAAAAACATCTGGGGACCCCAGGTTGAGAACCACTGATCTAGAGCTTAATGGAGTCTACTATTGGGAGCTTTCTTCATTGCCAGCTTTATTTCAGTATGTGTGTGTGCGTGTGTGAACTGAGACAACAGATCTCTTCCAATCACTCATTGGAATCACCACACTATCAACACTGCTTTCTCTTTTAGCAACTCAGTAGTTCAATGCCTGCACAGCAACAGCAATATTGAAAAAAATGAAAAAGTCTATCTAAAAGGGATGTTCCTGGAAGTTTCTCTGTTCACTAACTTACAACACTGGAATGAAGCCAGCTGGCAAAGGAATTGCTTGAGGAGAGAGTTGAAAGACTGAATGAGGACAAAAGAAGAGCTTGTATTATGGAAAACAGCTCGCTTACCCAATCTTATTAAAGAAAAAATGTGGGGCATAATGGGTGTGCCATGAAATAACTGGTAGCAATGCAATTTTAAATAATGGAGGGACTTCCAGAAGCCCAAATTATCCACATGCAAAGTATTGTTATTGGTAAACATGTTCTTAGGCTATTGCTACAACCCAGAGGCTATGAAGCACATTATAATATCAGAGTGAACAAACACTGCCAAACTTTCCTAGCCAAAGAAAGTGCATCATTACCAAGACTTTTCTCTTTCAAGGAGCAGGATCTTTAAAATAAACACACATTCATGCTCATGTGTTTTAATTTGTATTGTTTTCAATAATTTGTATACCATCTGTAGTCTCAGTTTTAGGGAAAAGGGATAATATATACATTTGATTTAGGTTTTTTACAATGAAAACCAGAAGTTAGCTACGTGTGGCCCAAAACCAACATTCTTTGCTGCCATATGCCCTAAAACAGTGGTTCTCAGCCTTCCTAATGCCACGGCCCCTTAACATGTTGTGGTGACCCCCAACCATAAAAATTATTTTTGTTGCTACTTCTTAACTGTAATTTTGCTACTGTTATGAACTGTAATGCAAATATCTGGTATGCAGGATGTATTTTCATTCACTGGACCAAATTTGGCACAAATGTCCAAATATGAATACTGGTGGGGTTGGGAGGGGGGTGATTTTGTCATTTGGGAGTTGTAGTTCCTGGGATTTATAGTTAACCTACAATCAAAGAGCATTCTGAAATCCACCAATGATGGAATTGAACCAAATTTGGCACACAGAACTCCCATGACCAAGAGAAAATATGGGAAGGGTTTGGTGGGCATTGACCTTGAGTTTTGGACTTGTAGTTCACCTACACCCAGAGAGCACTGTGGATTCAAACAATAATGGATCTGGACCAAACCTGGCACATTTATTTTTATTTATTTATTGTGTCGGGAGCAAACCAAACAGTTGTATTGTATTTTAAACACACACACAAATTTTGCAAACTTAGCATTCTATTAAATGTCCTTTGACTCGTAGCTGGCCACTTGGAGTGCCTCTGATGTTGCTATAAGAAGGTCCTCCATTGTGCATGTGGCAGGACAAAGGTTGCATTGTAGTAGGTGGTCTGTGGTTTGCTCTTCTCCACACTCACAGAGATGCACTCCACGAGATGCAGAGCCAACCTTAAGAAATGGGGCTACAAAGTGGAATCCACAATATGCAAGTGTGGAGAAAAAAATCTGGCACGAATACTCAATACATCCTGTTCACCAGGGTGTTCACCAATACACCCTGGTGAACACTGGTGGAGTTTGGGGAAAATAGACCTCGACATTTGGGAGTTGTAGTTGCTGGGATTTATAGTTCACCTACAATCCTGAACCCAGCCCACCAAACTTGGCACACTGCCTACATGGCCAACATCAAATATTGGTTGTTTTTGAATTCTGGGAGTTGTAGTTCACCAGCATCAAAAAGGAAGAGAAGGACAAGCAGAGAGATCTTCAGCCTTCTCTGCCAAAAGGGTTCCTAAGACCATCAGAAGTATGTGTTTTCTGATGGTATTTGGTGACTAAAATGATTACTAAATGGTATAGAGGACATTCCCAGTAGCTTTGTACTCTTTTGAGCACCGCCTTCAGAAGTCAGAAATGAAAAGGAGAAACCTCTGCCTTTGTTTGTGTATCGCATTATATATAATTGTAAAAGGCATTGAATGTTTGCCTATATATGTAAAATACTGTAATGCGCTCTGAGTCCCCTAGGGGAGAAGGGTGGAATATATATAAAGTGTATTATTATTATTATTATTATTATTATTATTATTATTATTGAACTCCCAGAAGCCAAACTTTTTTTTCAAAACATTTTGCCTCCAAATGTTCTCTAAGGAGTGAAGAAGTCCCCAAATACACAAAAATATGCCTCAATGACCCCTAGAAGGTGCATCATCATCATCACTGTTGGTGGGAGCACATCCAATAGAGGGTGACCCTCAAGTCTCTTGAAGGATGAAGGTGCTGCTCAAGTCTTCTGCAGTTGCCCACCCGTATTGTAAGCAGGAATATTTTGTGTATTGTCAAAGGCTTTCATGGCCTGAATCACTGGGTTGTTGTAGGTTTTTCAGGCTGTATGGCCATATCCTAGAACCATTCTCTCCTGAAGTTTTGCCTGCATCTGTGGTAGGCATCATCAGAGGTTGTGAGATCTCACAACCTTACAACCTCTGAGGATGCCTACCACATGTGCAGGCAAAACGTCAGGTGAGAATGCTTCTAGAAAATGGCCATACAGCCTGAAAAACCTATAACAACCCAGAAATGTTTTGTGATAGAAATAACAAAAGGATACCTCTATAACCCAAATAAACACCACATAGTCTTACCCTACAATTTAGTAATGTGTAAAGCACGTGATCAGGAGTTGTTTGCGCCCTCCATTGTAAGACTTCTGAGAGAAACAGGAACTGGAAAGGAAGGAATGAATAACAATAAGTGTCGAAGGCTTTCATGGCCGGAATCACTCAGTTCTTGTGGGTTTTTTCGGGCTATATGGCCATGTTCTAGAGGCATTTCTCCTGACGTTTCGCCTGCATCTATGGCAGGCATCCTCTGAGGATGCCTGCCATAGATGCAGGCGAAACGTCAGGAGAAATGCCTCTAGAACATGGCCATATAGCCCGAAAAAACCCACAAGAACTGAATAACAATAAGGTTAGACACACAATACTGTATGCAGCACTTTTAGCACTTTTGAAATGCAAACCTATGAACATCTATTCAGAAGTATTATCTGTTGATAATTGAGTTTAATGGGGCTAGCTTCTATGTAAGTAGATAAAGGATTACTGATAGAGAGCTGCCCCTTTCTACTCAACACTGCTGCCTTTTTATACACCCATATATTGAACCATGGTAGACTTTGAGAACAGAAAGATGAACAGGCTGCATATAAATATTTAATAATCTATAAAATAAAAATAAATTGCTGTCATCTATTTTATTCATCTATTAAAAGGTAAAGGTATAGGTTTTCCCCTGATATTAAGTCTAGTCGTGTCGGACTCTGGGAGGTGGCGCTCATCTTCATTTCTAAGCCAAAGAGCTGGCGTTGTCCTTAGACGCCTTCAAGGTCATGTGGCTAGCATGACTGAATGGAGTGCTGTTACCTTCCTGCAGAAGCAGTACCTATTGATCTACTCACATTCACATGTTTTCGAAATGCTAGGTTGGCAGAAGCTGGGGCTAACAGTGGGAGCTCACCCCACTGCCAAACTTTTGGTCAGCAACCTCAGCATTAGCTCAGCAGTTTAACCTGCTTTGACACCAGGAGGCCTCTATTAAAAGACCAAAGCCTTTTAACTAAGTGTGCATGGATGGGAGAGAAGAGCAACACACACACTCAAATTCTGTTCGAATGAAATTCACATTTCTAGGAACTATTAGGTCAATTTTAAAATGAAGTACTTTCTGTAACACACATATATTAGAGGTCTTTCATTCATAGGGTCACCATAAATCAAAGCTGACGTGATCATACATAACAACAACAGCATGAAGACAAAACAAGTTAAACAGAATTCTGAATTATAAGAAAAATGAACATTTGTATCAAGTCTGTATTTGCCACATTTCATCAAACAGTTTCTATGTTCATGAAATTGCTACAAATGCAGTGGATGTAGGAAATGTGTATGACACTCCAAAATGTCATGGTGTACTAGATTTTGCAGTGGATGTAGGAAATGTGTATGACACTCCAAAATGTCATGGTGTACTAGATTTTGCCTAGTACTAGGTCTTGTACTAGATTTTGCCATCACAAAACCTTTGCACACCACTAGCTGTATCCTATGTATAGTGTATCATACCCATACAACATAAGTCAATATATGATACATTCAAGTTTTGTTTTAGTAAAGGGTGTTCGTATACATGGAATTGCTAAGCAGACTCTCTGCAAGGTGATGACAATACTCTTAAGCCAGAGGTTCTCAACCTGTGGGTCCCCGGGTGTTTGGGCCTACAACTCCCAGAAATCCCAGCTAGTTTACCAACTGTTGCGATTTCTGGGAGTTGAAGGCCAAAACATCTGAGGACCCACAGGCTGAAAACCACTGCTAAACCGATTGATTAACTATAGCAAGCTTGATGCTTTCCATACCTTCTGACCATATTCTGAGATGGCAAAAGCAAGATGTTTTTCATCTACCAACAATTTTAAAACCATTACATAGCACAAAACTTGCTTTTCAGTAAGAATTTTCTGAAGCAGTCTTAAGATGGGAAATAGCATATCTTCAATGTGATCCTAAATAGACTTAAATAGAACTACATTCCACTAAGTTCAATGGAACTTTGCTTTCAGAATATATTTAGAATCTGCTTTTCCGTCTTAGGAAACACAACGTTTCTAATCGTTCTGGAGGTGAAACGGAAGCCGGTTTTACTCTTGCTCTGATTGCGCCCACACATTTCCAGCAGATGTCACAAATCACCAAAAGGCAATTATGCTATTTTTGAAACCTCACACAGTAGACATGGAAGGCTTGCCACTTTACCTTTCTGGCTTGATCGTTATCTTCTATTTGTCCCAAATCTCTGCCACTTGCCTGAGCAATTCTTTTTCCAGAGACCAGATTCCCCACCATCACAGAGGCAGGGCCAATTTCTATAATATAGATGGGAAATATTAATGCCAGAATGCATAAGTTATAAAAAGAAGGGAAAAATAACTTTCATCAATTTGCTGCAAATGTACCATTTGAGATGCAAATACAGCAAGATGTATTATTTGAGATGCATACGACAAAACAGAAGTGTTTGGTTTCTAGAGGTCAATGGGCTGATTCCTTTTGATGCTGTTTTTGATTACACCTTTCCACATTACAAGCAAGGGAATTGCATCCACTCGCCACATTAGTCAGCTCCTATTATACAGCATGACTCTTCATGAAAGGGAACAGAGGTGATTGCATCTAAGAATCCATCAAGGGACATAATGCCTGAGAACCTTTCTACTAATGCTCACTAATGAGGCCATCCATGGCAAAAATGGGCACTAGCAATGACTGAGTCACGACTCACTGAAACTGACTCACAAGTCTAGTACTGCATCTATATTACCTGGAAGGCAAAAAGGCTCATGAACACACTTTCACTGTTGAAATAAAAGTGCCATTTAAGCTGGCCAGGTGGCACCAAGAAGTCTGGAACTGGGCAATGCCATAATGTATAAACAGACCTGTTTCCCACTCTAAGGAATTCTGAATCCTGTCTCCTGACAGTAGAGGAAAGTTACAGAAGCTTGTTTTTCTAAGCGACAACAAGAGGGAAGGAAATGTCACCGACCAATGGGAATTTATCTCCAGTTATATCCATCTAATCTCCTCTAATTGTTCGGGAATAAGGGAGATTAAGTGAGTCAGGGTAACTTGAGATAACAGAAAGGCCAGCAATCATGTCCTTCTTTGTTATTAGACATGTTTTTTCAGATCTCAACTGCTGGAAGACTGGGGGGAAAGCCCACAGAATTCCTAGCCTGTAAAACCTAACCGTTCTTTTGTAGCAGATTCATAAAAGAGCACCACTGAATTGTACTCCCACTGGATCAGAACTGTTTTCTTGAAAGTGAACCCCCTTTTGTCTATTATCACTGCAGAACACAGCTATTCCAGTGACAGGCTAGAATGGTAAGAAACAGAGGGTGAAAACACAAAATGCATAATACCTGGCTGTTTTTGTCTTGGTTTGGGCAGATTTGTTACACAAGTGTGTGGACACATCAACACATTACAAGGATGCAATGCTCCTTCCAGGAAAAGCTGTTTAGTTTCCGATAAGTGGATTCCACCGAGAGGGGTCTTTGGGAGTGTGTTTGCTGGGACCAGGGCTAAACAATAAACACCCACTTGATGGATACTGTCGATAGCCTAGAAACAACAAACAAAAAAGGTGCAAGTCAGTGCAACATTTGGGGAGAAGAGAGTTCATAAGAGACCAGTCACAATTAAACTATCCAGTGTCAAATCATTTTTTGATGTGGATCACTAGCCACAACTGTTTACAGCCACAACTGTTTACATCATACCTTTTATGCAGTCCACTTGACTGCATAAAAGGTATGATGAAATACTTGTTTTTTTTTAATTTTGAGAGACAAGTAGAAAGTTTTGTTGTTGTTTATTCGTTGAGTTGCTTCCAATGCTTCGTGACCTCATGGACCAGCCCATGCAAGAGCTCCCTGTCAGTCGTGGCCACCCACAGCTCCTTGAAGGTCAAGCTAGTCACTTCAAGGAAACCATCCATTCATCTTGCCCTTGGTCTGCCCCTCTTCCTTTTCCCCTCCATTTTTCCCAGTATCATTGTCTTCTCCAAGATTTTCTGTTTTCTCATTATGTGGCCAAAGTACTTCATCTTTGCCTCTAATATCCTTCCCTCCAGTGAGCAATCAGGCTTTCTTTCTTGGAGTATGGACTGGTTTGACCTTCTTGTGGTCCAAGGTACTCTCAGAATTTTCCTCCAGCACCACAGTTCAAAAGCATATATCTTCCTTCACTCAGCCTTCCTTATGGTCCAGCTCTCACATCCGTAGGTTACTACAGGGTATACCATTGCTTTAACTATTCGGATCTTTGTTGCCAGTGTGATGTCTCTACTATTCATTATTTTATTGAGATTGATCATTGCTCTCCGCCCAAGAAGGAAACGTTTTCTGATTTCCTGGCTGCAGTCTGCATCTGCAGTAATCTTTGTGCTTAGAACTACAAAGTCTGTCACTGCCTCCACATTTTCTCCCTTTATTTTCCAGTTATCAATCAGTCCGGTTGTCATAATCTTGATAGAAAGTAAAAGTCAGTAAAGGCTACTCTGAAGATCAAAGGCATGCAAATGGGCATCTAAAGTGAGCAACCAGATGTCAGATTTGCTTCATAGGAAGAAAAATATGTTAAACTGAAACATGCCATTCCTTTACTTACTGTGCATAATTCCTACATGTTGTAAACAATAAACAACTTGACCTATGGCAAGCCTAACCTTGGTTAACATGCTCTTGTACACTGTAGTAGAAGCAGAATAACTGCAAGCATTTCCAGGAAATAGGTGGCCTCTTTGGCCACAAGGACTTTCAATGTCATCCTTCTGGTTGCAATTTAAGTGAACTTACCTGCAGAACTCTACTCATCCACTGAAAGCTGTCTTCCTCTGTAGAGTCTGGCCTTTGTTCAGCAACAATTACTATCCTCTCATCATGAAGGACACTCACGGAAAACACGGCTATTCTGTAACAGGGTGGGAAAATATAAAAACCGGTTCACCGGAAAAGAATATCAAGTGGAGGAAAAGTGTATTTCATTATTCTCTGGGAATAAGCACTCATAAGTTATGCAACAAAGGAGGCTGACGATTCAGTTCTTATTTCTTCGAGAAAATGACAGTTGCATTGAACACCTACACACGTTTAAAATAGAGCACCATCGGATTTGGAAAACAGCTCTTATAAAAGCAGGCTTGTTTCAGCTCTCCAAAGAGTAGCACACAATCGTTGCAGAATATGATTTCACTCTATATGCAATCAGTATTTACTAAGAAAAGGGCTCAAAGTTATATAATAGCAAAATGTCAATGCTCTCCTGGGTTTTATTTAGACTAAGGGAAACGTGAAGTTTTGTTTATCTCCATTTGTAGTATCCCAATCATGACGCACTCTCAAAGAGGTTCATCTGGTCCTTAATTTGAGATTATTTCAGCAATACAAGTGCCTTTTCTTGAATCTCCCCCTTGGTTTTTTTTTAAATGAGAAGGAAAATGCACCAACCTTCCCCTATAGACAAATTTCATTGGTTCCACTGCCAGTGCTGTGGCTACGATGTCATCTGCATTGTGCCTTCGTCCACTAACAACCATAAGGCCATCCATTTTGCCAACAACAAATACAAGTCCACCTGGGCCAATAAATCCAAGCAGTCCCGTTCTTATAAAAGGGTATTCACTTATTGGTGCACCTGAACTGGTCATAGGGAACACCTGCAAGACAGAGATAAAAAGAATGGACTTTGATTTTAAAAGAATCAAGTGGATCAGTGTATGGAGTTTTTAGAGCTGGGGTGAGAACTATGCAGCTCCCAAACACAGAACTTTAGTTTCCAGAAATCTTCCCTAATGGTTATGCAGCAGGCATGAGCAAACTTTGGCCCTTCAGGTGTTTGGACTTCATCTCCTACGATTCCTAACAGCCTACAGCTGTGGAAGTTGAAGTCCAAAACATTTGGAGGGCCAAAGTTTGCCCATCCCTGCTATATAGACTACAGTTACTGGGACTTTCAGTCCAACCTCATCTGGAGGATTACTTGGTTATCATCTTGCTTCACAATACATGCCACAAAATACACAACTTATGAGTTATAGCAAATGAGGCATACACTCTTAGCCTTGATTACTTCCTGCAAAAGATATCCATCCTGATACTCCTGAAACATATGGAATTTAAGTAACGGTGGGATGTCAGTAGCTGGTAAAACAAATCCTTAAATGTTCAGGTTGTAGAAGAGTTCTGACTAACTTGGCACATTCAAGGTTGGGCTAGATATCATGAGAGTTAAGGAATGGTCAATCTGAGCCAAGTTCTGATGATGATAAGTTCTTCAACTGTCTTGCTACTTCACCACATTTGAGAATGAATCCATTTGAAATCTGGTTCATGCCTCCTGCAGAATTCTGGGTTTTGTAGTTTAGGGAAGAGCCTTTAACAGCCTCACTAAACTACAAACCCCAGAATTCTGCAGAAGGCAGCAACCAGATTTAAAGTGGATTCATTCTCTAGTGTGATGAAGTAGATAGAAGTGTCTTTTCCTGCAGTTGCACTGAGGACAGGTTTTAGGTTTTAACTCTCACTTTTACTACTTTTTCATATTGTTTTGCCTTAGCATTCATAGCTGCTAGAACCTTCCCCAAGGCACTGTTGAAGGATATATGAAAACAAAGTATCAGAAAAGGAAACAGAGAGGGATTCCATTATGTTACTGGCATGTGCATGCCCTCCAGTGTCCTTATCTCCTTAATGAAACACATCCTGAATTTCCTCCTACCTTCCCTACATATTACTTTCGGATGTTTTCATTTCAGAAACCATATACATCTGGCTTGCTTTGCTTAATTTGTGTGGCTTACTAGAGAACAATGTTGAGTGATCTATAGCTAATTTAAAAAGATGGCACAGGAATTATATTTGAACTCTAAGCGATATATTATAAATATTCCTATTCAAATGCAGACATGTAAATGTAGGCTCAGACTACAGAAAATCCTTTTTCCTGCTTCATGATAAATGCTTTCCGTATAAGAGTCTTAATGTTCTGAGGAGGATATTAGTGTTTAGGAACAGTGTAGACAATTTGTGTTAAATGGGCTAATGGTTCAAACTTGGTATGTACAGGAAGCTTTATGGAAGATCAGCTGGTAATGCCTGAATGAATAACAATGTTGGATTCAGTATAAAAGTAATTTTACTTGCTATCCATTGGAATAGGTGATAATGTGTCAGATCAGGAGTCCCCAAACTACGACCTGCAGGCCCTCCAAGATCATTCACCTGACCCCACCCTACATTTTAGACTTAGGGTTGCCCTAAGTCTGAAATGACTTGAAGGCATATAACAACAACAATCCTAATTAACTTAACTCCTCAGCCAAAACAGAGGTCCACACTTCCCACTGAAATACTAGTAAGTTTAGGTTGGTTAAAATGAGATATGTGCAATGTGCATAGGAATTCGATTATGTTTTTTTCAAACTATAGCTCAGCCCCCCAACAATCTGAGGGACTATGAAGTGGTCCCTCTGTTTAAAAAGTTTGAGAATCCCTGTGTTAGATGAACTAATGGTCGGGTTTAACATAATGAAGTCTTCACCAATCTATAAAAATTCAACAGGATTGTTTATATCAGTCCTAATTAATCCAAAACATTTTTCAAACGTAGAAGTATAAAAAAGGAACCCCCTTGGTGAATCCCAACTCACCTCAAATGTGTTTTTGGTCATTCCAGAGAGCCCATAGTATGATGTACCAGTAGCAATTGCACATACACAGAGTTCACCTACTTCATCTGTTCGACAGAGCTGAGGCACTCCATCTGGTTTCACTGCACACATGATGGCTAGGTAAGAGAAAGCAACATAGTTTGTTGGAAGACATACGGTAGGCTTACGAAAGGACAGGCAGAAACTACCAGAAAGGTTTAAAGTTGACTTAATATTTTAATTGCCTAATATTCTTGGAAATACCCTAAAGCAGTGGTTCCCAACCTGTGGTCCATGGACCAACTGTGGTCTGCAAGAATGAAAATATGGTTCATGGCATCACCATTACTATATCATTGCCTCGAAACCACCTGGCAATGAGAGAGATTAGCCCCGCAAAACCCTCTTATAGTGCCGAGGTAACGGGGATATCGGGAGAGGAGTGGCTGACTAGCCGTGAAAGGTACGTACTACCACATCATCTCTAGATTATTAAATATAGTTTTCTGCGGGCAAGCAGATGGTGACTACTGGATGGCATATGTTCTATATCAGCAACTAGAGCTGATGTCTATCCAATTCAATTTTCTGAATCAGCACCGCAAATAACCAATATGAATCTGAAGTTGACCAAAAACTGATTCATAATCTGTTTCATACTAATGTTGGAGAGTGGTCCCTGTTCAAGTGGCCCCTGCTCAAGTGGTCCCTGGTCAAAAAAAGTTGGGAACCACTGCCCTGAAAGTATCAGATCATGTCTGATTCTGGAAGATATGTGGGGTCAGCACTGGTTAGTACTTGGATGGGTGACTGTCAGTGACAACAAGGTTCCATAGGCTCTGTTTCAGAGGAAGGAACTGGCAAAACTACCTCTGAATATTTCTTGCCTAAGAAAACCCTGTGAAATTCATGCAACTGGAAGGCACATACATACACATACACACAGATGCACACACACATTCTTATAAATACCATAAGCCTTAAAAGCTAATTTTGCATTGTGCATATGATAGCAAGTTCAGATTTAATAGCTCATGCTGTGCACCAAGCTTTGAAAGAGCTAATGTGAGAGATACTATGGGTTGGCGCCTTAGTAATCACTGAACTTCTATTCAGACTTCAGAAAGGTTGTCAAGAGAACTATTGTTGTCAGAGCTCTCCCTCCTTCCCTCGGAAAGCAAGGTTGTTATGGGTTTTTTTATGGTATAGCGAGAACTGAAAATATAGACGTAATTCCTCAAACAAAATCATATTAAATATTAAGCAGAGATAAGACAGACATCCCATGCTTTATAGCTAAAGCTATAAAAAGAGGGATGGCTGCAGAAGGATAAATATACTCTTGATCATTATTACAGAGGAGGGGGAAAAGGTGGGAAGAGAAGATGCAATGCTGTCAAGAAAAGAAATCTTCCAGAACGACCCTGTAGTCCAACTTCTTGGAAATGATTCTGCCATGACAGAAGTGCCTTTTAATGCTTCTGCTCTCTCCAATCTTGGGCATAAAAAGGGAAAGCCATATAGGACTCCTGATGGATTGCTACTGCAGTAAATCCTGAGACAAGCATATGTTTAGAAACAGGGAAAGGAGCCAACGTGACAGAGAGTGGAAAGAGAAGAGAGAGCAAAATGCCTTTATAAGTGCAAGGAGCACTAGTTTTGCATTCACTTCCATCCACTGAGAAACATATGTACACACCAATTCAGGGCTGCAATCTAGTCTGTAATGATTTCAGCTTTTACCAAGTAGACCTTACCATGCCACAGTTTTAAAATACAAAAAACATGATTTATTGTGAGGTCCTTCATGGAAAAAATTGGCCATGCATAAAAGTAATTCAAGTTTCATGTCAGGTTTGGAAGTTCAGACTCAGGGCATCAGCCTGAAACTTACCACAATCTGCCTAAGACATCAATGTCTTTAAATAATTGTATACACATGTCCAGCTGAGGGATGGTTGCATTCGTAACAGAGTACAGACTCAGAAACAGTGGAGAAGAAGAAAAAAACTACATACAGCAAGTCTTCCAAAATTTTCAATGGAGTTGGCACCCTCCATGAAATAGTGTCATGAACATGGCCAGTAGGAAAGATGTTGTTCACAGAAACAAATGGGAATTATGCCTTTTTACCTAAGTTTAATGATTTAATGTTTAATGTATTTATAATCTGTTATGTTTATGTTTTGATGTGGCATTGAATTGTGCAAAGCTCTAAATTGCTCCGAGTCTCCCTTGGGGTGAGATAGGGAGGGATAGAAATATGGTAAATAAATAAATAAATAAATAAATAAATAATAATAATAATAATAATAATAATAATAATAATAAATGTTTGCTCAAGTATAACTCCTTGCTATTTCAACTGCCAACATTTGGGAACAGTACACCGCCATGAAAACTCTACTGAACATGAGAAATAGCTCTCCAATATGTAGGAGTTTATTAAGTTTTGGGAGAAAGAGAAATCAAAACGAGCAAATATAAATGGAGTCGATTGCTATTCAGATAATTTGGGACAAGAGCAGCTAAAATAACATATTGTATATTGTTGAATATAAGCCTAGTTTTCCAGCCTTTTTTAGGCTGAAAATGTCCCCCTCAGCTTACACACAATTTATTTATTATTTTACATTGTTATTATTCTTATTATTATTACATGTATTATTTTACTCTATTATTATTATTACATTTATTATACTCTATTATTACTGGTATTATTAAATTTCCATTATCCCACTCTATTATTATTAATACTATTACAGACATGACTGGACTTAATGTCAGGGGACTACCTTTACCTATACTTGAGTATAGTAATGTAGTTCATATTGTGTTTATTTTTTGAATGTGTATTTAAAAATTCCTTTAGATCCACAAAATAAACTACATGAAAGAGTTTTGAGAGAGATAAGCAACAGCTTCGTTTGTGTATAATTATGGGGAAAGGAGACAGTTTTAAAAAAATACTCAGCTGTTGCCTGACCTTTTTTCAGATGTATAAAAAGTGCTTATACCATAATTCATGCACACTGCTCGAGCAGTTTGAAACATTTTAAAACCTTTTCAGAGCTGTCAGAGATTCTTTGATAAATTACAGAATCTAAAATTCCCGAGATATTTTAGGAGGAACATTACAACCGTTTATTTGAAACGATTTGTCTTTTCTGAACAGATCTCATGTGGCTGTATGCATCCAAGTAAAAGTCCATGATTTCTAGAGAAATATGTGGCAGCCTTACCTCCTGGCATCACCAAACCAACATCTTGCACTGTTAGCACAGAAAGCTTTTCTTCAGAATCCACTCTAATGACGCCATAAGTAAGGCCATGCATGGACAGGACCCCTCGGCCCGGTGGTTGGTTGCTGTCATCTGTTGGCCTACATGGTAAGAAATGTGGTAAGAAATGTTTATTCTGTCCTATTTTCAAAAGAGGAAGACACGTGATAGGGAAACATGGGGTGTAGCTATGGAGGAAGGAAGCCAAGCGAGGATATTGCATCCTAGGTTGGATCTACACAGTAGAATCAATACAGTTTGATGCCACTTTTCAATGTGTGCAATCATGGGAACTGAAGTTTTATAATGCCATTAGCCTTCTCTGCCAAAGAGGTCTAGTGCCTCACCAAATTGCAACTCCCATGATTCAATTACCGCAAACTATAGCAGTTATAACGGCGCTCCATGCAGTCATGCCGGCCACATGACCTTGGAGGTGTCTACAGACAATGCTGGCTCTTCGGCTTAGAAATGGAGATGAGCACCACACCCCATAGTCAGACATGACTGGACTTAATGTCAGGGGACTACCTTTACCTACCTATAGCAGTTAAAGTGATGTGAAACAGCTTTAATTCTACAGTGTATGCAGATGCATCCCTGAAGAAGAATTTTGCATAGAATTGTGTGATCAAGTCAAAAGGCAAAAGGGAGGAAAACATATCTACTATGTCTAGTAGATCTACAAGTCTACATAGGGACCACCAAACACAGCGTTGCCCAAACACGAATCAAGGAACATGAAAGGCACTGCAGACTACTCCAACCAGAGAAGTCAGCCATAGCAGAGCACCTGATGAACCAACCTGGACACAGCATATTATTTGAGAACACAGAAATGCTGGACCACTCTCACAACCACCATGTCAGACTACACAGAGAAGCCATTGAAATCTACAAGCATGTGAACAACAGAAAGGAGGAAACCATGAAAATGAACAAAATCTGGCTACCAGTATTAAAAAACTCTAAAATTACAACAGTAAAACAATAGAGAGGAAACAATCAGGGACATCTAATCACCTCGCAACAAAAGATTGCCCCAGGCACTGCCAGGCCATCAAATGCTAATCAAGGTGGTCAGTTGAAACATTCACACCTAACTCCAACAGATAAGAGTCCCTTGTCTCACCCTGGTCATTCCACAGATATATAAACCCCTTTCCCTAGTTCCAATAGACCTCACTACCTCTGAGGATGCTTGCCATTGATGCAGGCGAAACATCAGGAGAGAATGCCTCTAGAACATGACCATATAGCTCGAAAAAAACCTACAACAACCCAGTGATTCCAGCCATGAAAACCTTTGACAAATATATATCTACTATTTGGTTTAGTACAGGGTTGAGTGACATGAGAATCTCCAGATGTTGATAGACCAGAACACTCAACAACAACAACAACAACAAAACTTTATTTATATACCGCTCTATCTCCCTGAGGGGACTCAGAGTAGTTTCCAAGTAATACCATCAATACATATAAAGAAAACAGCATAAACATAAAATTAACAAGACAATATAAGTACAAAAATCACAATAGCACCTATATATTTAAAATAATCCTGCCTGTTCAAGGCAATTTAAAAGGCTGGGCCGAGGCTAGTGCAATTTGTAGAGGGCCCGGGAAATTAGGTAGAGTCTATGGCTGTTCATTTCCAGGGTCTAATAGGAGAAAGCAACCTGGGTAATTGGTGGAAAAAGATATGGCCATATTCAACAGTCTCTGGGGCTGAGCTAGAACTAGTGGTCCTCAAAGGCTTGTTTAAACCACCAGGTATCCAGGCTCTTACGAAAGGAGGGGAGGGATGGGGCCTGCCTTATTTCTCTAGGAAAGGAGTTCCAGAGGTGGGGGGCCTCCACCGAGAAGGCCCTCTCTCTCGTCGCCACCGACCCTGCTTGTGACGGTGCTGGGAGTGAAAGGAGGACCTCCCCGGAAGATCTTAAAGTTCGTGCCGGTTCATAGAAGATGCGATCGCGAAGGTATTCTTCACTGCTGGCTATCTTGGTTAGGACTGATGGGACTTGCAGTCCAACAGCAACTGGGCAGCTAAACTTTGCATGCTGTCTTCCACAGTGGCAAGACTCTTTCCAATAGATGCTGCTTTTAGTAAGGGTAGATGTTCTCATGTAATGTGAGGATGCCTTGAGACATCAAACAAAGGCATTCGTGTCATCTCTGGCTTTTGCAAACTGGCATAAGAAATGGGTTCTCCTGATATTCCCTGGGTTTTCTGAAACACTAGCTGGGCATCAAGTAATCCTGTTAATTAAAAAGCAACAACAGGTGACTGGCTCCACAAATTGCAATTACTTAGGGACTTCCTTCCTCCTGCAACATAAAACCAACAAAAAGGATCAAATGTGCTAGCCATAGGTTGATTTGAATGTGCAGTAAGGCATAACAAATGGGAGCTCAGTACATGGCCAGAAGTGATGAATGGCGTCCACATCATTTAGGAGAAAAGTGCAGCCACACTATTGATCAACATCATCTCCAGCCCTGTAATCTGTCACATGTACCATGCTGCTCAGAAGATCACCTTGGAAACAGAAAATTCTCTATCGTTTTGCTTTTAAAATCAGATTGTGTCATCGTACAAGAGTAAAGCAAACAAGACTGGGAGAATATTACAATATAAACTGAACCTTATCAGAGATTGTAAGTTTAAGTTCGCTATGGTGCACAGATAATTGATTCATTAATTTATTTTCAACCATTTAGATGCATTTAACTAGATGAAACCTATCATTTCTGGAAGCAACGTAAACATGTCAAAAGGACAAGCATGGAGCACTAATGTTCCATTTCCATTTTTGGGGGGATTGATATGAAAAAACCCTACAATAACCAGAGAAGACAAAGTGGTGCCAATCCTATGAAAATTGATGGGGCATCACTATATTTAGTCTGGGATCTAAAACTCATTAACGGTTCCAATATACATGTGCAAGCATATATTACAATATCCAGGTAATGCATTTTCCTTGTTATTTCCTGCAGTGCAGCTTGAGGCAAATATTGAACTTGTGAATAAACCTATATAGACAACATGAAAAACCATGTTTATATCATAATGCAACAGTAGGGAACTTGCTCTGCATACCAAACTCAATCTATGATACTGCTTGCCTATGAAACCACAGAGAGAAGTTGCAACTCAGTGTAGAAAATACTAAGGTGGACCAATGGCCTCAATCGAAGGAGAAAGTTTCCCATGTTATCCAGTGGACTCATAACATGCTATATTGTTGTTCATTTGTTCAGTCGTCTCCGACTCTTCGTGACCTCATGGACCAGCCCACGCCAGAGCTCCCTGTTGGCCGTCACCACCCCCAGCTCCTTCAAGGTCAGTCCAGTCACTTCAAGGATGCCATCCATCCATCTTGCCCTTGGTCGGCCCCTCTTCCTTTTGCCTTCCACTTTCCCCAGCATCATTGTCTTCTCTAGGCTTTGCTGTCTCCTCATGATGTGACCAAAGTACTTCAACTTTGTCTCTAGTATCCTTCCTTCCAGTGAGCAGCCGGGCTTTATTTCCTGGAGGATGGACTGGTTGGGTCTTCTCGCAGTCCAAGGCACTCTCAGAACTTTCCTCCAACATGCTATATTACTTGATGATTATTATGGATAGCCTGATTGAGTGCTTTGATTTACATTCCAGTTTCCCCACCTGTTTGGGATGGAAGGCAACCCCCACCATAAATTAAAACACAACTATCAGTAATGGGTTATTGTAGGGTTTTTTTGGGCTATATGGCCATAGTCTAGAGGCATTCTCTCCTGACGTTTCACCTGCATCTATGGCAAGCATCCTCAGAGGTAGTGAAGGTCTGTTGGAACTGGGAAAAAGGGTTTATATATCTGTGGAATGACCAGGGTGAGACAAAGGACTCTTGTCTGCTGGAGCTAGGTGTGAATGTTTCAACTGACCACCTTGATTAGCATATAATGGCCTGACAGTGCCTAGAGCAAATTTTTGTTGAGAGGTGATTAGATGTCATTCTCAGGTAAAACGTCAGGACAGAATGCCTCTAGAACATGGCCATATAGCCCAAAAAAAACCTACAACAACCCAGTGATTCCGGCCATGAAAGCCTTTGACAATACTATCAGTAATATTGCAAGAAATAAATAATGTCGCTTAAAATACAAATTAAATGGCAAATTATGGCATAATATTATATGTCAACATAAGCCAAGACAGATGTGGACAAAGCCTATAATCACATTCATATCCTGAAACTTTAATATACTTCCCTGCTATTTTATGCTCACAACCAACTTGTGGGAAGGTTACCCTGACAGACCGAATTAAACAAGGTCAGCCTGTGGTCAGGGATATAAACCTAAGTCTCTTTGCTCCAACGGACTAATTACTACGGCACACTGACTCCCTTTTAACTATTACCCCAATGCAAATGTAAGCACCACATTCTAGTTGCCTCTAGCTTTTAGGAATGTTTAGTGGGGGAAATCATGGGATCACCATTATTTCTCTACAGCCATAATGAAAACAACCACATTAAAAAGCATATAGAGCAGTGGTTCTCAACCGTGGGTCTCCAGGTGTTTTGGCCTACATCTCTCAGAAATGCCAGCCAGTTTACCAGTTGTTAGGATTTCTAGGAGTTGAAGGCCAAAACATCTGGGGACCCACAGGTTGAGAACAACCAAAACAGAGCAAGTAGGTTATATGGCTTGATATACAATGCAACACAATGGATCTTTGAATAAAGTACCAAGCATTTTGGAATCACATGTATGTAACGTTGACTTTCCACATTTTCAACATGAAAATATTATAGCTTCTGAAAGACAGGCGAAATTGGGAAAAAGAGAGTGAAATCTGCATGTAAAAAAACAACTACAGTAGACCTCACAAGCTCTGATGATGCCTGCCACAGATGCAGGTGAAACGTCAGGAGAGAATGCTTCTGGAACATGGCCATTCAGCCCAAAAAACTTACAGTAACCCAACTACAGTAGACTCTGTTTTAAGCAACACCCATGAAAATTGGTCAATGGCGAATAAATTGAGTTTCTGATTGCATGAGAGTTACTATTGCAAATAGACCTAACTAATACTATGCCATATCATAAACTGTGTATTGACATTACAATAATGTTGACATTTAAAGCAATTTGAATATGAATTTAACTTAATATTTCTGCTAAAATTGATTTTATTTCAATTTATATTTAAAGTATTATTTCTTCAAAATTTGGAATGGCTGCTTGAGAGCTCCAGCTACTTGAATTCTGGTTAACTGGGGGTCTAGTGTATATAATTCCTATTACACTTCAGTGAAAAGCAACTAGTCTGTAAACCATCTTTAATAACGGACTGGTTTTAAAAAGAATAAAAGCAGAGGAAACCAGGAAAAACCCAAAACTAAGGGAGAAGCCCCCTGATAACGCAGCTGCAGAGCTGATGACCGAAAAGTCAGAGGTTCAAATAAAGGGAGCAGGGTGAGCTCCTGCTGTTAGGCCGAGCTTCTGCCAACTTAGCAATTCGAAAACATGCTAATGTGAGTAGATGAATAGGTATCGCTTCTGCGGGAAGGTAATGGCACTCCATGAAGTCATGCAGGCCACATGACCTTGGAGGTGTCTACGGACAATGCCAGCTCTTCAGCTTAGAAATGAAGATGAGCACCAACCCCCAGAGTCGGACACAACTAGACTTAATGTCTGGGGAAACTTTTACCTTTAAGGGAGAAGTAATGTCTCCCTTCTGTGATGAATTCCATGATCAAATGTTTCCCCATTTCTTTGGATCTGGGACAACTTTAGATACAAACCTACATTGCCTTCAGAACTGTTTATTTTAAACATAGAAATACGTTACCTTCTAATAGCCACTGTGAGAGCTTCTGGTGAACTAGCACAAGGACAGATGACTTCTTGTCTTAGGCCTTTGCTTTGGAAGACATTAAGAAATGCGTCACAACTAGAAATGGACCCTGGAATTAAAAATAAAGGAATTTGACTGAATAGAACATTTCAAAAGACTAGATATATCTGTATCATTCAAATTTCTTACACACATAGTAGACATAGAGATGTCTACTAACAGATGTGGTTGGACAAAGAAACTCCAACATTCTTCATCATTGGCCATGATGGCTGATTCTTCTAGGCATTTGATTACAATAATATCTGTCCTATGTGCTGAAAAGGATCTTTCTAATACAAGGGGATCTTCAGGTGGCACAGAGTCTTAATTTCCAAAGGACTGGTAGGGATCTGTAATCCTTTTCAATCCAATTTGGACAGATTTAGAACATTCTTTCCTAAATGTTTCATAAAAAAGGGAAGGACGGCTTGCATCTCAGTTATGCAGTAGGCTTTTTAAAATACATTAATTAAAACCCCATGTAGGATAGAATTTTCTTCCAACATAATTAATACCAATTTGCAGGATCCTAGCAGAATACCTGGTATCTAGAAAAGGAGATACATGTAGAAAATTCTCTTTCACATGGAGCTTAATGTTTGGTTTCAAGAAACAGAATAACCTCTCCCCCTGCTGCTTCTAATGGCTTAATCACGCTTTTCTTTTCTTTATTCTGGCATGCATTATCAAAGTAGAAAAACATGTGAATATGCCAAGGATTTTCAAACAGCTTCACTGGAACCCAATCAATTCATTCGGGAGTAAAGTAGGATATAAATCAAATAAATTAAGTTTTGACTCTTGTATACTCTAAGTGAGTCAGAAACTGGGTATTTTCACAGACCACTATATTTTGTGTCCTAAACAAAATGGGGCTCCCTTCATTCCATGTTGGGGTCCTTTTTTGTGAATGCCACCTAGTGGCTGTTTTAAGAGTGGAAAAGTTTAAGAAGCCCTGGTACAGAGGATGGTGTCAAAGATCAGGGTTTTCTCAATGGTGCTACCAAGGCTATGGAATTAGTTTCCCAGAGATTCTGCTCTATCATTATTATGTTAGAAGCTTTTTTGGATTCATTTGGGCTTCAATCACTTGGTCATTAGTTTGTTCTTTCACTGTATATCCTGCTCTTCTCCTGGATTGGCTAAAATCATACTAAAAGGCAAATAGTTTAAAATACACTTAAAAACTAATTAAATTATAATTAGTTTCTTTTTATCATCTGTATTATGTTGTTATATATTCTTTTTACAGTAGGCCCAAGGTATCTGCTGTGGATGGTTTGATACCAAAACCTTTAGATGCTCAAGTCAACAGCATAGTAAATTGACATCTTTTATATAAAATGGCAAAACCAAATATTGTTTTTTTGGATTTTTAAAATATTTTGAAGCCATGGATAGTTGAAATCCCTAGAAACAGAGAGCTGATGATATCATTATCATTACCATCAGCATCATCATCACCATTGTCATCATCATTGATGTATTTTGCTGACTTCTTCTTGATGTTTATATAGCTGGTTTCATAACAAAGTTAATGTTTGTGACAAAACCAGCTCAATAAATAAAACATAAAGAGCAATCCAAATAAATAAACAAAGTATGTAGCTATACCAAAGAGAAAAAATAACTGAAGAGGTAAAAGCCAAAGGAAGAGCATCCTCTTGTGACAAAACATCCTTCATACTTCACATTTACATTCAAGGTTACTTTTTACTCTGTTATGTCTATCCAAGTATGAAAATAAAACTTTTGAAAGCTTTGCAGAGAGAAATCTTCTGCTCCTTCCTACTGCTGAAGGATACATTTTATTCAACCTTTACATAACAGCTTGTCATATCATATTTAATTGGATTTGCTGCATTAATGTGGAATATCAGGTTTGCTTCAGGATTTTATGGAAGAAAGCAACACTTAAAAAGAAACCCCAAACCAAAATAAATTATCATTTCTGAAAACAGTTTGCACAGAAACTCAAAATGTTCACGAAGCTATTGCTATTTGTGCCAAAGCCAATCATTTTTAAATGCCAACCCAAAACCAAATGTGAAAACAAACCATCTCACACATGGAATGAATTTGTTAATGAAAACATCCACCAAACACTTAAAATATGCAGCCTCTTTCACTGGCTTGCATCATCACTGAGGTCAACCAAGGATGCCCAATCCATCATTATGCCCTTCTTGCGTTCTCTCACCACCACTTACATGGATTGGCGCCATCAGCTACTATTAGCATACGGAGCGAGGAAAGGTTGATATCTCGTTGATCTCTATGTGCTACTAATGCCCAGTGCATATCCCTGGATTTTACACAGGCAACTTTTGCTGGAGAGGAGAAGAGAGGAAAAAGTTCAATTTGAGCTTGAAAAGTTCGACACTTAGTTAAGTACACAATAAATCTCATAAGACACGCCACAAACAAACAGGAAGATGCAGAAGATTGGCATTTATTACTATGGTAAACAGAGGAAAATCCCAGTTTAGAAGTGTATGCTTTATAGCCTTCAGGGGTGAGGTATGTGTGGGAGGAAAATACATCCCAATACATCTTCCCAGCAAAAAAGGAAAACAGTGTGTGCATTCCCAAAGACATTTTTACCATGTTTTTATATCTTTTTGGGCCATTTTCGGCCAATGAAAGCCCTTTTTAAACAATATAAACAAATGTAACTCACTCCTTTTTTAAAAAAGGTCTCTCATGAGTCTAATTTAGGGGCCCAAAACATAGTGATAATGCCTTTAACTTTCTATAGCTGTGGTTCTCAACCTGTGGGTCTCCAGGTGTTTTGGCCTACAACTCCCAAAAATCCCAGGCAGTTTACCAGCTGTTAGGACTTCTGGGAGTTGAAGGCAAAACATCTGGAGAACCACAGGTTGAGAACCATTGCTCTATAGGATATTTTGGGAGAAATTGTAGTTTTATTTTAAATTGATCCCTGAGGAATTTCAGCCATCACCCTCACCAGCCAACATCATAGGTTAGATCTCCCCATGATGACCATCTCCCATCTGTTCAAAGCATGCAAGTATAGAAAGGTAACTCTTACCTTTGTACTGGCAAACCTTCTGTATCCATGAAAGTGGGTTCACTTTCATTAACGAATATGGGATGCTTATGACATGCATCATGTTCATTACACTCTGAAATCAAATCAAGGGAATATGGGTTTCAACAATAATAATGAAACAAATGGTCTACAATCTCAAAATCTTCTCCGTGTTGATAGCTGCCAATGTTTTGCTTTCTCAGCTCAATTCTGACAAGTCTGAAAAATCAGGAAAATGAACAGAGGTTTGGGTTTTTTTTGGGGGGGGGGTTGACCCTTAAATGAATGAGTGTTACCCAGAAAAACTACTTGCCTGGCTTCATTTTACCGAAATCCAAAGGCAATGCAAGAATAGGCTTTAAGCTGTGAATATACTATGGTCAACATTGATCTAAATTGTAGAATTAATAGTTTGACACCAAAGCGTGATGGGGCCTCATCAAACAAGAACTGAACAATGGCAGTTAAATTAATTTATTCTATAGTGTAGATACACCCTGAAAAAGCATTACTCCTCTGTTTTTAAAACCTCCATTTTCAGGAGTTGTACATCTTCAATTAAAATAATAGAGTTGGAAGAGACCTCGTGGGCCATCCAGTCTAATCCCCTGCCAAGTACCAGGAAAATTGCATTCAAAGCACCCCCTACAGATGGCCATCCAGCCTCTGTTTAAAAGCCTCCAAGGAAGGAGCCTCCACCACATTTGAACTGTTGAACAGCTCTCACAGTTTGGAAGTTCTTCCTAATGTTCCTAATGTTCAAGTGGAATCTCCTTTCCTCTAGTTCGAAGCCATTGTTCTGCATCCTAGTATTCAGGGTAGCAGAAAACAAGCTTGCTCCCTTCTCCCTTTGACTTTCCTTCATATAATTATACATAGCTATCATGTCTCCTCTCAGTTTTTAAAACATCCACTTTCAGGAGTTGTACCTCTTCAATTTTTATACAATGAGTTAAGAGGAGTTGTTTGACATTTTCCAAGGCTGCTCACTGTTGAACAAAGAAACCTACATTCAACAGGAATTTGGAAAGGTTTCCTCTCTAGCCAGCATCGATGCCAGTAAATTGCCCTTGCTTTTTTTGGAGGGGGGGGGATTCTGGGAGTTGCAGTCCAAACAGTAATGCTTTCATACTCTGACTCTAGCACTTCCAGTGTTGCTATGTTTTGTGCTGCAGGCACTTAAAATTAGAAGGATGATAATTGACCCCGCAAGGAAATGTGGTTAGAGCAACATGTTACAGCTGAAATGCTACTAGACTTGTAATGTGCCCCTCCCATCCCCTTTAGTGCCCCCCCCCATGCCTTGATCCCTCCTATCAGTCTTCACCCCCCCCCCCTCGGTTCCATACTTCTTACATTAACCTGTGTTTTAAACTGTTTTCTAATCTGGGGAGCTGTGTTTCCCCTTCCCAGGGCACTCAGTGACCATAATAAAGAATTGTATTGTGATGCTTTGAAGCTCTTTTGCCAGTTGTTGTCCTTGCCCCAATAACTTCCTGCTAAGAAAAAAACCCCAATTAATTTCTGTATGATTGGATTGCACCTATGGCATTTCCTAGGATACGTCTCCCCACAAAATAATCTCGAATCAGATTGCAAATGTGAAATAGATAAATCCCATTCTTCAATAGCGACTGCATGAAGCACGACTCACCGTAAGAATCCCATGCCACAAGCCAACATCCTTCTTGAAATCTAACACGTTCACAATTGTTTCAGCTGTACAATAAAAGAAGGGTTAGTGACAGAGTTATAAAACAGCCTGAAAAAAAACCTTCAGTTTAAGAAATAATTGAATACACATTCAATTGCCAAAAAATTGCCAAAAGAGGAACTGCAGAACCATTTGAGACAAATTGTTACTGACTGATTGCTCTTGGCTAAACTGTTGTTCCCTTTCTCTTTGACTCTTGTTTTCATTTGTATTACCTCTCATAATCAATTGTTTGTATGGAAACAGAAGTGTTTTTTATTTTAAAAATGTAGAAAATACCTATGAAAGAATACAATTTTAGGAAAAAGGACAACTCCACCTATACAGTTGTCAGATGTCTCTGCAACATGACTCATGATACATATCTCAAAGGCCAATGCACTCTCTTTAATGTGAGCAAGCATCAGAGCCCAGGAATTCTTCTACAGAAAAATTCCCTCTTCTATATTAATCCAAAACACAGAAAGATTACAATCCATGACACAAGCCTATCGGGACAGTTAAAATCAGCCTACATCCTATCCATGATCTTCCAACCAGAAACTCATTTATCTTGGTGCAACAGTCATTTCAACTGCTATGTAGTGTGCCAAGGATGAACAAATCCCATGAAATTCAGTTTTCCAAAGACAGGTCAAACCAATCATTGCTTGGGAATGATAGCTCTTCCATCTCTAAGCTAAATCTAGAAAGAACAGTTAGCATACTACATAGTATTTAAATTACTTCTTTTAGGAAGGAAACTTGCTGAAATACCTTCTGTATATCCACAGGCTTGTGTAAGAGCTTGACAATGGGTCAGCAGTGCAATTCTTGTCACCGTAACCCCGAGAACACTTCCATCTTTGCATGTTTTGTACTGCCAAGTAAATAAATAAGTATATACATAATTTTTTTTTAAAAAAAAATCCACATCAAGGCTGAATCAGGAGGGACAATCAACCGAGAGAGGACAGAATGAAAGGGCAGTGATTCTCAAGCTCTAAATCCCAAGGTACTCCCCACCTAAACAGGCATTTCTGGTATCCACCCAAACATACTAAAAGTGACACAGGCAATTTTTCTTTACAGACAGTCTCCAAGTTATGAACAGGATGAGTTCTGTAGGTTTGTTCTTAAGTTGAATTTGTTGGAATAAGTACATTTCAAAGTGAAACTCCAGCCAAAAATGTATATTGTTTAGCTTTGGATAGGACAGGGAAGGGTTAATATTCCTGTGGTGTTTGTTTTGCTGTCTGTGCTCCTGTTCAGGAGATTTTAGCACAATTTCTGTCCCTGTGATAACTGGATTTTGAAAAATTTTGCTTGTGGAAACAAGGATTGGAGACACCTTTTCAGTTGAGACACCTTCAGTTGAGACAACTCTTTCAGGAGTGAATTTCCCTTCCGATTGATAGATATCTCTTGCTACCTGTTGTCCCTGTTTTTAACTATGAGTTGGATGTTCATAACCTGGGGACTGGCTGTATAAGGGAAGGAATGCATCTCTGGGCTTTTCCAGATTCATCTAAATTGGTGGTTTTTAACCTGTGGTCTGCGGACCACCAGTGGGCTGCATGGACGAAAATCTGGTCAATGAGCCTCCTTCCTTTAATTTAATTTAATTTAATTTAATTGCGCTCCTTTCACACTGCCTACCACTCCTTCCCTGTCGCTGACCATGGCACATGTTCTGTATCAGAAGCTAGAGCTGATGTGGTCTATCCAATGCAATTTTCGGAATCAGCACCCCAAACCACATCTAAAGTTGATCAAAAACTTATTCATAATCCTTTTGGTACTAATGTTGAAGAGTGGTCCCTGGTCAAGTGGTCCCTGGCCAAAAAAAGTTGGGAACCACTGATCTAAATAAATTTGAGTTCTTGTGATAACACTCCTTGCATTATTCCAATGGTTGTTGTTGCTGCCTTCTCCTTTTATTCCTTTGGTGGAATGCTTGTAGCAATTTTTTGGATCAGCAATTGGGTTATTTGAATTTTTTAAAAGCCAGGATGCAGTTTTCTGAAATGCTCCTAAGGGTTGAAGTACAAATGTTCTCCAGTTAAAAAATAATTTAGAGTTAGTGAGGTAGACTGCAGAAGTACCATTTCATGGGTGCCTTGCTGCACTGTAATACAGGATGCCCCCCCCCCCCAAATAATTGCCATGCATAGGGAAATGAGAAATTGTAGCTATTGTAGCTATTGTTGTTGTTGTTGTTGTTGTTGTTGTTATTATTATTATTATTATTATTATTTTACCAACATAAATGCACAGTATGTCACAGCAAATGAGATTTATATGCTGGAATTTGTATGAAAAAATCACAAATCGAACACTTCCCAGGCGTCTAGGACTGTGTGATGTATTTTCAAATGATGCATGCAGATCCAAGTAAGGTGGATTTTTGCAGTTGACAGATCGTGATTTTGTTGATGTTTATTGTTTCCAAATGCCGGCTGAGATCTTTTGGCACAGCACCCAGTGCGCCAATGACCACTAGGACCACCTGTACTGGTTTATGCCAGAGCCTTTGCAGTTCGATTTTGCGGTCTTGATAGCGGCTGAGTTTTTCCTGTTGTTTTTCCTCAATGCGACTGTCACCTGGTATGGTGACATCTATAATCCAGACTGTTTTCTTTTCCACAATCATGATGTCTGGTGTATTGTGTTCCAAAACATTGTCAGTCTGGATTCGAAAGTCCCACAGTATTTTTGCATGTTAATTTTCCATGATCTTTGCAGGTTTATGATCCCACCAATTCTTTACTGCTGGCAGGTGGTACTTGTGACATAAGTTCTAGTGAATCTATTATTATTATTATGATTATGATTATGATGATGATAATTATTATTATTATACCCCGCTTTATCTTTCCCGAAGGATATTTTAACATAAAAGCATTAGCATGCAATTCAAAATGAACAAATATGCAAACATCAAAACAGAATTACATATGAAGAGTATTTTAAAAATTCAGTTAAAATCCATTAAAACATATTCAAGTTAAAAACCACAGCTAAATATACCTTTATTTACAAAATATTCATTACAAAATTTTACAAAACTCTTTCAGTGTTTTATATATATTTATATATATGCGGACATAAATATTAAAATATTGAAAAAATATAATGTAATATAATATATTTTTCTTAATTTTTCCTATGGATGGAGACCTTTGGGACACCCTGTATAATAACTCTGGTGATAGATAGATAGATAGATAGATAGATAGATAGACAGACAGACAGATGGAAAGGAAAGGAAAGGAAAGGAAAGGAAAGGAAAGGAAAGGAAGGGGCACTTTTTGCTGATATATCTCAGAACTAAAAATAAAACCCACTTGAGAATAGGAATAAAAAACTGAAGCTGGCACTGGGAATTGCCTGTAAATTGTGTGGGTCAGCAAGGACATCTTGCACACAAATATAGATAGATAAACTTGTTAACAATATCAACTAACTGTCCATCTGGAGAAAACCTCTGCACAAGAAACAGCATAGATGCTTCCTCTTATGCTTAGTCTTATATGTAATCAAAGTCAGGCAGCAGAATGAATGGCTAATGTACATT
The DNA here is from genome assembly GCF_037176765.1 of Anolis sagrei. Lineage (NCBI taxonomy): Eukaryota > Metazoa > Chordata > Lepidosauria > Squamata > Anolidae > Anolis > Anolis sagrei. The sequence goes on along the minus strand of NC_090026.1, from coordinate 117,615,611 downwards.
TTAAGGTATTAGCTCTACTTGAACCCCTGCTGATTCTGGGAAGCAGAAGATAAGATCTCATCTCACTTAACAGCAGGGCATAGAAAAGTAGCCATACTGGATCGGGGATCCTGGGAGTTATAGATGAAAAATAGTAGCATTTCCAAGCTCTGTGAAGCAGTAAGTCATTGTTTCTGCCCTTCTAACATTAACCAGCATCCCCATTAAAAATTAAAACACAACCAAAGCCATATATTATTCAACCACTAGGCTTTCAGGTTTTCTTTGCCAGCGGCCTGCTTCTGCATCCACATATCCTGCTAATTCTTTACACATCCTCTGCCTTCCATTATCCCTTATTCCCTAAAGAACCAGACAAAACTATTAAAAAACAACAACCTGGTATCAATACTTTATCAGGTCTGAACTGGCTTCAGTGGTAGGAATGAGTCTAAGTGCTGAATTGATCAGTCCTGATCCCTGGGGCTTTCCAGTCTGAAACCCTAGCAATACAGTAACCTGACTTATACCAACCAGGCTAGAATATTTGTTCTGCTGCACTCTGACTGATAGTGGCTCTCCAACAGAAGTCTTTCTCACCACCTCCTACTGGTACTATTGAACTAGGATGATCACATATTGACCCTATAACCATCCACATGCAGGGCCTTCCTTTTTTAAAAAACTACTTTGGAACAATCACTTTTGGGAACTCTACTTCCAGAGACAAACTCCATCAATTTCTCATCTTGTGTTTGGAGAAGGGCTGGTTGTGATGGAAAACTGCACTGGACACAAGTGGGCCAGACTGGAAAAAGCACGTAGCAGAGGAAGTGGCAATCTTCCTTGTGAGCCAGCATAGCTGGAAATGTTGCAGGAGGAGAAGTCTGGGGATAAAGCAGGTGGCACCAAGTGGTCTTTATACTTATGTCCTAGAGCACTGGCCCACCCACATCAATGGTAAAGGTAAAGGTAAGGGCTTCCCCTTGACATTAAATCAACCCTGGGGGATGGTGCTCATCTCAATTTCTAAGCTGAAGAGCTGCCGTTGTCCGTAGATGCCTCCAAGGTCATGTGGCCAGCATGACTGCATGGAGCGCCGTTACTTTCCCACCAAAGTGGTACCTATTGACTTACTCCCATTTGCATGTTTTCAAATTGCTAGGTTGGCAGGAGCTGGGGCTAACAGCAGAGCCTCACCCCGCTCCCCGGATTTGAACCATCAACCTTCCGGTCAGCAAGTTCAGGAGCTCAGCAGTTTAACTCGATGCGCCACTGGAGGCTCCTGGTCAATGGTAGCTATGTTATTTTTCTAGACTGGATGGGCAATTGTGAGTTAGGTTAGAGTACTGTATTATCAATCCATTCTCATTGTACCCATTCTCACACGTCCTTTACAAAGGATTTGCCTTCAAATGACCTACAATGCTCTATTTGGAACAGGGGAGTATTTTGCTATATTTTAAGGGCTTCTTGGGACATTTCCGGAGTAGGTGGGGGAAATGTCCCAAAATATGGCAGAAATGTCCTCTATGTCTCCCAGAGTGTATTGGTCTGGGGGAAAAAATCACTCAACAAAGTAGTCCCAGGGGTGGTGAAAGTAAACATATACCTGCTGAAATTGGATAAAGGTTAAAAAAACCCCCTGAAAATGGGTTTCTATGTAAAAATATTCAAAGCGATATCAGCTGCAAATGATATGTCTTTTATCCCTTCATATTGAGGAAAATGTACACTGAGGATGTTCCAAATTCTTTGAACCATGAACAGATTGGAGGCTCAATGTTTGACGAAAGCCAGCACATGTATAATATGACATTTAAAGAAGTAAGGAATGTGATATCCTCAACACAGGGAAAATATTCAACCCAGAGAGAGAGGACAAGCAACACATATATGCATGTACACACAGACACTAAATTCACCTCAATGTAAGCTGTGTCGTTGTTTGCATCTTTGATATGTGGAAACCAATCTCGAGGAGGTTTCGAAAGATGTTTTGACTCCGTGACAAACCACAGCAGTTTCGGCCAGCCTTGGATAGAAAACATAAAGCTTGAGTCATTTCTTTATTTTAGGCATCCCCGCTAAAGCAGCAGCCAGGCAGAAACAATAAAATAGCCATTCTTAACCTGAAATATATGTAATCTCTAGAGGGGTTTATGGATGTAATTCAGGTCTCTGAATCAATCATAAAAACTGGGGTTTTCCCCCCTTTGATTTTCTTCCTGTTACTTTGATTCTTTTTTTTCTACCACAGTAAATCTTAAGGTGCAAATTCAGCCTGGATTCTTTTTAATGAATAATGAGGCATAAATCTAACCTGCAGGAGAGAACTGATGAGCATGTATTAAAACTCAAAGCAAAGCAGGAGACAAATATTCACATGCTGATAGATGATTGCTTGCTTTATTTGTTTTTGAAACCAAATAAAGTGTGTTTCGACCACTGACAGAGCTGGCCTTCCTCATGGCCGATCAATATAGTTCTTTCCATTTCCTTGCAATGTGCATGAAGACATCGTGCGAGCCTACCTACCTTTAAACTGTGGTATTTCCCCCGTGGGGCTCTTAGGCAGTCCTTTATGGCACGCATCACTAGTCAAGGCCACAGTGACACCACAGCTGCCAAGCAAGAAGCCTATCTGTTGGCTTCCTGCATCCTAGTTGAAGACAAAGCAAGAGAGGACCCATGAAAATAAATCACAGAGGTAATGAGAAGGTCACTTCAAATAAAACACAGTTATGCAAAAGGCACTGGGCTTTGCTTAGCAAACCAAATGTGTTTTAAAGAAATCTGCTGTCATAATCTGAGCAAATTTACTATATTTAGTACCTTTGAGTTTTTGAGACAGAGGCCAAGAATATCACATCCTGAGAATTACACCTTGCTTTTTAAAAAACTAATTAAAATTCAATGGAAATTCCCAAAGTTCCCATTATTATTATTATTATTATTATTATTATTGCTGTTTTAGTTAATGTTTTTGAGGGGCTCTGGGAAATCTAAATTGAGCTCACAGATGCCTATGGCAGAGAAGAGAAAAGGCCTGTCTTAGGAAGAAGATTTAGGAAGAAGGTGTAAGCCAATTTAATTTATCCTTATGTAGCAAAAAAACAAAAAACAAAACCCTCACAAATTTAGTCCAACTTCCATTATGCAAGAATGTGGAATCATAAAATCAGATGTTGATTCTCAAAGGTAAGACAAAGTAGAAAGTAAGAGTTAATACACAGAATTCAGAGTTGTAAAATGTGATGACCTTGACAACTTTTTAAAAGAAACAGAACACAACAAAGCAAACCTTTGAGAAGCATTTATTTCAGTAATTTTTAATGATCAAGTTCAAAAACTGTCTCTGAAAACCAAAGGCTGAACAAATAATAGAAGACATTACTTGGAGGCTTTCTGGAGACATCTGGATGGTCATTCTTGGAAACAGATTATCAACACATATGGACTTTTGGTCACATTCAACAAAGCTTCTGTGGAAAGCAGACTGAATCCTCCCTAAAACGATTCCTCAAATGGTGCGCCATAGGTGGCCAATTGCTTTCATATCCACTTCAGGATTTATTCTAAGTGTTAAAGGAGAGACCCAAAGTGCTGGATTTATTTTAGGAACAGAATTTAGCACCTTGGGGCCCAACCAGACAATCCCTAAAATGCGCACCCTCCCACGTTTGAACGCCCCACGTAAAAGCCAATGGTTTAGGGACAAAGCAGGAAACCCTGCTTTGTCCTGAAGTAATTTGTCAGCTTTTAAAAGACCCGGGTCTTTCCAGCTGCAAGAGCTGAGTAGATGGGGACCAGAGATCACACTGAACAACTTCCAGTACCCATCCACACAGCTGTCTGTTTTTATAAGCTCTTAGCCCCTCACAAAAACCACTTAAAAGCATTTTAAAAAGGAAAATAATTCACCTGGCCACTATTCCCCCTTCTCCAGAGCTCTCCTGCAATGTACCAATGACGCGCCAGGGGAGGGGGGAGGAGGAAAATCACTCCTGCCCCCTTCTCCTGGCACATCATTGGTATCCGCCAGGAGAGCTCCACAGAAGGGGGAATGGCAGCCAGGTGAGTTTTCTTGGCGGTCACCCCCTTCCCCCCGGAAAGCACAACCTTTCGGGGGGGGGGGGACGGGACTTTAATCCAGGATTAATCCTAGGTTAAAGGGCTGTAAGGAACTGCCCTTGGATAGCTCCTTGACAATCCAAACTAAAACTCCATTTCTGACATGAAAAATTCCTCATGATGCTTGAGTTTGGATTTTTCCAAATAGGGAGCAGTTGCAATTTTTGGCAGCATTGAGTCAAAGAAGTATAACTGCCATTGTATAGTTTACCATTCTTGCCTCTTCTCCTTTTCGTCACATAGGTAAAACATATAAACATATGTTCTGTCTTGACAAAAAACTAGTTAGAAAGGAGAAGATGCCTCTTCTGTTTTTGGCTCCCTTGTTTCAATGTATACAGCCAATCAATGTTATTTTTAAAAGGACTTAAATTATGCATATGGAACCCCCTTGATATGCAACATGAATCTGTTCAAGAGTTCAATATCCTAATTTGTACATACATGCTTTAAACTGCTCCAAGTAGAAAATAATTTCAAAGCAAAAAAAAGAGAATTTTGCAGAGAGCATTAAACATTACAGTGATCTGATCACAAAGCAAAGAAATTCTGCAAGAGAGAAGTGAGAGAAACAAGAGGATGGGAAAAATTTAGTTGCTATCAACATAAATAATATTATAGACAGATCTGATTTCCGCAGCTTATTCAGTTTTGTTTTGTACATACAGTTAAAGTGTTTACTAAGTTATTTGACTCAGATAAAAGACATGCATCAATCCCCCACTTCGTTGCGCCAGCTTCCCCCCATCCTATTTGAGGAAATGTTTTACTGAGTTGATGAGTGTGTGTATATTGAATTTCGAATGACATGATGGGATGAGAAACTAATTCATGATTGACTTGTATAACCTTTTTCAAAGTTCAGACATCCAGCACGTTCTCAACTCTATTTGCATTTTCTGCTTATTGTAATCATTATTAGATATTTATTTCCAGTTTGGACATACTTTTGCAAGAAAAGTCTTCAGAAATGAGCTCTCATTTGGTTTGGCTTCTATGAAAATCCAGACAGAAGGAGGAGTCCCCTTTTTAAGATAAATAGAAAGAGATAAAGAGGATGAAATTATGCCATTTTGGGGGAAAACGGTGCATGCTGCGCTGTCAAGTAGCTCAAGGAGGACCTGAATTAGCCAGGGCCTAGGAAATCTACAAAAGGCATTAATACATGGCAGCAGATAAGCTAAAAATGCATCCTACAATAGGCTGGGATTGATGTTATCAGCTTGCCACTTCTTTCCTTCATCCATTCCTAAAAATAAAGTTTCTCTCTTTCCTTGTTGTTACTAAATCTCACTTCTAATGTCATCATTTACAAGTCATGCCAGTGGTTTCTTAGCCAAAGTAAATCATTCTGACTTTGAATAGCAGCATTCCAAGGTCAACACATTCCTGTAATTTCCTTACCTATTAAGATCCTTCCCTTGACTTATTCCCAGGGCAAGTTAAAGAAAGATAGATAGACAGGTAGAATTTACATTCACAAGCCCAAAGTCAATGTTAGAACAGGGGCTTTAACATTTGCAAATCCAGCTTTAGTTGCTTGGGCTTCCTGACACACAGATAATACTCAATCTACCATCTTGGTTTCGAAACAAAGGTGCGTAAGAAAAGCATGTACTCCATAGGATGTGTGATAAGCTCTCTATATCTCTCTTCTGAACTTGATATGGAAGAGGTGGAAAGGCATAAAAGAGGAGAAGAAAATTCTACATATATAAAATATTGCTTATTGCTCAAATGTATCTCAAGTAACATCAACCTCCGGGGCACTGCACAATAAACACTGCTCTGTGTTCCATACGTTTTCTCCACAGTTCAAGAAAGCATTTGAAGAATACAAAGCATCACGCAGGCATATAGGACTTAATAAGTACACTGATTTATAGGTTTTCTTTCCTTCTGCTTTGGATATCACTCACAAAATCCTCTTTTGGCAAAGTAGCGTATACAGTAGTGTTTCTCAATTTTCCTAATGACGCGACCCCTTAATATAGTTCCACATGTTGTGGTGATCCCCAACCATAACATTATTTTCATTGCTACTTCACAACTCTAATTTTGCTACTGTTATGAATTGTAATGTAAATATCTGATATGCAAGATGTATTTTCATTCACTGGACCAAATTTGGCACAAATACCCAATACGCCCAAATTTGAATACTGGTCGAGTTGTGGTGACTGATTTTATCATTGGGAGTTGTAGTCACTGGGATTTATAGTTAACCTACAATCAAAGAGCGTTCTGAACTCCACAAACAATGGAATCGAGCAAACCTTGGTACACAGAACTCCTATGACCAACAAAAGCACTGGAAGGGTCTAGTGGGCATTGAGTTTGGGAGTTGTAGTTCACCTACATCCAGAGGACACTGTGGACTCAAACAATGATGGCTCTGGACCAAACTTGGCACGAATATGGCCAAATGTGAACACTGGTGGAGGTTGAGTAAAACAGACCTTGACATTTGGGAGTTGTAGTTGCTGGGATTTACAGTTCACCTACAATCAAAGATTATTCTGAACCCCAACAATGATAGAATTGGGCCACACTTCCCACACAAAACTCCCATGACGAACAGAAAATACTGTGTTTAATGATGGTCTTTGGTGACCCCTTTGACACCCCCCTCATGACCCCCCCAGAGGTCCCAACCCCCAAGTCGAGAAACACTGCTATACGGCCTGTCAACTGACAGCTCTCCACCTCAAACTCCTTTAGAAAAGCACTTTACCTGCAGAGAGACTTGTAGTATTGTTTGGACTGGGGAAAAAAAAACTCAGTCAGTTCAGAAACACTGACAGTTATTCTGGAGATGGCCAGGTTTAATGACAAAAAGGCAAAGTGACCTTTACACAGAGAGATGTCCTCTCCCACTGGTTTGTCAAAATAGTTCCCCTTGTTTATGGAGGGCTTGAGGCAGATTCAATAGGAAAATATGCAACATTACCAGAGAGAGAAAGGGGGAGAGAGGTGATCTCCTGGAAAAACAACAAGTCCTGTCAATTCTGTGGTGCTAATCACCTTTTTTGGGCAGGTGAAGAAGACAGAAGGGGAGGGAGACTAACTGCCTTGAATACAAATTGGTATGATTTGCTATTTCAAAACCTAGTAGTACCTCACCTTCAAGCCTTAAAATCCTTCCAAAGGATTACTGAATGCTGCGTGTCACTAGAGGGTAAACAGACATTATTATTTTATGTGTGCATATCCACACAGGTTTTCATCCTATAGTCTCCAGCCCTGTCTTACAGAGAAAACAAATACCTGCCCAGACTTTTCATTAAAACAAAGCAATGGAAAATATTTGTTCCTGACTTCTATTTCTCAGGTAATTCAGCAGCTGTGCCTCCAAGGTATTCGAGGGTCTTGGCCTACGCAAAACTTACAGCCAGCTGGAAATGACAGGCATTTCCTTGTACGCTGCCTTCCCAGGAATGTTTTCCCTAAGAAAAGAGAGGGAGTCAATGGACAAGGTCATAGAATGACTGGCTAGATTCTTAGGTTTCTGCAGCTTTGTGACATTGAAAACCAATGTGCCAATTATAACTCAGCTTAGGTTTATTTACATGACTCCTGCTCTAAGCAAAATCCAACAATTCAGGTGAAGGCAACTGAAGAATGTTGTTCACTTAGTTCTCTCATTTCTACTAGGACCTCATACTTGTTCTCTTGTCCTAAGTTAGGATTGGAAAGTACATTGAGAAAAGCAGCATTAGAGCATAGTCCTCAATTGGTTGTAAAATTCAACCACTAGAAAATGCCTACTCAACCCTGCCCCAAGGAAACCCAATAAAAACCAGGACAAGCGTATCATAAAAACCAGGACTGTGGCACAGCTGGCTGGGAGTCAGCTGCATTAAGATCACTACTGACCAAAAGGTCATGAGTTCGAAGCCAGCCCGGGTCGGAGTGAGCTTCCGACCAATTTGTGTAGCTTGCTGTTGATCTTTGCAGCCCGAAAGACAGTTGCATCTGTCAAGATACCGCATATGCGGGGAGGCTAATTTAACTAATTTATGACACCATAAAAATCTCCAGCTAGCATGCAAAGAATGAGGAAGTACTTCATCAGTGTCACAGATGGATGGTGAAGTGACAGCTTCCCTGGTGGCCAGAATACCCTCATCAAAAGCTGGAATGTTAAGTAGCCTCTGTGTGTCTCTCTGTGTGTATGTGTGTGTGTGTGTGTGTGTGTGTGTGTGTGTGTGTGTTGTGTGTCTATGGCATTGAATGTTTGCCATGCATATGTATATTGTAATTCGCCATGAGTCCCCTGCGGGGTGAAAAGGAAGGAATATAAATACTGTAAATAAATAAATAAATAAATAAATAAAGTATAAAGCATTGTGGAACAGGTGCATGTAATATCAAAAAGAGGTACAGGAAACTCATAGCACCTTTACCATCAACTGTGGGGAGCTTTTGGGGAGTACAGCCCAATTCATTAGATGAATCTTCCCAGCAGTAAGACCCCAAACCAACTTGGGGTCACACCCGATGTCTTTTTATGTTAAGATTAACCCAGTTATCTCTTTGAATAGTATCATAACAAGATGCCATAACCTAGAAGTATTGGTAATGTAGTAGTAACACAGAACGAACAACAATGGTAAGTGCATTACTTCTGGACTAATGCCATTACTAACTGCAATTATTTTTGAAAAACAAACATAATGAATGAGAATAGTGTTGTGGTTTTGGTGGGGCACAATAAGTAATGTTGACTCTTACCCCTACATTTTATTTGGGAGGTTCAATTGGGGACTTCCTTTGGCTTTTTTAAATATAAGGGAGCAGAAAAAAAATAAAACAAAGGCAACCAAAAAGAAGTGCAACAATACAGAGAATAATTAGTTATCCTTATCATAACTAAGTAACTTTGTAGGAGTAATTAGTTGTCCCTACTATAATCAAGTAATTTTCTAAGCAACTACGTTGAAGCCAATAGATGCTCTTGCAAATAGCATTAACTTAGAAATCAAACAGGAAATTAATTAAGATAAACGAGGTAAGGGCAAAGCAGAGGAGCAAAGAAGGGAAGTTGAACTTTTAGAAGCAGCTTGAAAGTGGAAGAGATAAGGAAGGGTGAGATAAGGAAGTGGGAAGAGGGAAGCAGTGGGCTTTAATAAGGAAACAATGGGAACGAGAAGTTACACAAAATAAACACATGGTAAAAAGGTGAGAGACTTGAGAAGGTAGAATTTGCATTTTTCAGCCAAATCAATTATCACATATAGATTAACACAGTTCTCACCATGTTTACAAGGAGAGAGAACAATAGTGGGAAGGACCCTTCACAGAACTAGTAAGGAATGGACCATATATATTAGATGATATTAAGGTTCTGAGTCAACGTTGTACCGTAACAATTCCTTATGTGGTGCTCTTGAGATTTTTAGACTATGTGTGCCTTTGAGATTTCCAGTATCTCAACCTTAGGCTGATAGAAGTTGAAGTTCAAAAATCAGTAGGATGTCGAGTTGGTAAAGGTTGAAAAGAGCCTTCAGCTGGTCAAGTCCACTTCACTCCCACTTAAATGTAATTTTTCTCCTAAAGCCTTTTGCCACTGTATCTATTGCATAAACCTAACAGTGACCAAATTATATTTGATCTGCAACCTTATGTCTCATGAACCATGAAATTCTAACAAGTGAAATACATCCACAGACAGAAGGAGTGCTACACCGAGATGGAGCGACAGGAAACACAATAGGTCATTAGCATGACAATGCACACAACAGAGCCTCCAGACAATGTGAGATAGAAATCAGGTACTGAAACTGATTAAGCAGAACTCTTTTGGGGATGGTCCATCCATGAAGTGCAATTTCACTTCATTAGTTGCACTCCATTTCCTGCTGTATGTAAGCAAACGCAGGTAATAAACACAAACACACACATTGCCAAGACTACAAATTCTTATTTGTCAAGAAGACCACAAATACTAGGTAGCTGCTGTAATGTTTTTCTGTGTCACAATGCAATACACAATCTCCTCAAATTATCTTTATACTTTTGTGACAGCATGATATTTATTTTCAATAGCAGTCTTGATATGATTCAAGCCCACTGTCTAAACGCTTCCAGTTACTTTCACAAACATTTCAACAGAAAAGGCAGAGTAAGACACGCAATTATTTTTGGCACATTTTTCTGCAGATGTCTATTCAGATGTATGCAAAGATAACCTTATGAAATTCTTATGGTCAAGTCCTCATATACAGAATGGAGCACCTATACATTATTTGGGGCTGGGAGAGGGAGGAAAGGATGAAATCTGGTGGGTGCTGCTTCACATGTCATTTTTATTCGTGCCAAAAAGAAACATCTTTATTGAATTTCATCTTTTCTACAGTACTATAGTGTCCTGAATTTAAAACTGGGCTGTTGTGCAGCTAGTTAGTAGCCAGTTGCATTAAATCACCACTGACCAAGAAGTCATGAGTTCGAAGCCAGCCTAGGTTGGAGTAAGCTCCCGACCATTAATAGTCTAGCTTGCTGTTGACCTATGCAGCCCAAAAGACAGTTGCATCAGTCAAGTAGGAAGTTTAGATACCGTTTTATGCAGGAAGGCTAATTTAACTAATTTACAACACCATAAAACCTTCCAGCAGCATGCAGAAGAATGAGGAAGTACTCCATCAAAGGACCCGATGTCACAAGTGGATGGTGAACCAGCAGCTCCCCCTGTGGCTGAAACCGAACATACCTTCATGAAGCCAGAAAAGCTGGAATGTTAAATTGCCTCTGTGTCTGTCTATATATAAGCTGTATGTCTAAATGGCATTGAATAAATAAATAAATGTTGAATTTTGCAAACACAAATGCAAATATGAAAAAAATCAATATTTGTCACAATCTATTTAAACCTCACAGAAATGAAAATATCACCAGAAAGGCTGTAGATTCCATAGAACTGATTTTCTCTCTCTCTCTCTCTCTCTCTCTCTCTCTCTCAGAAAAGCAAGTTAACTTAACCAAGATTCATCTAGTCTAACATCCATTCCAGCTTCTCTGTGTCCTTAATAACTTTGCTAGACAGCCATCTAATATTCATACTAATGCAGGAAAAACTAAAATGTGCTACACTAAAAAAGTCCTTTTTTGTTAACTCTATAGAGGTCATGATTCAACACTAATCAGTGTATCTGCAATATAGTCAATCTAGTTTTGAAACCAACTAAACAACACAAACAGAACTTCCATTTTTAGCTGATCCCAAAGAGTATTGCTATTTTTCCACTACAACTAAATTGCCTTTTGAAGTTTCTCTCAAGAATAAATGCATTTAGGAATAGCTTTGCCCAAATGCATGATCCAAAGAACTAATTCAAAACCAACTCTGAAAATGAGTCAGTCTCTTCCACATGAGGATACAATTATTACATATCATATACACTCTGGAGTAGCTCTTTCAAGTCCCCATAAATATAGGTCTAAATATAATTGTCTGTTACATCAATTGTCTGTTACATCAATGTCAGCTTAGCAAGTCCACAATTGTGTATGTTTCATTTATTTTGTGGGTGAATTCCATTTGGAGCTGGGCATAATGTGCTAACTGAACACTGGCAAGATTGCAACTGTCTTTAAGTTTTCTGAAGAACTAAAGTAAATGTTGGAAGTCTTGCCAATATAGCACCTTGGCCAGAAATTTAAGAGCAAAACAATAGTGTAAGCAAGTCTTCCACTTTCCCAGGTTTGCAGGATTAGAGCCACTAAGTAATTCTCAGGAGCCCCTGGTAGCGCAATGGATTAAACCCTTGTGCTAGCAGGACTGCCGACCGAAAGGTTGGCAGTTCGAATCCAGAGAGCGGGGTGAGTTCCTGTCTGTCAGCTCCAGCTTCTCATGCAGGGACATGAGGGAAGCCTCCCACAGAATGATAAAACATCCAGGTGTCACTTGCGCAATGTCTTTGCAGATGGCCAATTCTCTCACACCAGAACAGACTTGCAATTTCTCATTTCACTACTGACACGAAAAGAGTAACTCTCAGTCTAAATTCAAGCCAAACCCAATTCTACTTAGCAGATAATTTTTATCTACCTTCCTGGTGTTTCATGCTTACTTTAAGAGAACAATCATAATTGATAGCCCTTCTCAGAATTTGGTGTGCAATTGATACTGCTATTTCTCCATGTAAACCAGTGGTGGCTCACATTTGGTCTTCCAAGTGTTTTGGACTTCAGCCCCCAGAATTCCTGAGCATTATTAGAGAAGCTGGCCAGGGCTTCTGGGAGTCCCAAACACCTGGAGGACCAAAGGTTGGACCACCATTGATGTAAACAATGTTGTTCTTTCGGGAATCCTGTCTTGACATGGAACACAAAGCATCAAAAGAAATGAGAACTTATGGGCAGCTCCTACAATTACTAATCAAATGAGATCATAAAGCAAGTCTTCCTTTTCCTCTTTAAGAGACTCTTTTGTGGGAAGGAAAGAAGAAGCAAGAAGTGGGGTTACAACTTCACCTGTATAAATCATAAAATTCTGCGAGTGAAGCAAAACACTTGTACAGTAAAAGCTCCATCTAGAAGAACTCTGACTACCTCTAAGTGGTGTCCTTAATGTGTTCATTGCACTTGAACTATCTGTAGCATATACAGCTTGTAGACAGTTTTCAAACAAAATCAAATACATAAAATACAGATGAGTTCCAGTGAAGCTCAGATGGATTAACTAGACCATGCATATAAGGACTATCTTCTATTTTTTTTAAAAAGTTACGTAAGAATCCCTACACATGTTTCATTCCATCTCCAAATCTGTGACCCACTCAGGTGGTCATGTCCTGTGACAATTTGTTCTGACAGCAATTGCAACAAAGACAAGGAGAGGCATTTTTCTCTTACCTTTCTGGTAAGTGGCACTTCAATAGGAACAGGGACAACTTCTGCAAGTAAGCAGCCATAAAATGCTACCATAAAAGCAGCAGGGTCATTGTTGGGGAATACTAGCGCTACCTATAAAACAACAGGAGGGAAAACGATTAAGTACAGTCTCAGAACATATTTTCCTACTTTTGGCTAATGCACAAGAAAAATTTCATGTCTGGGAAACACAACAATTTCAATTGGATATGTTAGATTTTCAGAGAAAGTAAGTCACACCGGAGATGTTGACATCAGAAACAAGGAGCAATGAGATTTTATAAAAGCAAGCTACACTTAACAAGAAGCTATTGTACCTTTGACTTATGAAAGATGTACTGCTGATGTCAACTATCCTAGTAGGCTTTCAGACAGTTAATACCTGAAGACAGATGGCCCTAATGGCAATGGAATAGTGAATTTATTCTGTGTTTTAGTACAAATTTTAAAAGAGTTGTGTTGTCGAAGACTTTCAAGGCCAGAATTACTGGGTTGCTGTGAGTTTCCCAGGCTGAATGGTCATGTTTAAAAGAGTTGTCCAAGTTCAAACTGAATTTAGAGTTGTTTTATTAGCACACTAACACGAGAGCAAACATTCAAACGTTAATGAATAATAATGGAAGATTAAACAAAAAATATACACATCGACATGTCATCGCTACTTCCTCTAAGTAAGTAACAGTAGCAGTCCAAAACATCTGGAAGGCCAAAGTTTGCCTATGCCTGGATTAGATCCATTGGGTTCCCTGATTGTCCAATTTTAACTTAATCAGACTGTAACCCCACATGGTTTAAACTATTAATAGTGTAAGCACTGTGTTTTTAATCACTTGCAAAAGGTCACATTGATAAACTATTTAGCCACAGCCTTCCTACAACTACAAGAGGGCTCTCTCGGGTATATGGGATTGTGTGTGTGTTTCTCTGTGTGCCCACAAAATTACATTTCTGTATCAAGTTTATGTACATGAACAAAGGGGAACATTAAGGGAGTTATCCCAATTATAATTTTGTTTCACCTTACTGCCTTCACTCGATAAAAAAAAAACATGTAGCAGAAAGCCATTTCTCTTGTCAAACTTAGAAGCTATGCAATTAATTTCCCCTCCCATTCCAGTGCTACATTTCACTCCAATATTTTAAATTATATTTTTTCTATCAGCATATATAAAAGGAAATAAGTGTTATGTAGCACTGATATATGCCTCAGTCATACACACACAGGAAGCTGTTTCATACTGGTCCATCTACTACTGTCAGTTTTGGCCAGCAACTGCTCTCCAGAGTTTCAGGCATGATTCATTCCTAATCTTATCTAGTTAAATCAGGCATGGAGAAACTTCAGCCCTCCAGGTGTCCCACAAGTCCTAACGCTGCAGTGGTTCTCAACTTGTGAGTCCTCAGATGTTTTGTCCTCCAAGAAATCCTAACAGCTGGTAAACTGGCTGGGATTTCCAGGAGTTGTGGACCAAAACACCTGGGGACACACAGGTTGAAAACCACTGCCTGGTTTTCAACCTGTGTGTCCCCAGGTGTTTTGGCCCACAACAGGCTGTTAGGAAATGTGAAAGTTGAAGTCCAAAACATCTGGAAGGCCAAAGTTTGCCTATGCCTGGATTAGATCCATTGGGTTCCCTGATTGTTTCCCATTCAGGAATCTTCCAGCCACAACGCTGCTCACCTTTCAAAATCCAACAGAGTAGCATTCAGGGTATGTAGTATGGTCACTTTCCAGATTCTCTTTAAGGATTGTTTCTAAATCTATATTTTTCTAGGATTTTATTTATGTTTGTATGTATTTATTTAATGTGTTCTTCTGTTTTAGTCTATTTTTACTCATACAATCTCACATTAAATGATCAGTTTGCAATTGTTTTCTGACAATGACTTGTGAAAAAAGGCTCTCATAATGGCAGCCCATAATTTTGGTATTCCATTCTCAAGGATTTTCTTTCTTTTTTTCCACAAAACTTGTGCCCCTCCCTACATTCTTCAAGACTATCCTTGGTCACAGCTACCTTTTTCTCATTGGGCTGGTATTATAATTTGGCTGCTGGTATCACCCATTAAATATGTAAGGCCATATATGAAGACACCTACATGGACTACCTTGATTAGTATGATATTATTGCCTTTAAAACAGAAGGGAGACAAGAGAAATGAAGGAAATTAATTATGTATGTGTGTGTGTGTGTGTGTGTGTGTGTGTGTATTGGGGGGGGGGACTTTTTGAAATCCCATAAGATTTATCTCCATTGAAAAATTCTGGATCTTAATGTTTTGGTATATAACTGCATGTCATAACCTGGCTTTCACCCTCAGGATACAGTTAAGTACGTAACTGTTCCAAAAGTAATTTCAAGAAAAAGATTCACTGCTATACACAGTAATTTGAGGGAAGGCAAAGGCAGGCAGGATGTGCAGGGAAGAAACCTCTAGCTGTGCTGTCATCTTCCTGGTTTCTCTTGACTTATTTACTCTGCGGAGGGCTTCAGCCCACTATGGCTATGACTTAGAGACTTAAACACAGTCATAAATCAAGATGAAAGATTCTGGAAACTTGTTTTGGCTAAATGCCAAAGCAGACAGTGATTTAAATTAAACATCTGTTTGCAGTCTCTTTAGTTTTATTCTTCAGGATTACTTATGAAAACAAAAAATGCAGAAAATTGCATCTTTACTGAAGGGCCTGTACCAACATCATCCAGTCCCTTTGGGCAGCATTCTAAAGTTGAGAAGCTTTAAGATGGAAGAGGGAGAAATACTCCACAGCAATACCCTTCTGGTAAAGCCATAGGCTGCAATGGCTCCCAACCTTTGGTCATCCAGCTATTTGGAACTTTATCTCCCAGGAGAATCAAAGGTTGGGAACATGGAAGATCCTGTTGGAAGGGACTATTGTGGGGAGGGTGAACCAGTGGGTATTAGAAGGCTCTGAAGAACTTAGTCTAATCCTCCTCCACATTCATTAACATGGAAGATCCTGTTGGAAGGGACTATTGTGGGGAGGGTGAACCAGTGGGTATTAGAAGGCTCTGAAGAACTTAGTCTAATCCTCCTCCACATTCATTAACTCAGAATGGCTCGTTTTGCACTTGCCCAAGATCCTTCATCACCTGTATGCAAACTTTGTTCAATGGAGGCATTCAGGGAATGCATATTCATCAGACCAGACTTCTTTGAAGCTGTGAGACTGGTAGAAATTTAGGACATTGTTTATAGCTACTTATTTGCATTTATGCTGGGCTATTATTATTGTTTTATCTATCTTATAGTTCGCTTCAAACTTTCAGCACAAGGGACTTCAAAATGATGCACATTCTGTAACACAGTGTACATTTTTTTAACCATCAACAGAGACATTTCTGTCCAGAGTTATCAGTATTCTTATGCAAATTCACACAGAAACAACAGCTGTTTGAAGACTTGGACATCTTATGAGCTAGA
This sequence comes from Anolis sagrei, assembly GCF_037176765.1. NCBI lineage: Eukaryota > Metazoa > Chordata > Lepidosauria > Squamata > Anolidae > Anolis > Anolis sagrei. The sequence goes on along the minus strand of NC_090026.1, from coordinate 117,599,177 downwards.
AGTAAGATCAGACTGATTCCAAGAGAACATATTTGCATATTTGGCTCTAGGCGTAACAAGGCAGCATCCTAAAGCAATCAGGAAAAACCATTGGTATCATCATCATAGAGAAAATGTTTCTCAGGGCCATTTCCCAACAGAATTCCTACCCTACTATGAATTTCTTTGAATGTCTACGCAAGCGGCTGTGAATAGGTTGGGAGGCAAGACCGAGGCCTGCCCCCCACCATGGAAAGGGGCTACCCACATCCCTATTGTTTTGCCATCATGGTAGTCTATGGTATATACAAGATGGACAAGAGTGTGAAAAGGAAGAAATTACAAAGCAATCATGGGAGTCTAATTTGGTCCAAATCTAATACTGGCATAGGAATAGGCTGTTTGTGGACAGAATACTCCAAGTACAACAAAAAGAGGGGGATTGCAACCCATGGTGGAGATAAACAAGGATGGCACATATGGTTACTGTATAATTAGGACACAGATATCTATATAACAGAGTACATAGGAAATAGTACCTAGGTACATAACTAATCAAGATTTGGGCAGCGGAAAATGGATAATGAGAGAGATCAAAGAGTCTAAGTGGACAGTGGGGATGAAATGAGAAAAGGTCAAATTGCCAATGAAGCTACACTAAGAGGTAGACCATTATCTTGATGGATTCAGGTCACAATGATGCAGGTGCAGTGTAGAGACATTGAAGCGAAAGAATCAAGCCATTTTTTTACATGGTAACCCTGAGGGACATATATCAAAACCTGATCATACAAGTCTTTAGAAATTCATAAACAAAAATATACAGGCTTTTATAATAAGTCGCTATTAAAAATGGCCACTGCTGTTCCCCTACAAAGAAGCTTATGCTAGGCACCCTTATTAAAAATGGCTGCTGCCACTCTGTTCCACCTCAGGTGCCCAACGTGACTGTTCTATGTTGCTGCTGAACTCCATTCAGGGCAAAATAGAAGACAAGGGAAGAAGCAAGGAGAGAGGGGTGCCTTTCTTTCTCCAGTTTGAACATAGGATGGGTAATGGAGTGGGTTTTCTTGCCTCTACCTTTTCTTACTCCCTATTCTAGCATTAACCTGTGTACAAGTTGATCCAGGTTTTTGAGGGTTATTTTTGCAATATTTTTGTCATTTAAACACAAAAAATATATGGCATATATTAAAAGATGGAAATTAAGAAATTCCTGGTGAGTGTTTTGAAGGGAAATATTGTTGGAGTGTATACTGCCTTCACTTCAGGCTGAAAGAAAATATGTTCAAAGGACAAGAGTTTCCCAACCACTATAGTTTCAGTGGTTTGACTGTATCTCACCTCATCACTGTTGGACTGAGATGAGATCATGAGGAAGAACATGCACAAAAACACCTTCATTAAAGAACACTTTCTGGACCCACTCAAAATTGTTATGATCTTATGCCAAGTCTCCCAACTTTCAAGTATTAAAAAAATCTAGTTATCCTGAGCATTTTATTAATTAGCTGGCAATATTCATAGGTTCAAACCTAGTAGTCTCTCCAAACAAGGCCTTCATTGTCTCTGGGGTCTCCCTGAATACAAAGAGGACACACAGACTCTATAAAAATTAATTTCATCCACATGACATATATCATAATGGTTTGTATATAAGGAGGCCTTTGTGAGATAAAGTACATTTTTTTAAAACCGAGGAAAATATAATTTCATCAAAAAGTAGGCTATTGCTGTAAATTTTATGTAGTTTGCTAACCAATTTATTGAAGTTAGTTTGTATTATGACATAATCATTTAGTATTCCAAATGAACACAAGTGAGGCATAGTTGGTCCTCTACATTTTCTGGGGTTAGGGGCATAGTAAAAGTGTAAATCTGTGAATAAAAATGTTGCTATTTGTTACATGCAAGAACATGTCTAGGAATTTCTAGACCCTCCAGCATGATGGCATGCTCAACTTCTGCTGCAAGCTAATCATAGAATTGCACTGGTGGACCTTCAGTGTCCTACAGAGAACATTTTAATGAAATCCATGACAAATCAAATTACAAAGGTCAAACCCGCAAATGTGATTGTTTGACTGTACTACAAAGGCTCTAAATGAAAGTGTAGGCACTTACCCTGTCTCCTGGTCGCACCATAGGTTCTTGCTTTGTGCCCAATTTATGCAGTATATTGTAAGCAACCTTCATACTGCGAGTCCAGAGTTTGCCTATAGACAAAAAAACAGTGTAAACATTATAATTAAAATGGATTATACATTTTTAAGCCCAAGTGAGTCAAAATACAGCTCATTCTCATCACACAGAATCAAAAAGCTTTACTGTGCTCCAGAATCTGAGACCCTGATATACCATAAACTTCATATTCATTTACATTCAGATTCACATATTTTACAAAACAGGAATGGTTTAACCGTGATGCTTGATATACTATAGAATCGGTCCTTACTGTTAGAATAGAGACCCTATCATGCACTGTATTGCAGCAAAATTGTATTGTGTGCTTGTATTGATCAACTGTTCTCAATCAACTCTCAACAAATCAGAAGATACTGTTGGTTGTGTATGAAAGGCATTGCCAAACACAGCATACTAAGCACCTAGCAGACCTAGCATAGCTCATAGGCCATATATTTTGAAGGTTTATGGACAAAAGCAAAAAATGTCATGTCTGTCCTAAACCCATATAAGTCCCATGTAAGTTTGAAAGAAAACTGATTTCCAAAAAATATGTATGACTATAACCCACTGAATCATTGCAACTTGATTACATTTACAACTGTAAAATTATTTATTATATACTAGCTGTCCCCCTGCCATGCGTTGCTGTGGCCCAGTCTGGTGATCTGGAAAATAAAGTAATGAGAAAGTGTTGGTTTCTAATATATGTAATTCCTTTATGCTTGTGAGTAAACAGTATGTCTTGTTGTTTCTTTGTCAGTGTTGATGTGGAGAACATGGCAGTAAAAGTGAGAGAAGTGTGCAAGTGTTGCCTTGCTAGCCCAAGTGAATTGGTTCACTTTTGATATATCTCACAAACTGATTGTTTTGTGTTGTTTTGATATTGGCAAGCATTCATCATGTGTACTTCTGCAGGGCACTGTTCACGTTCAAGCTCTATTGAAAATTATGCAAAGACATGGCTTGATACGGAGGAAGATTTGACTACAATCAAGCTATCAATCACCTCCATTATAGATCAGTATCATTAAGCATACTGAGAAAGATCATATAAGCATAAATGTTCCTCAAAAAATGTAAAACCTTCTTTCCATCGAGCTGTGATTGTTTTGTCAAACCTTTCCTTTCAATATGAAATCTTTTCCTGTTAGCAGTTAACTAAGGAACACTTCAAAATAAATAAATACACAAATAAATAATACTTTCTCAAGCAGAATTTAGGGAAAAATAAAAGAAAGGCACTTCAAAATCCTTGTCAATTGAACTCAAAAACGTAGGGAGTGATACAGCAAGAGAAGAGAGAAATATCTTTGAGGAGAGACCATCAGAGGAGAGACACATCTCTTTGCACAAAACACATTTGACAGAAATACAAAGGATTGAGAGTGTTGATACAGAACCAAATTGGTAGTTCTGGTAGTCATATAATCGTGTAACTTCTTATAGAAATGACTAAGAGAAGGGATTTAATCTAGCTATGTGCCCAACATGCTGTTGTTCTACAGAAGGGGAATGAGTGATGTATCATGTCAAGGGCTCCCATTAGCATGTTAACAAAACATTCTTTCAAAATATGTAGATTGGCTAACATTCCCCAACTGGTTTAATTTCTCCACTGAGTACAAAGGACTTACTCCCATATGAGTGCAAATATATTGTTGCAGGCTGACTTTAATGCGATTTTGATGCCCATTTCAACATTGTGATTGATGTTTCTCTTACATGAATCAATCAAACCTAGCATGCTATGATTTACCAACAATGATTAAGTGTGAAAAACCTAAGTTTTACTCTTCGCAATATTTATTTCAATTTGAGAGAGCAGTAAAAAGACCAATCCTAAAGGTGAACACTTAAATACCTAAAGGAGTGCACTGAATTATATATACCTGTATGTAAGTTGACATCCTGCATATACGGAGGGCTGGTATTGGGGCCCAAATTATGGATTTTGATACGACCCATGCATAAGCTGAGAGTCATTCTGTGGAGAGGAGAATGCACCAGTGGCACCTAGCCACTCCTGGCTTCCGGCACTATTTCTCCACAATGCATGTGAAAATGGCACCAAGATTGAGAGAGTAGAGGAAATCGATGTTTTTCAAATGTCCTCCCAGGACAGACTAAGCTTTTGCCTTTTGTCACTCTACTCAGAGAAGGGGCTAATTCCTCTTTCATAGGAGCAAAGGTAGTCACATTGACTGGTAAAAAACTAAAGGTTTTATTGGGTAGATTTTTTTTACTAATGTGTCCAGAGGAGGGTGACTAAAATGATCAAGGGTCTGGAGAACAAGTCCTTAAAGAGCTGGGCATGTTTAGTCTGCAGAAGAGAAGACTGAGAGGAGACATGATGGTAGCCATATCTAAATATGTGAGGGGAAGTCATAGGGAGGAGGGAGTAAGCTTGTTTTCTGCTGTCCTGAAGACTAGGAGACAGAACAATGGTTTCAAATTGCAGGAAAGAAGATTCCACCTGAACAAGAACTTCCTGACTGTGAGAGCTGTTCAGCAGTGGAACTCTCTTCCCCGGAGTGTGGTGGAAGGCTTTTAAACAGAGGCTGAATGGCCATCTGTCAGGGGTGCTTTGAATGCGATTTTCATGCTTCTTGGCAGGGAGTTGGACTGGATGGCCCACAAGGTCTCTTCCAACTCTATGATTCTATTAGTATATTGGGTACTTATAAGCAAATTCTATTTAAGATCAACAGGACTAACCTCTGTCAAAGGGTATTTTGAGTGATAAGTGCCTGAAACCTTCCTTTTAGAGAAAAAAAAATCTTCACTCCTTCACCAGTATTTTATCACAAATGTGTTAGGTATAAAGATTGTCCAAATAAAGATTGTGGCAGAGAGAAAAGAAAACTGCAAGAAACAGTCTTCCTATTCATTATAGTAGGACTGCTATACATCACCACACAGCATCAAAGCCACAGCAAGCAAGAATAGTCTTACCAAACCTAGGCATGGTAGTTGGGAGTTTGCCCAAAGGCAGCTGCAAATAATTGTATTACATTATACTTTAAAAGTTGATAAGAAAACAAATAGATTGTGTTATAGTGCTCTTAAAGTGAAGGCCTATTTTTCCAGGGTTTTTTTTTAATAGCTCAGAGTTTCTCAAATTGTGCTCTTCCAGATGTTTTGGACTTCAGCTCCCACAATTCCTAACAGCTGGTAAACTGGCTTGGATTTCTGGGAGCTGAAGTCCAAAACACCTGGAGGAGCACAATTTGAGAAACACTGTTTTAGCAAATGGCCAGGTAAAATGAATAATGGGGAGGAGGACAACTTATTGGGTGTACAAATTCCATAAATGCCCAAACAGCATGGCCAGCGACCATGATGCCTGTATAATTCTAAGAGTTGTAACCCAATGAAGTCATTCTTCCAAGGCCTAGTTAGGAAGCACCCAGGAAAATGGTACTGAGGAGGATCATGGCTACCATGGGAAATATAGTCTGATTTACTCCATTCAACTACAATATAGCTGTACTGAGCCTCCACAGCAGCCAGTGAAGAAAGTAACAGCACAAGCTGCCAAATAGCCCTGGAGATGTGTGCTTTTTAACAGAAAATACAACATATATTTGAATAAAAGCACCAGAAATGGAGGAACAGACACATTAAATCACACAATACACATACAATAACATTATGCAATAAATATGTATTGCATAAATGGCTGTTCACGAACCCTTGGGGTTCATGGCAATTCTATGAAATGTTATATTCTTGATATTCTGCATGTAGCTTCAAAAACATAGTAAGTGGCTGCAAAATAATCTTGCATTTAGAGAGAAAAAATAAACATAAGAAGAATAGCTGATTTTTGGAGCTTCCTCATACCAAATCAAAGTAATATTCCACCCTAGTGCAGCCAACTCTAATTGACAAAAGCTGTCCATATCACTGAGAGAGTGATCATTCACATTACTGTGACCAACGAAGGTGTAAAGGGAGATTTGTAGCTGAACATGAGGTTTTATGCATTCTAAGTATGCAGCCACCCATGGAGTTACATCCCCTCCAATAAGCTAAAAATGTAAGGAATACTAAAATATCAGATTGTGAAATAACTGGAGAGGAAATACATTTCCTGAGATCTGTTTTAATTCAGTTAAAAAATAAAGTGACAAAGAAGTTGAAAAAGTTGCTGACCGTAAGTGAGAATATATAGTGGTTTTCCATTGGTATCCATAGTGGTTAGGCAAGGAGCTTTTGGGGAAATGGTGCCCCATCGTTGCAAAGCGGCTTCAAGAGATGGAGGCCAATTCGTAACCACGCCCAGTTGTTCCCCGCGCATCGCCAGCATCTGAGCTCCCTCTGGCTTTGGTTGGTTTGGGTCTGGCTGTTGAACTTACAGGTGTAAGAGAGTGTTACTTCACGAAGTTTACACCAGGATTCACTATACATACAGAGAATTAAGACATTTACTTTTGAAAAGTCACCAGAGAACAACAGAAACATTAGATAGTACAGCCAACAGAGAAACCTCCGGTCCTGTTCAGACATCACAGCAAAAACAAGGACTGACACTTGGGAGCCTGCTATGAGCTCACTTCTTCACTCAATCAAACCGATTCTCTCCTCCACTTTTTGATCAATGGTAATCATGGGACTTCATCCTATGCAGTCTTTGCTTTGTTTTTCTGTGCTGCTGAAATGGAGACCCACAGAGGTAATCACATGATGTTATACCACTTCTAATGGTTGCTTGTGGGACACCATTGCATATTCTGGAGTCCAGTGTTACTTGACTGCCAACAACAGAAGACAAATTGAAGCTGGGAAAGGTGGGGAAAGGTGGAATGGTTGCCATCTCTGAATACAGAAAGGCATGGGACCTCAAAGTTAGGATACAAAACCAGATGGTTCCATCTGCTTTTCCCTTCTTCTCCTCCCCTCATGGATGAAGTCCATGGTCTTTCCAATTCAATGGCCAAATCAACGCATAACAGATTCCCTGGTAAAAATGTCCTGTAGGTCAAGCTCTTTGGTAACATGAGCAGCTACGATGAGGCACAACCAATACTGTCATGAGACAAGAGTTCTGTGGCCAATTTAGATAATAGACTTTGAAAAGTGGAAATTGGCAGATTGTACATGCTACATGGCTTGCCTATTATGCTGTCAGCTAGTCTACTTCACACGTTAGTGGAAAATTCTGCCCTATTTCCAAGGTTGAAAATAATATCAAGTTTCTTCATTACAAATGTGGCACAATTATGTGGAATAGCAAGTGGAGTCATCTTGCCCTTTCCAGCATAACAAATGATTTTACTCTTAGACATTTCGATGTTAGAGGTTCCTGAGAATGTAGTTCACAGTCGGCAAAATAATGGATCCGTATATTACCCTTTTTCTCAATCAGCAGTGGGAAGGGATAAGGTATTTATTATGTTGAGAACAGACAAGGCATGTATTACATGTGCCAGATCATGGGTGTTTGTTTATGACATCCTGATGCAACATCAAATAGGAACCCATATGTGTGACTGGACCATCATGGAACACTAGAGTTCTAAGTTATGTGTCATCTGAGACACAATGCTTCACAATGAAACTGATTCAGGTGATTTGCTGAAACAAACTGATATACAATACATGTCTCAAATAACTCCATTCCAGTTTTTATATTTGTTTCACTTGTCTTGTTCTACCATGCCACCATTTTTTCTCAAATTAGTGGAGCCCATTACTGTCAAGACATTGACAAAACAAACTAGTTGGCTAAATGTTAGTGATTTTACATAATCAAAACCTGAGCTTTCTTGTTGTGGAACAATAATTCTACAAAAAGAAATCAAAAGATGTGGAGGAAGGCCAAACTTTTCTACCTTCTAATAATTCTTCAAAGTCATCTACAAAAAACTCTCGTAACGGTGGTCGTTTGGGTCGTTTTAAGGTGTTGACCAGTTGCTGAATTTTTGCTGACACTCTGCTACTTACTGGAACCCCTGCATAAAAGAAATGAAAAGAAGTCTTAAAGCAGTAGGTACACAAACGCAATGCAAGAAAAGGAGAAATGCACATCACACTGAAGGAAAGTTCAGACAGCCATATCTGAAGCTGGTTCTACACTGGCCATATAATGCAGTTCAATGCAACTTAAGCTGCATTATATTGTAGGTGTAGAACCAGCCTGGGACAACTTATTACCTTGTGAACAGATACTATATTCCAATGGCATGTCGTGCCTCTGTCCAAGATGTCCAAAAACTTTCAGTGGGTTCTTGTCCTACACCTGAAAATTGTTGGCCATGGCTAACGTGCAAGGAAAAAATTCAAATCCCACCCCAAGCACATTTTTAGCAACCAAGTATTTGTAAGTAATTCTTTTTCTGATAATGACATTCCATTCTAACTAAGGAACAATTTTACTCCCTTTACAGTAAAACTACAACTTTTAATGGACTGTTATAGTTCTAGGGAGGAGCCCCTGGTTGCTCAGCAGGTTAAACCACTGAGCTGCTGAACTTGCTGACTGAAAGGTTGGCGGTTTGAATCTGCGGGGTGGGGTGAGCTCCTGCTGTTAGCCACAGCTTCTGCCAACCTAGCAGTTTGAAAACATGCAAATGTGAGGAGATCAATAGGTACTGCTTTGGTGGGAAGGTAACAGCACTCCATGTAGTCATGCTGGCCACAAGATCTAGGAGGCGTCTACGGACAACGCCCGCGCTTCAGCTTAGAAATGGAGATGAGCACCACCCCGACTAGACTTAACATCAAGGGGAAACCTTTACCTTTACCTTATAGTTCTAGGGTATGGTTTCATTACATAGTGAAGAAAGAAAATCTAACACCTCAAATTCTGTTTCATATTTTGCCATGGATATTGAAACAATGATGTGGAAGACACATTTTGTACTACAGGCTGGCAGAATGTAGCAATCGACTGTGCTTTGTTAAAAAACACTAACTAAAGGTAATTACTCTAGAGATAATGTTGAGGAAAAGGAAAGTAAAGATTTACTTTTAAAAACTAATTTTGGGAGATGAGCCTTGGGACTACAACTTAAACAAATCACATTTTAGAAGTAATTTTTCAAGCTGGCACTTTTACATCTTGTATACGCTGGTTACTGATGATAACAATGCTTGGCAAGGTGGCAGGTGGTAGGGAAAAAAAAGGAAGACTACATTATAGATGGACACACTCAATTAAAGTCATGGCACTGAATCTGCATGATCTGAGTGAGGATGTTGATGGCAAGGTGACTTGGGAGTTCTCTCATTCATAAGTTGAAGCCAGCTTGCTGGCAGTTAACATCAAAACCCCTTTTTGCTACTGAATTCTTCCACTTCTCTGATCTTCCCCTTTCCAAAGTATTTAAACCTGAGCCAAGCACCCGTCTTACTCACTTCTTCTCTTGCCTGCTCTCATCTCCTTGGTATAAGTGTGAACTCTTACATTTTCCATTTTGCACTCATTTTGTACGTGCACCTGACAGGACACGAGTACTCCTGATACACAGCCCATATGGCCAAACATTCCATCTTGCATTCCTCCACTATTTTGAAAGACATACCATCACCAGTTTCCATAAGTTCAGCATTTCCATATTTTGGTGCCGCCCTTGACGTTGAACCTTGTGGTCTTTCTACTTGTATTGAATGTTCCGAGGTGTAAGTGGTAACATCTGGAGGTGCGGAATGGTTTTCTGCAAAATAAATGTGTGTCTCTGAATAGTTTCTTTGAGCAGCATTTCTTACTCTACAATTCCACTGAGAAAATTAATAAATATTGTCTATTACACATATTTGCTTACCGTGAAAGCCTTCATTAAGAATGTGTATAACCATAGCCTTTATTTTCAAAGAAAAAAGTTTCATATTTCAAACTAAACCAGGCAAAAATAGTCTCACTTAAATCCCACTGCAATCAATGAAACAAGTTAGCTTTAATGGAACTTATGGCTAGCCGCCACTAATTGTTGCAAGCCACTAACATAGAAGTAACACACAACTAATTCATACATTAGTTCTGATGTCATTTCAGCATTTAGCAAATGATTTATTTACACAAAAATGTATACCCTGTTCTTCTGGTTGCCTGTACACCAGAGGGGAAAATATTGAAAATACAAATGCAGCACATAATACATCACATCAGATAAATATATGCATCCAGGAGGGGTGGCTGGAGGATCCACTACCTCAGAGATATAAATCCATTCTTGATTTTAAGGCTGCTCATCCTGCAGTCACTCTGGGTTGAGCTGGAACATCCCCAGGACCGCTCCCATGGCCAACCCTCTTTTGGGAATCGTCCTGTATCTGGATGGCTTCCATACAATTGGAAAAGTGGTGGGAAGGGCTGTTGTAAAACTAAGAGCGGATTCACTGTCCTCAGGGCAAAAGTCCCACCAGCTGTCCATGCCAACCAATATGACAATTGCTTTACCCCAGTGCTTCAAACCTTTTTTTTTTTTTACCAGGCACCACTCTCCAACACTAGTAACAAAAAGGTTACGAATCAACTTTACATTTGATTTGGTTTGGTTATTTGGCGTGCTGATTCAGAAAATTGCATTGGATAGACATCAGCTCTAGTTTCCGATACAGAATATACACCACCCAGTAGCTGCCATCTGCTCGCCCACAGTAAACCATATTTAATAATCTAGAGCTGATGTCGTCTATCCAATGTAATTGGAATGAGCACCCCAAATAACCCCAGGAGCAGGCCTAAAAATGAAGATACCAAGAAAAAAATATTTTTGGTTAGGCTATATTATTATCTGTGGATTTTGTTAATGCTCATGTTAAAAAAAAAGAAGAAGGGGAGGGGACTGAGGTAGAAAAAAAATACCAAACCCGGAGTGCAAGACTCAAGAAACTGTCTCTAACGGCTTCCTGTCACCTCCTCACCATGGACGCATGGCTACAAGGAAGGGGGTGGTGATCCGTGAGTTGTTGCAACTGTGCAGTAACGTTGAGGCTGCGGAGCATATTTAAGTTCTTGTGGACCACTGGTCTTCTGCGGACCACAGGATGGGAACTACTGTTTTACCCCAAGGATTTTGCCTTTTGGGGCAAGGATTTTCACATTTTAGGAACTGCAACATCATTGTTCACAACAAACACCATCTTGGTGAGGTCATAGGAAAGAGAAAGGTTACTTTATTAGATTTTACATTGCAAGGCTGTGACATTCCTGGCTTACACTATAATGCATTTGTTAGATATTTTAAAATGTCAAAAGGTCTTTGCGTGTTTTCATATTCCACCAAGTTGCATCTTACATCTTGTTGAAACATGGGGCATATATATGTCAACAAGCAAGTTCCAATAAACCCACTAAGATAGCTATGTGCCATTCTTTGTACTGCAGACACTGTTCTACAGCTTAATTTTATTTTAAAATAAAAGCATCAAAAGCTAGATCACTATAAAAAGATGCTTCATAAATATTCAACCAGACAGCAGACTGAAATGATTTCAGTGGACCCACAGTAGTAAGCTCACTACCTGCCTGTTTTTAGGTGTACGTACTATTTTGATTGTTCTCTGCACCAGAGATAGAACTTCTAGAAGTAAGCATGATTTAGTAAATGGCTCTGTGACGTTCCTAAACAATTCTCAAGTTAATCCTCTCTTTTCACAGTTCAGTAACCCACCATGCATTTCCAATTTAGTTTTTTCCTTTCTAAATCACTTCCCCACTTTACTCCAGCAGTATCTTTTTGAAACCTGTTTTGCTTCAGGAGACAGGAAAGAGCACCATCTGGGTCTTAAACAAGTTCTCTATTCAGAAACCTAAGTGATCAAAAGCATAATCCATCAAGCGGGGTAGGTCTCATGCCTCTAAGCCAAACTGAAACCATTCGTAATAACTAGTATTGAGTTTAACCAAGGCAAGGACTTTCTAAAAGACTAAGCTGTGGATATCTGAATTCAGAATTCGGAATGGACTCCTGTGCTATGCATATGTGTGTGTGTGTGTGTGTACACACACACACACACACAGAGAGAGGGGGGGGGGGAGAGAGAGTATATTCATATAATATTCATATAATCATGTAATACAATATAATACCAATAATAAAACAATAATAATATTACAATATAAGGGTATAGTACAATATAGTAATATATAATACTGATATTGTGCTATGCTAATAATATAATATATTGCATATTCATATAATATTTATATTATAATGTAATACCATATAATACTAATAAAACAATAATAATATTACAATATAAGGGTATAGTACAATATAGTCATATATAATACTGATATTGTGCTATGCTAATAATATAATATAATATATTGTATATTCATATAATATTTATATTATAATGTAATATAATAATAATTATTATTCGTTGTGTCAGGAGCAACTTGAGAAACTGCAAGTCGCTTCTGGTGTGAGAGAATTGGCTGCCTGCAAGGACGTTGCCCAGGAGACGCCCGGATGATTTGATGTTTTTATCATCCTTGTGGGAGGCTTCTCTCATGTCCCCATATGAGGAGCTGGAGCTGATAGAGGGAGCTCATCCGCCTCTCCACGGATTCGAACCTGAGACCTGTCGGTCTTCAGTCCTGCCGGCACAGGGTTTTAACCCACTGCGCCACCGGGGGCTCCTAATACTACTACTAATAATATAATAATATTACAATATAATAGTATAGTACAATATAGTAATATATAATACTGATATTGTGCTATGCTAATAATATAATATATTGTATATATGTATGTGTGTGTGTGTGTGTACACACACACACGCACACACTGCTCTGGGTCTCTTTCAGGGTGAGAAGGGCAGCATATAAATGCCTTAAATAAATAAATTCAGAATATGAGGTTACAAAAGGAAGACAGTATTTTAAAACTTTGCCCATAATGCAATATTTTATAAGAAGAAGAACTCTATTTTTCCACTCCGCCTCCATCTCCACAAAGGGACTTGGGGCAGTTTACATGGGGCCATGCCCAAAAGCAACATACGATTACAAAACAGAACAATAAAATATTAAAACAACATAAGAACAGCATCATCATAAGCAATAAAGCAAGCAACATTAGCAACAACATAGATACCTCTAGCCTCATTTGTGGGGGGAGAGGAGGGGGGACCAATATGCAAGCTAATTAAAGAATAGGCTTAAGATGAAATCTAAGTTTAAGATGAAATTTTCAATTTTATTCCTTTCACATTAATTATTTTCTCTGGAAACATGTTAATTAATTAGCTAATTGCTCTGAAAAACATCAACATCATGAACAAACATCTACATTTTACATTTTTCCCTGGTGATTTTGCCTCTTAAAGTCATGCTTTAGGGGCTTCAACAAAATGTATGGGGATGGTGGGAGCTGTAGTGCAGCACAATCTTAAAGGCACCAATTTGGAAAGGGATCCTGATCGCCGTGCCTAAAGGAAGTGATGGTATTAAGTATGTGTCCCAGTACCACCTGTGGCTGTGTTGTGGCCAGAAGAATGATTGCAATCCATCCTTCATTCTGAGCTGTGACTTCATCACCAAAGTCAACCTTCTTACATAGCAGGAGGAATACTGAACTCAGATCTCTTTATCTGCATCTGTTCACTGCAACCCTTACACAAAAATGTAAGCATGTGGGTGGATACACTTTGCATATAGCATTAGCCATCCAAATTATGTACTGCATGCTTTGCATATGCAGGAGAGGAGGAAATCAACTCTAGATGTGCCAGAATGGCATATTAGGCCAAACAGTCTTTTAAAAAAGACATTTCCAGAGCTAGAAAACTGCTCGATATGCAGAGGATACATCCCGTCCTATAAGAGCCCAGCAGCGCCATTAAGTAAAATTAACTTGTTTCAGAAGAAAAACGACTTTGATCAACATATGTTGGCAATAAATATAGGAACGGTGACAGCTGTAGGACTTCAAAGGGCCTCCTCCTGCACAAGCCTATTCATTTGCATTGCCCTATATTCCTGTCCCTTTCAATACATTCACATTGGAAGCCCACGAGTTCAACAGCTGCTCTTCAAGCAGGACCGAAGACATTTCTGTCACCGGACCAAAATTGGCGACATAATATTCAGCTTATTATTCAAATGCAAAAATGTAATAAGAGATAATGAAATACTAAAATGACATCCTGTCTCTGTTTGGGTCGAAATCAGCCTGTCATCTCACTTGAGCCGTGAATGGGGGGTGAGCTTGAGGATGAGGACAAATGAGTAATTTACCCACTGGCAGGTCCAGCAGGAAAGCAGACTGAGGGATACGTGGGCTGGCATCCACAGCATATATTGCCAAGCCAAACAGTGGAATATATTTGTATGCAATTAAAATTAATGATAATTTACAGCTAAAAGCACCCAATAAAAGAATAACTGGGGCTCTAGAAATGGGGAGAGAGGCTTCCATATTGCTTTCTCTTCATTAAGCTGCTGAAATAACACCGTGGGTCTGAATATAAAGTATACCTTACAGGCACCTTTTAAAGACATGCTATAGAAGAAAAGTAAGGTTTTTCCCCCCACATACCATAGATCCAGGAAGGAGTAATGTGAAACATTTAGGTCACAGTAATCTAAATCTAATTACTCTTCCAAAGCAATGTAGACTTATCCAAGAACTACTGAATGGTAATTCTACAGTTATGGAAATTCCATTGCTTCAATGGATCATTTCTAGTTGGGACTGACACCTAAATTAAGACTTATGAATAGTTTTGCGCATGTCTCCATGGTGCAGACTGTTCTGTATTTCTTCATAGTATACAAAATCTTTTTTAAAAAACCAGCCTTTTTGACTATAATGTCCAGAAGTTTTCATCCAGCATGGTAGTCCAACATAGTACCGTATATACTTGAGCATAAGCCGACCCAAATATAAGCCAAGGCACCTAATTTTACCACAAAAAACTGGGGAAACATATTGACTCGAGTAGAAGCCGAAGGTGAGAAATGCAACCGCTAGCAGTAAATGTCAAAAATGGCCAATAATGTGATATAAATTGAGGCATTAGTAGGTCAAATGTTTTTGAATGTTTACATGAAAATGTCATTTAAGATAAGACTGTTCAACACTGATTAAATTATTATTCTAACCTTCTTCATTGTAAATGTGGTTACGTATTATTCCAATAATAATAGAGAGGATAAAATAATAAAGGTAATAATAATAATAATAATACAGTAAAATGATACAAATGTAATAATAATAAAGGTAATAATAATAATAATAATAATAAATTGGAAATATAACAATAGCAGTAATAATAGAGTAAAGTAATAAATGTAAAATAATAAATACATCACATAGTCCTAAACGCTTGTGATCTTGTGATAAGAAATCCAGTATATATATATATATATATATATATGTGTGTGTGTGTGTGTGTGTGTGTGTGTGTATATATATATCTTATTTGCTG
Organism: Anolis sagrei; assembly: GCF_037176765.1. Taxonomy (NCBI): domain Eukaryota; kingdom Metazoa; phylum Chordata; class Lepidosauria; order Squamata; family Anolidae; genus Anolis; species Anolis sagrei. The sequence continues at coordinate 117,583,625 of NC_090026.1, read as the reverse complement.
AGTCATACTGTGTTTTTGTGTCAGTAAAATAATAATAAAATAAAATAATGGAAATGTAACAGTAACAGTAATAATAGAGTAAAATAATAAATGTAATATAATAAAAGAGTATAATAATGGAAATGTAATAATAACAGTACTAATAGAGCAAACCAATAAATATAATAATAATAGAGTAAAATAATAAATAACCTTGACTTGAGTATAAGCCAAAGGGGGCTTTTTCAGCCTTAATAAAGGGCTGAAAAACTTGGCTTATATTCAAGTATATACGGTAACTCTTTTAATCTCGGATAGAGTTTCAGATACACAAGCTGAAAGTCAGTGTGGCAAGTGCTCCAAACTGAAATATGTCTCGTCTACTCTGGCTTTATATATTTTCCTCTTTTGGCGATTCCACACTTTAACAGAATATTCCAGCATTCGACACTCTAGTTACATAGGGTTCATTTCGCTTGTCTCAGTGCATTTGAGATTTTTTACCTATAAAAGAGGAGATCTTAAAGGCATTGAGTTCAATTGAGTTATGCAATCTATACTTTTTGTCAATAAAAAGCAAAGCAACCCAGTCAACTACTCTGAGACAGCCCAAAGGCATGTTGGTGTTTTGCCAGCACTCAAATCCTTCTGAAATAATTCTGGGCACACGATTCTATAACCCCTTTTCCATTACCAAAAATAAACATTGCCGCAGACTGGGAATTCCCCTGGGAATCCAACTGCTAAGTAAAGAAATGCTCTTGAATCAAATTTTGTTCCTCTGAAGTAACCTGTTCAACACACACAAACTAATCTATATAGCATGAGCAGAGCTTAGAAAGGTAACTTTTTTGCTTTATGTGATGAGAATGAACACCCAAGTTGTTGTTAGCCATGCTGATTTGGAATTCTGGCAGTTGTAGTCAAACAATGCAATTTATTCCCATTTCTGTACATGAGGACTTAATATAGCATGCAATGTGACGTCAATCATTTTGATTTTCTAATACTCATCAAATCCTTTTAATTCTAAAAATTACCATTAATAGGTTTCAACATCATGCCTTCCATCATATTCTGCTGACTATCTATGCAACAACTTTTATCACATTGCTGACTAGTCTTTGTAATGAAAGCATCACCCAGAAGTAATGGGCAGGGAGCAAACACCAAAGAGCTGGCAAGAAATTACTTAACACTAGGGAACAGAAATGAATGCAAACTTGCAGGAAATCACACCCTAAAGGAAAATAAATAATAATTTTCTTTAATATGTTGGTTCATTCTAAAACTTTAAAGCTGTTTTCAGCAAGATGTGAAATAATAGTTAATGAAAAACTTTCCAATTTGTTTTCTATCGGATTTTTTGTGCATGTCAGGAGCAACTTGAGAAACTGCAAGTCGCTTCTGATCTGAGAGAATTGGCTGTCTGCCAGGACATTGCCCAGGAGATGCCCAAATGTTTGATGTTTTACCATCCTGTGGGAGGCTTCTCTCATATCCCCACATGGGAAGCTACAGCTGAGATGGGTGCTCACCCCGCTCCGTGGATTCAAATAGCCAACCTGTTGGTCAGCAGTCATGTTGGCACAAGGGTTTAACCCAGCACCACCAGGGCTGTTTCTGCTTCTATCAGATGCAAAAGGCCTATGTGAACTATCCCCCCAAAAATCTTACATATCCTTCCATTTCCAGATGGTATGACAGCCCCAGTATCATCCCTATGTCTAAAAGTATGTGTGGAGATATCCCCTGTGATCCTTTGAACAGAAAATAAAACTATTCAATTTTATGTAATGCATCTGTAGCACTAGACTTCTTATTTTTTGTGAGGCCACATCAGTACATATGACACAAGACATTTTAGACAACTTCATTTCAGTTTATGCAGTTATTTTGCTTGTAAACTGGGTGTTTTAAGCCAGTTTCCATAAAACAATTAGCTGGCAATTCAGTTTCTTAATTTCTTTCCAGTACATTATAATATCTCTTAAAGGATTTAAAAGGTTAACTTGTAAATGGAAATTCATTATCAGTAACTGTTGTTGAATTAATCTCTTTCTACACTACATAAGCATTCAATACCAGCCAAAGAGAACTTTTGTAATTATCAAGAAGGACCTCCTTCAGTTTAACTCTGTTGCATGGGTATGTAAGGACATTCTGCCAACAAATGTAAGCACGAGGTTTCCTGAAAAGTACTTGATGAACTTAAAGGTCACTTATCTATTATCTATTTTACTTGTGAAGATTTCTAAGATTCTGAAGTGATGTACACAAATGATAAAATTAATAAAACAATACAGAAGATCAACACACATTATGTATTTTGGAAAAATACACGGTAAGCTCGCCTACACAGAGAAGGCATATCAACAGTCATGTCTTCAACATGTGCTAAAAACAGGATTTTTTTTGGTTCAAGTTCAACAACACAGAGATGAATATTTCATATAACGAACACTTCCAAATAAAAAAAGAATATTACACTATAAAACTTCAGGGAAGACCTCAGGAGTGGGTAGCACTATCAGACAAAGCATATCTCAAGACCTTATTAGTGAACAACAAACTTGAATTGACTTGGTGGTAACCATTAGCCATCTCAGTTCTTTAGGTTTAAGTGGTACATGCTGCTGGTACAGGGTAGTCTCAGCAAGCTAACCAAAGCATTCTGCATCAGTATTTGAAATAACCTCATAAATCATGCATTGCAGTCAATCAACCTGAAGGCACTATGACAATGATATCCCAGTCCAATAATGGTCATGGTCATACAATAGACAACCCTTGCCAAGGAGAACACCTGGAAAAGACTACAGAGTTTCCCAATCCAATAATGGTCATGGCCATGCAATAGACAACCCTTGCAAAGGAGAATACCCGGAAAAGGCTACAAAGTTTCCTAGGTACTCAATAAAGATTGAAGATTGAAATTCTATATATAGACTTACCTGGGATCAAGTCCCATTAAGCTTAGTGGGGCTTACTTTCAAATAGCTACAGACTGGAATATGCAGTCTATCCAACTCATAGGGACATGCCAGAGTCAATATGGTTCCTTTCTCACTGATCATTCAAGTATCATGAAATAAGAAACAGTTGATAAAGCAGAAATCTGTGGAATTGCCTCGAACAGCCACAGAGAATACGCGGCCTCGCAGACATTATTGAACCATAAATCTAATCATCCCTCACTGTTGGCCACACTGGCTTGGGCCATCAAATAACACCTCCAACCCAGTTTTAAAGAGAAATTCTGCTAGAAACAGTTAATTAAGATTGGATCCCTCAAACTCACTAAATAGCCCTGGGCGAGCAGTTGCTGTCATGTTCAGTCTCAATTTACAATAAAGGAATGGGAGGATAGCAAAGGTTACCTTGCAAAGGTAGTGTATATGGCAGGCTTCTAAACACCATAAATGCAATCTACCAAGTATTCTTTTGCCAGCTGAATTTCTGGCCTTAGGTCAACCACAATTCAAACGAACAACCTTGCATTACTGTTCTAGTTGACCTTGCACAAAAGTATAAATACCCTTGAGCTCTGAACATATTTCATATTATGGCCTCCCCTGACCTCCAGTACTTCTCGCCGCAGCTGATTTTGCATTTGAACAAGTGAAGACGATTTAGCATTGGATTCTGAAGGTCAGATCCCCCTTGAGTTCAGAATGGTGTTCTTCACAGCCAGTGGTGCTGTGCACTTCTCTTTAAAAATTTATATTTATCACAATTAGTAGAATGTGGCATAATACCATAATGAGGCCTCTCCCACAGTCAGAGCAACTTACAGGGGGTGCTCTCCAAATGGAAGCATGGGGATTTGCATTTCTCTGTCGTCATGACTGCATTGTTAGTCCTGAGTAATGGTGGTGGTGGGCACGAAGGAGGGTTACCACCGTGTTTTGTCCTACTTTCAGGGCATGAATGAAGAACTGCAATTACCCAGACTGTGCTGGACTTTTTCTCTTTTAAATAAAAAAACAGTTTGCAACAGGAATTCTCACTCTCCCTCCCCAACCCTTTACAATGAGCAGAAACAGATTCCAGTGGAAACATTAGAGTCAGTGCTGTTTTAAAAAATTATATAGATATATAAGATTACTATAGTTTACCTGTTTCAAGAGAGAAACTTGAAATGGGCTACTTGGAATCCCTACTTGCTAATCAGCGCTTCAAGGAACATATCTTACATGCCCATTATGTGATGAAAGAGGTCATCTCTGAGCACCTCCTTCCCATCTAATTGAGAAGTTGAAATAACGTAAGGTATGTTAAAGCTGTAATCACATCTAGTACCAACATGGTTCTTGGATGCTTTCCATCGCCTGGACTTTAATAAAACAACCACCAGCAGCTGGTAACTCTATACTTTCTATACTTTCTGACAGTGCAAATTGTTTCTGAGCAATTCATATGACACTCCATCCTGCACATTATATCGGAGGTCCAGAGAAGTCTCCAAATTAAAGCAAAATGATGCCATGGACTGTTGACGGGTATGTGTGGTAGCAGAAAATCACGAACATGACCATAGACTGATCTTAATTATTGGATAGGAATTGTACTCTAGGTTACTCAGGAGCAAGAATGAGAAGACTCTGGGCTTCTATGATCTATATTGTTTATAATTATTGTGCTGTCACACCCAGATGCTATAACGTTAGAACTAAGATGTGCTTCTCTCTTTATCTGGGTGAACTGCTGGGGGTCTTTCTTTGAAGCAATAACTGATGCCAGTCAAGATATGAATATCAACAAAATGTTTATTTCCAAAGTCCTTGGCAGACTTGGCACAGCTTGATAAAGTTACAACACAAACAGTCAATTTGAGAAACTATACAGATGTTCTTTCTTTCCCTTTTTCTTCAATTACTCAGGGAACCTTTCTCCAAATGGTAGAAAAAAAAAATCCTAACCCTGAGCTGCTATTGTTAGAAAGAACAGGTCTTTCCCTATCTAAGCACAAGGTCAGTTTTGGAGATGAAGTAATGCTCAATAGTACTCAATAGTACTCAATAACTATTTTTCTCTATTTCTCAATAACTCAATTACTCAATTACTTTCTCAATATCTTAATATCTCTCTATATATAACTCAATTGCTATTCTATCTATCTCAATTATACTCAATTGCTTTTCTTAATAACTCAATTTCTATCTATGACTCAATTGTACCCACAATGGGTTTTTCAGAGCTCCCGCCTGACCAACAGCACATCTGAGGCTCTTTTCTCTACTGAAGGAGGCAAGGGAGATTCCAAAATGGAGATCTCAACCCCAGGAAAAAGAGCGGACTCCAAACCCAAAGAAATACTTTCTAAACCAATAACTAACTGCACAGGACCTGCAGCCTGGGTTTCCAGACTCTGATACTGTTTAACTTCCAGGGTGCTGCTGGGTCTATAGCAACCCTGGAGAAATGCAAAGGAATGCTATCTCATGCAGCTAAAAGGCAATGTAAACCATGCTCCTGGAGGACGGAACAATTACACTTCTTTCTTCCTACTTTAAATGCCAAGATGGAATGAAGGTCCATCCATTTTAAAAATCATAACTCATTTGTGCTGCAACTCAATATTACCCTTTTTCCCATCAGCAAAATTTAGGGTAGCAACAGCTTTGGGAGGTGATGTAATTGTAATTTTGCTCTTTTATTGATGTTAAGTTGCTGATATTGACACTCTGAAAACCTTTTGAGTCCACTACAAATCATACAGAGATTTGCCAGTAGATCCAGATCAAAGGAAGTTATTTTTCCAAACTTGGTCTAGTCCTATCAAATTGTTTTCCAACACAATCTTACTTGGAAACTTGAGGGGAACTACCTTGGCTCAGGGGAGAGCCATATGCATTCTTCAACCTTAACGGTATTTCATCATCTCTTGGAAAAAACTTTGTTCAAGAAAGTTTTCATGTTCTGGTATGAATGCTGGATGATTTTGCTGTCTCTCTTCAAATTACAGCTTGTTTTTTATCTGCGTCTTGCTTCTTTGTATCTTGCGGGTTTTTTGAGGCTACCCGTTTGATCTTTTTTAGGACAAGATTTGCTTACTTATTTATTCAAAAATACATAAACTCAAACAAACACAAGCTCTCAGCTAGCTCAGAGAGTTTTCCTTTTAACATATCATCCAACTGCGGAGACCTATTTCCAGCTTGCAAGAGCCTTTACAACAACAAATCTAGATGTTCCTCTGTTGGGCGTTGCATGCACTATCCATTCATCCTTTCAGCAGATAACCTTGCCCATGTACATGACACATGGAGCCATCAGTGGTGCAGTAGGTTAAACCGCTGAGCTGCTGAACTTGCTAACTGAAAGGTCACAGGTTCGAATATGGGGAGTGGCATGAGCTCCCACTGTTAGCCCCAGCTTCTGACAACTTAGCAGTTCGAAAACATGCAAATGTGAATCGATCAATAGGTACCGCTCCAGTGGGAAGGTAACAGTTCTCCATGCAGTCATGCTGGTCACATGACCTTGGAGGTGTCTACGGACAAAGCTGGCTCTTTGGCTTAGAAATGGAGATCAGCACAAACCCCAAGATTTGGACAAGACTGGACTTAATGTCAAGGGAAAACCTAGTACAAAGGGCCAGCTCAAGACTTTTTGTTGTTTAAAGCCAAAAACCAAAAGATGAACCCCAACATTGGGATAAAGTTGAATGAATGAATAGATAGATGAATAAATAAATAAATAAATGAAGTTGCTAACCTCCATTCTACAGTACATATCAAAACTGACCATACAGCCAGTTGAACCTTATTACAACTTCCCTAGTTTAATTTAATTTATTTATTCATTATTTATTTATTTCCAACATTTCTACCCTGCCTTTCTCAACCCCCCCCCCCCCCCCCCCGGGGACGGGATGACTCAGAGCGGCTTATACTGGCAACAATTCAATGCTGCAATGTACAAACAAATATACTAAATATAACAGCAATTTAAAACAATACACAAAACAGCAAGTTAAAAACAATTCAAAACATTGTATCAAACCAATTAGCCAGGTTTTAAGACAGATGTATGACCCACCCAACCCTAGCATCCAAAAAAGGGGAATAATCAGAGAAATCACAATAGATGGGAGGTGTGGGTTTCCATTGCGGCACTAGTATCAATCTTCTGAGTGGAAAGGCGTTGAAGATGGCTACATGCATAAGCTTTGTTCACGCTCACTGCTCTTTTTCTAGAGAATGGAGCCCCCAATGGCGCAATGGGTTAAACCCTTGTGCCAGCAGGACTGCTGACCAAAAGGTTGGCAGTTCAAATCTGGGGAGTGGGGTGAGCTGCCGTCTGTCAGCTCCAGCTTCTCATGTGGGGACATGAGAAAACCCTCCCACAGGATGGTAAAACATACAGATGTCCCCTGGGTAATGTCCTTGTAGACTGTTAATTCTCTCACACCAGAAGCGACTTGCAGTTTCTCAAGTTGCTCCTGACACGAAAAAAATAATAATCAAGAAACAAGGAAGCTCAAAACCTGCTCCAGTGCCCTATATTCTACTGAGCCTACACATTGGGGCACTTTGGGGGAAATAAAACAGTCATCAAATCTCCTAAGAGCAAGATGACATCTCCCTTCCCCACAACACTGCAGCATTCGCAAGCAAGGCCTCCGATGCCAAATCTAAAATTAACAACATGCCACATTCTTTTAATAAAGATACAGCTAAAAACAACACTAATGTGACTAATGCAACCTTTCAGAATCCGGGGGAAAAGTAAATGCAAGTTGTAATTTCTTCCTGTGTTCTAAGAGAAAGTCACAAAGGCAATGAAGAGACCAGCAGTTTCAGAAACCAAGACATTTGCTAGAATAGTTCAGAATGCATAAGTCGAGAGAAGCAATAATGAGACCGAATAGTTTACACTAAGAAATGGAGCATTTATTTAAGTGTGAGTAGTGAGAGGATAAGAAGCAGGTTGTAGAATAGACTATAATATTTTACAGAGATTGAATGAAGGCGGCTGATCCAAGATAATTGAGGAGTTTTTAAAAGACAATAGATAGAAATACTTCAAGCTAATAATGTTCACCAACATTATTTTAGTTTCTAGCTTCTCTACTTCATTCTACTGCATTGCACCTCAGGCAAAACAGAAGCAATTCCAGATTTTCCTATTATCACCACATCACTTCTACAAAATTATAATGCATTTTTGCGGCTTAATAATAAAGCTGGAATGTTAAACGGATTTTTGAAACCTCCAAAATGTGTGCATACTTCGCTTGCCTCAACAGTATAAAGACTACTATATAAAGAAAGTTGGATCCAGATGTAGCAACTCTTGCAGCAAACTCATTGAAACCATTAAGACAAGTCTGGAAACCAAATCAATGAAATGTAAGAAATAATAAATTCTCCTAGTTAAAAAAAGGCATCTCAAGATCTTGATCTGAGAAAACTTATTCACAGACACCATTTATTGAAAACAATGGAACTGACTTCCAAGAATTATGCCAAATTCACAAACCAATAGAGTTTGCTCCCAAGTAAACATGTATCAGTTGCTTTGGAAGAACCAAATTTAGGTGCTACACTTCTTAGCTGGACAATGCATCAAACAGGTTTAATTGCTTCATTCACATTTTGAAAGTACATGAGTCAATGAATTATTTGTACCATAACCTTCTCTAAACAGGTAAAGAAAGAAAATCAGAATACCCCTAAGGAAACATATAAAAAGTATGACCTGAATGACTTCAGAATGTTTTGACAAATGAGAAAGAACACTTCAAAGAAAATAATTAAATTGGTGTGGCACCCCAATACAAGGGGAAAAGAAGAAGCAATAAAACAGAAGCTATACACACCTATATGTGTTTGTGCCATTACATCAGCTAGCCTATGCGCGGCACCACTGCCACCACTTTGTGTTGAGGATGAAGACGTTGTAGATGTTGTAGAGCCATGGATTGCTTGACTGATCCAGTGTTCCATATTTATACTCCCTTGGCTTGAGGTTGGAGTTCCCTGTGAATCGCCCTGTATAGAGCCTTCATCTTCTGAACCAGACGAGGTATCTAAATATGCATGGAAAAGACATAATAGAATCTCGTATGTATATGATAAGACATAAGAACATGAAAACAGCCCCATAGACTAAGTAGCAAGGCATAGTGAGGATGCTGACCTATGTTCACACGTTACTCGCAATGAAGTCAGCTATGCTCCTTGAATTTAGTTAAGATTCATTCATATATACCAACATATTAGCCTCATGGCAAAAGATATGAACAACTGTTGTCCATGGAGAATATTTCAGAACGGCAACACAGCAACAGAACAGGCCTTCCATTTCAGGGTGAAGCACATCACTCCTGCTCAGAAAACCAGTCACCTTTGGAAGACTCTCTTCTTACATTTTTAGAGAAGGACTTCCAAGGGAGAGGGAAGCAGGTCTTCAGAATCTGGTCACCTATGTCAACTTTTATATGGACATGAAGTCAGGATGCAAGTTTCAGTCAAAGATTTTTACTAATAAATCAAGCTGACTGTATTCAAAGGGGACTTGCTGCCGAATAAAAGCATTCATGTCAAGGTAGTAGCTACATTAAATGTGAAAATGCGAAATGGGTCAGTGACTTTGCAGTTGGAACAGTCAAACAATGGCATCCAAGTTTTTTTTAAGCATTACAAAATGTAATGGAAGTACAACCAACTCCCCTCCCCCCAATTTTCCTATGGCTTTACCTTCCCATTTCCCAAACCCCCTACCCTTTCCCCATTTCCTTCTCTTTATATTATTTTTATTTTATTTTATTTTATTTTTCCCCCTACATACCTCCGCTTTTCCTCCCCCTACTATGTTTTTTTACCCATAAATGTTCATGGGTAATAAATTATTATTATTATTATTATTATTATTATTATTATTATTATTTTAAAATAGCATCCAAGTTGATTGGTGCTTTACCTTCCCATTTTCCAAACCCCCTACCCTTTCCCCATTTCCTCCTCTTTATATTATTTTTATTTTATTTTATTCCCCCCCTTAATAACCCACCCCCTACACACCTCCCCCTTTCCCAAGACATCCCTCCCCCCTACTATGTTTTTTACCCATAAATGTTCATGGGTAATGAATTATTATTATTATTATATAGCATCCAAGTTGATTGGTGCTGCAGACTTGTTCACACTAACATGGGAATTCAGTCCCCATGAGAACTGAGGTAAATGTCCTCAAAATAAAAATGTACAGAATGATAAGTGTTTTTTGACTGATGGAAATGATATTATCTTGCAATATCTGCTTCTCAAGATGTACAGGATAAAATTTTTAACTAATATTCATTTACAATCCACTAATTCTCAAGTGGGCAATTCAAAAGAAGCCAGTTTACCAATTTTAGTCGTAATGCACAAGGTGTTAAGTGTCTTTCTTACCTGGAGGTGTGTAGGCATCCATTGAGGTCTGCACCACCAATGAACGTCTCTTGGACGGCATAGGGACCGCCATCTTCCTTTCTTTATGTTTTGCAAGAGCTGCCTGGACTGCTTCTGTGTGAACATCTAGAAATATATATATAAAAAACCCTAAATATCATTTTGGAATTCCAACCAAAGAGGTTATAAACACAGACAGTTTTTACAAGAGAACTGGCATTGTTAATCCCTTAGTCACAGACATATTTACGCAGTCTTCAAGTCATCTGCAAGGAAGACTCAATTCTGCAGAGGTCGTCACAGTGAAAAAGAGCAAGGTATGCGCTGGAAGAAAACTACACATGTGCTAGCGTTCTTGAAGGCTCCTACAAGAACACTAAAGCAGCAGTCCAAAACACACTTTCTTTGAAGTAAGTTCCAGTGATAACATCAGTTTATTTGAGACAGAGGAGTGAGAAGTATAGTGCAGAGAACCATTCAATTTTTCCATAGACACTGTGTTTGACTCTGTACTTTTTGCATTTGTTTCAGATGTGTCTTTGGTTACAGATTCATAGTTTGATTTGTTGCTGTTGTTTTTAAGCTGCTGTTCTTATTGGGTTTGGTTCTCTGCCAGAGAACTCTCATATCTCATGGCGGTTAAAGTGGAAAAGTGCTAAAATTGTGTAGTGTGGAAGGCCTTTTAGTCTTAAATTGTTGTTTTATTCCTTCACATATATCTCTTTCCATTTTATGATTTTTTTCCCTTTTAAGTTTGTGCCTAAGTTTTCCCCATCCTAGATATGCCTGGTATACTCATTTTCTGACAGTCACAGTTGTTAAGGCACAGGTGTCTTGCCAGGAAAGGTGATGGGGACACGATGAATATTGAGTGTTGACAATGCAATAGCAATTTGTATTACTTAATCTGACTTCCAAGTCAGAATCACTGTGGAAACTAAAAGACGATTCTCATAAAGTATTGTGCTTCAGATGGAAGATGTATATTAAAAGCGGCAACTCAAACAGCCTAACACTATCACACAAACCCCGACACTGGCAGAGGTTTGGTGAAACAGTTATGAAAGAAACAGCCTGAAAAATAAAAGGAAAGAATATAAGTACCTTAGAAGCTTATGGTGAAGTCTATACAAGCTTGAATATCCCTTATCCCAAATCCTTGGTATCAGAAGTATTCTGGATTTTTTCAGATTTTGAAATATTTGTATATATAGTACATATGAGTTATCTTAAGGGGGCCACGGTGGCACAGTGGGTTAAACCACTGAGTTTCCGAACCTGTTGACCAGAAGGTCAGCAGTTCGAATCCGTGAGATGGGGTGAGTGCCTGTGAATAGCCGCAGCTTCTGCCAACCTAGCAGTTCAAAAACATGCAAATGTGAGTAGATCGATAGGTACCGCTTCGGCGGAAGGTAACAGCACTCTATGCAGTCATGCTGGCCACATGACCTTGCCAGTATCTATGGACAACGCTGGCTCTTCGGCTTAAGGTAAGCACCACCCCCCAGAGTCGGACTCGACTAGACTTAATGTCAAGGGGAAACCTTTACCTTTATGAATTATCTTAGAGATGGGATTCAGGTCAAAACAATTTTTTTCAAAGACATCTTATACACATGGACTGAAGGTATTTTTATACATATTTTAATGATTTTATGCATGAAACAAAGTTTGTGTATACTGAGCCACTAGAAAGCAAAGGTGTCACTATCTTGGCTTCCCATGTGGACAATTTTGGAGCATTTCAAAATTTGGATTACCAGATGAGGGATTCTTAACCCCGTACCTTCTGCACAGATTGCTTCCATATTTGTATTGGCTAATAAAGACTCAAAATGAGTTTAAAGTTTAATATGTGAAATTATTTTTGGCAATATTGCCTTGTTTCATATAATATCCTCTAATGATACTTTACTGTGTTTGGGAAACAGCTACTATACAAAGAAGAATAAGGAAAAAATATGTTAAAGACTCATCTAGGAATCAGCATATTACATTTTCTTTTTGTTTGCAATCGGAGATTAAGTAAACTATTTCAAACTTTTATAATTGATTGGCAGGCCTGGATATCTAGGGCAGTGCAGCATAAGAGGGATATTTCACTGAGATATAAATCCCAGTGGAATCAACAATACATATTTCCAAATAAATATAAATAAGATGAACGCATTATTTGGAAATACAGTTGAAATGAAATGCATTTCATTTTCAAGAAGCCGCCTTCATAGAACTCAAGCTGAGTAATACCAGGAAAACAGAAGTGCCAATACATAACAAGACATTAGTTACATTTGATTTTCTCAGCTTTAACCATCTACATGCTCCAAAAGAAAGCTATCGGGTTTTTTTCCATGTCAGGAGTGACTTCAGAAACTGCAAGTCACTTCTGGTGTGAGAGAATTGGCTGTCTGCAAGGACATTGCCCAGGGGATGCATGGATGTTTTACCATCCTGTGGAAGGCTTCTCTCATGTCCCTGAATGGGAAGCTGGAGCTGACAGATGGATGCTCACCCTGTTCGCTGGATTTGAACTGCTGACCTTTTGGTCAGCAGTCCTGCTGGCACAAGGGTTTTAACCCATTGCACCACTGGGGGCTCCCAGCTATAGATTGCTAGCCTTACATATCAGCATTTAAAATACAAATTTTTTTTTAGCTCTACCACTTTATACTAGTTTAATTTGGAGGGAAAATTGAAGTACGATTCCGGTCCAGTGTATCTGTCTGAACGTATCTCCCTCTACGTCCCACCCTGGAGTTTGAGATCATCTGGGGAGGCCCTGCTCTCGACCCCACCACTGTCACAAGTGAGGCTGGTGGGGACGAGGAGCAGGGCTTTCTCAGTGGTGGCCCCTCACCTGTGGAACTCACTCCCGGGGGAAATCAGGGCATCATCATCCCTCCTCTCCTTCAGGAGGAGGGTGAAGACGTGGTTATGGGACCAGGCCTTTGGGCAAGCTGACAATTAAATAAGACAATTAGACGAGTAAGACCAACAGGACTTACGAAGTAGAATTGAAAATTAGAACTATGAGATAGCAAATGCTGACCGTGTAGGAGGAGGAATTGGTTTTGTATTGGTTTTATTGATTTTATTGATTTTATTGGTATAATGCATGAATTGTTGTTAACTGTGAATTTGATGTAATTTTGTGTTTTGATTGTTCTGTGATGCGGGCATCAAATTGTGCCTTTGCTTTTGTAAGCCGCCCTGAATCCCCTTCGGGGTGAGAAGGGCGGGGTAGAAGAAACCGAAATAAATAAATAAATAAAGTAGTATTTTTATTTTTATTTAAAAAGCAACTACTAGATGAAAGAAGTGGAATATATGCAATCTAAGGAAGTTGTTTCTTTAAAAAGTTTTGAGACCTGATGATACTTTTAAAAAAGTCATTTTAGACTCAAACAACAAAGTCTTGTGGAAACGTAAGTTTTGTTTGTTCATAACCACATACTCAATGTTAGAATAACTTGATCTCTTAATCAGGGCCACCACAAAACATTTTGCTGCTTGTACTGGGGCAACAAATGGCACACATTCCCCTATTCAGATCATCCTGCCCAAAGCCAACAAAGTTATTTTGCCATTACAGGAAGAAAATCCCTTAAATGCCCCTTCTTTTTCTTGGCAGTAAAAAGAAAATAAATAACTAGCAATTTGCTACCCTTGTGTGAAACAGCAAAGTTGGCTAATTTCCTTATGGCAGAGATGCCTCATTTATAATTAAGGGGTTTTTTTTAAATGAAATTAAGACCTTACATCTTAGTTTTTTTTTAATCATGTCAGAAGTGAATTGGAGTTGCTTCTGGTGTGAGAGAATCGGCTGTCTGCAGGGATGTTGCTTAGGGGACACCCAAATGTATTACCATCCTATGGGAGGCTTCTCTCATGTCTCTGCATCTTAGTAGGTCTGCATTACTATGGCAATCTCTGTGCATTTTTTAAAGAAGAATAGGTGGTGCTCTAGTTTCTCTTTATTGATCTCAATGGGTGCATCTGTACTGGAAGAGCCCCCGGTAGTGCAGTGGGTTAAACCCCTGTGCTGGCAGGACTGAAGACCGCCAGGTCGCAGGTTTGAATCTGGGGAGAGGCGGATGAGCTCCCTCTATCAGCTCCAGCTCCTCATGCGGGGACATGAGAGAAGCCTCCCACAAGGATGATAAAACATCAAAACATCCAGGCGTCCCCTGGGCAGCGTCCTTGCAAACGGCCAATTCTCTCACACCAGAAGCAACTTGCAGTTTCTCAGGTCACTCCTGACACGACCAAAAAAAAAAATCTGTACTGGAATGCAGATCAACATCACTTTAACTGGCAAAGTTGAATGCTATGGAAGCATTACAAGGTCTTTAACCTTCTCTGCTGAAGATTGTTGGCACCCTACCACCCTGTGGAGCAACCTATGATTCCATAGTGTTGCTCCAAAGCAGTTCAAGTGGTGTCAAAACTGCATTAATTCTGCAATGCACATACATCCTAAATGCAGTGGAGATGCAATCCATGACAGGATAATGTCTATGTGCTTTACCTTGGACAAGTCAAGACTCTTATTTTCAGATAATGTCCTTTTGCACTGATTCTGTTGTGAAGCTTTTTATTAGCAAAGTCATAACATCCATTCGAAGGCAAGTCAAACTGAATTTGACTTCCCTCTCATGGACTTCAGAGATCTATAGAATGTATACATGATAATAGCATGGCAGCTGCCTGTTTTTCTTTTATAAGGTCTCCTTGCTAATTTTTAGAAAACCTTTTCAGGCCCCAGAGTCTGAACTGTTGTTTTAAGTCACTTGTAGTTGATGATCTAGTTTCTATTGGATTTTCTTCTGCCCTTTGTTTTGAAAATTGTAGTCTTCTTTTTGGGTGTTATGACATTTCAAAATAGGTTGGTGGAGTGGGAGGAATGCTCTACTTCTTCTACACTTTCATTTAAAAAAATCCTACTCTCTTATATACTAGCACATATTAACTTCCCATTTCTCTCCCTTTGATCTTCTTCCTTCTTATATTGGTTGGTACACATATATAGGATTTTTGAGGGTTGAATGAAAAGTAATGCCTCCACCTTCGTTACTTGGGTTTGGATGAGAATATTTTTATAAATCAAACGCAGAAATAATCCTTAGACTGTGCTTTTTAACTACCAATATTCACTTTTCCACATAATCACCAGACAATTGGATATATTTCTGCCAATGATGAACAAGTTTTCTGAAGCCGTCATGGAAGAAGTTGACACCGTTTCCACAACCCATCGTGCACAGATCTTCCGATAGCCAAGCAAAGCAATAATGTGACCCACATGTTCTTGTGAAATGCCAATTATGCTTGAAATGTCTCTCTGAGTGATACGACAATTGTTCTGAATCAATCTGTCAACCTTTTGCTTGTGAAACTCAATGGTTGCTGTCACAGGACATCCAACTCTTTGTTTGTCATGCAAGTCAGATGTTCCCACCTCTACATCTTTAAACTTACTCGCCCAATGACGCACAGTACTCACATCAACACAATCACCACAAACAGCTTGCATTCTCTGATGAATCTCCTTTGGGGTGACACCTTCTGCTGTCAAGAATTCAATGACTGCACGTTGCTTAAGTCGCATTGACTGACTGCCTGTGCAGGGTTCCAAACTTTGCACTTTAACAACACAACTGTTCAATGCTAAGGCTTCCCGCCAAAATGGAACTGTAGAGGAGAGTCTAGTGAACAAGCCAGTACCTGCCGTATACCAGTACTGCCATCTGTTGAGGAGATACGAAGGTGGAGGCATTGCATTTCATTCCACCCTGTAATGTGTTGCTTCTGCTCTTCTTCAAGAATCAATATAAATGGTGCAAAATGAAGCAGCATGACTGGGATGGCTAATTGCTTGACTTGTGCCAGGTTTGTTATTTAACTTGTCAGGTGTTCTTCCTTTGTGGTCTGATTAAAACCAGTACAATTTAGGGCCAAAATAAAAGTGACAGCAACACATTCTTGCTGTCAGAATGACCCTGTAAGGGATTTTATCTCATGTGAGTCAAGATGTTTCATCACACACGAGTGACAGAACCAAGAACATTTCAGCTTCATAGTGAAGCCCAAGATCTTAAGTTAACATATAGAAAGAAAAGCAGAGGTCAGATTCTCAGAATCAGAACAAATGTGGAGAACAGAACAGAAGGGACAGAATAAAATTTCAGGTAGATGAATGGGAAGGTAAGGGGTGGATTAAGCCAGCTTTTCTCCTTAATTCAAATGACCATCTCTTCCAACAAAACCATCACAGATCCAGTTCTACACATTACAGTTTACCACTATTACATCAGTTTTGAACAGTGCTTGGAGATATGACAATTGCTATCCAAAAAGGCAATTATTCCAAGACTAGTTACAATCTAACAAGATATGAAACACATTAGCATTTTAGTATGCTTGTCAAGGGACTGCATATCAGTGGTAGAGTCAAATCCCTTGTGGTTCCAGTCTAAAAGAACAAAACGGCAAATGATCTAAAAGACCCCTTCCTAAGACTTTGAGGAGCTTCTGATAATCTATGAGGAATGCTTTGAATGGACAACATTATCTGAACTAGTCTGAGATCATATCCTATGTCCTCTATTCAATCAGATCAGATTATATTGGAATGTGGACACTGGATTTTGGATCCTGATGTTCCCACTGCAGTTAGAGATAAAGTACCAAGACCCTTCTGCCTATCTTTTCCCTGTTTATCTATTTATCTCCTTTCATCCAAGCAAAACCACAACTGCCTAATCTAATAAACTTTTTCTATATTATGAAAAATCTGAACCGATCCTTAAAATGTTTCTAGTTTTTATAATCCAAAAGGTGTTCACCTGCGTGTCTGTAGCTTCCTTGAATAAACTGAACTGAAGCATGGAAGTCTTCCTGTCCTTGTTGGTCTACTAAAAATATAAAGAGTCCTCCCTTTACAGAGAAGGCAGGCTGATTTCCATACATTCGACAGAGCAGCACAGCTCTAAAGGCATGGAAAAGGCCTAATGTGCTGTAGCTTGGAGGTGATTTATTACTTCCACCTTGGCTCACCGCACCACATGCCTTTCTCAGTACAATCAAGTGTTACCTAGTAAATATTTAAAGTTTCCATGTTAGTAGGCCAAGATTCTTTCAGCCTCCTTACAAAGCAAATCATGCAGCCACGAGGGAAAGAGCATACTAACTCACACTGCTTGCATCTTCCCCTCTTTCACAGACTGAGTTAAAAGTGTAAATTCACACCGATTAACATAGTGTATTACAGGTGAGGTAATGGGCAAAATGCTGAGCTTTGACTGGGTCTAAATCCCCACAAAATTATGGGACTTACTGGGTGGCCCCTAGGCAAAGATGTTATGCCTCTGTTGCTGCTGTACTGGTAACTTGTATACAGAGTCCTGGTTTTATTAGAGGAAAAAGTGTAAAATGTACCCATTCATTTATTCCACAGTATTTCTTTGTTGTGTGCCTTCATGTTGTTCCCAAAGTTGGGTTTGCCTTCTTCTGAGATTGAGAGAGTGCAACTTGCCCAATGACACCCAGTGGGTTTCTATGATTGACTGGAAATTCGAAGCCTGTTCTTCAGAGTCCTAGTTCAACAATCAAACCACTAATGCTAGTTCTCAGGATTACATGTCTATCTGGCCAAATATAATTAAGGTAGCGTGCAAAGTTTTACTTACTAAAACATTAGGCATCAGGAATGTGGGATAATTAGATTCCCAAGAGTCACATTTTGCTACCAAATTTTCTACACACGTAGAATCACTTCTCTAGGAACCTCTAGGTCCTCCAGAGTGACTCTAGGGTCACCTTCCAGTGGAAGTAGGACACTGAAATTTATAGAACGATATTTTGTAGTGTGAAAAGTGACATTTTAACATTTTTCTACTTTTGTGGAGGCTTGACACTGAAGTACTTATTGTATACTATTAGTGTATACTGTGCCTCTTCATATGAAGGGAACAGAGTATGAAAGATCCAAGATGGGTTATAGGGAATAAGACAAATATTGGTTAATATGGACTACTGCTTCCTTTTTTCTACCTCAACTATTCAGCAGCATAGAGAAGGCCATTTCTCCATAGAGTCTATCATTCCTGACTAGAAGGCAAAATGAACTCTTCTTCAGCCATTGGGCTGGGGAGTAGAAAGCTGCAAAATCTAATGGGTAATCAAGAGAGATCACTTTTGTTGTGTCTAAGGACCTCATCACATGGAGGTCAATAAGCTGAGGGACAGAGGGAGAATCCGTTGGGCAGTGGGGCAAATCCATCAGGCATGGAGGAAACCATTGGGCAGTGCCTGCATCACCCGTTACCATCCAACACCATTTCCTGTCTGTTCCCAACTTGGTCCTGCACTGTCCACAGCTTAGTCTATAGTCACTCGTGTTCTCAGGGCTGCCTCTTAGCACGTTGCCAAGATGCAGCATTCACGGAGTTGGGAACGGAGCCCTGCCGTAAATAGCCCCGTGTCATGTGACAGGCTCTGTCCTGGCTGCATCTTGGCAGCATCCTAAGACGGGCAAAAAGTCCCATGTGATGAGGTCCTAAAAGTGAACTATTCTCTGCCAAAACATATGAGAAAACAGGTACCAGCAAGGTTTTTGGAAACATAAGGTTGGCAGAAGTATAAGCAGATGAAGAAATAAATAAATAAAAGCAAGGGGAATAGAAACCAACATATTAGAGAATTATCATCTTCAATGGCTACAGTATCACTGTGTATTGGTTGTTGATTAGAAAACCAAAGGGAAGATAGATGGAATATCCTATAAAAGAGCTTAGCTGGTTAGAACCCTGAAGTCTTCGTTCTGCAACATTGTGATATGTATGTTCTCTATTTGGGAGTGTCTGTATTTATATTCAAACACATCAAAACCACACCAGAGTATCTTTCTGGACCAGATAACCAGGACTTTTGAATGCTCAGGTTAACTTTCTGGATTCTAGTAACAAATTTAAATTAAATGTTCTTCTAAGAAACAGGATCTACATGGATAATCTCTACATGTTGAAAACTCCAGCACTACAGATGCTAATAATGTTAATATTTATTATGCAATAATGTTGAATTTAAATGATCTGAATCGTCCTTCAGCTTTCAGCCTTGCTGGAGAAACCATGGAGGCATTTAGTAGGAATTTCTGGAAATCTCAGATTTTAGGTATTATGACTATATAATTAATTTTGGTGCCATGTGTCTATTAGCAACAGGATAAGGACATGTGCTAATTGGCAGTGACAGGTAATAAAGAGTTAATGTGCTATGATCAAAGCAGCAGAATTATAGGATTTGTAGCCTCTTGTGTCTTCAGTGTCATTAGTCTGCTGTTATCAAGTGGCTAGGGTGGCTGGTGGTGCCATGGAAATTGATATGCAAATACTGTTAGCAGTCAACCCCTGTGAAAAGCCTTCCCACCCAGGTTTACACAGGCATTTATTTTGGATGTATTTACTGGTTTTTCCTTACTTGATAAATCATAGTTTATCCCCAAGCAGGCAACTGTGATATAAAAATCCTATTCTTAAGATATTTTGCCACTCTTTTAGTGCCCATAGACCCTAGCAGTGATTCTAAACCTGTGGGTCTCCAGATGTTTTGGCCTTCAACTCTCAGAAATCCTAACAACTGGGAGTTGTAGGCCAAAACACCTGGGGACCCACAAGTTGAGAACCACTGACCTATAAGTTTTTGACTGCATCCTGATTGCCCATCCTTTTTGGTAATAAGAAGAGAAAAAGAAAAGTAACCATGTAGCCCATATATTAAAACAAATAGCTCTTTGCAAAAGTTCGTGTTTTCTGGGCTTCCTAAAAGGTTTTCAGTCAACTGGAATTGGAATGAAAGACCCCAATGTACATTACTTTGCAAACATAGGTCTATATGGGCTAAAAAGTGTTTCTGTTTTCTTCTCCTTTGCAATGCAGAAATCATGTTGCTTTTTCATACTGTAAGATTTGCAGTGAAAGAAGGAATAAGTGGTACTTGCACTAAAATGTGGTGTGAAATGCCCCCATTTCTAGCTGCTTCGTTCCATCACCAGCCCTTGATCTCTCCCTCTGCACAGTTTGACTTATTCAATACTTATTAGATTGTTTTAGGGATCTTCTCATCAGCAAAACTTTCTGTCCTCGTTGTAAACCTTTTTCTACTTCAGTAGACCTTAGGCTTTCTTAGCCCTGCTGACAGTTTTCATATCTTGTTGTGTATTTTAAATATGGAAGGAATGACACTCTTGTCTTAATCCCTCAAATGGAGGGGATGATACAAGCACATATCATAGGCTCATTCTTGTCTCTTCTACTAAGGTTAGAAAATGGCTCAGTTTTTAATCCCCTCTTCAAATGATTTACCAGCCTGATTATTTTTCTTTGCTACATACCTGACCGATAGCGCTCATCACGTGACCCTGAGGACCTGCGGCGGTGATAGCGAGAGGAGGACGAAGGCGTTACGGGGGTTCGGCGTTCTTGTGGCAGTGCTTGATCCACTCCTGTATTAGTGGGAGGAAGGGGGAAACCGTCAGGATTCATTGCCCTATAGTTACAGAAGTATACACTTTTCTCAATCTAATAAGTAAGTCAGCCTGGCCTGCCTCATAGATGAGGATGATGCAGTCTAAATACCGGCCTTTGAAATGTACCCATGAAAATGCCACAAGTCAAGCACTGAACCAAAGCACCAGCAATGTTAGTGCCACAGCTTAGGAGAATGTGACACTGTAAGGATCATCACACCAATGAAACATGATATGTAAGGTGGCAGAGTCAGAATTGCAGAACAACTGCACAAAATACAATCCTTAAGAAAACAAAGTGACATTTATTCACAAGAGAAATATCACGCTTCTACTGCTCAGTGGACTGGAGGCCCCATAATCTTAACAATATTTAAATGTATGGCATATAGGGCAAAAGTCTGATAGCTGGGACCCAATGCTGGTTGCGCGATGCGGGTCAGAATTAGAGAAGCGAAGATGTTATGTATCTGAACATGTTTACATATGCTATCCGGATAGCCTTAAGCACTATGCTTGGCTGTTTGTTGCCTCTCCTTTCTGTGCCCTCCCATTTCCGGTGAGCTATCTTGCCACGACTCTGTCACACCTGCATCTCTCACTCACTGCGCTGTCTCGGCATTGGGTCCCAGTTATCATACTTTTGCCACATATAGGAGCTCCGCTGGTGCAGCAGGTTAAACTGCTGAGCTGCTGAACTTGTTGACCAAAAGGTTAGTGGTTTGAATCAAGGGAGTGGGGTGAGCTCCTGCTGTTAGCCCCAGCTTCTGCCAACATAGCAGTTCGAACACATGCTAATGTGAGTAGAACAATAGGTACCGCTCTGGCGGGAAGGTAACAGTGCTCCACGCAGTCATACCAGCCACATGATCTTGGAGGCGTCTACGGACAATGCCAGCTTTTCAGCATAGAAATGGCAATGAGCACCACACCCCAGAGTCAGCCACGACTAGACTTAATGTCAAGGGGAAACCTTTACCTTTTATGTCATATAGATGTCAACTTTGAATGGAATACCTACTTGGCTATCTTGTCATTTTCTTGAGGCTTGTAAATAATTTCCCACTACAACATTTTCAAGTCACTTAAATTCATTTTTATTTATCCTTCTGAAATGATTTTTGTATTAAAATGTAAATAAACTAAGGACATTTTAAAAGATGGCAAAGAGTCCAACCATGTAATGGTGCAAATCATAATACAAGCTGAGAATCATTTCATAGGGCCAAACCTACCACCGGTTGCCAATTAGCTTAGCGAAGGTACATCAGCTGACCTTTGTGAATTCCCAGGGGACTGGGCAGCCATTCAAACAAAATGAGAGAGACAGTGAGCAAGTTAAACAAATCCAGAAAGAAACATGTACTGGGTCACCAGTTACTTGTATTGATTTTGCGCAGGAAATCAAACTCTACTCATTGAGCCTCTGCAAAACAGTTTTCTTAGCTCTTTAGCTCAATGAACCCCATCTGCTGCCTGCAGATGTTACTAGCTCTGACTCCTCCATAGAAATATGGATTGTTATGTACAGGACTTAAGGAAAAGAATGTTGATGATGTAGAACATTTACTCTTTGCACAGTGGCATCTCAGAAGAAACAGCATTCAAGAGAAAGATATGAAGCAAGTGAAATGCACTGGGATGGATTAGTGCTGCGCACCACCCTGACAAATGATTCAAAATAAATACAAACTAATTGAAATAATCAGTTCAGCGGCTCTTTTCAAACAGCATCATGCAGTTCTGCTCAGAGCAGGCGGCTGCTCTATTTTAGGTCCATAAATTAGACACCGTGGTGTTATAAACCATGAGATGGAGGTGGAGAAGCAGCACCAGTTACAGTTCATCATCTTCATAGTTTCATGGGTGAAAAAGTGCCCCTAACTTCACACTATGGATTGTTATCTGAAACCACAACCAGTTTTATGTACTGGTGGTCACTCTTCTAACAAATGTATGATGTTTTGATTCATTCTGAAACAAGCTGATCTTATTTGTAAACAAAGGTGGATGCTTCGTCTTTTTGTTTTGGTCATTTGATTAAAGAAGCCAAAATGGTGTTGTGGTTTGAATGCTGGAGCACAACTCTAATCCCCATTCTGACATGAAATCCACTGGTGACCTTGGGCAGGTCACACTCTCTCAACCCTAGAAGAAGGTAACAGCAGATCACTTCTGAACAACCCTATGGTAGGATCTCCTTAGGGTTGGCATAGGTCAGGAAATGACTTGAAGGCACACAACAACAAAACCAAAAATTAAAAATATCTGTAACAGAAGAGTGGGTAGAATATCAAATGAAACAAACTGGAAACCATGAACTTAGATGCAATAGAACATTCTGCATCATTGTTTCAGCATGGCAGGACAAGACTGCCCCTAAAATTGTTAATTAACCTTTCTATTTTGCATAAATACACAAAAGACAATGAAGAAAGCTGATAGGAAAATAATCACTTCAACTGTTGTGCCGGAACAGAGTTTGAGAGATAGCACTGTAAAAAGGGAAATAAATTGATTCAAGAGCAAAGCAACCCTGATTTCCCCTTAAAAGTCAAAATAACTAAAGTGAGATTACAGAATTGGGAACATATCATAAGATAATATGTTGTTGTCGTCATGTCATTTCTGATTTACAGCGATTCTAAGGGTTTTCCATAGTAGCACAGAGGGTGAAACCACTAACTGCAGGAAGGCTGGAAATTGGAAGTTGGCAGTTCAATGCTGCAAGTCAGGGTGAGATCCCAACTGTCAGCTCTAGCTTCTGCCAACCTAGCAGTTCAAAAGCATGTAATGAGAGATCAAGAGTTACCGCCTCTGTATGAAGGAAAAAGGGTGCCCCTTGAAGACGTGAAGATATGCCGGCAACACAATTGAAGATGTCTATGGACAACAGGCTCCTCGGCATGTAAAAATGGAACAAGAGCTCCTCCTCATGGCTGGAGCTGAGCATCGCCTCCAGACACTGGAGATGGAAAAAGGGGAAGGCCTTTGCCTTTGTCTATGTGTTAAAAGCATTGAATGTTTGCTTCATGTGTGTTTTATAATCCGCTCTGAGTCCCTCTGGGAAGATAAATCAGAATATAAATTATTATTATTATTATTATTATTATTATTATTGAGCTTTCTTGGAAGGAGGGGGTTTCACTTAGCCATCCTCTGAGGCTGAGAGAATGTGATTTGCTGATAGTCACCCTGTGGGTTTCCATGGCCAAGTGGGAATTCAAGCCTTTAGTAGCCAAACATTGAAATCACTCCACTCTTGATACAACACAGCTTCTGACAATGTCAATATTGTTTGGTAAAGTTGAAGGCAGTAGTGAAAGGAGATGAATGGATTAGAGGTGAATAGAATCAATCAAGGAAGCCCTGAGTTTGCAAGACTGGAACTGTGCGGTTAACAATAGGGTGTGTTAGAGGTCTCTCCTTTCCTACAGTCATCTTAAGTTGAAACCGATTTGATGCCAATCCTTATAAATCCCAAGAAACAGCAGTTGAAAAAAACAGCATGATAATGTGATTTTAACTTTTCAGTTTCCTTGAAAGTGAATTGTCTTTTTTCCCCTGTGTGTTTTTCTTCCAACTAAGAGGTGTTTTAGAAAAAGAATATCAACATACACTTCTCTGGCATAAATGGGAAAATGCCTAATTCAATTTACAGCCTTTATTAAAGGTCAAAATAGAATACGGGATTCAAAACCCCATTCATCGTTTTCTTTCCCCATTTACAGAAGATATAAATATAACTTTTCATGGCTTCTTCCCAATTTTTCTTGAAGACAGTGGAATCAGAATACAAATTGCTATTAAATGTTCAACAAAGCCAGAAAGTTCCACTATAAAAAACCCCATTTTCCCTTCTAGGATAAAGCACAGCACAAAATATTGAGCAGACACTTTTGTATGAGACTCAAAACCTTTGCAGAATATTAAACACTAAGAATGCGGTGGAGTGTTGCAATCAACAAGAAGGTGGCATTAACAGAGGCATTAGTCACCTGCCTGGCACACAGAAGGATGCCATTTTTGGAGTGATACGAAGGAGTTTTCATTTCTTTTTCTGATATAGAGTTTCTTCCATTTACAAATCCATATAATACAGAAGATGAAAGGGCAACGAATACAGTGGGACCTCGGTATCCACTGGGGTTTGGTTCCAGGACCCGTCATGTTTACCAAAATCTGTGGATGCTCAAGTTCCATTGTGTACAATAGTGTTGCAAAAGCATCTCTATTTTCATTTATCCTTTTCAAATAAAAGCAAAATAAAACCAAAACAACCAGGGCCAACAGCTGTTTGAGATGCTAATTCTACATTAAAACAGAAAGAGTTGGAAGAGTGTGGAAGGAAATCCTGAATCAAAAGAACGAGCTATGTGTAGAAGCTCCACAGGCAGGAAGCAGTTGAAGAAAATGACTTGTGACAGTATAACAAGGGTTCGTCTGGCTGAAGCACACAAGTGGCCAATTTAGTTAAACAGAACTGCAGCAATCGTTCATCATATTGTCAATAAAGGTTGAGTATCCCTTACTCAAAACTCTTGGGACCAAAAGTGTTTTGCATTCTTCCCCCCCCCCCCCCCCGCACACACAGAGAGATTATGTACATGTATTTGCATATATGTACATAATGAAATATCCTGGGATCCAAGTTTAAACATGAAATTCGTTTATGCTTCCTATATACCTCATACAAATAGACTGAGTATAATTTTATACAGTATTTTAAAAATATTTGTGCACAAAACAAAGATTGTATTCCCTAGTTTGTAAACATGTGTGTATATCTCTCTGATTCCACCCCCCGATCAAAAGAAAGCATATTGAGAAACTCATATTAGAAGCCTGCATGGAATGGATTTAAGTCAAAGCCTGGCTTGAAATCACCATTTAAAACAAGTTGGATTGGAAATGTCTCTTATGCAGCAAGCCATGAAATTTTGTTAACTCTTCAGTGGTATCCTATGACTTTATAACTGTTTTGGACTATCTTAAGAATGGAAGCACCTAGTTACAAATCATTAACTGTTATTAGGCTTGTGCATTTGGGGTAAACTTTAACCCGTTTCATGTCCCAGCTTTAGGTGGGGGCGCCAATCCATTTCTGGGCACCTCCCGAAATTAGGAGGGCAGAAATCTGTTTTCACTCTGGGGTGCCAAAAAATCTGTTTTCTATTGGCCCATTATGGGAGGGAGGCTTTCCAGGTTCCTCTTCCTGTCATTGTAGGCATTTAAACTGTTTTACTCTAGAGGAGAAACACTCAGCTGCAGGCAGGCTCACACTTTAAAGAGGCTTCTTACCTGTTTCTACTCTAGAGGAGAGGCTCTCGGCTGCAGGCAGGCATGCATGCTGGGCCTGCACGCCACACACGCAGTCTCTCTTTCCAAGGAAAGGTGGCAAGTTCTGACTTCCTTACGCTAGAGGAGGTGCTCAGATGAAGGCAGGCAAACACGCAAGACCTGCACGTCACACGTGCTCACAAAAGTAGAGGGGGAGCCGGTGATTGCTTTCGGGTCGAGCAGGTTTTTGTGCCTGGGGCCCCCTTCCTGTTTACATGCTCCCAAAGGTGTCAGAGATGCCGGAGGTGCTGCAAATACTGAAGGGAACGGGATCCGTGCACAACCCTAACTGTTATTATTTCAGATTTTTGCAGTATAACTTGGTACACAGGTATGTTTTATATCACAGTCTAGCAGATTTTTCCCAAAAACACATAGCTAAAACATTTTTTACCCCCAAGGAACAAGAAAACAAAAACTTTCCTTTTGCTCAACTACTGCTATTAGCATGATTACTACTTCTTGGGTGGGCATTAAAAAAAGAAACTACTTACGGTACTTGTTAGAAGTAACTTTCTAAGCTTGGTTTCCATAAAACAAAGGGATGTAATGGATCCAAGCATGCAGCCATGTGCCAATGAAACTATATATCTCAGAATAACCACAACATTGAAAAGGAATAAAATCCAGCAATGGGTGCTGAGTGGAGTGTTCATGCTTAACCTATTCTCTTAAGAGTACAATGCAATCTCAAGCCTAATAAATTTATCAAACAGTAAAGTGGAAGAGACTGGGATAATATAATCTCTCCTAGCAGTTTGCTATCATGGGAAGGGCAGAGACTCCATTGGCAAATTTCATGCAGAAGATCTTCCCTCCCATTCAATAAACAAATCAATAAATAAGACCAGACAGCAGATGGTTGGAAAGACCCCTGTCCAAGTCTTTAGGGAATCACTACTAGTCAAAACAGACTATACTGGGAATAATCTGAACTGGTAGTTCTGCTGTCTACTGGTCTGCCTACACTGCAACATGAGTTAGATTCCCTTCTCCTTGCAAATAATGCTCTCAAGCATCTTGTTAAGACAGATAGAAAATCTAGCTAATTCCATGGAATCACATGGCTAGGATGTCCCTCAGAAAATATCATGTCTGCGGACACTTAAAACAGGAATGGCCACATGTGGGTCTTGTAGGGCATGCTTTCTTTCTTTTACTAGTTCACTAATCCAAGCTAGAAATAAAATATTGACTAAAACTCAGAAAAGATATTTTCTCCAAAATCTGCAAATTTCACACTTTTTAAACAACAGCATGCTGGCTATGGGTATTCTGGGAGTTCTAGATGTAGAAATTTGTCAACAATAATTAAATTATGCTCCTTTCATGAATAAATTTACTTGCAGTTTCAACAAAAGTATTTATTCCCTTTTTTGCTTTTGCAACGTAGTTTAGGAAACTCAGGAACCTTTTCCAGATCTATGACAAATCATCCACAAGTCTAACAATGGAACCGAATCTTTTCTCTTCCCACCTCTACTTTAGTAAAACATTTGCACAGTTGCTCAGATGGAACCTGTTTCTTTTCTAGCTTGTTTTGTTTTGCTTCTGGGTACTTTTCCTATTTTACAAATACCCAAAGCAGCTTACAAAAATAATGTGATATTAAAGGGCTGGAAGGTTCAGCCGCTGGGGAAGAAGATCAAGCAGCCTAAGCTTATCCATTTGTGTTCAGGTTAGGTCACCCGAGAGAAAAGGAGCCAAGGCCAAGAAAAACCAATAAGCGGACAAAACTAACTGATTTTTCAAAAAGATAAGGCGGATTCACAGCACCGCAATGACCATTAAGAGTCCAGGATCTTCCTCAACATACAATTAGAAAATTCAATATCTTCTTGTTGTGTGCCTTCAAGACATTGCTTTGTTCCTTCATTATACCAGACAACGAAAAACATTTCCCAATAGCAATTGTAAGAAACATTTCTTTAGATCCCTCATCTGATTCTGGCTTGTACATGGCAGAGAATGCAAGCAATGTATCAAGACTATAATGCCTCCATCCCAGAAGCAGCTGGTAGTTCATGCCAATGGGGCAAAGAATGCGCTACGGGTCTTGTTCTAAGCATTTAAAGAGCTATCCAGGGTGCTGAACCTATTTTAAAGCACATGTTCCACAACTCAGATAGTTCCCGTAAAATCTGGATTAAACCCAGAGCAGAATTGTTGTCTCACTGACAAGGAAATGATCAGTCACCTTTCTTCCACCCTCCCCCCTTTCCCAAAACTACTTCTTGGACTAGAGCTATTTTCCAATTTCCAAATGCTTGGACATCCTACAAATCTAATTCCAAAACCTATTGGCTTATCATTCCGCTACTAAAACAGAAAGGCTGATATTTTAGAGGATCAAATATATACCTTGGGAGATGAGGCTCATTGAATGATTCGGTGAAACATGCAATGGAGTGTAGTGATTGTCAAGGCTGGGATTTCATGGGTGGCTTTTTGAAACACAGTCTCTTTATTATAATGGCCTTCCTTCCAAGAAAGGATTAATCCACCCCATAGATTCATTAAAATACATCAATATATAAAATATACATATATACAGGGATATGTTGTGCTCACCAAAACGAAAGTAAAAGAGAGGCCGGTTTGCCGCTGTGCTGTGCGGTGCTGAGCGCTCTCTAGCTGCTGCTTCCCGGATGTCACAGACCCCAATGTTGCTAGTGCGGAGCGTCCTCCTCGCGGCCCCTTCACTGTGCTGCAGTCTACACCGTACCGCGGCAGCTCCATTCGCCGCTGTAACAAGTTGAAAAAAACTAATTAAATCAGGTTTAGTTTTTTTACATTTGTTACAGCAACGGATGGAGCTTCCGCTCCCATGCAGTGAAGTGTGTGCCCACGCAAGCCCATGCGTGGGCACACACATCATGTACACATACAGGCGTGCGCATACATGCACACATACGCACACACATATATAAACACTACAGTACAGAGCCACAGAATCAATTTCCCACTCTGCCAACATTGGTGTTTGTAATGTCAGCAAAGCAGCAGCAAGAGGATTGGATGCTGGGACAGTGGGGAACTGCCTTGTGGTTTACTGTCAGTCTGGTGGGCACCTTTCCACAAAAGCTAAAGACACTGTAACTAAAACTGTAACATGTGGAATGCCTCCATTCTCTTTGAAAAGTTTTGGGAAATGCCATTCAATTGCAAGATCAGTCACCAATCTAGATCCAAGCTTGTTTTCCCCAACGGATTGCCGTATAGGGCCAAAAGGTTAAAGGTACTCAGAACCATTCTGCAGTTCAACTTGCACTTGAAAACTTTTTTTTTCTTTTCCACATTCTGTATGACTTAAGGGTAGAATTGGTTCCACTATATGAAAACACCAATTTTGTTTGGAAATGACCAAAGACACATATATAGAAACATAACAGTACCACAAATACATAAAAGATCTGCCAGTCTTAAGAAGAAGCAGAAATCTGTTCATTTTGGGACAATAAATTAACAACTTGTAATGGGGTAGACTAGTTATTGGACTAGATTTCTTGTTCTTGGACTAGATTTGTACACAGTAAATTTTGCCTCATTTGACAATAATGTACACAAGATGTGTCAATAAAGGCATATTTCAGTATTTTTTAAAATCTGCTTTTATTTTATAAAGGGTAAGAATCTAACTGTTACAATTCTACAAATTTGTGCTGGAAAGTATATTGTCAGTGTCACAGTAAAAGCAGGTTTTGCAGGGTTTCTCAGTGGTTCCCAATCTTTAGGCCTCCAGGTGTTTTGGACTTCAATTCCCAGAAATCTCAGCCAACTTACCAGCTGTTAGGAACTGTGGGAGCTGAAGTCCAAAACACCTGGAGGCCCAAAGGTTGGCAACCATTGGTAGAGGAAGGGCCTTGTTACCGTGTAACACACTGGTTCCCAACCTGTGGGTTCCCCAGATGTCTTGGTCTTCAACTCCCAGAAATCCCAACAGCTGGTAAACTGGCTGGGATTTCTGGGAGTTGTAGGCCAAAACTCCTGGGAATCCCCAGGTTGAGAACCACTGCTGTAACACTTCTTTGTACTACAACTCCCAGAATGCTCATATTAGCATGCCCAGTAGGAGCTATAGTCCAATACAGCAGACTTTAAAAACTCTTTCAAACTTGGGTTCAGTTATCACTATGTAAAACAAACACAAGTTTGACCTTATTTCTATTACTCTTTAAATACTTGAGTTTGAATTTATTACCTGGGATCTGGGAGTCTTTGCACAAAGTCAGTATCATGTCTGAATCTGAGATTATGCAATCATAGAATATTAGACATGGAAAAGATCAAAAGGGCCATTTAATTTAAGCCTGTCAGTGCAGGAATCCCAAGTTAAAGCATCCTGAAGAGGTGGACATCTACAAAAGTATCTTGCACTAGAGAGCCATCTATTCCACTGTTGAAAGGTTCTCATCATCAGGAAGCTGAAATCTCCTTCTTGTGTTCTAACATGAATCAATTGTTTTGGGCTTTAACTTCAGTAGTAGCAGACGATAAGCTTGCTCCTTCTTCCACATAATGGCTCTTTTAACTATTTAAAGATGATACCACCTCACCTTTCAGTCTTTTCTAGGCTCCCCAGTTCCTTCAATCATTTCTCACAGATTTCATTTCTAGACCCTTTACCCTATTGGTTGTCTTCCTATGGATACATTCAAGCTTGTCAATTTCAGTTTTTAGTTCTGTGCCCAACCATGATTTATTACACCAAAGAAATCAGGATTCATAACCCAACAACAAGCCCTGACTTATAATTGGCTTCTCATAACATCTTGTTTAAGCATAGAAAATCAAAACCCCAAGCTCTGATAACATGAAATCCAAAATTCACAAGTAGCAATGCCTTTATGGGCCAACTCCAGAGAAGAAAAACTTTTGCAGCTTCACAGGCTTCTTGTGGATTTGGTATTTTGTTGTATTGTGCACAATGACATAAATATATTTTTCCCTCAGATATCATGTTAAGCCAGTGGTTGCCAACCTGTGGGTCCCTGGGTGTTTTGGCCTACAGCTCCCAGAAATCCCAGCCAGTTTACCAGCTGTTAGGATTTCTGGGAGCTGAAGGCCAAAACACCTGGGGACCCACAGGCAGACAACCACTGTGCTGAGCTATCCATGTTTTGGGGTTGTTTTTTGTGATTTGCATGAGTGGGAGAAAACAAAGCATGAAGCTTGTGTAATTTGGACCATGCACTAGTGCATAATGTGCTTACATTATAATTTAATAAAGTAGTATTCCTAGATTAAAGTAGGACTTGAATGCAACCCACTCTCCCATCATACCGTTTAAGATATTGACTATCAAGCTAGTGCAGAGAAGTAGACCAGTGCCAATACTGCACTCTGCCCCTAATATTTTATATGTAGGTCCATCTCAATTAAAATTCCATCTAAGTTGAGCCATTATCACAAATATTTTGCAGAAAAGACAAGTCAGCCTGGTAAGCTGTAGGTAAGCAAGAAGATCTGAAAGCATTCAAGAAGAAAAAGAATGTCAAGCTCCTTAAGTCACAAGGTCTGAGTTCTGGGTAGCCTGTAGTCATGTCAGCTCTTTTCCATTTGCTGCATATAATTTCGTTTAAATACTATTCTTGTTGTCTCACTTCAAAGGAGTTTCTCCAATGCCTGCAGTTTGGTAACATTGGAAAGTGCATAATAGTCTTTCATAGTTTGACACTTTGCAGACATAACTGAAGACTACTTTCTTCACACCCATCCAGCATACATATTGGTCACCATAAATGTGGATAGTATGAGTTATAGCTAAATACATCTGAAGAAAATGAGGCTGGAAAGGATTGGCCTATGGACAAGCCAGTCTTAGCAGATCAAAAATGTTTTGTCGTAATGGACTAATGTTGGGTATTCTGCTATTTCTTTTAATGCAAATCTAGATGTGGTGGATTCTTAAATACAATTCTGTTGTTATTTACTAACCCTAGACATCTCCAAGCAAGCAATTCACTTGTAGGTGGGAATAAGGATTAGAATTCTTTTGGTTGGTTTTAAATGTTGAAGTTTGCTAATGTTATCATCTCTTCTTTTTATTTTGAATGCTACATACCTATCTTTAATAGTTTCACCTCTTTAAATCTGACCAAGTTAACCTCCCCTCCAAACTAATCCAGTCCCAGTTCCCATGCCATTGGCAAGGATTGGCACTAGAGGGTGTAGAGGTGGGTAGACTTTTATACAAGACATACATCCGTACACCAGAAAAACAAAAACAAACCGCATATAGGGAGATAAATTTACATACATTGCACAATAGTGACAGGTTGCTTTGTGCTCCAGATTATTCCCCCTCCCCAAAAAACACATTAATATTCTGGTCTAATGATCAATACACATGACAGCTCTATGCATTCCTTGAAGATCTCTACATACCTGGAGGTTGTGGCAAGTAGGCCCCAATTAATTTTGATCTCTTCTTTTCATAGCCCTTCTGTGTGATGTCACCTGCCAAGGAAAGCAAAGGAAAATCAATAAAAGCTTGAATGAAGACACCATCCGGCTGTTCAAGTTGAAGCAGCATATGCTTTGCCACTGCGGGACTGTCTGTTTGTCTTGACGACTGTAATGAATGGACAATTGAAAGTACATTACATTCACTCTGCCTACAAAATTTAATTTACGCTGCAGCCATTTTTGGCAGCTAAACACTCAGCACAGTTTTATACCGGCTGTATGGAAAGTCCAAGAATTAGAAAGGATTGCATTGTCGTTTGGATATTCTGCTACACAAAAACAGCATCAGCTTTCATTAAGTTAATCAACAGTGGATTATATAGCATGCTTGGTCCACTAATGGCTGGCAAAAGACATTACCAATTAGCATTTTCTCCACTATTAATGGGATTCTTTGATCAAGCATGAAGGGTGTACAAAAGATTTGGAACTGTTGGTTCACTATTTAAATAACAATATAAACATTTGGCTAAGCATTTAAGTCCTACTTCAAGACTCCAAAGCATTAAATGCATTACACAAAATCATCAAATGCATTGTACTTCCCATGGTCAAACTGTAAAAAGAAACTATTTCCATCTCTTCAGAAGAGCAGTTGGAAGACATTTTCTAACAGGCAAAATGAACCTCACAACAACTAAAAACCAAGTTGAACAGCTACAGAGTTGGGACACTGATTTATTGCTCTTCTTAACAGACCACAAAGTTTAAGCATGAGTCACAAACATAGGTTTATATTAGCTATAAAAACTAAAGGTCCTTTCTGTTCAGCTTTATATAATAGAAGGAGGAGATGTTTGGTTGCTGCTATGGGTAGCAGCTCCATATATATACTTCTAATATATGCGTCCTCCAAAGTGCACATTGCCTGCAGCTCTGTGCTTGTATCCCTACCACACCTGAAGAGGTATATGACATTCAAAATTCAATTCATTAAGAAATCTTGTCTCTGCAGGAGCTCTGTCTCCAATGGATACACACCTCATATGCAAGTAGACCATTCAATAAGAAACTGAATCTACTTTAGCCTCAACAATAACCAAATGCAACTGAATCTTTTAACCTGAACTGTTATGCAAAATTACTTCTAAAACTTCCATATTGCTTTTCTGCCTAGCAGCATTCTCAAAATGATATACAATTCGCCCTCCACATTTGTTGGAGTTATGTGCACAGCATCCCTGTGAAAATAGAAAAACTATGAACAAAGAAAACGCTTTTTTAAAATCTGAAAACACCTCCAGGAATTTCTATGTCCTCCAGCACAACTCTATGGCTAGCTTACACTTGAAGTTGACCACTGCAGGAGATTCTCTCTAGGGATCTCTAAGTTCTCCAGCATAACTTCAGGTGGAAATTGTTCTGGAGGACCTCAAAAATCCACAAATGTGGAGGGGCCAACTGTACAACAAATTCTCCAACACTTCACAAGCAACATCAGAATGCAGTCAAGAGGGCAAAAGTTATCAGTGAGGAACAACGAAAAAGATAGAAGAGGCTACAGTAGTTTGCTTTTGCTTAAGTCTATAAAGAAGGGCAAGCTTTTACTCCCTCTGTCCTCTCCGCTGAATTAACTGGGCCAAGCTACTTTTGCACTGTATTGTCGAAGGCTTTCATGGCCGGAATCACTGGATTGTTGTAGGTCTGACTGACTACCTCACTACTTCTGAGGATACTTGCCATAGATGCAGGCGAAACGTCAGGAGAGAATGCCTCTAGAACATGGCCATATAGTCTGAAAGAACCTACAACAACCCTACTTTTGCACTGTTTGCACTCATTTTGCAGCAATGAGATAAAACAAGGATGAATAAGAAAGTGATAGGAGGAGAGGATCTGGGACATTTTAAAAGCAGTTGAAAAAGTGGGGTGATAGAGGATTAATAGGGACTGTCTTGTGAAATCAGGCCAATTGGAAGATATGTCATTTGGTTCAACATTACTTACTTTGGAGTAAATCTAGCCAGGTTTATGCTGAAGTCCACAAAAATGATATTTGGTAGCCCAAGAATCAATAATTTAATAAACAAAATAGTGGAGAACTTTGCAGGGGAGGTGGGAGAGTAAGTTATTTTACAGCTCAAATAAGAGGTAGTATTGCCTGAATATTGTTTCAGTCTGATGTAAGCCCACAGTGTATGTCTTTTGCTTTGTTTTGTTTTTAATGTGAACTTAAGGATTGGGTAGTATAGACTCTGAAGGAGTAAGTAAACTTTAGAATGAATCATACAGAGCTTGAATTGAGAAATCAGTTCAAAAGGCCAACCAACGTTGCTACACCAGATGTTTCTGACATATACATGATTAAGAATTAGAACTAACACCTTCTAGAAAAATGAGAAAGAAATCTTGTTTTCCTTTCTAGTTCAGATACTACCTACAGTGATGGATATAAACTAAAGAGTTATTGATTTATCTATATAAATAAAAATGTAATGTTCGTTTGTGGGATTAACAGAATTCAAAAACCAGTGGGCAAATTGACACCAAATTTGGACAGCATACACCCAACAACCCAATATATCTCCTTCACTGAAAACAATCTTGATTTTGTCATTTGGGAGTTGTAGTTGCTGGGATTTATAGTTCCCCTACAATCAAAGACCATTCTGAACTCCACCAATTATGGAATTTAACCAAATATGGCACACAGGACTCCCATGACCAACAGAAAACGCTAGAAGGGTTTGGTGGGCATTGACCTTGAGTATGGGAGTTGTAGTTCACCTACATCTCGAGAGCACTGTGGACTCAAACAATGATGGATCTGGACCAAACTTGGCACAAATATTCCATATACCCAAATATGAACACAGATGGAGTTTGGGGGAAATAGACCTTGACATTTGGGAGTTGTAGTTGCTGGGATTTATAGTTCACCTACAAACAAAGAGCATTTGAACCCCACCAACGATAGAATTGGGCCAAACCTCCCACACAGAACCCCCATGTGAGCCACAGCAACACGTGGCAGGGGACGGCTAGTATGTTAATAAGAATAGATATGCTGTCCTGATGTATAAAACACAGCACCTGAAATGGTATGACAACACAGATGCCCAGCTTTTCTCCCTCCCCATCGACCTCAATGACAAAATTTCCGCTGTGCAGATAACTCGATAGCAAGTGCCTTTCTGAGATATGTGTTTATTAAAACATACAAGAAATTCTGATTTGAATTCATTTGATATACTCATTTTAAAAATATCAACGGATCAAAACATTATGTTCTATCTTGCTTTTGTTTTATTTTTTAGAACTGGTCTTCAGAAATATAATTTGAAGAATGGACGACATGGAAAGAAAACTCATCAATGGTGACATGATCGCACACTCCAGCTTATTGCTAACTGTAGAAGAAACAGGAGGAAATATTCTCTGTTTCCTGGCAACCATGTTAGAGGAAGCAATAACAAATTAACAGTATATTCCCATGGATAGTCAGAGCTGTTTGCGTTTAAGAAAATGAACTGCAGGTTTTAGCTTCTCTTATCCAGAATTCTGAAACCTCCAATACGCCAAAATCTGAAATTGTCCACTTGAGTGGCTGAGATAGAGATTTCTGCTTCCTGATTGTTCTATGTACTCAACCTTTGTTTCATGCACAAAATAATTAACATATTGTATTAAAATTACTTTCAGCTGTATATGAAACATAAACAATTTTGTGTTCAGACTTGGGGCCCTTCTCCAAGGCATCTCATGACAATATGCAAAATCGGGAAGGGGGGGAATTGAACGTAGTTCTCCTAGTTTCCAGGTTCTGGGTTTTTATACCCACTCTTGATTTACCCTTTTTAAATTGAAAATTCTAATGCCAGGGTGAGAATCTTGAGGCCAACCAATTTAGATTTAAGCCAAACAATTCAAGGGAATAGTCAGACATAAAGAATTAGACTGAAGCCAGATTTTTCCATCAGCTTTGAGCACCAACACAACATTCTAATGCAAACTGTTCCAGAGAAGATCTGTGTACTTGTACAATAATGTCACCAAAATCTCTCAGATCGCTCTCAAAAATCATATACTAATTTGTGGACATTATAAATTAATGCCTGTCCTCTCCCCTCCTCAAATCCATTCTGTCCTCCCAACATTTGTGTTTCTTTACAGCTCGTTCAGGGCTGATGACTCAAATTCACTGTCAGCCTCTTGGCAAGAAAGATTCGAATGAAACAAAGCTCCTCATAAAGAAGTGTTATGACTCACTGATTTCTCCCACTGATGATGCAGTCTCTCTGTCTGCCCTTCCAAAAATATACAAGGAGGCAAGGAATTGCAGGTTTGTAGAGGAAGACAGTTGTAGAAGTGAAAGGGGAGGAAAGGCACGGAGAAAAGATATTTTGCAACCTAGTGCATGGCTTCTGCCAAGAGCCAAACATTCAAGCAACTCAGACCTAAAGAGGCACTGGATTAGCAGAGCAGATCCTTTCCAAACCACTTGGCAAAACTCTGTTAATGGTAGGTGGATTTTAAAAGCTATTTTAGATGGGTGGGGGAGAATTTCTGTAATTCAAATCCAAGAAACCCAGAAAATTCACACCAAACACATATAAAACCATGGGTGTGCCTAAACTGGCTCCATAAATCCCAGCTTTAGGATTCAAAATGTGTAATCAAGCACCATAGCTCTCTTTTCCAATGTTATCTAATAGTATTTCAGTGTATCAAAGTTAATCCTATCTGTATTTACAAGAAAAATATTCGAATTGAACTCTTCATAGGAATTAATAAGATTTCTGCAATACCACTGCAGACAAATAGCATAGATTACAACTTCTCTCAACCTCTCTGAAGTAGAATTACTGTAGGGCTGTTTTTTTTCCTAATCTTATTTAACTGGAGTGAGGTTTTCCCCAG
Organism: Anolis sagrei; assembly: GCF_037176765.1. Lineage (NCBI taxonomy): Eukaryota > Metazoa > Chordata > Lepidosauria > Squamata > Anolidae > Anolis > Anolis sagrei. The sequence continues at coordinate 117,546,047 of NC_090026.1, read as the reverse complement.
ACATAGAAGTTTCCTCTTCACTCTACTTTTTCTTAGACAGACAATGGGAAGGAACACAAGGATTGCATTCCAAGACCATAAAAAGGGGAGGCTGCATTTTGCAACTATGAAATACATGAGCAACTTAAAATTCTTCCTAAACTTTACTGTGATTTTTATTGCATTATGAAAACAAACAAAACACTCAGCAAATTTCCACTGTCCTTCAGTCACATTCCTTGCATTATGGAAACAAAATAGCATTCCAACATGTATTAAAACACCTTCAAATGTTAACCTTGACAAATATATTCTCAGTAATACATATCCCATTTGTTGGCACATATTAACTTTACACTGCATAATGTAATAAACAACTATATATTTCATTACAATGGAGAAAACCAAAAATACAGATAGAAGTGTATTAGTTGGGTTGGTTTATAAATATTTTTCCATTTCCCATACCCTAATCCCAACCTCAACATACAAAAGTACTCATTTTTCTACTTACCCTAAGGACTCCATCACTTCAGGATATATTGCATACCCAGAACATGATCACTGTTTAGAAACTTTGTTGAATTGAGGCTAAACATTATAAAACAAAAGCTGGAGAAGGCAAGAGCCAGCCAACAGTTGTTGGGTCAAATTTTCTAATATTTTGTTAACCAGATGGCAAGAATAACTTGCCACAGTCCTGGCTAAAAGCCAGGACTATAGAGCCATTGCACAGAATGTAAATATTCCATACAGGCAACACTGTGTGGTCCCCGTCGGTCTTTTGAGAGTTTCCCTAAGAAAGGAGCATTTATACTACACGGCTTTTATGGCGTGGATTACTGTAATGTAAACAGAAACTAGTTTAACAGGGAAGCTTTCCATTCCCAACGTTCATTCCGTTATTTGAAGCTTTAACGGACACTTTATGTAATGAAAGCAAATCACTTCCATTTTTGGAATTTTATGGCTATTAGGATCACTGTAATGTTTTTTGTTTTTTTTACTTTATTGCTTTATAAGGCTGGTGGGTTATCTTTGAAGTATAGATTCTTTTCTTTCTTTTGTGTTTTTTGCAGCTGCTTGAGAAATCATCTTTCATCTCTCCTCTTGCTATTAAAAGGTCTAAATCAGCACTGACTGTCAGCATCAGCAATAGCAGTTGAATGCAGATTTTAAAAAAAACACGGAGCGAAGAACATGCCTACGAAAGTGGCAGGTATAACTTTCTCCAAATGTGCTGATTATGACAAAATGCCATTGAGAAAGCAGTTTATGACATCTTGTAAACATTGCTGGCTCATCAAAAACCCAGAGCCACCATGGTGTAGCAGTTTGAAAGTTGGAATAGAACTTTGAGAATATATGGGTTCAAATCCCCACTTGACCATGGAAACCCATTGGGTAACTTTGGGCAAGAAACACTCCTTCACCCTTAGAGGAAGGCAAAAGTAAACACCTTCTGAACAATTCTTGACAAGAACTCTCTACCAAGGGGTTGCTTAGGGTCACACCATAAGTCAACAAGGACTTGAAGGCACACAACAACAAACTGCTCACACCATTTTGAGGTGATCTGTCATCTTTGTCATCCCCCCATACTCAGTCAATTTCTTATATCACCACAAAATTGGTTTGGACTAGAGTTGTCAGAATCTTTCAGTCAGCATGGTTAACATAGAAGCCAGCTGGAAGGCCCTGTGAGCTATATGCCAAGAAAGAACTTTTCAAAGCATTACTTCTTTCACAGACTCACAAATCTCTGTTTTTGGCAAGGTGTGAAACCGGAAGCAGGATAATTACTAAGCCTCTGGTGGAACAAAACAAAAATATAGCAGGTTGTCTTGTGTCAAACTATGGTGATGCTAAGGCTGTCTATCCAGAGTGCTTTGAATGTGTGTTTCTCAATAGCAGGGGGTTGGACTGGATGGCCCTTGTGGTGTCCTCCAACTCTCAGATTCTATTATTCTTGATACTGATACTCAGATTGATAGTGATTCTTCTTAGGCAGAGATCTTTCAGACTATCTACTAACTCATCATTGAAATAAGGAATGAGATCCATATTACTGACTTAAATTTAAAGTCACAACTGATTCAATTAGTATTGCTTAACAGAAGTGTGGAGACCAAAAGTGATAATGAAGAAACAGCAAACAGGGCGATAAACTGTAATATGCTGAAGTGACCTGCAGCATTGATTAGTACAATGAAAAAGCAATTTCCTCTTCAGGAAAAATAAATGGAAATCGAACACAGTCCTTGTAACTAACTGTTTGCAAGCCATTGTCTCGCCACTGCCCTCAAAAATAAAGCTTCCCATCTTCTCTGAACCTTGCTGTAGTTCTAGCCATACCTGCTGATATCTGCATTTATAATTTTCAAAAATGACCAAGTCTAACAATTATTACAACTGACTATCTAGTGGAAATCTTCTACTGTGCCCATGTGATTCAGTTGTCCTCAGTACATCAATTGCAATGCTGCAAGCCTGAATTTATAGCTATATTTTGTTCCATTACCTATTTAGATCTGTTATTTTCTTGTACCCATTCCAAAGACAATTGCTGAAATTCCTGTTTTCAGAATGCTGTCCAGACAATAACAGGAAAAGTCCTGTAACTTGTTATTGATTCCTTCCCTGTACAGTTTCCCAGTAACAGCCACCTTACCTTCACGCCACATTCAATATTAAAGACTTCTTGTGTGGAATATTTTAATAAATTAGCATAGATTAACCACAGTGGCGTGCTGCAAAATAGCATTCTCAACACACTTTACAAACTCTTACTAGATAATTAAAGAACCCAAGAGCAGGCTGCTTTGACATGGAAGACATGTGAAGAAAAGCATGAAGACAATTCACAGATTTCGTCAGCCAGTATTATAAAAGCTGATGGTAAATATTTAACATAAAGAAAGCAAACCAGTAACAGATGCTGCACATAACAATACGACATTTTTATAGATTCACAGAAAAGCAACTGAGATATAGTTTTCAACACATTAAAAGAACATAAACTGTAACAAAACACTGACGTGATTCTTATCATGCACCATATTTCTTATATCATGCATGCTTGCTTTATATAGAAATTGAATCCTGGCGTTATAGGACACTTGTATGAATGCAAAGACTTCAAACAAGCTTTTACTGGTACTCCAAATAATTAGATTTTTTTCTCCTCTAGACACATTGTGTTTCATGTCATCTATTCACTAAATTATTTAGTGAATATTCAAAAGAAAATGTAAGTTTTGCAAATACTAAGTTTCAGATAGCCTGTTTATTGTGTGATCTCTCTCTTTATTTTCTGAAAACAGCATTATCCATATCTTATAAAAATGTTTTAAAGGTGTATATAGTTTGTTTAGTCAGCAAATATGGACTTAGAAGAATAAGACGCATTTCAGATCAAGAAGATTCTTTCTCAAAGCAAAATTTACTAATACAGACTGCAAAGTTTCCCAAGGAGGGAATAAAAATGCATTCATGACACGGTTATGTTCATAAAGCAGAATTTGTTGTGGTTGCCATTGAGTTTAATAGGATAGCTTTGATGTTCAGCACAAAAAAATTGTGATACACAAATACATAGATTCACTGATGTGTTTTCATTCATAAGTAGGACTAAATAAACCAACTACACTGCAATAAACCAACTATATTGCAATATATCATCAATGAAATGAGTTGCCGGAAGGAATTGCACGATTTTCATTAGAAGAGTTCTGGATAACTATCTTGCATGAAAAGATTGGTTATAAATAATATCTGGATAATATCAGGCCAGGCTCGTAGCCAGGATTTTGATCGGGGGGGGGGGGGGGCTGAGTCTGAGTGAAAGAGGGTCTACCCTAGCAAACCTTTTGTATCCTTACCCCAATACCCCCATGCATATGAGATATATTGAGCATGGTGATCAGATCATGATATGAATAAACATAACAGTTTAAATAATGTACCAGTAAGACCTTTTCGCAGACCACCATGAGAATTTTGAGGGGGGGGGGGCTGAAGCCCCCAAAGCCCCCTCCCCCCCCCCCCCAGCTACATGCCTGTATCAGGCCAATTCACAATTTATGAATTAGCCATGCATTACAAAAATGTACAGAGTAAGCAAAAAGTCACCTTCCCTTATGTAGCTACAGTTGTTGGCATTTTTCTTCAGAAATTATCTTGATCATCTCAGCAATGTTATATAACCCTCAACCATGGGTTTCTTTACGTGACCTTCTGACTTTGCTTTCCTGAGTCTGACCTAAAGCCAGAAGTTTCTGGTTTAAACTTTTGTCAAAGGGCATGATGCTGTGTGCAAGTATTATACAAGGCCTGTTGTCTGCTATAATCACAATTAGTCTGATAACAGATTGATCCTATGTTTTTAAGAAATACTTGAGATTTGACTTTCAGGAATACAGTTTAAAAAATCAGAATATTTCCTGAAAGCTAGTCAATGCAGAATTCGGCACTGAGAGGCTGAATTCTGTCTTGGGATATCTCTAAATGGAGCACTCCTCATGTGAATGATTACAAGATATTTTGTCTTTAATAAATTTTCCACAATAAAGAAAAAATGGAAAAAGGTTGGAAAAACAAGTAAGGGTTACAAGTGGAGTATTACAATAATTGCTTGAGTTAGGGCAGTACTTCCCAACCTTTTTTTGACCAGGGACCACTTTGACCAGGGATCACTCTTCAATATTAGTATCAAAAGGGTTATGAATCAGTTTTGGGTCAACTTTAGATTTGGTTTGGTTATTTGGGGTGCTGATTCAGAAAATTGCATTGGATAGAATAGCTCTAGTTTTTGATACAGAACATATGGTATCCAGTAGTTGACATCTGCTCACCCACAGAAAACCATATATAATAAACTTTGGCACTATAAGAGGGCTTTGTAACACCAGTCATTGTCATTGCAATGGTATAGGGATGATGAGGCCGTGGTCCATATTTTAGTTCTTGTGGACCATTTGTGGTCCATGGACCACAGGTTGGGAATGACTGAGTTAAGATGAGGCATAATAATGTCTTGCCTGATATGGAATTATTTAAGAAACATGCTTTATAGTTTTTGAGCTTCAGTTTAGAAGACTTTTGTGAATATTGGATAAGTCATGGTTTTTGCTCAGGTAACACTCAATCATGATTAACACATAGTAATTGTTAAACCATTGTGCTCCATGTTCACTGTTTAATGCTTGAGAACTCATGCATATAATTGTAATACATAACGTAAGAATTCCATACTCTGCTACATGCCAGGACATACGCTTGTGCCAGAAACATGGAACCATTTGTGCACTGTGTTCCTCCGCAATGAAAATCGTTTGAATAAAGCCAACTAAGCTTCATTTCATTCAAAAAGATACCATCTGCAAAGGTCTCCATCCATGAGGGAGACACTGCAAGGATTGGGAGTGAAGCAGACTAAAGAGTCTAACATATGTTAACATTTCCCTTCTGCAAAAGCAAACACCCCCCCCCCTGCAAAAAAAAAACCCCTTAGTATTCTAATCTGGTTCATTCTGAAGACAAATAATCTCAGAATTTCCATTTTTTCCAGAAATGCCTTTGTAATTATGCAACAGACACTGGAATGAAGTAACTGCAAACAACTAGTTACCTGTAATGTGTTTCTTTTGCTTTTATACAGAAGTATAACAACATTAGGGCCAGCATGGTGTAGTGGTTTGAGTGTTAGACAAGGATTCTGGGAGAAGAGGATCTAAATCCCCATTTAGCCATGAAAATTCAGTGGATAAACACAGCCTAGAAGCTGACAAGGGCAAACTTCTGAATAAATCTTGTCAAGAAAACCATGTGAATGAGCCCCATTGGGGTTGCCAAAAGTTAGAAACCACTCAAAGGCACACACCAACAATGAAAGTTAAATTACAGAATTAATCTAATGAGGGTAATATCACCCCTTCTGCAAAGTAACATCATCATCATTATATCTTTATTTATATTCTGTCCCATCTCCCTAGAGAGACTCGGGGTGGCTTACAAAACAGCAATAATGCAGACAGGACAACATAAAATCTAAAAAATACAACACTAACCTAATTGGTATGAAGTATACCAAAAATAAAAGATAAAACATAACAATGCATTTTAACATAAACCACGTCAAATCAAAATAAAATAACAGTAAACATAACAAAGATTAAAAGTATAAAGTCACACCGGTTATTTTTTAGAGTGATGACATATGCTTTAACATATTGATGGAAAAGGAACGCTGCATGTCTCAACAACCTAGACAAGGGGATTGTGTGTTTTGTATATAACACATCTTCTTTTTCCTTTTAACTAGTTACTTAAATCAATTTTCTTCAAGCTGCACTACTTACTTTCAAGAAATAGAAAAATAAATAATTCAATTTACAAATGCACCAATAATAATAAATGACAAACTTTTGGGAAGAGAGCTTGGTATTTTTAACAACTTACTTGTTAAAAGTAATTTTCTAAACCCTAGACTGTAGTTGATCTGCCATACTAAAGGACATAATCCACAACAGCTTTTCCAGACCATACACGTTTGGTTCAGTGCAAGGCTGAAAGTTCACATCAGCAAAGCTTCTCTCCCCTGAAGCGCTCCGACAGAAAGGAAAACAAATTATCTTGCAATAAAATAACATAAAGGGAACATGTGTAAGGTAATTTGTCAACGTCACATATCCTAATCCCAATGGTCTCATTCTCATTATGGTTTCCAGTGCTGGAATTGTGACCTCGACACCCATTATGTGCACTCATCTGCAGTTTAACATGCTTGACTGCCACCTAGGTCAATTATTCAAATGCCAAATCTATCAGAATCCAAATCCCTTGTTCATGTGTTGCTATTATCCATGTCATCTTACAAGCAAATGCTAACTTGATGCTTTTCAGGTAAGTCTGCTATAAAATTGCTACTCTATGTACCTGGGGTTTGATGTAGACAAGATACCTTTGCTCATGCTGAACTTTCTTTACTAGTCCCACTGTGCCAATACATATATTTGCCACATGTCCTGAGGAAGCTACACTGTCAGAAAGATATATAAAATAATGCAGGAAAAGACATTATGGTCTATAGGGGGTTGTCAGACCCTGTTAAAAGAGAGGAGAAAGATCCTACAAACAAGACAAGATCCTACTAGCAGGATTCTGGGCATGCTAAGCAAAGGCAAGTTAGGAACTGAGAACGGCAGACATCATATTCCCTATACATACTTCATAAATATGAGAATAAGGAATCAGCATCCATATGCCTTTGACAGATCATCCAAATGGAGAATTGAACAATTGCTCTGGGGAGTCTCTCTGAATTAACGTAGAAAAAGCTGAAGCTCTGACATCTCAAGTCACACCTCAAAATGGAATCCTTCACAATGTCATTTCATTTAGGGTACTGCTTATATTTTGCTCTTTACATAAAGTATTTGTGTCTTCAAATAAACAATGCCATTCCCAGGCACCTAGCCAGCGATAAGGCAAGTGCTCTATACTTTTTGTGCCAAAATAAACACCCTTTCATCCATGGCTACTCAACATTGTTGCTCTCTCTCTAATGTTTTTCATTGAAATCTATAGCTACTCTAATCTCTGCTCCATATTCTTCCATTAACTTATGATCGATTTTTTTTTAATTTGCTCCTTCAGCCATGAAGGATTTTTCATCAAGTGCACTTGTGGCTCAACAGATGTGATGAAATTCTCTGAAACGTCTAGATGACAAAAGCATTTGAAGCGCTGACAGACACACACACCCTCTGCATTTTCCAGTTCAGCCTTCCCATACCTCCTCAATTCCCTATCTTTCCTAAATCTTTATAATGAACACATGTGAAGTTTGGGTCGGAAACAGACTTCATGAAGCATGTGTGTAATATAGTGAAACCTTCTTATCCATACAGTCAAAATTTAGGGTTCACTCCAACTCATTATTTCAGGTATCCAGAAATGGTCTTGGAATATATCCCATTTTTACCAGGGTTGTATGGGGCTATAAAGTGGAGTTCACGACATGCAAGTATGGAGAAGAGCAAACCACAGATCACGTACTACAACGCTGAGCCCTGTCACATGCACAATGAAGGATCTTCTTACAGAGGCACTCCAAGTGGCCAGTTGCTAGTCAAAGGAAATTCAGCATAATGCCAAGTTTTTAACTTTGTTCATGGTTTTTTAAATACATTATAACTGTATTCTCAATTTGCTTCTGACACGATAAATGAAATAAACCAGGGGTCGTACTGTACTGGCCATCTCAATACTCCATTTTGGGCAACACAAAAAAATTCAGAGAAAACTGATAAAGTTGGTCGCCTACAAATCATGGTTTGCAAATCAGAGATCAGCCCCAGGAATTGATTGATGGTCTCTCCTTCCTTTGAAGCTACAGTTTTTCATTAACTCTTGCAAACCTATGACCAATGCTAATTACAATCCTTCATATTAACTTCATGTTCATTAAGTTTACTCATAAATGCTAACAGGTCTTGTACTTGATATGTGCAGATAAGGTTATTGTTCCTGTATAACTTTTCTAATGTTAACTTGTGTCTACTATAACTGAGGAATTATGTTACTTAATTATTAATTATATTTTTATTTAGTCATTTATGGGTTTATAGTGATGTTACATTATACTGTTTTTGATTTTCATGTTAGTTTATCACCAAGGCATTGAATGCTTGCCTTTTTTGCCTGGAAGCTGCCCTGAGTCCCCTCGGGAAGAAAGGGGGGCCTATAAATAAATAAATTGTTGTTGTTGTTATTTCAAGACCATTTCAAATTATCATTTCAAACTTTGAATCATGATTGACCTGAACCATGGTTCATTTCAAAAACAAATACATTGATTTGAAGACAGGTAGTTAAACTTCTGCCATAAGCCTAGTGATAATGCTATTATTGCAGTAGGTCTTTAAATCTTTACATCTAGATTTTTTTTTAATGAAGATCCTGTTTCCATCTTCTTACTAGCAAATACAGCTGCTTAATGGTTCACCCCATGTCCTTGACTATTGTCACCCCAAATGTGACATCTGCAGTAACAACATCACTGCTTGTACACTTCCTATGTTTGTTGATATACCACAAGAGTGGAATACCTTATGGCCCTTCAGAAATGGTTGAAGCTAAAATCCCTCACTCTTCTGGATCATTAGCCATGTTGGCTGTGGCTAATGACAGCTGAAGACCAACAATATATGAAAGACCACCACTTTTCTCATATGGTGACCACTGTTTAACTTATATACCTAAATAATGAGAGAAAGTCTTCTTAGAAAGGAACTGTATATGTAATTAAATACGTTTTTGAAGGCATGGAATACAATGGTGTAAACCATGAAAAGGTAAAGGTTTCCGTGATATTAAGTCTAGTCATGTCCAACTCGGGGGGGGGGGGGGTGCTCATCTCCATTTCTAAGCCAAAGAGCCAGCAATGTCCATAGACACATCCAAGGTCATGTGGCCATCATGACCGCATGGAGCGCCATTACCTTGCCCAAGAATTACCTATTGATCTACTCACACTTGCATATTTATCAACTGCTAGGTTGGCAGAAGCTGGACCTATCAGCGGGAGTTCACCCCACTCCCCAGATTTGAACTGCCAACCTTTTGGTCAGCAAGTTCAGCCACTCAGCAATTTAACCCTCTGCACCATACAATAGTGTAAACAACTTTCTTGACAGCAAATAAATGTCTAATATTCAGGTCAGGCTTTTAAAAGTTTATTCAGAAGTGAGTCCCTTTAGAGTCAGTAGAGTTTAATCCCATGTAGCTACATCTTTTAAGATAAGAAATATCCTTACACAATATCTATCCTGAACGTTCCCTTAATTTTCTTGTTTTCCATAGTCTTGGACGACCACATAGGCTCAGAACTTAATTGCCCTCAAACGTACACTGGTGTGACTCGGATGGTTGTGTCAAACCAAGTCCAAGAAATATTATCTCCCTGATCCCCACATTGGCCAAACTCCATGAACTGTATGATGTGGAAATCGAATACTTTATTACCAGCCAAACTCCAGTTATTTGGCTGCTCAACATACTCCCAAACCATCACTCATAGCAGCAGGACCATGCAGTGATTTATCTCCCCCCACCAACCGTCTTTTGTTTTAAATAAACCTTGCTTACTAGAAAGCATAACGAACACAATAAGTTAATTTTAAAATGCATTCTAATAATCCTTGAGTGATTATACTACAGGTGCAATGTCATGATGCCAAAAAATGTAATTAATTAGAACAGTGCGCTATTTTATTTTCTTGGAAGAAATCTTCAATGTGTATTAAATTCTAAATAGTGGCAACATTAATCACTCTTTAAGCTTTGCAACGCTAATGTAATTTGCTGAGCAATGCACCCTTTTCTATTTATGCATGTACACATGCCTTCAAGTCACACACTAAATCATAGTGACAAATTTCATGGAGTTTTCTTACACAAGGGATACTCAGAGGTGGTTTCACCTCATCCTTGCTCTATGTACTATAGTTTGGAAGCTTGGGGGGAAATAACCATTTTCTTGCAAAAATGTCTTGAAATTTAGACAAGAGGGTTTAAGTTATGTTTGCTCCAATATTTTGCAGAGGTCCACCTGACACTAAGCTTAATTGTCAGGTGGTCTCTGGAAGGCTATAAGTAATCTGGTTTCATTCTCTAAAAATCTTTTATGACCCCCTTTCATGTATGATTACACTTACTTTTAAAAACATTGTTGTTGTTGTTTATTCGTTCAGTTTGGCGTGACCTCATGGACCAGCCCACACCAGAGCTCCCTGCTGGCCATCACCATCCCCAGCTCCTTCAAGTACAACCAGTCACTTCAAGGATAACATCCATCCATCTTGCCCTTGGTCGGCCCCTCTTCTTTTTTCCTTCCATTTTCCCCAACATCATTGTCTTCTCTAAGCTTTGCTGTCTCCCCATGATGTGGCCAAAGTTCTTCATCTTTGCCTCTACTATCCTTCCCTCCAATGAGCAGTCAGGCTTTATTTCCTAAAGTATGGACTGGTTGGATCTTCTCGCGGCACAAGGCACTCTCAGAATTTTCCTCCAACACCCAGCTGTGCATGAATCAAAACAAGCTTTTGTACCCATTCAGTCTGAAATTCACCTCTGATTACAGGCTAAAATTAATTCTTTTTTGTGTCATTGTTTCCAATGGAGTGGTTATCTTCTTTCAACAAATCAACACATTTTCCACACATAACTTCCCCTGTCTATTTTATTTTTAGTTCCACCCCAACAAAAATACTACTTTCTACTGGCGTTAGAGTGTACAGATTGTCTTCCTGGAAACAAACTCATACTGTCACTAGCGTTACCAAAAAGAAATCAATCTTCTCTCTTCCTCCAGATTATTTACCGCCATCTCAACTCCTGCATTCATAATTAGTATGTCCTTTACTTACTCTGTACCATTCCTTTAGACTCTTGCCTCTAGACTCTTTTTTTGTAAATGTCATAACCTCTATTTAGCAATCTTAAATCATCCTCTATATGGGAGTTTCATCCACTCACACAAAGAGACCTGCAAATTCCTTTGCACAGCCATATATTTGTAAAGCTCATTCCTTTGACTAGATCTAATTCATGCAATGATCAATGGGATCATATGTAAGTATTCAAAAATCTTCTGAATGTATGTAACGAAGCAAAATGCCTTGGGAAAATAAAATCAGGGAGAAAAGCATCAATCTAATTGCTTACTAATGAAAACCATTTAGAATTAATGTAGTATCTCTTGTAAAATATTCATTTTGAAGGAATTAGAATTATAAAACAAAGCCCACAAAATAGTGCAAATATTTAACAGGCCAAAACCAACAAACCTAAACCTGAGCAAATATAAGGGTGTGACTCAAGGTGGGACAGGAAGGGCTTTCCTTCTGTTATTCTGTGTACATTTAGATATCAATCTAATATGTAAAAAGTTCTCCCTCCTACATATGTTTATATAAAACAAAATGAGTATCAATGTTTTTTTTCCTTGCCCATATTTTCTTGTCATAACTGAAAACATCAAGATGGGCCCTTATTTCTACCATTAATATTTGGTGCATAAATAAAATGTAAGAAAGGCTACCTTTTAGCTAAACAAACCAAAAGGTGAAATTAAAAGTAACACTTCAAGGGCCATTAAAGGGAAAATATATCAGCTAGGAAAATTCCTCCTGAAATAATAATGAAATAAAGTGATATTTCAAGCAGTGGAGGAATGTAAATCAAGAAAGTGCACTTCCTACCCTATGTGGAAAGAAAAACCCAAAACATATAGACAAAACTAGCCTGACCTTGAACACTGTGAAAGCCACTCACTGTATGGCTACCAGCCTCCTCCCAGTAGACTAAAATCAAGGAAAAGTTACATGAGAACCACCATTCCTCTTAATGTTCCCCCCAGCAAGAGCATCCCTCTGGGCAGCTAAACAAGGAAATTAAAATTGGATGATCCCCCCCCCCCCCCCATGAAGGTCTTCCTCCAGGGGCAAACCAAGAATGGGCAACCTGGCAAAATGGCACTACCCAGAAGAACCCTCCACTTTTTGCGACTGTGGAGCAGCACAAGCTCCGTATCTGTATGCTTGCCCACAATGCCCTGCCTCATGCACAGATGAAGAATTGTTTATAGCTACAATGTGGTCGCTATTGCCTGCTTTTGGTCTAAAATTATTTAGCCTCTTGTGCTCCCTTTATTTTATCAGTTTTATCCTTATTTTATCTAAACAGTGCTTTTGATACGAAATAAAAAAGCCTAACCCTATCAGGAACTGTGGAAAACAATCTGAAAAGAAAATCTGTGTATTCCTAGGATGGTTTAGGTCATTGCTATGGAACAAAGCAAATGTATCTGTTGTTCAGGATGATTTCTGTTTTCACAGAATCATATGGCTGGAAGCAACCAAACTGTTCAACTAATCCAATCTCCTGCCTCTGCAGAAATCTAGAACAGACTCATTCCTGAGAGGTGCCATCCAACTTCTTTACAAGGAATATTCTACTGATTTCGAGATTAGTCTGTTCCACTGCCAAACAATCTTTGCTGTTAGGAAGTTCTTCCTAATCTTTAGTCAGAAACTCCTTTTTTATCATTTGAATTCACTAGTTTGGAGCCTACCCTCTGAGAAGAGTAGAAAGCATAGTCAACCCATCTTTCACATAACTATCCTTTTAAAATGGACAGTATCTCATCTCTCAGTCTTTGTTTCTCCAATCTCTCAACTGTACCTCATAAGGCTTATTAGCATTCAGGTTGTCCCAATTCTGGACACATTATAGTCTGCCAATATCTTTCTTTAACTGTGGTGCCCAGAACTAGGCATAATACAGGGTTAGTCAAAATGCATAGGCCAATAAGCCATTCAATTGAATGGCTTATTGGCCTATGCATTTTGACTAACCCTGTATTTCAGTATTCTAACTATTAGTCCAAAATTAGTTGGATTTCCTACTCTGATGAAACAGACAAGGGGCCTCTCCCACTTTGTCAAGGCACTTGAATAAATTAGCCATCAAAGCAATGTAATTTCTGATTAGCTGGAACTCCTATATAATCTGCTCTTGAATTAGGCTAGTCTTAGTCTTAAGGAACTACTAATTATACATATTCATAGTCCTGTCTAAAGCAGATAAATTACACAATTTTGGCATTTATTACCAAGGAAAATATAAACATGAAACATGCAGCTCCAGAAGGCATGTGTGTAATGGAAACATCAAAAGATTATTTAAGGGGAAATGTGAAGCAAAGTGAGATCAGATGAAATGCATTCAGAGCGTTGGACAATCACGGGTCTACCTTAAAGCATCAATGAACTGCTTATAAAACATGAAGATCATTAATATAATCTGGGTTAACATTAGCAGGAAAAGGCCAGAACTACCAAATTGTTATATGCAGAACTAATTTGGGACAAGAGAAAGCAATTTTGAAATTGTATCCTTCTAAAGCAGGGGCGGTTTCACAAGTGGTGGATCTTTTCCAAGACCAAGAACAGCAAAAAATATAAATAAATAAAATAAAATCATGGACAGCAGTCAACATTTAGCAAAACACACAACCAAATATGTCTGTTATTTCTATATTAATTAATATTAATTACAGATGGCCAATAACGAGACTATCCTTTTTTTTAAAGGGTGTAAATTCCAACCCTACATTGATTTATTCTTAATGACCAGTGGAAGAGGATTAATTGCACTTATGGAAGTCATGTGGAAAAATCTCTTCCAAAGGCATACATCAAATTATCATTTATCTAAATATCCTGAGTAACACTGGACTTCTATTTGCAATCAGAAGGGGTAGACATGTGAGTTTCTGGCTATAATACCAAAGATTATATGCATAAGGAAGGCTATGGATTCAGAGAAGTGGGATGCTTGAATGCAAAAGGTTTAGACTCGAGAAAAAGGTCATAGGAATATGACAGCATGATTCTTTGCCACTACTTGAATGAACTACAGAAGAGCCTCTACTTAAAACCTCTGCTTGGGAAAAGTTCTGGAGGGATTACAAATACAGGGCATGAATTACTTTTTGCTACTTTGAAATGTGGATGGAGCACTCCGCTTTAAATGACAGGTTATTTAAAACACTATTTTTACAACCTAACCCTTGAAAAGAAGGAGGGAGTTCTGATATGCTTAGCTATCGTGACTCTTCAATAGTAAAACCTTGCTGACTTCCCCAATTCTGGTCTGGTGTGAATGAAATAAAAACTCATTTAAGCTGAGAGAGCTTTGAGAGTGTTAAGAGGCTAAGCAGTGGGGGGTAGAAGAGTGAATTCTGAAATGACAGCTAGAAGGCTCCAGCTCTACATGGAGCAAAGCTGCTTTGCTCACGCTTCGCTTGGGGGCAACTGGTCCATGGCAGCCACGGGACATTTCTGACAACAGGCTGCCTCCCTGGCAGGAGCGATCTTCTTACATGCAAAACCAAGCCTTTGTTGACAAATGCAGTCAATTCAATATATTTTATTTATTTACTTCATTTTATCTCACCTTTCTACCCATATCGGGACTCAAAGGGACTCAATATTTGGTACCACTTCAAACACTATGTGGAGATACTATTTTCAAAAGCTTCTTTATGCTCAAGGAAAGAAAGCAAACAAAACATTAGCAAGGAATATTCTCTTTGGTGCTACATTTTACCTACCAGCCTTAAGAGAAAAGCAGCAGGAGATTTGAAAAAATGAATATCATATGGGAGAGCCTACCACACATGCCCAGAGCATGTGCAGAAGGCATGATGACCATTCTGCAAGTTGTTTCATTTCACAGTTATAGAAAGCAAGCATAGAATCATAGAATCAAAGAGTTGGAAGAGACCTCATGGGCCATCCAGTCCAACCCCCTGCCAAGAAGCAGGAATATTGCATTCAAATCACCCCTGACAAATGGCCATCCAGCCTCTGTTTAAAAGCTTCTAAAGAAGGAGCCTCCACCACACTCTGGGGCAGTGAGTTCCACTGCTGAACGGCTCTCACAGTCAGGAAGTTCTTCCTCGTGTTCAGATGGAATCTCCTCTCTTGTAGTTTGAAGCCATTGTTCGGTGTCCTAGTCTCCAAGGAAGCAGAAAACAAGCTTGCTCCCTCCTCCCTGTGGCTTCCTCTCACATATTTATACATGGCTATCATATCTCCTCTCAGCCTTCTCTTCTTCAGGCTAAACATGCCCAGCTCCTTAAGCTGCTCCTCATAGGGCTTGTTCTCCAGACCCTTGATCATTTTGGTCACCCTAAATTGAGTTAAAGCACTATACAATGGGAAATACTGATGAAAAAATCTTGCTGAAGCTAACTAGCAACTGGCTGCTTTTTTTTGTGTCAGGAGAAACTTGAGAAATTGCAAGTCGCTTCTGGTGTGAGATAATTGGCTGTCTGCAAGGAAATTGCCCAGGGAACAACATTTTGATGTTTTACCATCCTTGTGGTAGGCTTCTCTCATGTCTCCACATGGGGAGCTGGAGCTGACAGAGGGAGCTCATCCCGGCTCTCCCTGGATTTTAACCTCTGACCTGTCGGTCTTCAGTTCTGGCAGCACTGGGGGCTCCTGGCTGCTGATTGCAAAGGAGATTGTGTGGAAAGCCTGTCAACATTACCTTCAGTGCAGTCAATGAACAAAGATGCAATACAAAATCTTTATTCTATAATGAAATAGTTCAGTGCAGTAAACAACATATAGCTATCGTACAGATTTTCACATGTGATAGTACACACTTATATTTTGTGAAATATATCTATAGAGTGTACAAATGCACACATACACAGAGTCATCATATCTGATTATGTATTTATGGGGGGGATTGCCCTCAAGATCTTAAGATCTTCATCTCAATCCAAGAGTGCTTTGGTTCTGCTTTATCTGCTTTAGCCGTTCCTTGTCAATGAATGCTTGCTCAACTGAAATAATTTCCTTGTCTAACATCATGGCAGAACAACTGTAACCACTGAACGATATGAGAAAAATATGATATATACACCTTTCACCATGCTCAGCGACTAAGATTTATATTCCTAAAATCCAAGAATGTTCAAACCACGCAACACACTTGCCAGCACTGATAACTGCCATCAGCTGAGGCTGAATATATCTGCTGGGCAAACCGATAGCATATATCAAGACATCATTGCAAGTGCTTTCACAGCTTGCTGCTGCGGATGGCATTCTACTGCACTGCGTTTCGTCCTGTCATGTGATTAGATATGATGTGTCAGTAGGGCTAAAGGTGTTAGCAGCTACTCAAGATAGGACCCAGCAGTCCTACCCTCTTTTATCTTGTATAAAATTGGACGTGCGATCCTGTCACAAGGGAGAACTTTATTTGCACAGATGCAATGATCTGAATTACTTAAGTTAAATCATGTGACCGAGATGGGAAGGGACCGCACCAAAATGCCCTCACATTCCCTGTTCTCTAAGGCACAGGTTTCACTGGTAGAGTAATTCAAAATAAGTATTCCTTCATTGGGTCAGTTTCTACAACATTTAGCAAAATCCAAAATCATCTAACAATGGAGAATAATATATTTACATTACATTTCAGGGTATAAACTGTCTGCTTCCTACCTGAGACCAGTTCAGACTCAGGATGAACAAAAACTGAATGTTGGCACATGACCGATTTAAACCCCATGTTGGCTGAAGGTGGTTACAAGATGCACATGATTAGCAGTACTCTTAGGCCATAAGCTTAAGTGCATTCAATAGAAACACAGTTCATTTGTGAACACTAACCAGAAATATACAAGATCTCATATCCATCAGGTTGTAAAAGCAATAATGCCTTTCCTTTTTTGCATCTGGGCACCCAAATTGCTTCTAGAAGCAGTAGCACTAGCAACTATCCAATTAACCTCCCTCAAAAAGTATTCACTAAGTTTCTGAAGCTTGAGGTTTTAATGAATCATTTATTTAGCACTTTTAACAATAGGAAGTGATTTTCAGTACTTGTTTTCTTCACCTTCATAGGAACCCTATGGGGTAGGTAATTATAACTGCTTTCTTAAAGTGATGATTAAATGATAAAAATTACCTACAGCACTTTTGTTGATGAAATACATTTTACAATGCTTATTTGCACTGATTCTTGGCAATGACATACATGCCTTTTTTTAAAAAAAAAAAATCTAAGTTGCTGAAATGACCTGGAAGGACAAATGGCTTGCTCAGGGCACCCCAGTGACACCAAAGCAGACCTGAGACTGCCTTTCTCAGTCCAATTCTGATTCTCAGCTGACAATGGAGTTCTATGTGTCTGCTGAGTGTTCCTCAAGAATGCTGATGTTCATTCTCAGTTTGAAAGGAAAAATGGGACTCAGAAAGTTTATGAAAGTTTGTGCAGTTTTTAAAAAGTTACTAATTGTGTTATTCATTTTGCAACCAACAAACCTTCTTCTGGTTTTGACCTATACAATTCCGGCCAGCATACCTGTCCAAATGTATCTCCTTCTACATCCCACCTTGGAGCTTAAGATCTTCTGGGAAGGCCCTGCTCTCGGCCCTGCCTCTGTCTCAAACGCACTTGGTGGGGACGAAGGACAGGGCCCTCTCGGTAGTGGCCCCCCACCTGTGGAACTCACTCCCCAGGGAAATTAGGTTATCCTCATCCCTCCCCTCCTTCAGAAAGAAGTTAAAAATGTGGATGTGGGACCAGGCCTTCGGGTAACTATGTAGACAATGGCAATGATGACAAAGGCTATGGTAATGGAGTATGGATAAGTTCAATGGAGTCTCCAACCACAGAATTCGGCTAGATAACGACCACCAAACTGGTATTTGTTAGTAGTTTTTAATTGTATAGATTTAATGTTTTTAACTATATATAATTATTGGTTTTGTTATGTATTTATTATGTGTTCATAGAGGCATCGAATCGTTGCCAGCTGGAAGCCGCTCTGAGTCCCCCCCCCCCCCCCCCCCGGGGATTGAGAAAGGTGGAGTAAAAATATTCAAAATAAATAAATAAATTCTTTAATCTCCCATTCAGTCACACAAAATCCCATGCCACATGGTTATTCTTTGATGGAACACATGATATACAGCATCTCATTTCTTTCGAACATTAGGGTAAGGCTTTGATAAATGGAAATGTGTAAGTAGAAATACATCAAAACCACCCCTTCACAAAAATCAAGAGAACAGTCTAAAGAAATTGGTTTTGAGCACTGCACTTACAGAATACAATCCAAAGGAGTGTATGCACATACACTGGTGCAAAATTGTGGGCATCTCTTTTTTGTTTTCCAAACAGCTGATCATCATTGCATCCTAAGTCACATTTTAAAACCTTATTGAGGGTCAGAAGAGATAAAACAATCTAAAAATGGTCTCAACACAAATGCTCTAGAACAGTGGTTCTCAATCTGTGGGTCCCCAGACGTTCTGGCTGGGATTTCTGGGAGTTGTAGGCTAAACACCTGGGGACCCACAGGTTGAGAACCACTGCTCTAGAAAGCAGTAACTGCATGGACAAACCACCTGAAATATAGTTTTAGAATACAGTCATCTCTAAAAATATAGTTTTAGAATACAGTCATTCAATAGAGTTAGGGATATAGGATCCCTATGAAAGTGAAAAACCATGAATATATGATTGTATGTTTCTTTCCCCAGATTTTCTTCTAGCTTGATATGAGCTAGGGCTTTGTGGGTGATAGCTCTCCATATCCCCCAAAGTAATGTTTCCATGTTCTGCCTAACATGCAAATGTGATTAGATCAATAGGTACCACTCCAGTGGGAAGGTAACGGCGCTCCATGCAGTTATGCCGGCCACATGACCTTGGAGGTGTCTATGGACAATGCCGGTTCTTTGGCTTAGAAATGGAGATGAGCACCAACCCCCAGAGTCGGACACAGCTGGACTTAATGTCAGGGGAAAACCTTTACTTTACTTTAACAATTACTTTACTTTAACAATAGCTGTTGCTTATCCTTTCTTCTGATACTTGTTTTATCTACAACAATTAGACTCTTTGTCTTGATTTATGTTACTCCACCTATGTGCTGTAATTCTGTTTTGTTGACCAGACCTTTGAAAGACTCAAGGTTTAAGTTTTCCTTTCAAGTAAACTTTCAAGTATATATGGTCTTAGCTTATTGTGTTTGTTTGATAAAACTCAGTCCTTGTTATGAGAAGAGCCCTGGATAATGACACATTCCCTCTGTAATTTTCTGCAATCCACAAACCTCAATCTTTGAATAAGAACAATATCACACCTGGAACCTGATCTTCACCTCAAATTACAGCTGGCACTCTAGAGTTAAAGAATATCATAATCTAACTCACATGCCAATAATCGAACATAGGGAGCCAGTCCTTGCCTGCAGCAAAAAACTTCAAGGTGATCAAACAAATCAGCAAGAAAGCTTCTCAAGAAGAATATGACACAGAGAATTAAATATCCTCCATCAATTTACACATGAAAATAGGAACATGCTTCTCCTTCTTGCTACAAAGATGACTTTATGACCCACATGCAAAAAAAAATACCTATCATTGAAAGTTCTGACAGAATTAAGCATTAATTTGTTTTCCAATAGCTTCTCATCTGCTGATTTAAAAGTCAAGAGTGCCACTGTTCTACTTCTGATTATAGTAAGAAAGAACACATAACAGTTATAATTAATGTATCAATATTAATACATTTGTTAGTTTTTAAGGTGCTACAAGATGCTTTGTTGTTTCCTTCCCTGTAACAAATCAACACAGCTATTATTAGAAGCACAGAATTATCTCATACGAAAATATCAACAAAGTAGTATCTATCCGCACACCTCGAAGTCATGAAATGTAGGCAATACACAAACATGCACTGTACTTGTCCAATTGAGTTAAGAGATTTTAATGACTTTTAGATCATCAGATGAGAGGGTTGAAGAATCAAAAGGAGAAGAACTGATGTTATTGTTGTGACAGCAAACTTTGAGGGTATATGAGAGTGGCTCACGCATGGTGGTCCGGCTCCATCTGACCATATCTACTTCACCATGACCATCCTGCATTGAGTAGGAAGGTATTAAGAGAGGACCTATACATCGTTGAGACTCTGCCCTACAGTTTTGTAAGGTTACAAGGAAAGAGGGAGGCACCGGCACATGTGAGTTTTTAAGAAAAGGTCTGCATGTTCAGGCCCAGAAACCCTACTTGAACTGGAACATCTTGTTCAGTCAATAACTTGGGTGCTCACTTATTAAGTACCACGTTGGTGCCCACAAACAAGGGGGAAGTAGAGAGATGCGGATCCTACCACACTTTATTTATTCGTTTAAATCATCTACTAGTATATACAACTTTTTCCTAATGGGCCTAAACTTAATAAAAAAAGAATACAGATTAAAAACTACAAAATCATAGAATCATAGAGTTGAAAGATATCTCGTGGGCCATCCAGCCAACCCTCTGCCAAGAAGCAGGAAAATTGCAAAACATTGAAGTATAATAATAATAATAATAATAATAATAAACATTATGTATACCCCGCCACCATCTCCTCGGAGGGTCTCGGGCCAGTTAACAATTGCAAGCCCAGACAATTACAATAAAGCAAAAGTACACATAAAACAGAAAATAACATCAAATAAAATGCTTAATAATAACATAGTAATGAAATGAAAATAACAAAAACATAATAAAGGCAAGTGATAAAATGCTAATGGAATTAGATAGAGCGAGCTAGACCAAATGCGATGGGCAAAAATTATAAATATAAACATCCATAAAAATAACAAATTATAAAGATAAAATGATTAAACTCCAGTAAAAACCCAAGAAAAGGCCACAGTACATTCTTAAATCCACATCTCAGTTAGTTTCTAGAAGCCTGGTGGCAAAAAGATGTTTCTACTTGTTGGTACTCCAAACTCTGGGGACAGCCACTGAAAAGGCACTCTTCACTATTCCCACTAATTGAGCTAAGAAGATAGTCAGAGAGATAAAAGGACCTCTTTTGAATGTTAAAACCCATTGGTTCCCACAATGCTACTGGCTACAACACTATCCGGAAATGGCAACGGCTTTGACTGGAACTAACACAAAGGCATTTGTGAGCTTACCTGGTTCAAACATTCAAAAATTTAGATTTCTACTTTGCAAGCATAGTGTAAGGTCCATGTCAAAAACACAAAAGCCCATGTCAAATGCCACTCAGAATGGGCAAAAAGATGGATAACTTTAGGGTATTAAGTAAATTTATTTATTTATCGTGTCATCAGCAACCATTGTATTACAATTCTCACAGAGCAAAACAAACATTAAGTAAAGAGAGAAGGGCTATTGAAATATTTGACCTAAATATGCTAAATGAACCAGATCCCACCTAATCATGGAAGCTAAGCAAGTTCAGTGCCCATTAATACTTGGATGGGAGATTGCCAACAAAAACCAGGTGGTGTAGGCTATATTTCAAAGGAAGGAACTGGCAAAATCATCCAAATATTCCTTGCCTAATAAAATTGTATGCTATTTATGGAGTCACATAAGCCAAGAATGACTTGAAGGCATGTATACATATATGTTGAAATATTCAAGTTGACCTGATATTCTCCAGTGAGTCTGTACTACACTGGCCCGAAAAATTGTGATCCTACCTAGACATTTTCTCTCCCCTTTTTGTCCCGTGCTGCTTCTCTTGCAGTACCTTCCCTCTGCTTGGCAAACAAGTTGCAGAATATTAATTTTAATATGAAAAGCAAAGCAGTGATTTGATAAATGTAAGAAGGTTCAAGTATTCAGTGCAATCCACTTTATTTTTTTCCATAAAAAATAGAGCTACTTTGCTATTTGACAGAGGTTATAGCATTAACATTTCTCAAATCTGCAAGAAACTGAAGTGACTCATGCAATGAGCCGGTGACTTCAATTGACCTTCAAGAAAACCTGTTTAGCCAGTTCTGAATGCTGTCTGCCTTCAGATATTGAAAATCCCCCCTCTCCTCATCTCTCTCTGCAGAAAAAATAACTCAGCTTGCTCACAAGAGGCAGGAGCAACTAATATCCTACATGCAACAAGCACATGATAATACCCCCCTCCCCTTATTTCCATGGTAAAATTGAAATGAATCTCATTGTATTTTCCACCCACTTTGCCATCCATCACTACTGCTGGCAAAAAAATAGTTTCGGATTCCTAGATTCCACTACATTTCTCAGAGCCTGCATGAGAAATGTTTTTAAGCAGCCAGCAGCAATTTTTTAGCCATCAGGACAACTGAGCACCTCTGGCATCAGAATCACAGAATAATAGAGTTGGACGAGACAACATGGGTCACTTAGTCCTACTCCCTGCCATGCAGAAAATACACACTCAAAGTATCCCTGACAGATGGCCGTCCAGCCTCTTAGAAGTTTCCAAGGAAGGAGCTTCTTCCACCACACTCTGAGGCAGAGAGTTCCACTGTTGAACAGCTCATGTGGTCAGGAAGTTCTTCCTAATATTCAGGTGAAACCACCTTTCCTGTAATTTGAACCCATTGCTCCTAGTCCTAGTTTCAAGAGTGGCGGAAAACAAGCCTGCTCCCTCTTGACACCCTTTCAGATGTTTACACATGGCTATCATTTCTCCTCTCAAACCTTTCTTCTGCAAGCTAAACATACCCAGTTCTTTAAGACACTCCTCATATGGCAAGGTCTCCACTCTAGACCTTGATAATTTTAGTCGCCCTCCTCTGGACACTTTCCAGCTTGTCAATATCTCTTTTGAACTGTGGTGCCCAGAATTGGACACAGAGTTATTCCAGGTGAGGTCTGATCAAAGCAGAAGAAGCACCATGACTTCCCTCGATCTAGACGCTATACTCCTTTTGATGCAGCCCAATCATGCTTAATTTTAGAATCATGAGAGCTTAAAAATGAATAGGGATTCTCAGATAGAATCTACATTGAGTATTGCAAGATAATCAAAAATCTTTTTAACACATATGTCTGCTATATGTTGTTTCACAGAAACAGATTGTCAAAGAAAGAAACTCTAAGGCTACAAATCTAATTTGACTTAAGTTGAATATACAAGAACTTAATTACAAGTCAAAACATGCAGCATCATGATGTACATCTCTGTAACTCAGGATTGTACATTATAATCTGTAATTTCTACATCGTCCAGTTCAGTTTTTCATATATGAATCAGTGGATTTTAACAATGTTGGTCCCCATGTTGGCAATGTGAATTGATGAATTCATAAACAAAATTAATGCCAAGCTAAGACATCAACCATTTTGACATGTATCCTAGGCATTTCATACATATACACATTTGCTGTTTATTCAGAGGTGAGTCAAAACTATGACCTCAAACCATCTCTCTGGGAAAATATTTGCAAGTTTCCCAATTCCAAGAGATATGTTTGTGGTTGTGGGCAAAACCTGAAACACTCGTCATAATTGATCAGGACTTTGAATGCAGGACTAAGGCTACATTTATATTGTAGAATGAATACAATTGGACCCAACAGAGCAATAGAGAAGGCTAAGGGCCTTGTAAAATTATAACTCCCGTAGTTCCATATCACTGAGCTATGGCAGTGAAAGTGGGGTCAAACTACATTCATTCTACAGTGTTGATGCATCATAAGTGAAGAAGATCCTTTATCACTTCTGCTAGGAAGTAATGTTGATATGGGAAAGGTGTCATTGTCGTGTGGGGGGAATTACCATAGACATCAGGGTAACAACTGTGAGGTGGGTGTCCAAAAGAGAATCTGAGCATGGTGTTACATGCTCTTCCCCTTCAATGTAACAAGTGAAACAATGTAGAGAGAACTCCTCACCAAAAGATGCTTTCACTCAATTAAGACTGCAAGATGGCCTTGAATAATGGATTGTCTAAATTCTACTTGTGCACACACTATAACAAGGGTCAGACTGTGACTGTGAATGGAATGGAAATAAGACTTATAGAGATGGTCTAAGTAAAATGTTATTTGCAAATGTCAGTCATTGCTACGTATCAAATGCAATTCCCAGTGTCATTCCTTCTTTCTTTAGGCTAATACGCCATCTCTAACTTTTGGCAGACTTTTAGCACAAGGCTGCATGAATAAGGGTGACTTTCAAAGCCCAATAAAAGCATAGATATGCAGATTGTACTGTCCTGAGCACTGCACTGCAGATCTAAATATCTAAACTGCCAAACTAGCATTACCATGGAGACAAAACTAATGTGCTGTGACCACATTTCGTAGTTAACGCCATCTGGTTCAAGCAAACATTTCAATTGTGCCAGTCCTTCCTTCACATTTTTTGAAAAATGTACTGACCCATTTTTCAGAAACACAAGCTACACGTCCTGAGACAAGCATATTATATTTTATACACCACAAAGCCTTCGAGCAAGCTCTCATGATTGCAGATATGATTTACTCAAAGGATCAAAGACGAGAGTCATGAGATTTATCTCCATTTTCCTCTCATGCAAAAATCTCACTCTTCAATCTTATAACCCTGGGAACTATGACGTCTACTCTCTGGACATGTGGCACCTTATTCCTAGTGTCCAAAAAGTAAATAATCTTCTATAAGTGGAATAAATTAAATTTCATGGCATGGTGATATGCCAACAGATAGTCACATGCAATATTGTTTTTTGTAATTGTGCAACTGTGAACCTATCTATGATAATTTCACCCAGACATCTTGTCTGTCTATTTGGAATTGCTTCAAGAGCACCTATCATCAATGTAAACTGTGTTGTTTTCCTTTTCTGGAGAAGCCGAATCTCTATTTGTGCGACTTGATATTTCATAATATTTTCTACCTTTTTGTCCTTGATTTTGCTGTCCCCCTGGAATTGCCATAGTTGTATTACAAGCAATCCCCAAATTAGGACTTCAAGAGTGATACTCCTCCATGTTTTATAGAGCTTTATATGTGGAATGTAGCTAGGATGTATCTAGGACAGTGGTTCCCAACCTACAGTCCATGGACCACCAGTGATCTGCAAAAACTAAAATATGGTCTGCAGCCTCACTGTTACTATACTAGCCTCACTGTTACTATGCTGTTTCAACTAAAGTGACTGGTCTCATTAAACCCTCTTATAGTGCCGAGGCTTATTAAATATGGTTTTCTGTGGGTGAGCAGATGGCGACTACTTGACAGCATATGTTCTAAATCAGAAACCAGAGCTGATGTGGTCTGTCTAATGCAATTTTTGAATCAGCACCCCAAATAACCAAACCAAATCTAAAACTGACCAAAATCTGATTCATAAACCTTTTGGTACTAATGTTGAAGAGTGGTCCCTGGTCAGAGTGATCCCTGGTCAAAAAATGGTTGGAAACCACTGATCTAGGATGAGACATTTTCAAGATAAATGTAAACTAAGAGGAAATGCCTTTGCTCCACATGATCAGGAAGGAACAAACAATATCATCCAATAGGAATAAGTGAATGGATTAAAATCACACAGATAAAACTTTTCTAACCTGATGCTCTACAGTTGTTTGATGCCTTATAGTACTCATCACTCCTGACCAGCATGCCCAGTCAGGGATGCTGGTAGCTGTGCTCCAAAGCAGCTGTGGGTTGGGAAGACTAATACAGAAACTATGCCTTTGTGGCCTCAAAACCAGTGTATATAAACCAGTGCATATAAAGAATCAGGCAAGTAAAATGTACTAGCAAACTCTGGAAGGCCTGCTTTGCCTCTGAGAAACACAGGAAATTTTCTTTCAAATATGTTGTACACAGTTTATTATTATTATTATTATTAGGTGTAGATTTGCTATTGTTAGGCGATGGTTTTGTATATTGTTGGATATACTAGGTTCTTGTGGGTTTTTCGGGCTATAGGGCCATGTTCTAGAGGGATTTCTCCTGACATTTCACCTGCATCTATGGCACTACCTCTGAGGATGCTTGCCATAGATGCAGGCGAAACGTCAGGAGAAATGCCTCTAGAACATGGCCCTATAGCCCGAAAAAACCCACAAGAACCTAGTGATTCCAGCCATGAAAGCCTTCGACAATACATTGTTGGATATGTTTGAGTTTGCATGTTTCTGAAATTTAAAAAATGATGGGGGGAAATAAGAAACACGGGATTTGCACATGATCTTATCAGATGCGTTTCACAAACTGAACAAGGGTGACTGATCGAAGCTAAATGGCTTCTCTGTCTCCAATCATTTTTTTAAAAAACTGTGCATTAGACGGAATGTATTTTATTTGCCTGAGCCTCCCCGCCAGCCAGAAAGCACTTTACACCATTTATTCTCCATGAGGAATTAAGACCATCTCAATAAGCAGAATTCTCCAAGGCACAAGGTCTTGGCTTCTCCGATCCTCTCTCTTGATTGCCTCAAATGTGGAAAGCATCTTCCAGGTAATTTGTCAGATCCTCTAGCAGTTGATGTAGATTTCAAAAGACAGAGAACTTTCTGGCTGTTTATTGCTTTGAAGTGTTTTCAGTCATATTCAGCCTTATACTTTGATTTCAAGACATGTCAGAGTAATGCAGTATCCTCATTAGATGCCATACCTCCCTCCAAGGACTCTTCCCTCAGATTCTGAAAATATATTTTACAGCACAGACCAATGGACATCAGATTTCTTTTCTTTTCTTGGTTGGTCATTTGTTAATCAGTGTTCTTCTATGGGAAGTGAAGCTGCTCTTCCTATCCTCTGCTCTTACATGTTCCCTTGTGCTCTTCCTCAATCTCTCTTGAGATATTTAACATCGCTACAATTTCAAATAAGTGTTTCATTTCTACATTTATGTACAAAAAAGGACAGAAATGAATCAACCAACTAACAAGTAACAAAAAAAATCAACAGATTATCTTTCTAAAGAGGAATTCTTCATGCCAGTATCAAACATAAACAAAATTTGACTTAGGTGCTTTCAAGTGGAAAAGAGCTCTACAGGAAGACTGCCTTGTTAGAAAAGGCTTTATAGCATGCTGCGCTGCTTGCTTCAGATAACACTCCTACCAATTCCTATACACCATAAGTGGACAACTAGTAGCACTAAGCCTAATTTAATTTACTATTTGGCCTAACTTCAAAAATCCTTGACAAGACACCAGTCTAAACTGCCAGCAAGAGTAGGAGATTCCACTTCCAGTAGCCTACAGGGAAGAAAGCGAGAAGAAAAGAAAGGAGTGGCTGGGAGAGAGAGAAAGAGAGGAGAAGAAAAATATCTCTCCATCTCAGAGCTTGGGAATGTTACTTTTGGACTGCACACACCAGTGCTGTGCTGGCTATGGAATCTGAGATCTGCAGTCTGAATTGACTTTTCACAGTACTGTTGCACCCACTGTTAGTTCTTGTCTTAACTACCCAATTGACAGGCAACAACAGACAGTCCCCGAGTTACAAACATCCAAATTATAAACAACTCATAGTTAAGAACAGGGATGAAACATCAGGAAGTGAGAGACATCTCCCCCTATCAGCAATTGTTGTTTTCACAACAGTTTTTCAAAATCCAATTATCACAGGGATAGAAAGTGAGGAGAAATCTTCTGAACAGGAACACAGATAGCAAAAGAAATACCACAGGGCTGTTCTCCCTTCCCTCTGCTCTCCACAGCTAGCTTGCATGTATTTATGGGCTTACAAAAGCGAGGCACAATTCGATGCCCGCATCACATACAGCAAAAGACAATAACATCATTTAACAACAACAATTCTATCAATAACAGCAATTATCATAAGACAATAATTATAATAGGTAAAAACAACCATAAAAGCAATAAAAGCAATAAAAAATCCATACAAACCTCCTTGACGGTCAGTGTTTCACAGACTCATAGTTTAAATTCCAGTTCCATAATTGTCAGTCCTTTTAGTCCTATTCATCTGGTTTCCATATCTAATTGTCAGGTTGCCCAAAGGCCTGGTCCCACAACCACGTCTTTACCTTCCTCCTGAAGGTGAGGAGGGATGTTGACGCCCTAATTTCCCCTGGGAGTGAGTTCCACAAGTGAGGGGCCACCACCGAGAAGGCCCTGCTCCTCGTCCCCACCAGCCTCACATGTAGAATGTGTTGCAGTAGTCTAAACGGGATGTAACAAGAGCATGGACCACTGTAGCCAGATCATGGTACAGCAAAACAAATGTGCAGTCAATGCTAACGTATTACAAACTTAAGTCACATATGTTCAAATCTCTAAAGAAATTTTTTAGGGCATTGGATGAGAATTAGTAAAACCAAGACTTCATATTTTACTTTGGAGAATTTGTTATCTTACAGTCTCATCCAGTTGCTTGTAACATTTGGAAACTCAAAGCCCACCATTCTCCCAAGAATGTGAAATAAACTTAATATCTTTTCATGCAGTTGTATGGAAACACCACTTGGAAACATTACTTTCTGAAATACCAACGCTCAAGACACCCCAACTGACAGGTCCTATGACCATTGTATTTTTGTTTGGGTGGGGGGGGGGGATATAGTTCAAAAAACTAAGTTTTTGTAAGTCCCACTTGTGTGATACACACAAACACTGTTCAACTTAAGAACTATGCATATATATGTAAGTTATATATATGTTTGGCTGGAGTTACACTTAAAACATGTACTGTTCCGACTTACATATAAATTCAACTTAAGAACAAATCCACAGAACCTATCTTGTTTGTAATTTGGGGACTGATTGTACTCAAAAATTACTCAAAAACTAACCTGACCAGTTAACTATAATATATTTATATGCCAACTGCTATTATTGTTCAGTTCTAAGGAAGGAGAGCTAAAAATCTTAGGATTCTAGGAAATAATAATCTTGTAGCCTCGAGGAAGGCAAAGGCAAAACACCCTCTAAATAAATCTTGCCAATAAAACCCCATGACAGGTTTGCCTTGGGGTCACTGTAAGTCAGAAACAACTCGAAGAAATACCAACAACAAAAACAAGAATAACAACATCATAAGTTAAAATCTGGCTGTTGACTTGAAAATCTGGCACCAAGTGAGTTCATAGCTTGGCTTCAAATCTGTCTTCCACATTCCTGCATTTGGTTTGCCTCATTTAATTGTTTTAAACTATATGACTTGTTCTAGATTAATTAAGGTACTTTGTCATTTCTAATATATGGTGACCCTAAGGCAAACCAAGCACAGGGTTTTCCTGGCAAGATTTGGAGCAAGAGTTGACTTTACATTCCTTTGAGTCTGAGAGTGTGACTTGTCCAAGGCCATCCAGTGGGTTTCAAGGCCAAATGGGGTTTTGAACCTAGTCTCCCGAGTCATATTCCAATGCTCAAACCACTATACTTCTCATCTTACTGAACTCCCAATTCCCATCAACCCTTGTATGTCTATTCAGTGGTGAAATATATTGAGGGAGGTAGATAACCTACATCTGGAAGGCCAAAAGTTCCCCATCCCAACACTATAATGTACTACATTGTAATATTTCCAACCATTGACAAAGCACTCTAAAGGTATTCAAAGCACTTAATGTACATTACCTTACTTGTTCTTCCAACTGTGAGGTTAAAAGATGAATCATTATCTTCTGCAGTTAAAAGACTGCACAAACTGTAGTGTGTCAAAAAGCTAATGAGTGAGTCTATGGAACAGGTAAAATTCAAACCAAATTTCAAATTTGCATGTCTGTCTT
This sequence comes from Anolis sagrei, assembly GCF_037176765.1. Lineage (NCBI taxonomy): Eukaryota > Metazoa > Chordata > Lepidosauria > Squamata > Anolidae > Anolis > Anolis sagrei. The sequence goes on along the minus strand of NC_090026.1, from coordinate 117,515,981 downwards.
TTGGTTTCCAGACATTCCCTGAACAAAAGAAAAATGGGGGGGGGGGAGAGAGATTTTGGCTATGGGTCTTTTGATGGCGCAGAAACATTTGGCAACAAAATGTACCCCTTTTCAAATGAGTTCAGTCTTGACTACAGCCACAGTGTACCTATGCCATTTCCAGCCTCTTCTAATCAGGTAAAACAAGCATGTCCAAAGCACAGTAATCTACAACGTAGTGTAGATAAATGTCTGTTTTGTCTCATTTTCCTACGAACACCTTTACAAAGAAGAAATAAAGCGGCAAATACTGAGTCAGCGGCCCGATGTCTGGAAAAGCAAGAGGCTAGTGCTGGGCACGGCATAAGGCCACCATACAAGTGTGTCAGGCGGGTTTTGATGTCTGATGAGCTGGCAGAGCATGCTGGCAAACAACCCTGGTAACCAGGGTGGCAACCTGGATGAAATCCTAATGGAAAATGAAAGCAACCTGGCATTTATTGGACATTTTGGAGCGTTGCTATGAGTGGGAAATGTCATATTTGTCATAGTGCTTCTTCTTTTTCCTTCATTTTTGATCAGTGAGCTCTTGTTATGACTTACAGTGTTCCCTCACTTATCGCGGGTGTTATGTTCCAGGACCACCCACAAAAAGTAAAAATCTGCAAAGTAGGGATGTTATATACAGTAGCGCCCCGGTTATTTGACTTATTTTATATAAGGTATTCAATATCCTGCCTTTCTACAAACAGTATACAAACCTGTTTGTTAATGATGGAGCTTGTACTCCAAAAAATCAGTGCAGCACCAATATGGAGGAGGCCTGCTAATTTATATTTTCTAAAACCCCAACATAACATGAAAAACAGTGCAACTAAATTATCTTACAAAGTAAGCAAAAGCTAAGAAATTATAAATCTTACTAGGACTGGGCACATGAAGCCCACTTTTCCTTCCCGGAGCGTGGAGCAATCTGCACTGGCTATTCCATTTGTTGTTTACCTTCCTCCACAAACATATATTTATGTAATTTGTTTGAGTGTTTTCCAAATTTGTCAATGTTGTTACTGGTGTTATTTTGGATTTATAAATGATAATGTGTGTGTATATATACGCATACCTATACTGTACTCTTTGCTAGTCTTTGGTCTTTACTATTTGACTTTATCCTTGGTTTCATCACCTGTTATCTCTATCATCATTGTTTCACTATTTACATTAGGAGCCCCCGGTAGCGCAATGGGCTAATCCCTTGTGCCGGCAGGACTGCTGGCCAACAGGTCAGAGGCTCAAATCCACGGAGAGTGGGTTGAGCTCCCTCTGTCAGCTCCAGCTTCCTATGAGGGGACATGAGAAAAGCCTCCCACAAGGATGGTAAAACATCAAACATCCGGACATTCCCTGGGCAACATCAAGGACACCCAATTCTCTCACACCAGAAGCAATTTGAAGTTTCTCAAGTCATGCCTGACACACACACACACACACACACACACACACACAAAAGTTATATTTATTGGTTTCCCCCCATAAAGCAATACATACATACTTAAACATGTTTTTTTAAATGGGGGGTGAGGTTATTCAACAGGCTAAACTAATGGTGGATCACACAAGTGGGACTTCCAGAAACTTAGTTTTTTTAACTATATCCCCCCCCCCCCCCAAATAGAATGGTCATAGGACCTGTCATTTGGGGTGTCTTGAGAGTTAGTATTTCAGAAAGTAATGTTTCCAAGTGGTGTTTCTACCATATGAAAAGACATGAGGTTTATTTCACATTCTGGGGAAATAGTGGATCTTGAATTTTCAAACGTTACAAGCTACTGGATGTGACTGTAAGATAGCAACTTCTCTAAAGTCAAAAAACAGTCTTCCTTTTACTAATTCTCATCCAATGCCCTAAAAGGATTTCTTTACAGGGAGATTTGAGCACATGAAACTTAATTTTATGATATATTAGCAATGACTCCACATTTGTTTTGCTAAGCATACATGCAAGCTGCAACTATCATCAATTGTAGCTTCACACTCCATGAGGAAGCAATGGAAAAGGGATGTGTTCCCTTTAGCATATGTGAATACACATAGGGATCATGCAATTTCCTGCCGGGTGTAGGATTTCGTTCATAGAAAATGCATCTGGTGTGTCTTAACATACTCAAGCATTTCACCTCTCTGTCACCCGCCCACACCCTTGTTTTTATCTCCTATAGCTCTCCCCACCAATCTTCCACGTGCCTCACAGAGTATACTGAAACAGCAAACATTTTCTATCACTTAACTGTACATATTGGCATGCTTCCCAGATTTGGTAATCAGTGTTATTGCGACGATTGGATGAGAATTGATTTCTCCTTTAGAAATTCAGCTTTGACACAGTGACAAATTTATATACAATAACATCTGATCTAGCATTAGACTCAATGGCCAGTTTTAACACTCTGGGCAACTCCCTATTACTAGGACAATACAACAGCTGTCTCCCATATGTAGAATCTAAGATTCAGGGATACCCTCCGGAGAAGCCTCCTTTTTATTATTGTAGCCTTCAATTTGTTTCTAACTTCTGCTGACCCTAAGGCAAACCTATCACAAGGCTTTCTTGGAGAGATTTCTTCAGAAACAATGTGCCTCTGCTGCGCTCTAAGGAGAAAAGAGTGACTTTCCAAAGGTTACCCAGGGGGTTTACATCAGTGATTCCCAAACATTTTTTGACCAGGGACCACTTTGACCAGGGACCACTCTCCAAAATTAGTACCAAAAGGATTATGAATCAGTTTTTGGTCAACTTTAGATTCGGTTTGGTTATTTGGGGTGCTGATTCAGAAAATTGCATTGGATAGACCACATCAGCTCTAGTTTCTGATACAGAACATATGTCACCGAGTTGTCACCATCTGCTCGCCCATGGAAAGCCATATTTAATGATCTAGACCTGATGTGGTCTATCCAAGGGGGCGGGGCTGGTCAGCAACAGGGAAGGAGTGTGCTTTCATGGATAGAAACCCTCATGTTATAAACAGATTATATCCCAATGTGATAAGGTCCAGAAACTGAATATTTCCTAATGAGGTCCACTCTTCTCTGCCACTCAGTTGTTATTTACAACAGCCCTGTGAAGAAGGCTTTTCTTGGACATCATTCAATAACCTTCATGACTGAGCAGGGATTTGAACCTTACAACAACAACAGCAACAACAACAACAACAACTTTTTTTTGTATCCCGCAACCATCTCCCTGAAGAATCTCAGTCGGCTTGCATGGGGACAAGCCCAATCAAACATAGTTTAAAATACAACACTGTAAAATTTATAACACAATATCATAAAACAACATAAAACAACCAATAGCCTGACATGGTAAGCAAATACTGAGCTCAGGTGGGTGGGCTGGTGCAATTCAGTTGCAAGAACAGGGCTGATGGATAAAGTGCAGGAGACAGATGATAGGTTCGGACTAGGAGGGCAATATGAAATAGAACACTATATCTATAGGGCAGGGAATAGTAGTAAAGTGCAAGGGCAGGACATTGTGTTATGGCTGGGGGGGGGGGGAATTATCTGGTGAATTGCTTAATCAAAGGCACAGTGGAACATCCACGTATTTCGGTCTTTACAAAAAGTGGACAGTGTGGGTGCCAGTCTAATCTCCCTGTGGAGAGAGTTCCAAAGCTGGAGGCCACCATCAAGAAGGCCCTCTCTCTCGTTCCCACCAACCACACTTGTGAAGAGGGTGGGAGCAAAAGGACAGCAAAAGGACAGAAAATCTTACAAATCTTCCCTCAAGTCCAATCCAAAATGATAACCTATCCTTCCTCAGTTTTTCCATATATTTTAGACTAAGGGTTTTAGGGATATTGAAGGTATAGTCCAAGAAACCTGAAGCACAATGTTCTAACCCCCTACCTTGAGTTTGTAGTCTCTGTCAACCCTTGGTGCACAATTTTATTATGAATATTTGACTAAAATATCAGAAAAGATTAACAAAAGGTATAATCTCTAGCATTCAGCCGCATGAATATCACCAAGGAAACAGTGATAATTTCAGCAGGAGTGAGTGTGCATTTGTGTGTTTAATGAAAACCTCTGGCAGCTTTGGTTTTGCTGACAATGGTGCAGAATACAGGATGGTCAAAACAATTACATCTTATTTCCTTTCCCCATTGATTTATTGCAACTTAGTTACAAAAATAGAAAGACCAACAGTGTCTTCCCACATGCAACTCTATGACATTCTTTATTAATGTATAATCCCAGGGACTGAATATAGAACATCGTATTAGAAATGACAGAAACCAGAGGTGAGAAATGCTACTTTTGGGGGGACCACCTTCCTCAGAATTGCATTATGATGCTGGTAGGGAAATTCTGGAAGTTGTAGTAATTAAAAAGTACCTTTTCCAGGCTGTGGCAGAAACAATTTCCAAAACAAAAACAATGTTGATGTTCGAAATAAAGATCACCTCATATACACTGGACCACGATTTTAGTTAGGAGATGTATTGGATTGTGATTTATGTGAAATATTGTGTATTATGTTTTTTACGGTTTTAATTGTATACTGTGTACTGTATATTCTGTTGTAAACCGCGTTGAGTCGCCAGTTAGGCTGAGAAACGGCGGTATACAAGGACAGTAAATAAATAAATAAATAAAATAAATAATGAAGCATTCCAGACATTTAATTCAATAATGTTAAATATTAAAGGCTGACTAAGACAAAAAGTATTCAGGGCTTTTCAATCTTTTCAGTGCCATTAATTCATTATGAGGGCTTGAAGCAGAGTATCCTATGCCTTCAGGTAGCCAGACAACAGAATCATATTTAAGACGTGTTCACAAATTCCCCACTGAGACTCCTTGCCGAGAGAGCAACATGTGAAATGTTCTCACTGAGAAGCAATTATCTCCTTGGAGGTGAGAATATCTTTGGTATTTAGATTGTTAATATAGGACCCCTTGGTATACACTCGAGTTTGATTCCAGGACCTCCATAGATACCCAAATCAGTGGATTTCCAAGTCCAATTTATACAATAGTGTAGTAAAATGGTATTCCTTATATAAAATGGCAGAAATCAAGACTTTTTGGAATTAAAAAATATTTTTACGTAATGGAGCGTTGAATCCATGAATGCAGACTGTAGTTTCATTCATATTAGATGAAGTTACCTGAAGGAGAACAGAGCAGGAGCTGGTCACTCCTTATATGTTTCACATGAAATTGTGGTGTATTTTACATTATATATATATATATATAGAGAGAGAGAGAGAGAGAGAGAGAGGGAGGGAGGGAGGGAGGGAGGGAGAATGGATGCTTAGAAGGGAAGAAAACCATCATGACATTGATAGAAAGGCCAAATCACACTTGTGTAAATGCAATTTGTGAGGGTGCTTGGAGAGACCAAAGGATTCAACATCATTAGGGCCATGCGATGGCATGGAAAATCACAGAATCATAAAATCATAGAGTTGGAAGAGACCTCATGGGCCATCCAGTCTAACCCCCCTGCCAAGAAGCAGGAAAATCACCTTCAAAGTACCCGACAGGTGGCCATCCAGCCTCTGCTTAAATGCCTCCAAAGAAGGAGCCTCTAGCACACACTGGGGCAGAGAGTTCCACTGCTGAACAGTTCTCACAGTCAGGAAGTTCTTCCTAATGTTCAGGTAGAATCTTCTTTCCTGTAGTTTGAAGCCAATGTTCTGTGTCCTAGTTTTCAGGGCCACAGAAAACAAGTTTGCTCCCTCCTCCCTATGACTTTTCCTCCTCACATATTTATACATGGCCCTCATCATGTCTCCTCTCAGCTTTCACGTCTACAGGCTAAACATGCCCAGCTCTTTAAGCCACTCCTCATAGGGCTTGTTCTCCAGGCCCCTGATCATTTTAGTCGCCCTCCTCTGGACACATTCCAGCTTGTCAATATCTCTCTTGAATTGTGGTGCCCAGAATTGGACTCAATATTCCAGGTGTGGTCTGACCAAGGCAGAATAGAGGAGTAGCATGACTTCCCTGAATCTAGACGCTATACTCCTATTGATGCAGATCAAAATCCCATTGGCCTTTTTAGCTGCAGCATCCCATTGTTGGCTCATGTTTAACTTGTTGTTCTGTCTCACACATACTGCTGTCAAGCCAGGCGTCCCCCATTCTGTATCTTTGCATTTCATTTTTCTGCCTAAGTGAAGTATCTTGCAAATGTTGACCCTTGTATTAGGCAACATAATACACTTCTGATGCCAAAAAAACTACATTTGCTATGTTGCATGGGTAGTGATTTATACCTCAATTTGGACAGGACTCCTACAAAAGGCCCAGATGCAAAAGGCTCAGTGACTTTGTGCGGGATGAAGTCCACATGCACTTCAGTAAAGATTAGAATATGACATTTTAAATACTTCATCGCTTTTATTGGTTTGAGAATAACTAAATGGTGTGTTACAGCTAACAATACTTATGATATAATAAAAACCATTTAAAAATTGCTACTGAAAAGTAGCGGTGTTTCAACAAAAACTGATACAGACCTTTGAAAAATAAACAACTTTGATAGGTATTTGTCTGATAATGCCTTTAGATTGTTAGAAGACAGAAGAGGGGAAATCCACAAATTGACTATGTCTGAAAACGGCACTGAAATAATAATCTGTTACACATTAGGCAAATCTGCCCATCTGGCTCATCCAGTACATTTGATGCTGCCAAAATTCAAAAACAATAATTAAAAGCTATACAACAAGGAAATGCTTGCTCAGATTCTGTTCTTCATCACTATAAATCAATACCTGACCCTCAGATGGCCCCTTCCATCAGTACAATGATTGTCCTGGCTTTGTAATGTGAAGGAAAAAAGTAATCCACAGATGAAGGATTTAAGGAGTATGCTAAATTCATGGCAGGCTGTCCGGTAACAGAAATGCCAACCCAATTCCATGTTGGTTAGATCTTTCTGATTGTGTGCAATGCAATTTAAGCAGCAGGATTCAACCAGAGATATACACTTCAAAACTCTGACTGAAATCAAGGGGATGTAAAAGTGCTCAGCCATCATCACGTTGTGCCCCCAAACAATGGCAAATTGCAGCTTCTCAGCAATCTTTAGACCAGTGCTTCTCAACCTTCCTAATGCTGCGACCCCTGAATATATTTCTTCATGTTGAGGTGACCCCCAACCATAAATTTATTTTCGTTGCTACTTCATAACTGTAATTTTGCTACTATTATGAATTGTAATGAAAACAACTGATATGCAGGAGGTATTTTCATTCCCACGTTGTGCAGACGCTTTTCCTCCTGCCTTGAAAGGACTCGCTGGCGTTAGCCTCTCTCCAGCCTCACACCCTCTCCCTTGTCCGTGCATGCGCACCATGTTGCCACGTGCTGAGCATACCTGCTCTCCCCACTTGGGAGTCTCAAAAACAGCCCTCCCCTTGGCTGAGGGGCCAGTTCAGAAGCCAGTCAATTACAGCAGGAGGAGGGCTTTTGGTAAGAGGATCCACTGTCTGTTTCCAAAAAGGAAGAGAAGGACAGACAGAAAGATCTTCAACCTTCTCTGCCAAAGGGGTTCCTAAGACCATCAGAAATATGTGTTTTCTGGTGGTCTTTGGTAACACCTCTGAAACCCCCTCACGAGCCCCCCAGGGGTCCTGACCCCCAGGTTGAGAAATGCTGCTTTACACTGAATGTTGATTCATGACATAGCATAGTATCACATGTAAAGAAAGACTGATCCAGTTCAATAAACTCACACAAGTTTATTGTCCTCATTGTTGAGATGTTTTTCTTGTTTGCCCACCTATTTGTTGTCTTGTTTACAGGAACATGCAGGACACCTGTTCTCATAATTTTCTGTAGCAATAATATACTTTCTCAATAATGCAAGCAACCATCCTGGTTTAATGATATAGCTTAGAAAAGTGACTGGTAGAACAAAAAAAAAACCCAGATGTATACATGTGTACAAGTTGAAAAATATAGACAAAAAAATGACTTCCCAAAAAAGTGGGTTGACTTATCCGTAGACACATGACCTTGGAGGTGTCTATGGACAACGCCGGCTCTTCTGCTTAGAAATGGAGATAAGCACCAACCCCAAAAGTCAGACACAACTAGACTTAATAATGTCAAAGGAAACCTTTATCTTTTTATTAATTCTAAAAGAAATATGAAACAGAGTTGTATGACAGCCTTAATAAGAATATACATATATGAAATTCAATTTTATACATGTAAACGTTATCAGGACATGTGAGCGCATTGAGACAGATTTTAAAGGCCCTATTTTTGTTCCTGTTCTTTCCATTCACATTTTGTTTACCCAATAATATTTTCTGTCTGCTCCTAGTATGATCAGAGACAATTAATACCAGCTCCCTAGGTCAGTTTATTTGAATGCAGTATAGAATTGGAAGGAAAAGGAACAAAATCTGGAACATTTAAATCAGTTTGCATGCACTGACAGATAATCACCGTACACTGTGAATCATTATGAGCAGTACCATATAATATCATGGGAATTTCCTATAAGTTTTTATGCCACATTGCAATTAGAGTTTTTCCATTGTCAGTGAAACTAGCAGTATAAATGCCTTGCTTATGTTCAGAAATGCCTGAACTAAAAGAAACTCATCCTCAGTTGGCACAGGCATGGGTGCATGCCAAATAAAGACCAGGAGCTATAGCCATTTTGTTTAAATTAGAACCCTGGGAGTGGCAACATTTGGGTTATTAAGCTACTACATGGCATTATTTGAACAAAAGGAAACAACTACTTTGAGACTAATTCTCAAACCTGCCCATTAACTTGAAGGCAGATGCGAACATAGAATGTCAGAAAGGTGAATTTAACTTTCCTCTGAAATGCCAGCCTACAATTAAAATCAGGATGCTATGATACGGGAGTGTTGCAGAGGGCACTTTTTAATTATATGCCATGTAAATTTCTTGCATACATAACCATTAGCTTGGTTTGTTCATTTAGTACTGTGCTAATGGCACACATACAATTTTCTAGGAAGAGCAGACAGTCACACAGAAATTCTCCACGGGGAAGCTGAAGAAAGGGTGTGCTGCATCCCTTCCCCCTCCAGCCAAACAGAATGGATTGCCTGCCCAACCTGAAATGCCAGTTTGACTTCAAACCCATATAGGCCATAATTCACTATAACCTTACACTGAAAGATTGCAAGGGAATGCAGCTTTGCTCCTGTATTTCTTATTCCATGTCATCAGGAGAAGCTCTGCTCCTTCTGTGTATGTGTGGTTAAATTTGAAAAGGCACGCAGCCTTCTTAAGAGTGGCACCAAACCTGCAGAATAGCTTGCCAAATAAAACACACCAGAACACGGTCATGTTAATATATGATGGAATATCTCTTGCTATTGCAACCTTGTATTATCTTTGTATTGGTTTTAGGATATGTGGTTTTAGCACTAAGGCTCATTCAAAGGGGGTTTCAAATGAACTTTGACGGCAGCAAGTGACAAAGGGATACGAGAGAATCCCGGTTTGATGGATGCAGTTCATGGGTGGGACTTCCATAAAAAATCCTACATTAAACAGGGGCAGATTGTTCCATGTGTACAAATTACAGAAATCACAAAGAAGAAAATGTTTTATAGCATAATTGTATACATAACAGCATTATTATACACATAATGCTCAATTTTATTATTTTATTCATACTGTACACAACACCAGGAACATTGATTTGAGTAACATACAAAGGTGATAATTAATCAATACTTATATAAAAGACACACAGATGCACTTTGAATATGCCTTGAATCTATTTGAATGGTTTTTAACTGTGAATTTTTAAATACTGATTATAATTAATGCTGTTTTAATGTTTGTATATTTGTATATTTGAAACTGTCTGGTAATGTTTTTATGTTAAGCTGCCCTTCGGTGAAGGTAAAGCTGGGTATAAATAACAACAACAACAACAACAATAATAATAAAGTGAAGCTTTTATTATGTCCAATAATCAGCAGCATCAACCAAAATGTGTCTGTCCCTAATAATCTTTCTGTGCCTAGGAAAAGGTCCCTAACACTTTGCTGTTTGAAGCTAAGATGCGATTGCACCTTTCCTTACATTAAAGTATATTCACCCAAGGCCATTCCCAAGGTGTTTTGGCACCCAAAGAAGAAAATCCATCAAACGCAAATCTCCATTCCTACTAGAAAACATACAACAATAAGAAATCAAATAATTATTTGCTCCCTTTTGAAATCCCAACTAAGCAGGAATAGCTTAGTTACCCAATTGCAAGGGCAGATACATGGTTGACTATCCCAAACCTGATATCTCCAAGCCATCTGAACAAATGACCATAGCTTGTATGCACATAAAACCCAAAACAAACTGTGTGGTTCTTTCCCTTCAAGTTTCTTTCTTTTCTAAAATGCCTTTCACGCTGGGTTTCTTGTTTTGGTGACTCCCAGAAGGTAGAGGCATGTTTGTTTTGTTTCAATTATCACTTTAAGAGACATGCCTGAGAGCATTTGTCACCTCTGGAAGACTAAGATGGAATATTTCCCCCCAGCAAGCAATACCTGCTTCACTGATGAATTGTTCTTTTCCCCCCTCTGTTTCAGTTCACTAGGCTCACCTAAAATTTTGCTCTGAGGTACTCCATGCCCTTACAGTAATTATATTCCTTATAGTGCCATTGATGTTTTCCATATTAAGAAAAGATGACAAAAAAGATCAACAACTCAGTGCTTAAGCAGGGATGCAATATAACAATTAAAAGTTAATGGTCAAATTACAAACACAACATGAACTAAAGGGTACCACAAAAAACCAAGCAATCAATCTGAAAAGCACTAAAATCACAATTCTAATCACCAAAGCTATCCTTCCATTCCTGAAAAAAACAACAACACAATCACGGCTGTTCTTCTAGAAATCACTTAAGGACTCAAAACTATTGTTGGGCAAGACAGCCAATAGGATTACCCAAAATGCCACAAGAAGTGTGCAAGATTTTGAATACTGTGGCACAGAGATGCTCAGCTAAATTAAAGATGGGCAACGCAGGCTGGATCAATCACAGGGACCAAGTTGGACCTAGCAGTGTATACTAGCCCAATGGCCAGTTTCTATTTTTGAAAACAGAAAAGACAGCAAGAACAAAGAGAATGATTCCTCTGTTATCTCATGGACCATTACACTTCTAGGGGATTTTATTTGGTAAATCAAATCCATGTAGTCTACATGATACACTTATATTGGTACAATTTATAATCTCTTCACTATATCCACATGACAAAGTATGCTATCATCTGTGAAAATTCACATAGCTATAAACCAGTTAACCTTGAAGAGTCAACATGGCTCTTGTCTGTTTACCCTATAAGAGTAAAATATTCTCATTCATAATCGACTGTGTCCTGTAGGCAGTAACAATGATTAAGGTTCAGTACATTTTTGTAAGTTTATGTATATTTGAGAAGAAGCTATCAGGACCTTAAGAAGCTGCTTTGTTGCGTGTCAAACATCAGAGGTCAGAAATGTCATTATTTATACTTCTTACTTTTTTTTGTTCAAAGCATGGATACTACCACTTTTTAATGCTAATTAATTTATAAATATGCAAACTGAGAATTGAAAATCCATTTCCAAAAAGCAAATAAAGTGGATCCTTGGTATCCACCAAAGAATGTCCTCCAGGACTCACGTAGATACCAACATCCATGGATGCTCAAGTCTCACCATATACAAAGCTTAGTAAAATGCCCCTTATATACAAAATGGCAAATTCAAGGTTTGCTTTTTGGAAGGGGGAGGGGTGTATTTTCAAGCTATGGGTGGTTGAATCCATAAATGCTTGAATACAAAGAGCTGAATGTAGTATTCATCTGGTGCTGCAATCTCCTCTCTGAGCAGCTGTAAAAACTCAGACTTTTGTCTTAGATGAGTAAGGTATTAAAACATCCAAACTATTTCTCCTTAACAAGCATTCATCCAAGTAGGGGGTGATGAGTAGGTAAGTAGTACTTATCAGTCATTAAAGGCATTCAGCATTTTTGCTATTGTTTGCCTAAAGGCCTAGGAATCAGAGCTTTACACAATAGTTTCCTTGTGACATTACTATGTCATCTGTCATGCAATCATTGAAAGTGGTTCACTGGGTCGACTCACACAGAAACAAATGGTCCAGGAGATAACCTACTTAGTATTAATCCCACTCCATGGTTTTTCTCTTCTGAGAAATTCCAGAAATTCACTTATTGTGAAAATACCTCTGATAATTGCAGCAATATTGTGTATGCGTAGTTGCGTGAGAAAAAAAGGAAGAGAACTCAACTGTGCTCAAGAGTAATTGTTTTAGGCTGTGCGTTTGCAAAAAGCCACATAAGTTGTGGTTCGGGAAAACCACTTGGAACCAGAAAAATATTTGTTATTTATTTCAGTAATAAAATCCAAAGCTTATTTAAAAATATACATTTGGTCTATTTCAGCTTGGTGGTCTTGTGGGTGAATGGGTTAATTTTAGCCTGTCAGTACTACTATAGAGTTTCTGTGGGAAAAGTCTGAATTCTAAAGAAGACTTTCTCATATATTTTTAGAAGAGACTTCCTTCAGAGGTAGAAGCAGATGCAATAAAAACCAGCCACTTGTGCTGAACCATTTCTAAATAAACCAGGAGGGTTTGAACTCTGCATTATCAGGATGTTCTAAAAAGATTCCTAAAATAAAACAGAACTAAAAAAACAAGTATCCAACAATTATTCTAGTCCTATTTCATTGGTCCCAGAGATTACATATTTTTAAAAACCTAAACAAAACCACAAAATTCATTCAAGGATTTCAATTTAACTGGGCATCATGTTATGACACTTTCAAATACCTTGTTCAGGGATGAATAAAATCAGGGAAAGACAGAATTTATTATTTGTTACTATATTATTTATTTACTTCATTTCCACCCCACCTTTCTTGACTCCGGAGGGGACTCAAGGCGGCTTACAAATCCGGCAAAAATCCAGTGCCATGCAGGTAAACAATAAAACGCATTTCATCAAAATATAACAATATAAACATATAAGCAATTAAAATACGTATCAATAACTTCATCATACCACTTCATGCAATGCTGTTTAAACCAGTTGTGTTTCTCTTTGATTTCTGTTTTCTCTTCCTGCTGAGATCTTCACTGCTTTCTTCAGCTTCACTAGCAGTTGGAATAGGTTGTATACAGAAATCCATGTAAATAACCTCCCAAAGTTATCAAAACAAATGACCATTGTTACTTTAGGTGTTTTTGCCTACTGCCTAGGTTGATAATCTGTGGCAGACTAATTACCTGAGAGAGAGAAAAAACCAACATTTTTCTGAGTCCAAAAGAACTACATCTCTCAGAATGGCCTAGCCAACACAGCCAAGAGTGTGGTATGAAAGTGTATGATGCAGCAAACATGCTGAAGTTAAGCAAGTCTGAATATGGCCACTACCTATATAATAAGAGGTAAATAGAACTCTAGACATTAACCCTAGAGTTTCCATGATATAAAAGGCAGATAATAAGATATAAAAAGTACAGTAATTCTGGACTTGCAGCAGTTGCTCATACATAGGGCATTTTCTATCCTTGTGGGAAAAAGACTCTTAGCGTAGTGTTTCTGAAAGCTGATTATGGATTCACATCTCAAAAAACCTGAGTCCTTCCTGAAATGTTCAGAAAAGCAACTCTAGTGCATGTAAAGTTACTTTTAAAAATAATTGAACACTATAGGTAGTGGCCAGATTGTAGTTATGGGGCCCGACCCCCCAATATATCGTGGTCATTATCACAATGTTCATCATTGCTTTGAGCATTGGACTAAGATTCTGAAGTTTGCAGTTCGGCTGCCTACACAGCCATGGAAACTCACTGGGTGAACTTGGGCAAATCACTCTCTGTAAGCCTATGAGGAAGACAAAGGCAACCATCCCTCTAACAATCACTTTAGGGTCACATAAGTCAGGAATTACTTGAAGGCACATAACAATAACATTATCACTACATTTTTTGAAAGAAAGTGGATGGTTTTGTGCTGGTACGGAATGTACTCTTCTATCGGAACAGGCAGCTAAGAACATCCATGGATTATGGACCAGCCTTGGTTGACTATGACCATGTCACTGAGGCTACCTGGAGAGTGGTAATTCTAAGCCATCAAGCACTGTTTTCCCCCCTAAAGACCCAGACCTTTAACTTTAGTCTATTGGTCTTCATTTGACCCACCACTGACTCTTGGCATTGGAGTAGTATTTGCACAATTTATTTACTATTGGTTCTTAAGTAGTGTTGAGTTGAATGTTGCGCTCTTCTTCAGCAAGCCAGGTCTTATATTTGCATGTATTCTTGCAAGATTTCAATCATGCTTGATCCAAAGATGCAAAGTGGGTTCACTTTGATTGGCTGATGCCTCCATAATGGTAACGTTTAAAGTACATTAAAGCAGCATCCTTGCCTTGAGGCTAAACCCTTAGTCAGCCATTGTTCAGATTGTGATATCTGAGGGGTATACCATGTACCAGAAATGATGAGATTGCCTTTTCTCCATCTCCAGCAATCCATATTATTCTCCTGACACACTGTCACTGCTGTCTCTTCCTGTCAGTTTACAAAATGGGCTCAAAATCTAAATCTTCTGCCCCTCCCTTTCGCTTTGCTGATGGCTCTCAACATGATTCTTTGCTGATGGATGAACAAGCATGCAGGCGTTTGCCTCCTGCCTTTGCAAAGAGTCCTGATGCTCAGTGGACTGCCGAACACCGTCTGTTCTAAAAGGAGCACATTGCACATAATTCCAGCATCAGACTATGATTCAATTAACTCCCCTACTATGTGGAAATATAAAGTCTCTCAGCCACGGTGAAGTTCACAAACTGGAGGGACATAAGAACACCTCTCATAGAAGAGATTCTTCCATGACCTTCAGGGAAAAATAACCCAGCCAAAATACAAATTCCTGAAGCTCTGTAGGTTTTTAACTCCCTGCAGTTCTAATCTCTTTTATTCTACTGGGATTTGATGTTAATTATTCATTATGTTTTAATTACATGCATGTGTCAATGTGGATAATGCCATTACATAGTTTAGTCATTAGATGGCAATGTACTTGGTTTTATTTGGAGCGCATTGGAGAGAAGCAATGATGTCCCTGCCTAGCTTTCAATTGTTTGTTTCCACAACAATGGCTGAAGGGCTTTTGGAAATTAAGCATACCCTCCCCTCCCACTCTATACATAAAGCGACCATTGAGGAGAAGACACTATTTCTTTTTATAGCCATTTCAAACACTTGCAATTGCTCCAAAAACAAACTACACATTAAAAATTTAGATATGAAAGAAATAATAACAATAAAACACTATATAAATATAATTACGGTAGTAAGTGGAGGCAGAAATAACCAAGTAGCCAGAATCCAGCTTTGTAACTCAAACCATACATGTTCCAGCTACAGTATCCCATTAAATACAACACTTTGTGTGTGTGTGTGTGTGTGTGTGTGTGTGTGTGTCAGGAGCAACTTGAGAAACTGCAAGTTGCTTCTGGTGTGAGAGAATTGGCCATCTGCAAGGATGTTGCCAGTGGATGCCCAGATGTTTTGATGTTTACCATCCTTGTGGGAGGCTTCTCTCATGTCCCCGCATGGGGAGCCGAAGCTGACAGAGGGAGCTCATCCGCGCTCTCCCCGGATTTGAACCTGCAACCTGCTGGTCTTCAGTCCTCCCGGCACAAGGGTTTAACCCACTCCACCACCCGGGGCTCCTTAACATTTTGTGTTAAAACTTTGCATTGTAAACAATCACCACATATATTTTTGAATTCAAAAGAGAGAACAAGAATACTCTTAATAGGCACATTTACACGTATAAAATTAGTTCTAAGGCATATTTTTGGAACAAGTGCATTGCGTCTCCCTTCATTCTTTCCTTCACCCACTCAATGTCAACACAAGCACAATGGAAAGATGTCACTGGAATGAAACACATACAATAGGGAATGTCAACCAATAGTACTAGAAAGGTCTCTCAATCTGGCCATCAGATGCTTCCCATCTGGCCTTTAGCAAAGCCATAGCTCCCAGGGGCTGCCCTTTATTATTTAGACAAAGCTTTTGTGAAATCTTTCCTTTATGTTTCGTTGTCCTCTGTCCCAATGGCAGGTCTTTGTGAAATCCTCTGCGAATGTTCACACTGGTGAGCAGGGAGCCAGGTGCTAATCAAACATTACACATGGACTGTGGCATAAAGATGACACTGCTCAATTTGCCATAAGCAAATTCCCAAATTCATATTGCTTTAGCTAGAACTTCATAAGAGGTGCAAAAGTGTGTGTTATGGCTTAGGACCAAAACACCAGTTGGCACATTTGAGGCAGGTATGTATCACCTTTTCTTTAGTGCTCGACTTTGTAAAATAGAAATCTAGATTATGATAAATCTATATAAATAAAAATGTAATGTTCGTTTGTGGGATTAACAGAACTCAAAAACCACTGGACGAATTGACACCAAATTTGGACACAAGACACCTAACAACCCAATGTATGTCCTTCACTCAAAAAAATTGAGTTTATCATTTGGGAGTTGTAGTTGCTGGGATTTACAATCAAAGAGCATTCTGAACTCCACCAATGATGGAATTGAACCAAACGTGGCACACAGGACTCCTATGACCAACAGAAAACACTAGAAGGGTTTGGCAGGCATTGACTTTGAGTTTGGGAGTTGTAGTTCACCTATGTCCAAAGAGCACTGTGGACTCAAGTAATGATGGATCTGAACCAAACTTGGCACAAATATTCCATATGCCCAAATATGAACAAAAATGGAGTTTGGGGAAAATAGACCTTGACATTTGGGAGTTGTAGTTACTGGGATTTACAGTTCATCTACAATCAAAGAGCATTCTGAACCCCACCAACTACAGAATTAGGGCAAACTTCCCACACAGAACCCCTATGACCAAAAGAAAATACTTAAGGCCATGCAGTCCAACTCCCTTCACCAGGGCAAGAAAACGTAATCAAAGCCCTCCTGACAAAGAGCCATCTAGCCATAGATATAGATAGATATATATGATTCACTCACACATATATAGTATTGTAGAATTAAAAGGGACCCCTAAAGAAGGACAATTATATGTTGCACGTTCCAGAGTAGGACAAATAAACAAGGAATACTGTTTACCCACAAGAATAAAAAAATTACATACATTAGAAACCAATACATTTTCTCATTACTTTATTTTCTAGATCACCAGACTGGGCCACAGCAACACCTGGCAGGGGACAGCTAGTTGAGAAATAAGAAAGGGGAACCTATTTTGAACCTCCCTGAAAAATTCTCCTAAGTTGGAAAAGTTTGATCTCAGAAATAATGGAAAGGGAAAGATGAATCCACTGTATGTCTGTCTTTCTCTCACGTGTCCCTATCATCTATAATGCCTCTAGAACATGGCCATATAGCCCGGAAAAACCTACAACAACCCAGTGATTCCGGCCATGAAAGCCTTCGACAATACATATCTAAAATTTATTTATTTATTTATTTGCTGTGTTTATACCCTGCCATTCTTACCCCAAAGGAGACTCAGATTGGTTTACAAGTAGGCTACAATTCAATGCTGCATAAACAGACATACAACTAAAAAAACATAAATATTAAAGACCAAAAAGTTTAAAACATCTAAACATTAAAACCAATAATTAAAATCACACAATCCAAAATCATAGTCCAGGAGCCATTCCAGTCATATTTGCACTTATTCTGTATCCAATTACTGCACTGAATTATTGTTCAAAGGCTTTGTCCCACAGCTGCATTTTTAATTTATTTCTAAAGGTCAGGAGGTAGGGAGCTGATCTGATCTTGCTGGGGAGGGGGTTCCACAGCCGAGGGGACACCACTGAGAAGGCCCTGCCTCTCATCCCCACCAACCACAACTGTGAAGGAGGTGGGACCGAGAGCAGGGCCTCACTAGAGGATCTTAATCTACAAGGTGGTTCATAGAGGAAGATACATTTGAATAGGTAAGCTGGGCAACAGGGGAGTTGTATGCAGTTGTATGCTGCTGCCCGTCGGACCACTTGAAACTTCTGAACAGTCTTCAAAGACAATTCCATGTAGAGCGCATTGCAGAAGTCTATTTGGGATGTAGTAAGAGCGTCCTCTTCACAAATTTATTTTGATTACTAAAAGCTTGCACAATCACAGCTACATGATTAGCATGTCATAGGGATGTTGTGCCTCTAACTTTACTGGCATGTCTAGACATGATTGGGCAGCTCCAAAGAACGGTAGTCCACCAACATTTAATCTATTCAAAAATTGCCTGCATGAACCTCCGCATTATATGTGGTATTTTACTTATAAAACACAGTTTTCCAGATAACAACACTTTTGGGTGAATTCATACTACTCCATTAAGTAATGGCTTGCACATTCCACAAAGCTAACAGAAGGAATCTACAGATGTGAAGTGTGTTAATGAAATAAGGAGAGAACATATAACATCGCAGAATTGAATAAACAGGAAAGCATATTTTCAAACTGCTAATTCAGGCAAGTTAATGGTTTGCGTATGTTTTTTCCTTATAGATGATGCCACTCATGCAATACTCTTGGATTAACCATAACAGTTTGAGCTATATAAAATCTGTGTTTACTAGCCGTCTCACTGATGAACTCTTGACTCATACTGTTGCTTCATTTTTTTAAAAAATGACACACTGGGGAAAGGAGGGGACAAAAACTACAAAGAGAAGGCCAAGTTTAAATATAGTTATCACTCATTCCCAGCCAAGGAAGAGAGGATCCCAAGAGACTTCAGCTGTGATATGCGGTGACGGCAAACATAATACTGTGCAAACCTTAACTGATTTTTTTCCTACTATGTTTCAAAGTTATTTCAGCTTTTACTGTGTTTCTGACTTCTAACGTCACTTTATTAATAATGTATACTTTACATCATTGGCTTTTCTGGTAGGGATTAAAGAAGTGTGGAACAAAGCAGTTAAACACAGAGCTGAAAGGGATGGCCAGATAGTTAGCATAGGGAAATAACAATAATTATAATGCTGCTGCTACTACTAAGGTAGAAATGAAACTATGAAGCACACAAGTGTTTAAATTTTCCAAACATTTTCAGCTTATTTCAGACTGAGAAAACAAAACAAAACTTCTGTTTTGAATGCTTCTGAAGGGAAAGTTTAGCAGCTTAAATACCGTATATGCTCGAGTATAAGCCGACCCGAATATAAGCCAGGACATCTAATTTTTCCACAAAAAATTGGGAAAACATATTGATTCGAGTGTAAGCTGAGGGTGGGAAATACAGTGGCTACTGGTAAATTTCAAAATAAAAATAGGTACCAATAACATTATTTATTTATTTACTATATTTGTATACCACCCTTCTCAGCCCGCAGGCGACTCAGGGCGGTTTACAGAGGCAACAATTCAATCCTCAACAACACCATAAAACATTTAAAAACATTGATATATAACATAAAACTATAACAAGATCAATAAAACATAAATAGTTTGCATCTCTTCATTAAAAAACGTTGTCCAAAACTCATCATCCAGTTGTTCCATATTCCTATGTCTGCTACACTGCATTTTCAAATGCTTGCTCAAACAGCCAAGTCTTAACTTTTTCCAGAATGTTAAGAGGGAGGAGCTGATCTAATGTCCCTAGGAAGGGCATTCCATAGTCGAGGGGCCACCACTGAGAAGGCCCTGTCTCTCATCCCTGCCAAACGTATTTGTGATGCTGGCGGGATCAAGAGCAGAGCTTCCCCAGACAATCTTAAAGTCCTTGCCAGTTCATAAGGGGAGATGCTTTCGGACAGGTAAGTTGGGCCAGAACCATTTAGGGCTTTATAGGTCAAAGCCAGCACTTTGAATTGTGCCCGGTAGCAAACTGGCAGCCAGAGGAGTTGTACGCTCCCTGAGCGCTGTTCCTGTTAATAATCTAGCTGCCATTCATTGGACCATTTGAAGCTTCCGACAGTCTTCAAGGGCAACACCATATATAGAGTGTTGCAGTAGTCTATACGGGATGTAACCAGAGCATGGACTACTGTGGCCAAGTCAGACTTCCCAAGGTATGGGCGCAGCTGGCGCACAAGTTTTAACTGTGCAAATGCTCCCCTGGTCACCACCGAGACATGGGATTCCAGGCTAAGCGATGAATCCAAGATCACACCCAACCTGCGTCTTCAGGGGGAGTGTAACCCTATCCAACACAGCCTGTAACCCTATGCCCTGTTCATTTAATTACATTAATTGAGACATCAGTAGCAATATGTTTTTGAATATTTACATTAAAATGTCATATAATATTAAGACTGTCCAAACCTGATTAAACCATTATTTTAACCCTCTTCAATGTAAATGTGCTCACGTATCTTTCCAATAATAATAATAGAATAAAATAATACATGTAATAAAATAATAATAATAGAGTAAAATAATGTAAATATAATATTAGAGTAAAATAATATAAATGTAGTAATAATAATAATAATAATAATAGAGTAAAATAATAAATGTAATAAAATAATAATAATAATAACAACAACAACAACAACAACAACGTATAATAATAAATAACCTTGACTTGAGTATAAGCCGAGGAGCTTTTTCAATATAAAAAAGAGCTGAAAAACTTGGCTTATATTTGATTATATACGGTATTTGCAAATAGAACTGAGGCTGGCACAATCCACCTTTAGCAAATTCCAACCGACACACACAGGGGTACTTAACCCTACTTGTACCCTGACAAAGGTGCTACAAGTTCCCACTGGTTTACATGGTTTATTCCCTCCATCCACGAGCAATTTTCCTAGGAGAAGCCCTTTAATAATTGTGTTTTTTGATGTGTAAGAGGTGGAATTATTATTATTTAAATTACTGTGTTTTCTAACTACTTAAAAGTAGATGTTTTTAAAAGCCTGGTTGCTTTCTGGATGAACCAGGAAGGATCTCCCATCCATTACAATTTTGATCATATCACAAACTGCATGGAGAGGTTAAATGTAGGCTCTGTGATTCCAAAACATGGAAACCACATTGTTGACTTTGCTCAAATGATCTACTGATTTCAGAAGGAGTCATTTTTTTAAAATTGTGTGCATGGATCAGGCTTAAATCATATACACACTTGTGTGGAAGAAAGACACAATGAAAGAACCAATGTGAATATCCTAAAGCAAAACCCTTCTCTGGGGGGGGGAAAAAACCCCTTCCATCATTGGCCATCCCCCAGTTGCCTTTCTCTTCTTTACAAACTGCAATTGGTTTCTTTCTCCTAGCCTTCAGCTGAAACTTACATAGCTGCAAATTAAAGTCATTACCTCTTATCCTTTCCTCAGTCAGGAGAGACCATTTGTAGCAACTCTTCTTTATGTCAGCATCTCCAATATTAAAAGTCTCTAATCACACTTCTTTATAAGTTGCTTTCCTCTTCCTGGACCTTCTCCTTTGAGTCCATGGCAAATGAAAAGTATGACCATTTTCAGCAGACTATTAAAATGTATTGTCGAAGGCTTTCATGGCTGAAATCACTGGGTTGTTGTAGGTTTTTCGGGCTATATGGCCATGTTCTAGAAGCATTCTCTCCTGACGTTTCATCTGCATCTATGGCAGGCATCCTCAGAGGTTGTGAGACCTCACAACCTCTGAAGATGCCTGTCATAAATGCGGGTGAAACGTCAGGAGAGAATGCTTCTAGAACATGGCCATATAGCCCAAAAAACCTACAACGACCCAACCTATTAAAAGTCTGGAAGACTAATTACACATTTTATTTTTAAAACACAGACAGCAGGAACTGGGATAGCATTTCATACTCGTACTCCAACATAGACAAAATTGTGAACACAATAAAGCATTAAATGAATTCCACATTGAGAGTGAATCCACGCATGTCCTTAATCTAAGTCTGTCATTTTGTATGTATTTCTGATTAAGGCTGCATTTCACTTGAAGCTTGAAGACTCTTTTGCCTTTTAACACTTGCACAAATATTTAGCAGAATAAGCTTTTCACATTGGTTCATCTTCACATTAAGTAAATGTTCACCTGCTGAATTGCTATCTGCCTTGTGACTAGTAAAGCAAGTCCACATAATTTGCAAGATCAAAATGCAGACCAGTGAACATGCCTTGTCACCATCAGCCAAGTCCTTAATGCATTCCCTTTCAGCCTCTCTGCTAGTTTGGCAACTTCAGTTGTGGAGCAAAAAAGGAAGGTGAGTTTTATTTCCAAGATGAAGATGGGCATTCCTGTTTTAAGAGAATAGATAAGATGGCAGCCCTAATCTTTTCCAAAAATGTTTTGCTGATGTCTGCCAGTTAACAGGATCCACCATCCCAATTTGATTAGCACATCTATCACACAAGATACTCAGAGTACATATTTTTTTCCCCGAAGTCTTTCTATTGCCATGGATACAATTAAATCCCATCTCATATTTCCTATCTCTCATTCCAATCAAGACTAATACCATCAATTTAAAGTTGCAGAACTATCATCCTGGGAAGATGGATACATAGATAGATAGCCAGCCGGCCGGACAGATTGACAGATGTATCTAGATTGCTTTTTTTGTGTTAGGAGCAACTTGAGAAACTGCAAGTAGCTTCTGGTGTGAGAGAATTGGCCATCTGCAAGGACATTGCCCAGGGGACGCCCAAATGTTTTGATGTTTTACCATTCTTGTGGGAGGCTTCTCTCATGTCCCTGCATGGAGAGCTGGAGCTGACAGAAGGAGCTCATCTGCGCTGTCCCTGGATTCAAACCTGAGACCTCTTGGTCTTCACTCCTGCCGGCACAAGGGTTTAACCCATTGTACTACCGGGGACTCCTATCTAAATTACTTATAAGTGTACATATGAATTGCTTCAGGAAAAGCTTTACCTTTGAGGTCTCAGCCTTAATAAAAACATCCTTAGGCTTGAACACTGACAGCTATTTCACATATACAAACTTAATATGTAATGATCCTGCATTAAAACAATAATAAGGATTAGTAGTCTGCTTGTTTAAGAAGTTATAGCCACTTTTCTACTCATTATGCTAGTGCCCCCCCCCCCCCAACACACACATAAAGTCTAGGAAATCAAGAAATACAGAATTGTGAAAAGCATCAAATAACATAACGAGTCTATGTAACAAAACACAATGATTTCCTAGTAAAAGAATCAAGCTGAAAAAGTCAAAAAACTATCAAGATGATATTCTTGTATTGTCGAAGGCTTTCATGGTCAGAATCACTGGGTTGTAGGTTTTTTGGGCTGTATGGCCATGTTCTAGAAGCATTCTCTCCTGACGTTTCACCTGCATCTGTGGCATGCATCCTCAGAGGTTGTATGAGACCTCACAACCTCTGAGGAGATAATGCTTCTAGAACATGTCAGGAGAGAAACGTCAGGAGAGAATGCTTCTAGAACATGGCCATACAGCCCCAAAAACCTACTACAACTCGATGTTATTGTTGTTAACTACAGTAGAGTCTTGCTTATCCAACCTTCGCTCATCCAACATTCTGTATTATCCAACTTAGTCTGCCTCCTGCCTGTATGGACAGCTGTTTCAATACATTGCAATGTTTTGGTGCTAAATTCGTAAATACAGTAATGACAACATAACATTACCATGTATTGAACTGCTTTTACTGTTGATTTGTTGTCAAACATGATGTTTTGGTGCATAATTTGTAAAATCATAACGTAATTTGACGTTAATAGGCTTTTCCTTAATCCCTTCGTATTATCCAACATTTTCGCTTACCCAACTTTCTGCTGGCCCCTTTATGTTGGATAAGCGAGACTCTACTGTAGTAATCAAGGTGAAATTTCATTTGCAGTTATTGTAGACCTCCATAATTTAGGTGCAGCCACTGAAAAGGACCTTTTCCCAGATAGCAAGAAGTCAAGATTCAGTCATTGTATGGTTGTAAAGAGCTTCCCTAATAGAAGACACACAATTAGAAGCTTAAGAGCATGTACATTGATGACTTCACAGCTAATAATTTTAATCATGGCAACTCTTTGGAACCTCTCTTTAAGAATGTCGTACAAATATATTCTAGCCACTTATCTTTGGAGTACAGCACAGATGGGGAAAGGCTATATTTCCAAAGGATTTCATCATCAAAATTCTTCATTGCCTGCAATTACAACAGCTGGAGAGCTGTTGGGGGGCGTATTTGTTTTTGTACAATTATCATAACAATAAATGCTTTAAACCATAATGTGAGCAGCATCTAACCCTTAGCAGGTGACAAGCATACATTCCTATCATCCAATGCACCTCAACCAAATTGCTTTATCATAGACAAGAAAAGAAAAAATGTATTTCAACAAAAATGTAGAGGACTCATCCACAAATTAAGAGGTAAAAATATGAAACACTGCTCAGCCATGGATGTCTTGACAAAGTGACCTTTTGTGTTTTCCTTTAGATAATGCAATTCAGAGAATACATTTGCGAGAATTACTAGGTACTGAAAGAATGGCTAAATACAGTAACATTTCCCAATACCAGAAGATGAGATCCCAAAATAAACTAATCTGGTACTATGCTCCTAGAAGCAATGGGATTTAACTCCATGTAAATACATTTGCAGTGACAGTGACAATAACAGTATTAACACTGGAGAATGTGAAGAATAAGGAAAGAAGAAAATCAGAGCTGACATGAACTCTGAAGATGACAGCTCTCAGATTCACAATTCAGATCAGATTATCTGTCAAAGGAAACCATGCTTGAATACTAAAAAGCACCCTTAATTTTCAGTTTAGTATAGTGTAAAAATATATCTTTGAATACCAGGTCAGGACTGCCAATTTCTAATTTCTATGCATGGCTGGCAAAGAAGGTCAGTTAAAAAAGGGAAATAATGAACTTATTTGAAATATGGATTGGGAAGTCAGTTCAATAGATACAACGGATTGACAAAATTACCAATAAATGGGGCACATAACAAATAACATCAGAGTTCTTCCTAGAAGCCCAAATGACCAAACAATTTGGACAAATGATAATACAACATGTGGAAGGCAGTAGGAAAAGAGAAACATTGTATTGCAGGTCAATAGACTCAATCAAGAACCCACAGATCTGGGTTTGCAAGATCTGTTGATAAAAGGCTGTGTTAAAGATCTCTTATTCATTGGGTCTATGTAAATCAACAAAGATCTGACAGCCATTAACAACAACAAAATAGGGGATGGCATTCATCACTATTTTGTCCAAATCAGTCTCTCTAAGTTCTCATAGAATCGTAGAATAATAATAATAATAATCATCATCATCATCATCATCATCATCATCATCATCATCATCATCATCTCCCCAAAGGGGACTCAGGATGGTTAACATGAGGCTGAGCCCCAAAACAATAGAGCAAAATTAGACACAAAACAACCGAAAAAGTACTATACATCACAACAGAATACATAAAGTAACAAAATAAAATAATCAGTGTAAAATAACATAATAAGAATCAAACACAAAGGGCAGGCTAGATGCACTAGAGAAAATATTAAAATATTAAAAACCTGGTTGAGATAGGAATAGAACATATGTAATTATAAAGGGGGAGCCAAAACAGAGGAGCCATTGGAAAGTATCACAAGGGCCATCTAATTCAATTCTATTCTGCCATATACTGTAGGAACACATATCCAAAGCACTCTGGGCAAATGGACATCCAGCCTCTGATTAAAAACTCCCAGAAAAGTTGACTCCACCAAACTGTAAGGCAGCATGATCCGGTGCTGAACAGCTCTTACTGTCAGGAAGTTTAGATGGAATCTCTTTTCCTGCAATTTGAACCCATTATTCCATTGTGTACTACTCTTCAGAACACCAGATAACAAGCTTGCTCCCTCCTCAATGTGACTTTTTTTCCAAATATTTAAACATGGTTATCATGTCCCCTCTTAACTTTCTGTTCTCCGTGCTAAATATATATCAGCCTTCTCCAGCTTGGTGAACTCCAAATAATTCAGACTACGGTTCCCATTATCTTTAGCAAGTGTTAACAATTGACAAAGGACCAGTGGTGGCAGCAATAAATAACTTTCTTTGACAAAGTTCTCAAAAGCCCATAATAATAAAACTCTTTGACTGTCAATAGAATAGCAAAACAGGATTATTCTAGTCTCCACAGTAAAGGTGCTCCAAAAAAACCTATTTCTCCATGAAGCTCCATTTGCGGACTATTTGATGGTCTAATCCAGTCAAGACTGATGCTCAATGGGGCTTGTAAAGCTCAAAAGTAGGGCAACTACATCATGTTCACTACCCATTCTCTTTCCTTCCAAGATACCTTGTATTCCATGTTGTCTGAGAGTGAATTTTAGGATTGTGTGGGCAGTACTCCATCTACCCAAACAGAAAAAATACCTTGTGTAGTCTTACTCAGGGAGTAAAATGGACTCATGGATGCTTAATATCCACCTCAACAGAGTCCATATCTCTGCATTCACTTACTCCCAAGAAAATAGTTTAAGGTGTTCTGCATCATTTGTTATTTTTTTCCACCCCAGTGGATAACTATTTTTTACAGCAGGGTGAGGTTTGTGGGCTCCTGAAAACCTTAAAGAAAGCTCAGTTCTCCTTGTCAATAGAAATATTCCCAAGATGGTGAAGAATAATTATGGCCATACAAGTAAACTAATTGATTGAAATTGGCATTTCTGAGCCAAGCTGTGGAGGCTGAGCATTAAATGTCATTTGTGATGCTAGCAGTGTGGGAGCAAGGCAGAGAAGAGAGTGAAGAGATCTTAACCCATTTGCGAAACCAGCTTCAGATGAGGGCTGCTTTTTCTCAACACAGCTCAAAGTTTCATCCTCTTAAAATCAATGGTCTTATCCTCCAATGTATAAGCAATCTGCTGCATTCGCCTGTAGCATCGATAGCTTGTCATGCGTGAATTTTAATGTTATTGCCTTAATTAGAGAAAAATCTCTTTTTTTGCAGTACATACAGTCATACGCACAAGGAAAAATATTTAATGTTTTCTAGCTGCACAGTGCATTTCACACCTATATATTCATCAATCTTCAATTCAGTCTATAAGGTAAGAAAAACATTATCCCAAAATGAGAAATGTATAGTCTTCTGGATATTGTGGCCTTATATACTGGGAGTATAGCCGGTGCTGAAAATACTGAGAGTTGGAGTTCGGGACCATCTGGAGATCCAGACAGTTTTCACCACTGCATTGTCCCAACTGTTTGTTGGGAGAAGTTGAAGATAACTGGGGAATACAAGTATCTTGAATGGTTTCCAGAATTCTCCTAATGTTTTAAAGCAGGTTTTTGGCTAAAGGGTTAATTCTGTTATTAGTTGGAGGAATCAGCAGATGTACAAATACATGTATTTTCAATTCCCCTGCTTCTATGGGCTCTTTCCCACTTCTGTAATAGAGGCAAACAAATAAGGAAAGTTAACATTTCCATTCTTTGACAGCAAAGATCTAGGTCTCATTGGAAATCCTGGAAGTGAAAGGCTTCCACATTCCACAGCCTTCACCTTCAAGATAATTGCTACTCTATACAACTGGAGCCAGGAAAATAGCAATCTTGGAAACCATGGCACAGCATCAGGAAAATTGGGTGGGGTTCTATGCAAAATTCACACGGGAAATTATATATATATATATATATATATATATATAGAGAGAGAGAGAGAGAGAGAGAGAGAGAAGAGCTGCATTTTTTTCATTGTCTCAAGGAAGATGGCATTGTCTTTTGGAGTCCATCCACAAATTCTACTTTTGCAATTAAATCAACTTAGGGAACAATGTGTTGCAAATGCAGCTCATCTTTTCTCTCCACATGGAAAACAAATAAGTGGGGTTGATGGTATGTGGTGGTTTTTAAGAAGATGCTAGTTTGGCCAAGGCTGACTCGGTAATGGATACCAGCCCACTTCAAAGGTTTCACATTATAAATACACAATATAGGGGTGTGGTATCTGCTTTTGTCTTAAGCGCAACCACAAACACAATATGGCACAGAAGTATTCTAAAACATAGCATTGTGACTACGTTTTAAAATGCTTACTGGAAATGAATTTGTTGCAAAAGATAAATATGCAAGGTGATTAAAAACCCTGCAGAACTCAACATCGAAGTAATCTATGTTGCACTGCATCAAGAATAACTGAATAAAAACAACAACAACAACTTTATTTTTATACCCTGCCTCCATCTCCCTGAAAGGACTCAGGGTGGCTTACAAAGGGACAAGCCCAACAAAACAGGTTAAAATAAGCATTGAAAAACAAGCAATATCAAACATCAATAAACATAAAATCAGACAATATTATAAAAAACAATTAAAAGCAATGTCATGGCTGAGCAAATAAAGTGCTGGGTTGGGTTCATAATTACTAAGTACAATGAATCCTAAGTATAGCCAGGGAAAGTGCGAATTATTTGGTTGCTATGTATATATAATATTCTGGGTAGATATATAGGACATATATAATTTACTTTACACTTTATCCATATGGTACCAATGTGTTTGCACATGCTGCCTTCTGTTAATATGTGTAATGTGGATAACTCAAGATCTTAAGATGGGGGAGGGTAATTTAATAAAGGATTTAAGAAGAAATAATTGAAATCTGCAAAAATTGTATAGAATTATACGTTTTGCCCTGCTTTGCACGTGCAGGTAAAAATAGCCAAGAAGTATTAGCTAAGTGTGACGTCCAACTTGAAACTTCAGGCGTCATAAGAAGCTAATGCTTCCAGTTAGTTTTGGCCTTTTGTGCAAAGAGAGGATGATGTGGGAAGAACTGCTGTCATAACCCAGAGAAATAATAGCCATAAAATCAGCTTCTCATTTGGAGAAGAGGAGGAAGAGATGAGAGTATCCAGATTGAATTAATTGAAACAAGGGTGGCCCAAATTTTCTAACGGGATCTATTGCCTTTTAAGAATGCCTCTTTAGTTCTAGATATGCTCTGCTTATATGTTAGAAAAGCAAACAAATATTATAAAGAGGCCACATATGCACCAGGTGCTCAATTGTCCAAAGGAAATTAAATCCAGAAGCACAGCTCTGAGAAATTTCCAACACCCGGAGAAACGTGCAGCTGTGTTAATTCCAATAAAGCCTTATCTTTCTACTTTCTGCCTTTTTAAAATTTCAGTCTGAAAAATATGATTAAAGAGGAGGAGATGATATTTTCTCTTTCTTCCTGATCACATGGAATAGATTCCTATTGGCCAGAGGGAAAGAACAGAAGAGAACAGGTCCTTGCCTCGATTTAACATTTTCATTAGAAAAAGAAAGCAATTCTAAAGTCAACTTAGGAAAGGAATCAGAGGAAGGAAAGTGGAGTGGAAGTAGAATAAACCACGAATAGATGTGCGGTTGGTTAAATTACATATTCTACTTAGTAGAATCTGAGGGCTGAAGTCTAAAAAAGATGGTTTTTGAGGATAGCTTTGAAGAAGGTACCAAAAGTACTATGTAAAAAAACGTGTTCTTGGAAGTGGTCCAAAGTATGTGAGGCATCAAGAGAAACTCTTTTGAGGGAGCAGAAGATCTTGAGCCCTGGTGCATGTTGAAGCTTAAAGGAGGCTGGTCTCTTCTGTCCCAGAAAGTAGGACCAGGTCTAATTATTGGAAATTAAATAAGAGTAGATTTCAGTTGAATCTTAGAACATTCTTGATTTGGCAATGGAATCAACTGGCTAGAGAGGACCTGGACAGTTATCTCTTGGGGATATTTTAGAGAAAGCTTTTGCAGTGAGCAGGATGGATTGGACTCAACTACACATGAGACCCCTTCAAATTTTACAATTCTATGAATTCCATGATGATTCATGGGATGGGATATATAGAGAAATGAGGGGTCAGACTTTATTTATATACTGAATTTATTTATTTATTTATTTATTTGGGGTTCTTTTACCCCGCCCTTCTCACCTCAAAGGGGACTCAGGGCGGCTTACAGGGGCAAGGCACAATTTGATGCCTGCATCATAAACAATCGTACACAAAATTACACAAAATTACAACAATTCACAGTTGACATGCATACAATATAACCATAAAATCAATAAAACATTAAAACCAAATACAAACCCAGTTCTCCTCTTACATGGTCAGTGTTTGTTAACACCTAGATCTAGTTTTCATTCCATTCATCCATCCTGCTGGTCATACTTGCCTGATTGACTGATTTAATTGCCAGAGTGCCCAAAGGCCTGGTCCCATAACCAGGTTTTCACCCTCCTCCTGAAGGCGAGGAGGGGACAACAACAACAACAACAACAACAACAACAACAACTTTATTTTCATACCCCACCTCCATCTCCCTGAAAGGACTCGGGGTGGCTTACAAAGGGACAAGCCCAACAAAACGGGCTAAAATAAGCATTGAAAAACAAGCAATATCAAACATCAATAAACAAAATCAGACAACATTATAAAAACAATTAAAAGCAATGTCATGGCTGAGCAAATAAAGTGCTGGGTTCAGTTCATAATTACTAAGTACAATGAATCCTAAGTATAGCCAGGGAAAGTGCAAATTATTTGGTTGCTATGTATATATAATATTCTGGGTAGATATATAGGACATATATAATTTGCTTTACACTTTATCCATGTGGTACCAATGTGTTTGCACATTCTGCCTTCTGTTAATATGTGTGATGTGGATAACTCAAGATCTTAAGATGGGGGAGGGTAATTTAATAAGGGATTTAAGAAATCCCTTACTGAACCTGCTACATCAAAACTAGCATGAACTGCATTGTCTATACAGTACTGTTCTCTTTCTAGATCTAAGCCAAGCAGAAATTGCCCAAAGAAATCCATGCAGAGGGATAATTATTCTGCCAACCGAGAAGTAAACCATACTTTGTTTACGCCAACACAAATACCACCATTAACAACATCTGCTAAAGAAATAGCTAGCATCTGCAGACAAGAAGCATTTTCAAACAGCATTCTGTTCCTAAATTTATTTCAACACAAATCGTATCTAGAGATGTGTATGCCTTAGACAAGATCCAAGTTTTTTCTAGTTTTTTAAAAATGCCCCCTCCCCTCTCACACACCTTTCCATCTTTGATTGTATCTCATGGTAGAAAGGGAAGAGGTTCATCTTGCCAGTCTAGCAATGATAGCACAGGGTCACGACCCAACAAGTAGTCCAATAAGATTAACTAATATGAACAAGGAGCTTGGAACCAATTACTGCCAAAGGATGGTTCTGTAGATTTAGGAGGTAACAAATCAGGAATTCATATACACATTATATTCACAGTGATTTCTCAGCTCACCCAACCCATTTGCCTGAACTGTATTTAGCAGTCCTTCCACATAGTAGTTTGCAAAATTTCCTAGAATGTATGTGATAAGGAAAGTTTCTGCATGTTAAAGAGAATGTAACAGGGAGACATGTTCCCAATTCCTGCTACAAAACATCAAAACATTTTGCTTAAATCAACTGAAAAATTGCATTGTGGTTTCACACCTGACTCTATTATTATTATTATTATTATTATTATTATTATTCATTTCAAAAAGTTGCAGGGCAGCTCTATAGATGTCTACATGGAAATAACTCTCATAGTATTCAGTGTGTCTAAAAAGAGCTACAGTCATAAATACACCAACTTCACATTAAGGCATGCTAATCACAAAAGGTATGACCCTCATATTGGATAGTACTGCATAATTACAAGCGCAACTCTAAAATATGTGTGTTCAGAAGTAAGTTCCATTGAGTTCAACAAAGCCCAGAATGAGCACATAGGGTTCCTGTTTAAGAAACTTCTCCCCAGTCACATAAACAGTTACCATATAGTTACTTCTCAACATTTCTCAACCTGGAGGTCAGGACACCTGGTGAGGTTGTGAGGGGGTATCAGAGGGGTTGCCAAAGACCAACAGAAAACACAGCATTTTCTGTTGGTCATGGAGGTTCTGTGTGAGAAGTCTGGCCCAATTCTATCGTGGGTGGAGTTCAGAATGCTCTTTGATTGTAGGTGAGTTATAAATCCCAGCAACTACAACTCCCAAATGTCATGGAATATTTCCCCCAAACTCCACCAGTGTTCACCTTGAGCATATTGAGTATTCAGGCCAAGTTTGGTCCAGATCCACCATTGTTTGAGTCCACAGTGCTTCCTGGATATAGGTGAACTACAACTCCAAAACTCAAGGTCAATGTCCACAAAACCCTTCCAGTATTCTCTGTTGGCCATGGGAATTCTGTGTGCCAAGATTGGCCCAATTCTATCGTGGGTGGAGTTCAGAATGCTCTTAGATTGTAGGTTAACTATAAATCCCAGCAACTACAACTTTCAAATGACAAATCCCCACCAGGATTCAAATTTGGGTGTATTGGGTATTTGTGCCAAATTTGGTCCACTGCATATCAGATATTTACATTATGATTCATAACAGTAGCAAAATTACAGTTCTGAAGTAGCAACAAAAATAATTTTTATGGTTGGGAGTCACCACAACATGAGGAACTGTATTAAGGGGTCGCAGCATTAGGAAGGTTGAGAACCACTGATATAGTGTACTGTGTTATTCCATCCTGGTTACTCCTTTATATAGTTGATATGCAACTTGGTTGGCGTATACTCACAGATTTGCAGTCCCTTCCTCCATTGCTCCATTGCTTTTAAGTATTTTTTAAATGAACACTCGGTGGTGACAATGAATGACTCACTGAATGTAAAGTTAGGATCTTAAAAGACAGTGTTTCCAGGAATGAGTGCCTTTGCCAGCTTTTATTTCCCACAAAAGCAGGTTTTGCAAGACTCTCCATTATAAAGTAACCACAGGGTAGTTGTACTAGTTCATGGGATGCAGCAAGTAGTAGAACAGAGAGCTTAGCCAAACATTCGACTCAATGGAATGTAAGAGCTATAAAGAATTAGACTAAAGGCCAATCTAGGTCGACATGTTGTTTTCCACAATAGCCAACCAGATGCTTTGGTAAACCCACAAATGAAGATCATCCAATGGAATGAAATAAAATGATGGGAGAACTGCGGCAGATAAAATGAAGTACTTCTGCAGATGGCAAATAAACCATGAAACCCGATTCCACAAATCATGGTGATAGTGATCAACTTTGATGGGGGATTCATAGCTTATAAATCTATCAATATCTACATCTATAAGTAAGGAATAAAGGTAATATGAGGGGGGGGGGGAACCAAGATGGAGTGGGAACTAAGTACCATAGCTACAATTAATGTCAATCATATAAGCAAACAAAGATAAGAATCTTACAAAAATAAATGTTCATGTCAAAAAAAATCCACTTTGGGTTTCATGCTTGTTGATGTGGCCAGATCTTATTAAGGGAACTTAGTTGGGCAAAATATATCATCTGAATGAAAGGAAAAAGAAGGACATGACACAAAAAAGAAGTCTAGGTAGATGTAGAAACAGTACTCAACTGAGAGGGAAAGGTATAAGCCTAGCATCTGAGAGCTAATCAGGAACATTTTTTTTACCTTTTGACCATAAAGTAAGTGAAGAACATCCCACTATAGATTCTCCTTTTATCAAGCACAAGACATGACTGCCACTCTATTCATGCACAGCAGGATTTTCATTCTATTCATGCACAGCCTTCAGGAAATATTCCAGTCCAACTACAGCGAGCTTCAATGGCTTGCATAGTCTCTAATACTCAGAAAGTCAATTCAGCAGCTGGAGCAGAATTCAAAAGGACAGTGCTCCGAAGTGGGAGGGCATGACAAGATGCCAGATTCAATGGTTTCCTCCTAACTCCTACTCTGAAAAGACAACCAAGCTATAGGGAATATCCTGACTGCAGATAATGCAACTGCTTTGCAGCTGTTTTATAAACCGCACTTGTAAACTAACAGCATTTGGGACAAGGATAAATTATACAAATACTATAAAACAGAAAACAAAATCAGTAGTGCTGGGAACATCATGCACAGTTCACTTTTGGGCACACATTTAAGCTTTCTGCTTCTTCCTGTTTGGTTCAATGCACATATCTTTGTGTGAACTCAACCTGTAGATATGCACAGGGGTGGCTCAACCCATTACGCAAAGTAAGCATTTGCAGTATAGTTGATTTTGCCCAGCTCTTGAGGTGCTCTTAGGGGAAAATAGACCTTGACATATGTGAGTTGTAGTTACTGGGATGTATAGTTCACCTACAATCAAAGAGCATTCTGAACTACACCAATGATGGAATTGAACCAAATATGGGACACAGAACTCCCACAACGAACAGAAAATATATATCAGCATTCAATACATAATAACATTATGTAGTAATTACTGTAGTTAAAAATTTAGCACCAAAACTCACAATATATTGAAACAGCTTTGGATCTGGGTGGGAGGCAGACTGCGTTGGATAATACAGAACGCTGGATGAGTGAAGGTTGGATAAGCAAGACTCTACTGTACTTCCTTTTAAATCACGTTTTTAATTTTTTTTTTAAGTAAACTATTTTAAATATGTTTAATTTAGAGCTTTTCATCATTTGGAACACTTTGACAGCATGATCTCTGAACACCACTGGTCCTTTACTAACATTGTAGTATACAAACTTTCCATGACTGCACAATCTGTGCTGCAGGGAATCTCAGAGTGCAATTTAAAACAAGGCAAGATGACAGCAAGAGAAAGATGTGAGTAATTAGATCACATGTTTTGGTTTGTTTGCTATGCGCATAATTTTATGATCCCAAGTAATTTTGCAATATTATTTATTTCTGAATGCATAAAATTTCGATCACCTCTTAGAAAGACACTATTTTTAAAGATAATATTTCTCTTTCATTTTTCATGAAAAACACCAGCTCAAGTGATCTGAAAAATTGAACATCATGGTGATGATTATGATTATGATTGTCAAAAATTATTTTAACTTTGTCCCTATTTTTGTGAGCAAGAAAAGAAGACAGGGAACAGCAATTAATGATAGCTTTCTGCTATGTTTAAACTAGTCATATGTATGAAAGGGAAGAGACCCTTGCCTGCTCCGCCTATTCTGCAGTTAATGGTTTGAAAACAAGCAAAGATATAAAGTCACAGTTTAATTATGTATCCTGGCTTGTTAGGAAACCATGAAACATAGTTTGCAAATATTCACATAGTGGAATTCTCAGTATATGAAAGCTACTTTATATTTATGCAGAACTAGAGAAATAATTTTAAAACATATTTTATACAGGTCACAGAATTCAGAATTTCCCACCACCAACAGTCAGCAAGTTACAAATAAGATAAGTTCTGAAGGCTGGTGATTAAGTGGAATTTGAATTTAAGTTGGAACAGGCGCGTTTTTAAGAGAAACTCCATCCATCCATGCATTTATCTCAAGAGAGAAATTGCCTCCTTGGAAAGAAAATTCACTCCTGGAAGAGTTTTCACGGGGGGAAGATGTCTCAACTGAAGCTTTATCATCAATCCTTGTTTTCACAACAAGCAATTTTTTAAATAATCCAATTATCATAGGGAAGATAATGGAGTGACATCTTCTGAACAGGGGTAAAGATAGCTAAGCAAATATCACAGCGTTGTTAGCCATTCCTTATGCTGATTCCTGTTCAGAAGATTTCATCCCATTTACTTCCCTATGATAATTGGATTACTAAAAACATTGCTTGTAGTGGAAACAAGGATTGGTGATAAAGCGCTAGCTGAGACACCATTCCCCCCATGATAACTCTTCAAGGAGTGGATTTCCCTTCCAAGGGGGAGATTTCTCTCACATCCTGTTGTCTCACTCCCATTTTTAACTATGAGTCATTTGTAAGTCAAATGTTTGTAACTCAGGGATTCTTTTTTTTTTTTTGTGTCTGGAGCAACTTGAGTTGCTTCTGGTATGAGACAATGTGCCATCTGCAAGGATGTTGCCCAGGGGATGCCCAGATGTTTGATATTTTTACCATCCTTGTGGGAGGCTTCTCCCATGCCCCTGCATGGGGAGCTGGAGCTGACAGAGGGAGCTCAACTCACTCTCCCCGGATTCAAACCGTTGACCTGTTGGTCAGTAGTCCTGCCAGCACAAAGGTTTAACCTATTGTGCCACTGGGGGCTCCACAACTCGGGGACTGCCTGTATATCACTTGATGATATGTGTATATTATGTATGTTCTACTCAAATTCTTCATTATGGTGGTATTTTACAAACCAACCTTAATTAAACACGGGAAGGCTTAACACCAACGTACAGTTGTGATTCACATTAATGGACGGAGCACCCCTAATCTTCAACATAGATATATACATCCATAATATAGGATTGCTAGGTGAAATAAGAGACCAGGCTCATGTTCCTTTAACTAGCTGTAGGGAAAAGAGAACAAGAAACACATGCTGAAATTCACTCTATCCTTCATTTAACCAGCCAACAAAACATACAATCTGAAGTGGGCCATGGGAGAAACTATTCAAATGGTTACCATTTGTTTCAATGCATGCACATACTTTTAAAGGTGGCCTGTGTCTCTGTATAGAACACCATGAGCTAGCTGACTTTGGTTAATCTCAAAACTTTGAGAAGTTAGTTTTTTCAATGACCACTCTAGAATCCCCAGTCTTCATGTGGAATGTCAGATAGTTAGGTAGTTATAGATAGATATAGGTATAAAACTTGAAATTTCACAAAGATGATCATGGAACTGTGTACTTTGGATGTTTTATTCACCCAGGAATGCAAAGAGGGCCAAGGCAGCTTTTTTGTTCTGTGATACACTTAAGGCTGACCGCAAAAAACATACTGTATGCAGTAATACTCCATTAGCAGTGTGGTGGCTGGTTCTCTAAGTGAAGCACACACGTTTCAAATGGAGCTGACAATGATAGCATGAAAGAGAACCAGGCTTGTTTGATGTATGAGTATGAATATCTCCCTGTAGATTAATTACAGCACTTCCCATAAATGGCTCTCTGTTTATCCTTTTACAGAACCAGCTTCTCTTTATGCCATGCAGAAATCAAACAAGGTGTATCACTGATATTATGGACTACTCTAGAAAAGTGTCCACCACAAATATGGTCCACCCTTATTCAGGAAAACCTAAATCTAAATATCAGTTTCAACTATTTATTTATTTACTCATGGTGTTTTCTTAAATACAACCACAGAAACAATGGGAAAGGTCAACTTTTGATCTTCTCTATGATCAACAATGGAATTTAAATCTTAAGTCTTAATGTTTTCTCCATTGATGATACTTCTATTTGCTGAGGCCAGAAAATATAATAAAAATACACATGCATTTCAACAAGATCACTAATTTCTTCTCCTGTTGGGTCAGGATTTAGTCTAGATCACAGCCTGACTTGTGATCCTGAGATGGGTCACAGGCACTGCAGTACTATCATGCAAATAATTGGCAATATATCATGAACCAAGGCTATGTTCCCACTGCAGAATTATACTAATCTGACACTATATTAATTGCCATGGTTCAATGCTATGGAATTCTGGAATTTGTGCTTGGTATTGTGATATATTTACCCCTTTCTAACATAAAGGTCTGGTGCCATAATAATGTACAAATCTCATGATTCCATAAGACAGAGGTATAGCATTTAAAATAGTGTGAAATTGCTATACCTCTGTAGTGGTTATAGTTTTCAAATGGGACTGAAGATGGGTCCCAAATCAGAACAGCGAATATTCCAGGCAAGGAGAGAAATTACATGATGCTGTGTATGGGTCGAAGCTATGTGACCCTCCAGATGTTGTTGGTCTCCAGTTCGAAGCAACCTTATCCAGTGAAGGCAATGGTGACTTGTTTTGGGAGTTTCAGATCACATCATCCTGAGGGTCACACAATATCAGTTCCTGATATAGAGCCTTTTTCAGCTCTTGGCCATGAATTTAAATTTAGAATGGAATTCGTCAGTAATCAAAAATCTATTAGCTTCTGACAACTGCCTAATGGTCTGTAAGAAATGACCTTGTACATTCCTTTAGGCCTGGGCAACATACCAACAGATGAAACTGAGTTATAATAGCACCTTGAACAGAACTGAAAAACTGCACAACACAATACATACCACTCATTGTTTATATTGAAGATGACAATGGCAATTTCAGAAAAAGGGGGTTCCTTAGGAATATTTTTTCCATGAAAGAGTTTGGCATTTCAGTGACCGCCATGATAAGGCACAGATAAGATAATTTCGCCTTATGTTTTCCATTAGCATTGGAAAACTCAAGGAAGAGTGGTCAAAACAAAACACGAAGCTGCCTTTTATCCAAATCAGATATTCCAGGTTCTCACAATATATATATATACACACACACGCGCACACTTGCACGCACACACACACACACACACACACACTGCAAGTGAACCTGGAATCTCCATTGTTACAGAAGTGTAATGGTGTTGTGTCAAATGAGATGACTGTCTTCATAAGGTTTTGTTCTCACTGCTACCATAACAGTGGATATTAAGAGGCTCAAGTTTCTAACATCACATCAAAGGTTTCCTGGGGGATCTGAATAATGCTTCAATTTTGTTGATTTTAGAAATGAAAATCAATACTCAAATTGACATGGCAAGTGTAATATATGAACCATGGGTCATATGTGGCTTGTTGGGTCACAAACTGTGTCTATCCTTCATCATTCTAAGAGGAGCCAATACCTCCTAACCATGGTGAGAAATAACTGTGCACTTCCGAAGAGTGACCACTGTTATTTCGCTCATGTTCCTAATGGCAGGTATATTTAAGACAGTCATTGCTGGAAGCCAACAAAATTTGGCTTATTAAATTACAAAACAGCAAGTGTCATGTTACATCAGTAACAAAGCTTCATGTAGCTCTTTAGGCGAATTCAGATCTCACTATTCAGATTAATAGTCAATTTAATGTAAGGTATTAACTGCTGTTCATTATAACAAAAGGATGTGAACCAAACTCATTGATAAAGCAAACAATGTTCCAATAGCTTTGTAAGGGGATTAACACCCACATAAATATGGGGTGATGATGAACTCAGATATGATAAAACTGGGTTAAGATAAATTTATTGAGTATGCAATGGTAATTAACTATACTGTTTAAATACATAGCTGGGTCCCAGATTCAAATCTCCTTTCAGCTATAAAGTTTATTTAATAGGTTTTTGATGTCTCCCTTCAAGTTGTTTCCAATTTATAGTGGGCCCAAAGTGAACCTATCAGGGAATTTGCCTGGCAAGACTTATACAAAGGTGGTTTCCATGGCCCAGCCTACCTGTCCTAACGTATCTTCCCTTATGAACTATTTTGGAGATTAAGATTGTCTGGGGAGGCCCTGCTCTTGGTCTCACCTTTTTTGCAAGCGTGGCTGGTTGGAAGAAGAGACGGGGTCTTTTCAGTAGTGGCCCCTCGGTTGTGGTATTCCCTCCCTAGCGAAATCAGGGCAGCTCCCTCCCTTCTAATGTTCAGAAGGAAAGTCGAAACCTGGCTCTGGGAGCAGGCTTTTGAAAAATAGAACAGTGCAGAAATTTAATATGGAAAATATGCAATATGACTATGGAATGGCCTTGGACTCTTGACATTGGGTGATGTGATTCATTGAAATGTATTTTAATTATGTTTATTGTGTTTTTAATTTTAAACCATGTTTCTGGTTAGATATTGTATGTTGTAAGCTGCCTTGAGTCCCCCTCAGGGTAGAGAAAGGCAGAATATAAATAAGGTAAATAAATAAACAATAAATAAGCAGAGATACAAATCCTGGTCCCATAGATCGAATGCCCACACCAGTAAACAATGTTTGCACTCTTTGAAGAAATAATATTGTGTAATTTAAAATTTCTTACCCAAATCTGCTTTACAAGACTGTTCTCTCACAACTTTAATTCTCAATGCTTTTGTCTGCAAAATACCACTTTTGAGTATGATGTGCAGCTAGGTAAACTGTATGCAGTAGAGTTGTGTAAAATGAATGTTCTGTCACATAAATAAAATCCATCACGTTATCAATTTCCAGTTCCATGTAGAGAAATAAAATGAAGGGCACTTCCTACAACAGTCAAAATTTTCATGACAAGCTCTGGAATCCAAATGCATTCCCTTCTGAGGCCATTAATAGAGTTGATTAAGTTTCAGTTATGGAAAAGGCAATTCCATTTGCATTTTTGTGCATGCCTCATCATAAAGACCTCTTTTGTTTCCTTTCTAAAGAATTTAGAAAAGGAGACTGGATCTCTCCACATAGATTTTGAAAAACACAATCCTGAGTTTTGTTTTTCTTTTGGGAGATTCTCCTGATTACAATGCTGGCACAAGAAAATGGAAACAGCTTGTAGTACAACTAGGAAAAGACTTTCACAGATTTGAGTTGCTATCAAGGGCTGCAGACAGATCTGACCTTATGAAGGACAACAACCTACCAAGATACTCTTCTACTATTGTGTCAGCAAAGGTAAACATCCAGAAATTGAACTGACCAGAGCTGAACTTAATTAATTGACAATTCCGGGAGATGTGGTCAAAAAAGTAAGACCGCTAATGTTAACGATGTGAAGGATGATAACACAGCAGCTGTACTGGTTTTCTGCTCATTCTTTCATTTGGCTTTCTTGCACCTGCTATATTAAAGCGCATAACTCAGACTGTGTTCCCATGCTATGAGAAATTGTCTTTCTTGGAAGATTCCAAACTTTGTCCTATTTATTAAGTTTCACTATCATTCAAATACATTATTGAAAAGACAAATATTTAATCTTAGAGCACTATCCTGACTGCTATAGTTGGTCAAAGACCAAATGAGTCAGCTTCAGACCACCTAAAGTTGTGGTCAATCCAAACCTGTCCCAACCTAGTATTACCTGAAATTTCTTAGAATGGCCTACAATGCTATGGAATCAAGGGAGTTGTAGTTTGGTGTGGCACTGGCACTATTTGGCAGAGAAGGCCAAATATCTTGTAAAACTGCAACTTCTGGGATTCCATAGCATTTAGCCATGGCAAAGTAATCTCAAGCTGCATTAATTCTACAATGTGAAACGATTTTATTGATAAGCCTATTGGCCTTATCAAAACACAATATGCAGTATACATCTAGTCTGAGTAAAATTATAAATATACGAGTACAGAAAGAGAATGTGGGTATGGCCAACTTATAATCAAAAGTACCTTAACCTTAGGTATGTACATCAGTCTTTCTTCAGGTGGGATATGATTAAATCTACCGTGTCTCTCCATATTCTCCATATTTGTTCACATTTGGTCCTTATAAATGTGATTCTTAAGTGTCTTGGCATATCAACTTATAAGTAAAGTGCCCACTGGAAATTTTGTTTAAAATGACTTAATCACTTCAAGGAGATGTGGCTATATAATTCTGTGCTTCAGTATGCAAAATCTTTTGAGATACTCGATTGAGGGTTAAAAGACCTAAGCTTCTCCTGAAATATAGATGGGAAATCAGATATATGATATTTATAGGGTTGGATATCCCCCCCCCCTCCCCGGTGCCATCCCCACTACCTCTCTTTAGACTGTGTTGGATGATCTTGTGGGTTGAGTAAGGTTTAATAACTACTTGTACTGGTTTTTAGATTAGATTTTAAAATGTGTTGAAGTTTGAAGTGTATAGCCCCTTGGGTTTGATGTGAATGTACGGGAATGGGCCTCCATGTTGTGATCTGGTCATCGACCGTAATAAACTTTACTTACCCAACTTACTTACTTGAGATACTATCCTTTTCTAGGCATCCCTATAATGACCTAATTCTACAACGTTGATGCACCTTGCTCCCTTCCATCCCTCACCCCTTTCTCTGCTTTTATTTTGACTCTTTCTCTGATAGGTCTCTGCCAACAAAAACAGTGTGTCTAGCAAACACCTTTACTGGCAGATCTCTGAGATCAGAAGAAAGTTCAGCCAAATGAAGGACAATTCTGCCAGAAAAAAATTGAGGCTCATACCTATTTCAGCATCCTCCAAATGACACACATTTCAGCTAGGACTGCACTGCCTTCTGATTATAATTTGTATTCCTGGATATATTTTTCCTGGCTCCTCCTTTAAGTTTAAATTTTATTTGATAGATTATTCCAGTTGTTTCATTTCTGGTGGATCATCCTGAATACTATCTAACAATAAAGCTCTATTTAACCAAACTAAATACAAATTTAAAATAATTTTGCTATCTTTAGTTTTTAAAAGAAGAAACAGGATACAGGTTTTACAATAAATAAACAAGGAAAGAACCAAGAACCAATGGTATTCCGTTGCATTGGCCTATAACCAAAGGGTGCACCATAGGCAGCAATTATAATCCCTCCGTTGCTTCCAGAAGGGGACTGCATCAACACGACTAAGAATATTAAATTAAATATTCTATTAAAAGTGACAGTGCATCACAGGGTATGAACCAATGCCCCTATACTACAGTAACCATCCACACACACAAACACACACACATTTATTGAAGTAGAGCATGGATTATGCAGGATCTGTCCTGCAGCCTTATTGAGATGACTCAGAAGAAATGAAAATCCATTAGCACATTATCACTGATCAAAAAGATATGAGTACACAAGAAGACTGGTTGTTTTCTATGCCTCTGCTGGCAGCACAGCTATTTTTAGCCTGACATTTTAAAATGAGTCACCACCAAAAGCTGTGAAGGTAAGCCTTGCATTCTCAATGCCTCTCACCTTGTTGACTGGAAATGCGCATCATGTATATCCACATATAAATGCAACATGTATATTAAATATCATAGGCATCACAAACACTGCTTTAGGTCTCAGAATATGACATTTATTCTCTGTGGTATGTGCACATGCATGTATCTTCAAGTCAACTGTCAACCTATGATAACCCACCTAATCTCATAGTTTTCTTAGCTAAGGAATACCGAGAAGTTGTTTTCCCAGTTCCTTCCTCTGAAATGTAGCCCACAGTAACTGGTGTCATTGGTGGTCTCCCATTCAAGCACTAACTCGAGCTGGCCCTACTTGGCTTCCAAGATCCAAAACCTATGTTAAAGAATTTGGAATATCAGACTAAATGTAAATGTCAAGTCTATTAAAAACTTCTTCAAAAATGTACATTCTAGAGGAACAAAAATAGAAATCCAAAATGTTAGCTTAGAAGGAATCTAAACAATTCCATCAATTGGATCCAAATCTTTTTTAGTCTCATGCATCTATGGGTTTCTGCTAATAGTTCCCAACTTGTGGTCCGTGGACCACCAGTGGTCCACAAGAACAAAAAATGGTTTGCGGCCTCACCATTTCTACACCATTGCCTCAAAACCATGCAGCAACAAGAGGGACTGATCTTGGAAAATTCTCTTATAGTGCCGAGGCAACTAGAATGTCGGGAGGGGAGAGGCTGACTATCCATGAAAGATC
The DNA here is from genome assembly GCF_037176765.1 of Anolis sagrei. Classification (NCBI taxonomy): domain Eukaryota; kingdom Metazoa; phylum Chordata; class Lepidosauria; order Squamata; family Anolidae; genus Anolis; species Anolis sagrei. The sequence continues at coordinate 117,472,610 of NC_090026.1, read as the reverse complement.
ACTACTACCACATCAGGTCTAGATTATTAAATATGGTTTTCTGTAGATACAGCAAATGACTAATGGATGGCATATGTTCTGTATCAGAAACTAGAGTTGATGTGGTCTATCCAATGCAATTTTCTGAATCAGCATCCCAAACAATGAAATCGAATCTAAAGTTGACCAAAAACTAATTCGTAACCCTTTGGGTACTAATGTTAGAGAATGGTCCCTGGTCAAAAAAAGGTTGGGAACAAGTGGATTTGTATAGCACAACAAACTAATACCACACTTTAAGTAACAGTATACTACTGGTTCTAGTAATAGCACAGGAAACATCTCATTATTAGGACCAGCCCATCTAGGGGTGACCTTGGACATTGCAAAGTGTCACACAGATATCAGTTTGCCATGGATGCTCTATGTGCCAGCTGTTCTCACATTACATACCATTTGTATGGTGTAAAATATATAAAATCAGTGCATCTTCTGTGGTGAAACCCATTGGACACAAAGGGAGCTTCAGACATAAGAAGTGTTTCTTCGTGCAATGACAAACCAGGCTAAATTCAGAATAACGAGAAAGAACAAAGGTGGGAGCTGCAGCATTTGCTTTTTTGCAAATACAAAAAGAAATCACTAGATCAGCCAAGCTAGATCATGCGCATATTTACCACTTGTTTCAAACAGATGGAGTCCTGTTTCAAGCACTACCCAAAAAAGGCACAATCTCTCACAAAAATAATGAGTATCACTCTTTTCCTGTATTGTGTGAAATGGCCTTTTTATTTGCCTTTTTAAAATTCTGGTGCAGTGTCATCAGCTTCCTAAGCTCTAACTTAGAGAGTGATGAATATTCAAAGAAACAACTAAGCTATCCATCTGCCCTGCCATTGTGGGAAAGCAGACAATGAGCAAGATATCTAGGAACATTTCTTTCTCTCCTCCCCTTCCAAAATTTTAGTAATTGTAGTCTTCAGAGCTCCTGAAAACTGTGCTGTGGAGTATTTTATTATTGTTGCTCCCTTCCTCAAGTGATAAGCTAGGGAAAAAGACACTTCAGTTACTAGGGTTACACAATTACTCCTGACAATAATGACATCAGCCATAATGTTCATTACCTGAGTTGCTAGCAAATATAGATAGCCTGGTTACCTACTTTCCTCTAGATAATTAACACAGGCAGCTGTTGCATATATATAGAAATGTTAGTGTGCTGGAAGAAGCAAAGACCACCAGTATTGAAACACATTTTCCGGATGCCCGACCACCGTCTCTCAAGAACGGAAAATGGAATTTGGAGGACAGGAAAAGAGATTCAAAGATTCAAAGATGGGCTCAAAGCCAACCTTCAAAACTCTGGCATAGACACTGAGAACTGGGCAGCCCTGGACATTGAGTGCTCCAGCTGGAGGTCAGCTGTGACCAGCAGTGCTGTAGAATTTGAAGAGGCACGAATGGAAGGCGAAAGAGAAAAACATGCCAAGAGGAAGGTGTGTCAAGCCAACCCTGACCGAGACCGCCTTCCACCTAGAAACCAATGCCCTCACTGCAAGAGAAGATGCAGATGAAGAATAGTGCTCCACAGTCACCTACAGACCCACCAGTACACTGATCTTGGAAGACTATCCTACTCAAACAACGAGAGATCGCCTAAGAATAAGAAAACTCTGACTAAATGGCAATGTAGAAGAGTATGTTGTTAGCTAGATTGCAAAAAGAGAAATTACTGAAATTGTATGATTTTTTGCATTTATATACCATTCTCATGTAATCCCAGCCAGGAAATGCATTGCTTTCTTAACATGAATTTTTGCATTTATTACACTTCACAAGGCAAGTACATTTTTTATGTTTTTCAATGGAACGGTCCATGTGGTATCAGACTTCATGGTGTATTTGTTCTTTTAGGAAGTCGGTGAATGGAATCCAAACAGAGCTGAAGTCTGCAGGTTGACCTTTTGGCAAATGCATTGCTATTTCCAACTCAACAATAGTCTCTACACGCTTCTTGGCACAGGTTCAGAGCACCAGGGGTTCAAATTTCAAACAAGATTAGCAGCAAAAAAGAACTGGCAATTAACAACACCAGGTGAACAACATGTATTTATTTATACCCCTTCAAGTTGATGCCACAGATAAGTATGAATCAGTCACACTAAACATCAAAGAATAAGACTTCACCTGAACTCTCTCTTGCAACAGGAGACCAAGTGTGAGCCAAACCACACATATATAAGATTACTATCATAAACTCTTCATTGAAGGTTGCGAGGGAAGAAAAATCCAGATTTTTATTTATTTATTTATTTATTTATTTTTGTAGAATGAAATGTAATGCAAAAGCCTCAGGAATGGTGAGGAGTGCAAGCCCTATAAATGTTGTACTAACTTGAATTTTGCAACAACGTAATGATCATTATAGGGCAAAAATACTAGCATTTTACTGTTAAGTAACCAAGCTTTTGACTAGTAAAGTAATGCAATACAAGAAGCAAATATGGACTCTGTGCAATTGACATTTGGAATGGCCCAGTCTACAAGTTGAATCATTTGATTTTAATGCTTTTATTAGGTGTTTTAAACTTGTATTTCATGTTTTAAATTATCCTTTTATTTTATCTTATGGCGAATTGTTGTATTGATTTTATGCCTAGTTATATGTTGTTGAGTTGAATTTTGGTTTATGTATATAAGGTGTTGAATTTTGCTGTTATTTTTGTGTAAATTGCTTTGAGTCCCGTCCCCCCACCCAGTATATAAATACTGCAAATAAATAAATAAAGTATTTTAAGATGAACATTTAAGGCCTTTTACAAAGATTCTGAAACTGGGTATAAGGACAGGTTATTTGAAAGCTGACAAAGTATACAACTTTGTTTGCAGACTTGTCTAAAAAAATAACCATAAAGAACAGCAGCACTGAAAAATTCCTGAAGTAGGAATGCTATATCACCCTAGAACAGTGGTTCTTAACCTGTTGGGCGTGGACCACCAATGGACTGCAAGAATGAAAATCTGGTCTGCGAGCTCCCTTCCTCTTTATTAATTTATTTTCTATGTCTTTATTTTATTTTATTTCTGCTCCTTTTGCCCTATCTGCCACTCCACCCCTGTCACTGACCATGGATAAGTTCTATATTAGAAACTACAGCTTATGTGGTCTATTGTACAATTTTCTGAATCAGCACCCCAAACCGAATCTAAAGTTGATCAAAAACCAATTTGTAACCCTTTTGGTACTAATGTTGGAGAGTGGTCCTTGGTCAAAGTGGTCCCTGGTTAAAAAAAAGGTTGAGAACCACTTCCCTAAAACCTTATATTCACAGCTAGACTTGCTCAACCTAATGCCTTCACAATATTTTGGACTAACTCCTAGGATTCCCAATCACAGACCATGCTGGCTAAGGCTGATAGGAGATGAAAACCAAAACATTCGAAGGGCACCAGGCTGAGCAAGGCTTGGCTAGCCTTCTAGTGACACTTCACTTAGGAACACCTCATTAACTGACCAACTAGAAGTCACTTTCACTTTTTCACCATTATGGTACCAATTTAATATTCCAGTTCCTTCCTATCTAATTCGAAGATATGTGATTTTGTGGGAAGTTGCCAGAGAGCTCTAGTGTCAAATCTACAAATTCTAGGACTCTACAAGGTATAACCATGGGAGTTAAGGTAATATCAAAGTGCTATAACTGTGCAGTGCTTGGCTCTCACATAACGTTAGGGTGCCAGATGGCAATACTAGCGGAGAAAGAGAAACATTACCAAGATTTGACAGAAAACAAATGAAGCAAAAAATGTCCCTCACATGCTCAATGACAATGTCTGCAAGGCAAAACAAAATTCTCCTTTCATAGCACCCAACGACTATAAAACCTATGCATGCATACAAGATTCTGATGAGTCACCAAAACAATGAGATCAGTATGATAGAGATGCATAAAGATGCAGGGCAGACGCCCAAACAGCTTTGTTTTAAATGAAAGTACATTTTTATGAGCAAATGGATATGCAAGTAATTTCACTGAGAATTGTTGAAATCTTCCAAAAGAATTCAAAACAGGACCCACATTTACTAATTTTTACACTGACTCATCTGTGGAGAAGCTATTTCAGAGACACTCTTATCTGCTCCGCAAGGCAACAATGGCAGCACATTTGACTAATAGTGTAATCACAAAAACACGCAATGGAAAGTGCCTCTGTTAATGGAAACAATAAACATTTCCACTCTTGTGTTCATTTTTAAGCCACCATCTCTCTTTAAATGACTTACATTACTGTGGTATTTTCAACTGTAGCCAGATAAGTCTCCCAACTAACAAAGTAGTCCTTTATGGAGAGGAAGAAAAAGAGGTTGTGTTTTGGAAAGCGGAGGTGGAATAGATTTTGACTTAGCTTGCAATTTTACAAGCCTGTCCAAAGGAGTTAAGGACTCTAGGCAAAAACTTCCCAGCCAAAAAAAGGTGGATATGGGTAGAACATGTTGCACCTATAAAAAAAGGTTGTGTAGTGTTCCTGTTCAGGGCTCTAGCCAACAAGAGGCATAGTTCCTTTCCATCCTCAAAGTATTTTCCATTTGTCTTGTCAACACTCAACACCATTGCTTCCCTTTTTGTCCAAACACTGCAAACACAGTGCCCTGGAACACAAATCAGAACAGCTTCCAATCAATTTAGTGCCCAAGGTAGACAATCAGTCCTCTCGTTACAACACACATTGTGCACACCAAACCCCTTCTTCTCCTCTTCTTATATCCAATAGCAGAGAACAGTCTTGGCAGACTTAGATCCACAAAATTAGACAGAGGTAGAGTACAGTAGGTTAAGAAGACCATATCATGATAAGACCCATCATAAGAGAGGAAACCAAATGGGGGGAAACTCTCCCAAGCTCTGTTTTAACTGCCCTGCATCTTAGAGTGCTTCTATATTGTAGAATTAATGCAGTTTGACACCACCTTCAGTGCTATGACTCAATGCTATGGAATCACAGCAGTTTTTATACAGACTTGAGTCTTTTCTGCTAAAGAGTGCTGGTGTCTCACTAAACCACAATTCCCAAGATTCCACAGCACTTGCCACACAGTTAAAGTGGTGTCAAACCTCATTAATTCTATAGATGCACCCTTGATAACTGGACTTGGTAAACATGGGCAGTATTGGTAGTTCTCACTCATCTCATTAAAGATAAATGTTCCGAAAAATGTTTGGCAATGCACTCATTCCCCAACTGATTTTATTCAGATCTTTAAAAAAGAGTCGCTAAAAATGACGGGAACAAATTACTGTTCCTCTTAAAATACAGGCTGATGCATAGAGCAAAGATGCTAACCTACAATAACTGTGATGAATCCAAATCCAGAGTTTAGTGGTTATTCCAGAGCAATTAAGAAGCTAGAAGGATGTAATCTTGATAATGTGATATTGGCACTGGTTCTTGCTGCTGCATTTGCTGACCCTTTGCTGCTTTTACCTTAAATAACAGTGATTAGATAGGGAAGAAAAGAAAACAGAGTGGCCATAATACTTAAGACTCACTAAAAAAGCATGAAACCAGTATTAAAGACAAAAGACCTACTGCTAAACTGCATATAGATCAAGAACGTGTTTCTAATGTTCAAATATGTGTGGTCATTCTATGCATATGATCAGAAGTACATGCTTGTTCCCCACAAAAGAAAGAAAACTTATTTCAGCTCCAACAAGAACCAGAAAACAGAACAAAAGCTGGCAGAACAAAATATCATTCTGCCTATTAGAAATTGGTCCAAGCTTTTGGATACTTCCCAAAGTTTTTTAGGAATCTGTTGATGTGCCAAGCAGGTACTTGACTTGATCAAGTTGATAAAAAGGTCATTGAGAACAAGTCACTAATACAACAGAGAGCAAAGAACTACAGGCCAGGACATAGAAATGTTGTATCTAAATACTGATACTATAAACTTATATAGTTGTGTGTGCCTGAAAATGGATTATCTCAGTGTTGGAACATGATCACATCAAACTTCAGTATAAATTAAATTTGGTTGCTAGGTTTCTCTAAGACCCAAGTCTTCCATCATTGTTGCCACCACTATCAACTCCTAGTTATAGTTGCTAAGGAAGATTTTTCTAATATTGGCACTAAATATTTTTGCAAGGGTAATTTACATTACAAAGAATGAGTTAACAACAATAAAATCTCAATATTATCAATGCTGAGCTATAGGTCACTCAACGGAAGCACTGTAGAAGTTTGAAGACAACTGGATCTCAAGAACTATCATCATTTAGACATTGCTACCAAAAATCCATTCTCTGCTCTGCTGTTATTTGACTGTACTACTGCAATATGTTATGGTTTTAAAGTTTAGTTGTTTCAACACTAAAACAAACTAACAGAATCTTCCAATGGGTTATATTTGTCAATCCATTTGGATATTATTGAGATAATATTGGAGAAAGCCTGTTGGTGCCAGTCAATACATTAATTATGGAATAGCCACTTTTTAAAGAACCATTTCCCGGAAACTAAAATGCAGATCACTCTGTTGAACCGAGGTTAGATCATGCTACAGGAGCAGGTTCTACAGCCAGATCTTGTGATAATAGCAGGCTTGGAGTATACAATTACTATTTTAAAAATCTATGCAACATACTGACTACAAAACAGACTTGAATAGGGCAAAACTGTGCCAGCTGTTTCCTCTCCTTTCATCCACCCACTTCTCAAAAGAGGTTCTGTGTAGCTTCAGTCCACAGAAAAGAAAAGAGACATCACATGTCATGAAGAGGATACAATGCATGTGGGTCACCAAATGCCCCTGACCCACAGTAGTCCATGTGAAGCCTCCTATCCCTCTATCTACTCCTCCCCCCACCAGATCTTGGGATGCTAAAATGGCAATCACTCGCTCTATTTAATTTCTACAAAAAAAATTAGGGCAACTGCCTGGCTCAATGGTACAGTTTCCTACACTACAAGATGCTTGATGCTCATATAGAAAAACGTACTCAAAAGAATAGGTGAGAAAAACTTTCATCAAGATATAGCATTAAGCTCACTATTATACACATACATGCACATATAGACAGACATCCATTGGATAATATAGATAAATAGCTCCTAATCTTTTTGTAACCATCTTATACATGTTGCTGTTTTTGCTGTTAAATGCCATGAAGACATTCCCGAACCTAAGGCAAACCTATCACAGACCTATTTAGGAGAGATTTCTGTCATTGCTTTCTTTTGTGGCTGAGAGTGTGTGACTTGCCCAAGGCTACCAAGTGGGTTTCGTGGCCAAGCAGGGATTCAGACCCTGGTTTCCAGAGTCATATTCCAACATTCAAACCAGTACACTAAACTAGCTTAGGGCCTTTCCAGACAGGCCCTATATCCCAGGGTCTGATCCCAGATTTTCTGTTTATCTCATTATCTGGCAGTACAGACTCATATAATCCAGTTTGAAGAAGAAAATCTGGGATCAAATCCTGGGATATAGGGCCTGTCTGGAAGGGCCCTCTGTTAACTTTCTAACTACACCTCCTTTATCCTCTTCATTATATTCTCCAGTCATTTCAGATGCTCTCATTTGTGTTAAGGTTAAAATACTCTGATTTCCAGCATGAAGTAAAGATCTGTTTCTGTCACCCATTATTTCAAGATTGGATTCCAACTGAAAAATGGATTGTTTTAATTGCATCCATTTAAAAAATATTTAAATATGTATAGGCCGACATGCATAACTTAAGACCTGTAGGTCTCAGGCCACCAGAACTGTCTAAATAGTGTCTCATTAATTCAAATGTTTCCTTCCCATGGCTAACTTAAGTGACATTTCCACTTCAGCTGCAGAACATGGTCTTCTTCACCATGCATGCATGGAATTAAAATAGTCTGAAATAAGGGCCATTTCATTGTAAGGACAGGTTGTTACTTTTAACGCATGCACGGCATTGTGAATTAGCAAGACTCACAAATTTTGGATTGTTGAACCATTGCGTGACCCGAATTAAGCAAGAGAAACCACTACAGAGGGGTCTGCCACCTATCACATTAATCACAAAATGATTTTTTTTCTAGAAATGGTTCAGGATGAATGGTGTCACAGTCCACAACTCTTCAGTTACTGGTCATGCAAGCAGGAGATCAATTTGTGTTGGCTGAAGATGGTCTTTACATCAATACAACGTCTAAGGTGTGCTATCGTATTTGCCATCACAACCTGACACACATGAAGTAGAAAATAAAGACACACACATGCATAATTAGAATCCATAACCATGGTTTGCATCTATCTATCTATCTATCTATCTATCTATCTATCTATCTATCTATCTATCTAATCTATATCCTGTCTTTCTCACCCCCAGAGGAGGGCTCAAGGTGGCTTCACAACAGGCATTCATTCAATGCCAAAAACAGTAATAAATGATAAAAACAATTAAAACAATTCATGAATGCTTTAAAATTACTAAAACATTGCTTAAATCATGCAGGTTTGAAATCATAGTCCAGGTCAGTCCATTGTCATTCACACAAACTGGGTCTCATTCGAAATTGCTGCCTCTACTGTTCGAATGCTTGGTCCCATAACCAGGTTTTGAGTTTCATTCCATAGGACAAGACGGAGAGGTCAATCTAATGTCACTGGGTAGAGAGTTCCACAGGCAAGGGGACACCACTGTCTCTTTTCTCCATCAGTCATGCTTGTGAGGATGGTGGGACCGAGAGCAGGGCCTCTCCCGTCGATTTTAGGCTTCACGATTGTTCATAGCAGGAGATACGTTCAGAACCCGAACTAGAACAAAAATTGTGTAAGAATTTGCATGGTCCCTCAGGCAGTTATATAATATACTCTCCCCAGTCCACAAGAAATTGTGATACAGTTGCACTAGAGAACCTACCAAATTCTGACATTTGTCTTGGGAATCTCTGGGTCTTCCAGTACAATTCTATGGTATGCTGGAACCAGAAGTAACATGTTGTACGGGTATTAGTTTATATCCTAGGAGCCCCCGGTGGCGCAGTGGGTTAAACCCCTGTGCTGGCAGAACTGAAGACCGACAGGTCGCAGGTTCGAATCTGGGGAGAGGCGGGTGAGCTCCCTCTATCAGCTCCAGCTCCTCATGCGGGGCATGAGAGAAGCCTCCCACAAGGATGATAAAAACATCAATTCATCCAGACATCCCCTGGGCAGCGTCCTTGCAGACGGCCAATTCTCTCACACCAGAAGCGACTTGCAGTTTCTCAAGTTGCTCCTGACATGACAAAAAAAAAGTTTATATCCTTAGTTCTAGGTAACTGTGGTTCAGCTGGGAATGTGTACCCACCACCCCAGATTAGGGGCTCTTGCTTTATTATATAGGCCATCCATCTTTTACACTGGTTTGCATTAGATCAATTTAAATCCATTACATTACATGCATGAAATCTTTTATTGCTGCAATGTGGAATACATCATACAGCTTTTTACATTTTTTTCAAATTTATATTGCACACCATCTGGTGTGATTAGTTAAAACTAAGATAAAAGCTGGCCCTGGTATAATTTTGTGCGGTCTGAACAGTAGGATCATTCTAGTGGTGATTACCCATTCCAGCACAGGAGTGTCCTTACAAATGGCACACAGAGGAGCCCCGCTGTGGTGTGAGAATTGCCTTCTGCATTAAAACAACTCCAACATCCTAAATGCTTCTAAGACCCAGAAATATTCACTTTCAGTGTTCTGTACTATCTTGAGTCTCCCTAATCCATTTAAATCAATTTATGCAGAAGTATTATAGGGACATATTGAATTATTATATTCATAGACGTCACAACTGAAGTAATGATTCATTTGCCCAATGGAGTTCCAGAAATGCCAACAGAAAGCATCCCTGTCACTCTCTATATTCACACATTCAAATACGCAGGCAGGCAGGCATACTTCAAATTGCTCTCCTCTATGTACCTATAGCATTATTGTAACAAAACTGCCAAATCATAGTTCACACTGAAAGGATCTAATTTGATTACCTAGGGAATGACGTTTTTTGTTGCCTTCAATTGCTGTCAAGCCGGTTTCAATTTATGACGACCCTATGAATAAGAAACCCGGCTCAGATCTTGCTAAGTCAGCTGTGGCTTCCTTGATTGCATCAATCTACCTCTAATATGATCATCCACGTTTCCTAATGCCTTCCCCTTTGTCGAACATTATCATCTTTTCTAATGATTTGTCTTTTTATGATATGTTAGTCATCCTGGCTTCTAGTGAAAGTTTAGACCTGATTTGCTCTGTGTCCCATTTATTTGTTTTTTTAGCTGTCCTTGGTATCTGTAGAACAGTCTCCCAACACCAAATGTCTACTGCTCAGGGAGTTTTCTTTTGTTGGGTTTTCTTCACTATCTATCCTTTACAATCATACACAGAAATTGGAAATAATAAGACATTTTCAGCATCAGAAAAAGCTTTCCACATGAACACCCTCAGTCTTAGGGATTGATGGCTTTGTATGTTCTTCATATGTCAGTCCGAATGCTGTTCCTTTATCTAGTCTAGGCAGAAGACTTTGTCAGTTACTACAGATGAAGAAAGTCACAATCTGTTATCGAGTGTCCTTTATTTGATAGAATTCATTTATATTCAGCTGCTAATTACTTGGCCAATTTATATGCACTCTACATTGCCTTCCTACTTTCTGCATCATCTGGTTCCACTCTTTTTCTGTCTCAAAAACATCTCTAGTAGTTTCTTTCTATGGCTAAATTAGTGCGGAAGAATTCACTTTGACCTCTTCCCTAGCCCATGCTTTAGAGCAGGAAGATTTACACATCATCTATGCAAATTGGAAAGAAGAGAATCACTGGCCAAAACTCAAGAGATGTGTCCATTGTCTGGATGAACATTTAAAAGTACTGAATTAGCACAAAGCATGTTACTTTTGCTTCTCATTTGTTTCTGATTCCAAGGTTTGTGGAGAAAGAGGATATGCACTTAAAATGATGCATTGAATCATTCCCAAAAATCAAATGTGGGAATTGTAAAACTGAACATAAGAAACTCATATGTCCACTGGTAATAACTAACAGCTAGCCAAGCTTTCAGAGAGTCTTACCTGGAGATACCAGGACTAAATACAAGACCTCTGCATGGAAATAATATTCTCTGCTCCTTTGTTTCAGGTCCTCCAAGCTACCTACACACCCTGAGTATGAATAATTATTCTGTCCTCACCATTTTCCAATTAGGTAGCACTATCAGAAAAGTGACCCGTTTAGAAAGATAACCAATGTAATCTGCTCTGAGGGACATTCTGACTGTTATATACTAAAGCTAAGCCTGTGGGGACATAGGTATGAAGCATGTCTCCAAATTTAAATTTTAAAAACATTAAAGGCATGCATCAACAAATGTAACTGTAGGCAATGCTGGGCTAGCTGGTTTATTATAACATGAGTCCCCTCTAGCAACGTAGCCCGCTTTCTTGTGTTTCTGTATGAGTCATGAATCTGGTGATCCACTGAAATCATGTATCTAACGAAGCTGGCTGTTGCTTATGAACACTCCTGCCAAAGTAAAGCATGTACCGTGCCATGTTTTCTCTTCCTGTTAATGTAGACTGTAAACCTGTTTCCTCTTTAGTAATTCTGCATATCTAAAAGGTGAAGTGCTATCATGAAAACCATCACGTTATACAAAGGCATGGACATCTTTGGCCTATCCTCTGTTCAGATATCAGCCAGCATGCCAACGCCTTAAATCAAGAAATAGCTTCCTAAGATCTATAGCATTACTCACAGGAACACCTCAGCAAGTGAGAGGCAAAAACCCAGAACCTCAACTTATGGCTGATACCAGATCAGTGACTCCCCAATGGGCACACAGAAGATGAGGTGACTTGTAAGGCACTGAACAGACTGTGCTCTAGCACCACAAGGTGCAGAGCCAATCTTCAGAAATGGGGCAACAAAGTGGAGTCCACGACATGCAAGTGTGGAGAACAGCAAACCACAGACCACTTACTACAATGCGGTCCGTGCCTTGCCACATGCACAACGGAAGATCTTCTTATAACGGCATCAAAGGCACTCCAAGTGACCAGCTTCTGATCAAAGGCCATTTAGCCTAATGCCAAAAACTTTGTTTGCATTTTAAAATACTTTATAACTGCCCCTTCAATTCACTTCTGACATGGTAAATAAATATCACCTTATACAGATCTAACATAAGCAAAGAACTAAGAGCTCATCACAAAGGTTGGTATGGTCAAGGCAACTGCAAAAAACATCATTTCATTTTAGTTATACTTTAGATTGTTCTGGTTATATTGGCAGATAACCTATATCAAAAACTATATGGGGGGTATATGGTCCTATATTGATCTCCTGAAGCAATATATTATGGTGTAAGATAGGTTCCAGCAATTGGTACAAGTGGTTCATTCCAACGTTATCTTACCCACATGAAAGTACAGTGAAAGGAAACAGAGGAATACAGGGAACTGTGCAAGAAGAATGCTGATAATATGACAACTCTCTTCCATCAGATTTCAGAGAGAGAGTAGTTGTCCTGAGAATAGTAATGGATGTATATGGACTAACAAGATGAAGGAAAATCAAGCTGAGCACAGAAAACAGCCAACTCTGGGCACAATTACAATACTCTTTCCTTGAAGATCTACATTCCCATCTTCAAAGTGTTCCTAGATCAGTCTTGACAGATGGTCCTTGTAGTGTACACAGGAATGCTTTTGTGTGATAAAAATACTTCAGTGAATTTATGAATGGTTTCATAAGCATTTACCCAAGTATGCATTTTTAAATCTATATAAAGTAAAATGTAATGTTCGTTTGTTGGGTTAACATAACTCAAAAACCACTGGACGAATTGACACCAAATTTAGACGTGATACACCTATCAGGCCAACAAGTTATCATCACTCATAAAAGCATTGACAAACATAGAGGGACTTTAAAAGCCAAAAAATACATTACAAAGCATGCGCAAAACCACATATATACACAAACACACATATATACACATATACGCATATATACACACACAAAACACATATGCACAGACTGGGCCAAAGCAACGCGTGGCAGGGGACAGCTAGTATGATATGAGTGAGGGAATCAGCTGTCTATGAAGACGTTGCCCAGGGGACGCCCAGATGTCTTGCAATCCTGCGAGGTGGCTTCTCTCATGTCCCCTGGGCACACAGAAAACTGGGCGACTTGGAAGGTGTTGAACAGACTGCGCTCTGGCACCACGAGATGCAGAGCCAATCTTAAGAAATGGAGCTACAAAGTGGAATCCACAACATGCGAGTGCGGAGAAGAGCAAACCACTGACCACCTGCTGCAATGCAACCTGAGCCCTGCCACATGCACAATGGAGGACCTCCTTGCGGCAACACCAGAGGTACTCCAAGTGGCCAGATACTGGTCAAAGGACATTTAATCAACTACCAAGCTTGCAAACTTTGTGTTTTGTCTGTTTGTTTGTTTTGTTAAAAATGCAATACAAATGTCTGGTTGTTCCTTACACAATAAATAAATGAGAAAAGCACAACACACTAAAAATAAATTCCACTGATAAGCTGAGTGGAATCAATGTTTCTATTATAACAAAGGAAGCATCCTCATAAGCCATAATATCAAAGTCGTTGTACAATTCATTCCAATACTGATTTTAAAAATAGCTTTTTCCATCTGCACCAATGCACAAAAGATGTAAACACTGCTTATGTAACTAAACTAGAACTAGTGCTGCTTACAGGTAAGTCAGGAAAGCTATATTTAGCCTCCTTATTAATCAAGTGGCAGCACAATATATCTACACTACTGTTGCTATTTATATAAAATGATTTCATTGGTTTTTCCATCAATACAATTACAAAAAAACCAAGATGTGTTGCCTGTTAGTAAGGTGGGCAGTACAATGCAAGATTATTCCTGCTACTAAAATTAGAGGTAAAGTAATTTCCCTTTAATTGCATAGGGGGAGGGAACTGCCTTGGCAATTCAGCTTAATTGAGAAACAGACAATGATTAATAGACAATTAACTGGATTTATTGGATCCCTATTTTTCTCCAAAGAAGAGCTTAATTTTTCTTCCCATCCAAGAAGCATCTAAATGTCTGCACATTTTATTTTTTGAAACTTACAAAATGCAAATCAATTGTAACTTAAGACTAATGAATATAAAACTCTGGGTAATTTATAAACCCCAGTAGGGGGACATTAAAAAGATACCGAGTAATACATCATTATTTGAAAATAATTTTATACCTTGAGCCATATCATTAAGTATATACAAGCTTCAATTACGCAAACATTAGCAAGTACCTATCCTGACATATGTGAGTGGCCATTTTCCATTCAATAGAACTAATGATGCATGGAAGTATTTGTGTCCTTATTTTCAGGATGTTGTTCTTATAATAGTTGTTCACAAAGACAGACATTAAGTGTATTTGATGATCTCTTTTTATGCAGCTAATAATAAAACAAACAAACAAAAAAGACAAGCTAGATTTTAGTTGCATATTGTCCTACTTCAGGCTATGACAAAACAGTCGCAAGAGTTAGTCAAGGCCTTTCAATAAAAAGTAAAGAGACAGACAGTAAGTAAGTAAACCTAGTTCTTTCACATTTCAGATGTCATGTTTACAAGTCTGGCAACATAGCTAATGGAGATCCAAAGGTATTTATACAGAGATATAATTAGATAGTAAACATAGGAAGATTTTCTGCAAACTGCATCACCCTCCATGTGGGAACTTGACTGTTCGGCATTCTGATCGAGATGCCCTCGCCTGACCTTTATTGTACAAAATCCTTTTACCTTGACCCTTCATGCACTCTTGATGTTAGTAGTACTTCTCTCTGCCTTTGAAAAGATTTTTATCACCTGTCAATCTGTTAGGCCTGTAAGATGATGAAATCTATTTCTATCTATTTTTAGTCCTCGGGAATTGCATGTGAGTTGTGAAAGATAAGCCAGAGAGTGGTCAATGCTTGCACATTGCTGGCAAGAAAGAATTTACGTTTGGGAGAGTTATTATCTTGTTGATTCTGTGGGAAGCCAAATTAAAATCCTCTCTCTGCAGACTTATGTGGCTTCAGTACACAGCTGTATCTCTGAATATTGTTTCAGAACAATAACAATGAAAGCTCATTTGAATGACTAAAGTAAGCATATAAATCTTGGACTAGAGGGCATAAACAGATTTGATTAAAAAGTAGTTCTGTTTTTTTGTGATGCACTCACTTTCGATGCATAAAACACCAAGGGTCTCTCTCAACCTATTGTACTCTAAAATAACCCAACCATAGCATATATGAAGCCATTTCTGAATAAGGCGATATATGCTCTGTGAAGCATAAAAAGAACCTGATATGTGGAGCGCAAGGTTTGAATGAAGATTAGAGGCAACTTGGAAAGGCTTTTTGAACAATACCAAAGAGTCTAGAACAGGCATGTGCAATCTTTTTTGCTTTGGGTCCGCATTGTGGGCCAGACCAAGAGGGAGGATGGCCAGGCACACGCTGGGCCTGGCAGCCCTGGGAAGGGAAGGGCCCAATGGTGGACAAGGCCAGGAGGGGAGGGGGGCAGAGCAAGGCCTGGGTCATCCATAGGTTGTCATCCCGGCAAACTGACAGCACTGCTCATCCCATCATTATGCTGGGAGGAAGTCAAGACATGTGGCAACTGCCCTGATCTTCCATCCCATCCTCCTCCTCTGATCCTCGGCTGACCTCTTGGCATTATGCTGGGAGGATGGTAAGACAGGTGGCGGCTGAGAGTGCTCCACAGGGCTCTCAGCCACCTCGTGCCTTCCTCAAGCTGTCCTCCTGGCATAAGGACGGGGACTGTCTTTATGCTGGAAGGAGGGCAAGACATGCAGCGATTGAGAGTGATCCAGAGTGCGGGCCGCCATATTCTTATGCCAAGAGGGCAGAAAAAATTAGGAGGGCCTGAGGTGAGGACCCGGGGGGGGGGTGTATCCGGCCCCCAGACCTTGCTCTGCCCATGCCTGGTCTAGAATAACCAAGCTATATGAAGAAAGGTTTGCTGTGAATTTCTGAAAACGATCAAGGATACACCAGTCACAGTTACCGAAAACAAGAATGATTTTTTCCCATGAAGTAAAATAGCTTTTAGATTACTATTGCCACTCTTACAGATTATCCCAGTATGTATACAGAAGGGTGCAAACAATGCTGACAAATTACTATTTTCTCAGCTGCTTGTAATTATTTAAGAATCTTTTCTATATAAACAGCTTTAAAAAATCTTGCTACGTACACATGGCCGCACCCGCACACACAAACACAATTGTTAACAACCTGTTAACAAGCAATGTAAACATATTGGTTTTATTACTTTCTTTGGGCAGTCAGAGTAAAGCCCCAATTGTAGCATTTCACCCCTCAGCCTCTAAAGGTAAGCTGCATCTTTTCATTGATGAATGCTGTCAAATCCTCATTTGAGGTTTTCTAGATCTGCATTCATATTATGGCATTGAAGTGACAATGCATTCAACAGCTATGACCTTTGACAATGTCATAACCAACAGTCTTTTTGTGATAATCCACACTGGTATGCTATCTCATCTCCACTGAACAGCTATGGTCTCATGAGTGCTGGGTAGCTTTAGCAGAGAAAAGCAGCAAGTCTTTAGCCTTAGGGCAAGATGTCCCGGAAAAGGTGGAAATGCACCAATAAATACAAATGCTTTTCTTTTTGCTTTTTGTCAGTGTAAATCAAGATGCTAATCTAGCACTGCCATAGCTGTACACAACTTTAACCGACTGGAATTAAGCTGAGCACAGCTGTTAATGTGGATGAGAACCAAACAGCATTATGTTTCATTTACAGGCAATTTTATTATGCTCCTTGCCATTTTTTTCCATGAAACATTTGTAAAAAAAAAAAGTGGCCTAAACAAAAACAGAATGCATCTGTTCAAACATTTGTTATCAAGTACAAGGCTTTCTGAAATATTTTCCTATTAAATGTACATGATTGGTGTATCATGCTATGTTATTATTTGTTTATTATGTTAAATATAATGCTTAAGAGTTTCAGATGCCCTTCAAATGAACACAAAAAGATGTGTTTCCACGGAAAGATGTTTTTCCATGCATGGAAAAGAGTCCAGAGCCAATTGGACTTATTCATTTTACCACCTGCTACCAAAGATCTCAATAAGCATGCTGCCTATACAAGTAGCCCTTTCTCAAGATGTCCAAATGTCTTTGTAAGCAAGGAAGTAACTCCAGTACACTATATTTTTAAAACGGCAAAGTTGTCAACAGTCTGCATTTGCATAGTGCCTGGTGTTACCAATTTAGGCAGAGAGACGCATGGCACTGCTTACCAATCAACATCTGCATCCCATTTTGCCTCTCCATCCAATAAGGAAACCCACCTCTTCTTCTCCTTGGCTGCTGCTCATTGATGAAGGCAGTACTGTACTATCCTTAGTCAGCATGCCATCATTTATCACATTGGCAGCTTTGGAAAGGGAAAAATGGCCCTGGAATACCAATCTGACCACTTTAGTGTACACAGGTGTTCTTACTAACCATTTGCTTCATTTTCTCCTCATCACTCAAGCTATCCAGTCAGAAGTGAAAAACAACAACAAACCTTTAACAAGATATCTCCCTTTCCTCCAGTATTCCTGGCTGCCATTTGGCAGGTGTGCAGGTGAAAAGAACAGAGTTCTTAATGTTTCATCTTGATGCAATAACTCCTGCTGCAAGAGCTAACACAAAAACAAGTATATTGTATGCTTCACAATGGTAGGGGAAAGGGAACAGACCTACCATTAAACTTAATATATGTAAAAAAAAATAACTCTATTGCTGCAGCTCTACACTCTCATCTTAATTTGATAGCTAATAATGCATATCAAATTAATATATTTTATTATTATAATTTTACTGACACAAAAACACAGTATGTCACAGCAAACAAGATATATATGCTGGATTTTGTATCACAAAATCATTTTATTATTATTATTATTTTACTGACACAAAAACACAGTATGTCACAGCAAACGAGATCTATGTACTGTATTTCGTATCACAAAATCACAAGTCGAACACTTCCCAAGTGTCCAGGACTGTGTGATATATTTTCGAATGATGCGCACAGATCCAAGTAAGGCGGCCTTTTGCAGTTGACAGATAGTGATTTTGTCAGTGTTTATTGTTTCCAAATGCTGGCTGAGATCTTTTGGCATGCCACCCAGTGTGCCAATGACCACTGGGACCACCTGCACTGGTTGATGCCAGAGTCTTTGCAGTTCGATTTTGAGGTCCTGATAACGGCTGAGTTTTTCCTGTTGTTTTTCCTCAATGCGGCTGTCACCCGGTATGGCAACATCAATAACCCAAACTTTTTTCTTTTCCACAATCGTGATGTCTAGCATATTGTGTTCCAAAACTTTGTCAGTCTGGATTCAAAAGTCCCACAGTATTTTTGCATGTTCATTTTCTACTACCTTTGCAGGTTTATGATTCTACCAGTTCTTTACTACTGGCAGGTGGTACTTGTGACATAAGTTCCAATAAATCCTTTGGGCCACAGAGTTGTGCCTCTGTTTGTAGTCTGTTTGTGCGATTTTCTTGCAGCAGCCGAGGATATGATCACAGTCTGCATTTTGGGTCATCTGCTGATTTTTCAATCCTGGCCTTAATTGCATTTGTTCTGATGGCTTGCTCCTGGGCTGCAAAATCAGGCCTTCTGTCTCCTTCTTCAGTGTTCCATTCGTGAGCATTATTATTATTATTATTATTATTATTATTATTATTATTATTATTATTAAATCAATTATCCTTGCTCGTGGTTTTTACCTCTAAAGTTGGGAAAAATATTTGCTGCCTTAATGAAATACTACCCTACTTCTTAAAGTCTCTCTGCCTTTCTGATGCCCACTTATGACACTCATCTGGGAGGTACTTCTCCAGACAGAAGGGAGGCTATTTATTAACATTTTGCATTTCTACAACGCACCATGCCTCACTGGCAGCTTAGTATCAAGGGAAAGACTTCCAGTCTAGTTTCTACTCTTACATGCTACTATTCACTGCAGAAAGATTTGCATGTGTTTTTGATTCAAAATTCAATCACCTACGTCCCTACCTGGATTTTGAAATGGCACAGTCCAATGCAAGTTTATCTAACTCAATATGAATTAGGTCTCCAACACAGCAAACCCATTGTTTGGGATGGGAGTTGGCAACCTGCTGTGTCCTTCTGTTCCCACTTCTGTTGTTCCAACGGTCCATGCCTATTCAGTTGCTCTTACATGACATCAATAAAAAAATCAAGAAGGATGAAAATTTGATTTTTCCACGGAGCTTGAACCTGCTGCAGCTCTGCCTGCCATAGAAACAAAAGAAACTTCTGTCCCACTTGTAACGTTTAGCCTGGGTTAGAAAGAAATGTGATGGGCTAAACGTAAATAAAAAGCGGTATTTGGCAGCAAAGCTATGCTCAGCTATCCATCAAAAATTCACACTGAAATCAACAGGTCTGATAACATTTGTGGCTGTGGCACCGATATATAATTTGCTTCCATATTATTGGTTGCCATTTAAGGAATAGAATTCCAGAACATCCTGTTTAGACTGCCAGAGAAATTACACTTTAAGAGTTAATGTTCATAAAGGAAACTTTAAAGTGAAGGGAAAAAACCCAAAGGGAAAGAAAACTAATATTCTTTATTCCCTGTTTCTGAGTTTCAAGCAATACATGCAGTGGTGCGAACAACAGAGAAAATAATTTAAAATGACTCTAAAAATCATTGCCTGGAATATTGAGAGCTTATCTTTGGTTATGAGAGTCTACAGAAAAATTGCTTCTAAATACCAGACTGCATCCATCTGGAAAATAATAATAATAAAAGTTGTGCTTTTTATTATAATTATTATTACTCAATCATTGCAGCGAGTTGTCCTCCTTGGTTGAAATAGGCACAATATTACTTCAACGTTTTCATTATAACTCCAAAATTATAAAATCTACAGATTATTTTTCAGCATTAATTCATTGTTGTTGTTTATTCATTCAGTCGTTTCTGACTCTTTGTGACCTCATGAACCAGCCCGCACCAGAGCTCCCTGTCGGCCATCACCACCCCCAGCTCCTTCAAGGTCAATCCAGTCACTTCAACGATGCCATTCATCCATCTTGACCTTGGTCGGCCCCTCTTCCTTTTTTGTTCCATTCTCCCCAGCGTAATTGTCTTCTCTAGCTTTCCTTTCTTTTCATGATGTGGCCAAAGTACTTCATCTTTGCCTCTACTATCCTTCCCTCCAATGAGCAACCAGGCTTTATTTCCTGAAGTATGGACTGGTTGGATCTTCTGGCATTAATTCATGAGTGATGTAAATACCTTAAACCAGGCATGGGCAAACTTTCTAACGGGGGCCACATGCTAGCATTCCCTGCTAAGAGGACTGATGGAAGGAAGGGAAGGAGGAAGGAAAGAGATAAGGAAGGAAGGACAATAGGGAGAAAGGAAAGGATGGAAGGTGAAAAAGGGAGAGAGGGAAGGAGGGAGGAAAGAGGAAAGGAAAGGCTAAGGGAGAAAGAGGGAGGTAAGGAAGGGAAGGAGGGGTAAGGAGGAAGGAAAGAGAAAAGGGAAGACAAAAGGGAAGGAAGGATGGAAGGATGGAAGGGAAGGAGGAAGGAAAAAGAAAAGGAAGGAAGGGAAGAGAGAAGGAAGAAAGGACAAAAAGGTGGAAGGGGGAAAAGGAGGGAGAGAAAGAGAGAGAGGGAGGAAGAGAGGGAGATAAGAAAGAGAGATGGAAAGAGAAGGAAGGAAGGAAGGAAGGAAGGAAGGAAGGAAGGAAGGAAGGAAGGAAGGAAGGAAGGAAAGAGTGAGAGAGTGAGATCTGGTCCCCGGGTCTTAAACAGTTATTTGGTAGTATATCTAGAATTTTTAAAAAATGCCAGATATCTTGCTCAGATCTCACAGTAAAATATTCCAGATGATAAAGTCACTCTTCCTAAATGCCTTCTGCAAATTATTCCCTTGTTTTTCAATGACAGGAAATAATTGTTCCAAGCTAGCTATATTTAGACTGGAAAAAACCAACACCTACACAATTCCTCCCCTTCTCTCTCTTTCTTTTTCTTACTCCCTCTCTCTCTCTCTGTATCTCTCTCTCTATTAGAAGAACGCTTTAAATCCTGACTAGCTTGGAAGATATGATCGTTATTTCTATAATTATAGTGCACAACCACATCCAATTTTCAAGCTGAGATAAAGAGCTTTATACTTCTCCATTTTCTAATGTCTTCCTTTACTTTCAAAGATAATAGCTTGATCCTGAATAGCCGCTTTTTGGGTTTCCTACAACTGAATTCAGTTGAAACAGAAATTAAACTTTATGATGCGTAATAACAATGAAAACAGCAACCACAACAAGACAAATATAAGAAATGAGATGCCGTTTTTCCTATGCCAGTGGTCCTTGAGATCTCACACTACAACCTTCCAGATGTTGATTAACTGCAACTATTATTGGAATTTAGAGCTCAACAGGAGCTGGAAGGTCAAGGTTTTCCTAGATCTGCATTAGCTTCTTCTTTCTATTTTAAATTGCAAAAGCTCAAGATGGACTACAAAATGTTCAGTAAAGTCCCAGAATGTATGTAAGGGTTTTGACCCCTTTCCCTCTTTCTTTACTTATGTGTATAACACGGGGACAGATTCTGCAAGTGAGGTCTGCAGTTATATACAATCAAGAGAAAAAGCACCAGTGCAGACGGTCTTCAGCGTAAAGTTTTTATGTACTCCCTTCCTCATTCTCAGCTTGAACTTCACAGTACTGTAACAGCAAGGAGGAAATTATCTGAAGAGCGTTAAAAATTCATGCGCAGTAATTTCTACCAGGAGTCACACTCTCATCAGCCTTAACGAGCCTATCACTGGACACCATATCTAAGTATCTGTTCGATACAGAGCACTTTAGCGTTTAAATACTGCTTTGTAGACAAATGCCAAGAAGAAGTCCCACTCAATGAGGTGTGCTGATTTTGTCAAGAAGTACTTGTAGGTTTGTGTGTTCATTTCATCTTTTCGAAGAGAACAGGGAGCGGTGCAGAGGGAAAGTTACTGAAGCAAAGACAAAGCAGAGAAAATTATAAGGATGCCATATTTGAAATGGTACTCTCAGGTACTTCAGGCTTTTGACCTTTGGGGTAACTTCATATGTTGCATCAACAGTGAGTTTTCAATCATAAAAAATATGTGCAGAAGATACGTAAAAAAAAATATGTTCTAAGCTGGTTCGGCAAGCTCTTTCCAACCTTGGTGACGGGGGGTGCGGGGGTGGTGGTGGTATTTATTTATTTATTTACTGTATTTGTATACCGCCTTTCTCAACCCACAGGTGACTGAAGGCAGTTTACTAGGCAAAATTTAATGCCTACAACACCATAAATACAATTAAA
Organism: Anolis sagrei; assembly: GCF_037176765.1. Lineage (NCBI taxonomy): Eukaryota > Metazoa > Chordata > Lepidosauria > Squamata > Anolidae > Anolis > Anolis sagrei. The sequence goes on along the minus strand of NC_090026.1, from coordinate 117,450,167 downwards.
AACATTAACATATAATAAAAACCATAACATCAAAAAAAGGGTTACGTCATTAGTATCTCCTTGTTAAAAACATTGTCCAGTTCCATCGTCTAGTTGTTCCATATTCCTATGTCAGTTATTCTGCATTTGCAAATGCTTGCTCAAAAAGCCACATCTTGACTTTTTTTCAAAGTGTTAAAAAAGAGGGGGCTGATCTGATATCCCTAGGGAGGGCGTTCCATAGTTGAGGGGCCACCGCTGTCCCCACCAGATGCACTTGTGACGTAGGCAGGACTGAGAGCAGGGCTTCCCCAGATGATCTTAAGGTCCTAGATGGTTCATAAGGAGAGATGCGTTCAGACAGGTAAGTTGGGCCAGAACCATTTAGGGCTTTATAGACCAAAGCCACCACTTTGAATTGTGCCCAGTAGCAGATTGGCAGCAAGTGAAGCTGGCACAACAGGAGAGTTGTGTGCTCCGTAAGTGCCACTCCTGTTAGCAACCTGGCTGCCATCTCTCAAAGCAATGCATATTTCCTTCTCATTCATTTAATTATGGAGTCTGATGGATGCTAAGGAATAAAATGTGATTAGTAACAGACTTGTGCATGAGCTCACATATATGCATTGGATTGCAAAGGTTACAATGGCAACACAGAAACTATAGAAGAGTGAGACAAACTCCACAACAGACTCTAAACTCCTTTCTCCGTAACTTTGGAATCAAGGGAAGAAGAAACGGCAACAAGGATAAATTAACTATTGATTTACAGTTTCCACAAGAGGAAACACTGAGGCTCTTCAATTACTGCTGGTTTGCTACGTAGTACAACAAGGCAATGTGCAAAACTATGTCACCAAAATGGCCGACTGAAAACTGGAAGTACATTAAAAAGAACAGAATTTACAAAAACATTCTCCTTTTTAAAGCTCTCTGCTATAGATTTGGCTGTATGCTGAAAGCAGTGTTTCCTTATGTCACTGTCCTTTCCTTCCACACCCTCTTGTTATGGTTGGATCAATGAGAAACCTGAACATGAGACATTGCTTTCTCACTGTGTGCATAATTACAATGTAAGTCACAAAACCAGTACTTTCCCTTCAAAACACAAACTAAGGGAGGAGTCAACTAATGGTATGTTTCAAGCTGAACAACAATGCCAGTTTTGCAGTTGTATTCACCAGAAGTAGCACTATAGACAGGGACTATGTTAATTCCACTGTTGAAAGCAAAATAACCGATCATGTTTTCTCTCAAAGAGCAGGACCACATCCTCCCAGCTAATGCTGTACTTTCACCATTGTCACACCTTTACAGTCCTCCTCTAGCAAATTGCCAGTTTGGCCGATTTAAACAATAAAAAACCCAGTGCTTCTTTTGTTTTGCATGCGTAAGTGCCTTCAAGTTATTGTCAACAACCTATTGCTATTTCAGGAGCAACAACACCCACCTTTTCTGAAGTATTCATATATTCATATGTTAGAAGGGGAAGGGTCTGCAACAGGAAAGTTAGGAATATCTTAAGAAACAAAATGAATTCATATGTGTTTCATCTAATGGTGATGAAGAAGGGGATGTGCCCAGTGTCATCTCCATCATCACTCCGGTGTGAAAAGTGATATATCTGGATCAGTTTGAAAAGTGATCTTTGAGGATCACTCAGAAATCATTACCAACCAGAAATCATTAAATCCAAAATAGGTATAGGTAAAATTCAATGGAAGAAATGTGAACACACATATATGAGGTCAGAAAACACTCTAGCAACTAATATTTAGCATGGCTTTGTTGTAGATCTGCTGTTTGGTTCTTGTAGTACACACCTGAAACTCCAGAGCTAGATATCAATAAAGCATACATGTGATGGCATCTAGATGAATTGGATGGGAAAAGCCCTCCCACTTTACCTTCTAGAGGCTAGTTTCTACAGTCTGCAAACGGCTTTTTTAAAAGAATGCACATGGAGCATTCTGGGATGTGAAACCAATTTTTCAAGGCAGATTAGACACACAAGGGCTCACATTAATTACAGCAGTGGGTTCTGGGCAGCTATCCACAAAAGCAGGTGCAGAAGATACAAGTTTATTTGCTGAGATGGTTAGAGGACATCACTGCTATGCTTGATTCCCAGAGATACGGGGCATTCAAATTCTGGTGTATAGACTATGGGTTAGTACAATTTTGAAGTGTTCTTGCATAGGTTGAATTGATCAGTACTTTGCATGCCTAAAATGTACCAAATGTAATCAATGCTGCTCAGATAAGCATATTGGAAATGAGCTAGAAAACTTCTTTTAGGAAAATATTAGATTATTTATTTCTTACTGACAAAAAGTTACTTTTTGTCCACAACTCGTAATTTATTTCAAAATTAATATATCTACTCTTAAAATAAAGTTGAAAACAAAGGTTAGTTCATTCCTTTACAATGTTCTCTTAAGACAAAAAACTAATTCCAATGTCAATATAATATGGTATATAGACTCATGAGCATCAGAGAAAATTGTTTGTCCATTAAAAGGGCTCTACCGCAGTGTTCTCAACCTGGGGGTCGGGACAACTGAGGGGATCGCAGGGGGGTGTCAGAGGGGTCGTCAAAGACCATAAGAAAACACAGTATTTTCTGTTGATCATGGGGGTTCTGTGTGGGAAGTTTGGCTCAATTCTATCATTGGTGGGGTTCACAATGCTCTTTGATTATAGGTGAACTATAAATCCCAGCAACTACAACTTCCAAATGTCAAGGACTATTTTCCCCAAACTCACCCAGTGTTCACATTTGGGCATATTGAGTATCTGTACCATGTTTGGTCCAGATCCATCATTGTTTGAGTCCACAGTATTCTCTGGAGGTAGATGAACTACAACTCCAAAACTCAAGGTCAATGCTCACCAAACCCTTCCAGTATTTCTGTTGGTCATGGGAGTTCTGTGTGCCAAGTTTGGTTCTATTCCATCGTTGATGGAGTTCAGAGCACTCTTTGTTTGTAGGTTAACTATAAATCCCAGCAACTACAACTCCCAAGTGACAAAATCATCCCCCGCCCCCCAACCCCACCAATATTCAAATTTGGTTGTATCGGATATTTGCGCCAAATTTGGTCCAGTGAATGAAAATACATCCTGCATATCAGATATTTACTTTACGGTTCATAACAGTAGCAAAATTACAGTTATGAAGTAGCAATGAAAATAATGTTATGGTTGTGGGTCACCACAACATGAGCAACTGTATTAAGGAGTTGTGGGATTAGGAAGGTTGAAACCACTGCTGCATTGTCTCTGTACTAATAAAGAAAATACTCAGCTCTATGCATTAATAGCTGTTACTTCAAAGAAAATATTGCTTTATAGGGAGGTCATCAAATAGCAGAATGTTTCTGACATGTTCACTGGATCTCTGCCCAGAAAAGGGAAGGTGGCACTCCTCAGCAACAAATGTGCCTGAAGTGATTTTTTATATATATTGCCAGCGTGAACAGGCATCCGAATACTGGTGTCTTTGGGTGAGACCAGAAAGCAAAGGGCATCGAATTGCGGAACACTTTATAGCCGCAATTTTGTAAGATAAACCAATACCCACTTGAAACATAATAAAGACCAAGCAGCCATCATGTGTGAACGTTACTTATCTTTATTATCATTGACTGGATGTCAGTAATATGACTGTAGCTGTGCGAACATATAAAATGACAAGATCCTCTCGGTCCATGGAGTTTACAACCTACCAAGAACAGAAGGTCTTCAAAGGTCTTCAAAATGGTTTCAAGTGACTTTGGTTTGGTTAAAAAGAACAGCTACACTCACTGAACTTAATTCATGGGCCTAATTTTAATTCACTGCTATTTTAAAACAAAAACCTCAGTGATTTGCAAAAATGAAAATTGATACCAAGTGATTCAATTCTTCCATTTCATGTAAGGAAAATTCACTTACATGAACTAGGGCATTGGCTGCCTCTTAGGGCATGTGTAATTCAGAAGACTAGTTCAGCATCATTTGAAAACATAACTTTGGCAGATCAGAAGAGAAGATGATTCAAAAAAATCAGCTGAAATGCCTTAAATATCAATATCTCATAATGGTTCAGTAAGAGAAAGTCACACTTGCGTAGAAGTCAAGGTGGTACTTTTTTTGCTTGCATTAAATGTGCAGATCACAGTCCATTTAAAAGTGAATGAAAGAAGGTTTAAAATAATGAATATGAACATTCATAAATAAGGGAGACATGCAAAAAAAGAGCACATTGCTTGCTTGTAACAATGGATTTTCTATGGGTCCACCTGAGAAAGTTCCTCTTTGGAGAAGCACTCAGACTCAGAGCTCCTATGCCTTCTCTGGTCCTTCTCCAGCAGGTTTCCAAGATAAAGTAAGCATATCAGAAGAGAGAGATGAGACACATTTCTTACTAAGTCTTCTAAGAAGTTGTAGAGACAGTATGTCTCCTGTATGGCAACCATATGCACTACAAAGAAGGAAATTCCTTGCGCAAACCACTGGTTTCTCTCTTCCCACTCAGTCCTTAATGATAAACAGGCTCTGAGATGCTACAAGAGTCTCCCTCTTTTTTAATGCTGTGTGCTTACCAAAGAAAGCCCTTTAGGCATTGTTAGTGTTACCCACTGGCTCTCTTGCCACCACAACTCCTGCCCCTCAAGCAACCAGAAGAAACCCTTCTCTCCAGCCACACCAAAACTCCCAATATTTCCTTTTCTTCTTCCAGTCTGCACACAATACCATTATGTGGTCACATCTTTTAACATAAAGCATGAATTTTACAGTGTGAAAACAACAGAGCAATAAAATGCACAGCTGGCTGGAAGCATAGAACAAATAGCTTCCATATTTCTCCTTAAAAGATGAGGTGTCACTGAGTGCACACCCTCCTGCATAAAAACCTAATTTATTCAAAATGGACAGAGAAACAGACTGTGCCATCCAAGGGAAATAACTCCTAAGTGTTTAGTAATTTTTATCAGTTTACAATTTTATTTCTCTGTGGCAAAATGTCTCTTGCAAAACACTTCAATAATACAGCACATGTGCTAGAACAAATCAAAAAGTAATATAATCTTTATTCACATACAAGGAATCAGAGACGAGGTTATAAATCAATGGTTCTCAACCTGTGGTTCGTGGACCAGCAGTAGTTCGCAAGAACTAAAATATGGTACGAGGCCTCACCATTATTTATTATTATTTACAGTGTTTATATACTGCTTTTCTCACCCATTACTACAACAAGAGCGACTGGTCTCGCGAAACGCTCTTACAGTGCTGAGGCTTATTAAATATAGTTTTCTGTGGACGAGCAGATGGCAACTACTGGATGGCATATGTTCTGTAACAGAAACTAGAGCTGCTATGGTCTATCCAATGTAATTCTATGAATCGACACCCCAAATAACCAAACCAAATCTAAAGTTGACCAAAAAGTGATTCGTAATGTTGGAGAATGGTCCCTGGTCAAGTGGTCCCAGTCAAAAAAAAAAGGTTGGGAACCACTGTTATAAATGAAAGAATGTATAAATATATAAGTTCTCACAGAGGAGCCATCCAGTTTGTGTATTCCTATCCAGAATTGCAAAAATATTCAAAAATTGTTCAAATGGGTAGCTGACTTAATGATACCCTTTGCTTTCTGATAGTTCAATGCACACACTTTGTTTTATGCACAAGATTATTTTAAAAACTGTGCATAAAATTACCTTCAGGCTATGTGTATAAGGTGCATATGAAACATAAATGAATTTCGCGTTTAGACTGTGGCCCCATCTCCAAGGTATTTCATTATGCATGTATATGCAAATACAAACATTCTAAAAGCTGAAATCCAAAACACTTATGGTCCCAAGCATTTGAGATAAGGGATACTCAACCTGCATATGCACACCCAAAATATCAATACATAAACTAAACATACAGTGTAAACATAAAGGTGAAGAGGCAGGCATGATGTTTAAGAACTTGGATGGCCTTTTCAACATCACTGATTATCAGGAAAGGGTGCTCAGCCATTCCTGAATCTTTTCTGACATAATCCCAGCAAATGCTTCCATTTTGAGAGAGTGAAAGCAATCAAGTCTTAATGATCACTCAAGCTGCTATGCCAGGTTGCAGCAATTGTTTCCCCATCCAACATATTATTTATTATGTGGAAAGTAGTTTGAGGAACCAACAGTAAAGAACATGCACAACTTTAAAAAGCCTGACAGTGAAGAACTCCAAAAAGTTATTTACGGTCAATACAATTACTCAACTAATCATATTGGTGAGGGATTCTGGGAGTTGTATTCCAAAAAATTACTTTCACTGCATTTCCCAATCAATACATACAACACAAAGCTAGATTGATGGCCTGATTCTGCATGAACAAATAATTTCCATATTTGTAACTGCAACATATTTGGGTGGTTGTAAGTTTTTCAGGCTGTATGGTCATGTTCCAGAAGCATTCTCTCCGGATGTTTCGCCTGCATCTATGGCAGACATCCTCAGATGTTGTGAGGTCTGCTGGAAACTAGGAAAATGGGGAGACCTCACAACTTCTGAGGATGCCTGCCATAGATGCAGGTGAAATGTCCAGAGAGAATGCTTCTGGAACATGGCCTTACAGCCCGAAAAATTTACAACAGCTCAGCGATTCCGGCCATGAAATCTTCGGCAATACATTGCAACATATTTCGTTTCTAGAAGATTGAAACACAGCACTCATCTTGGACAGATAATTATCATCAGATTAGTCTAATCCCATCAGATCAGGGGTGTCAAACTCATTTTCACCGAGGGCCACATCAGCCTTCAAAGGGTCAGTTGTAACTGTAAGACTGCATAAATGTAACTATGTTGCCCTGCCATTGAAAGCCTCGTGGGCCACATAAAATGACGTCGTAGGCCGTATTCAGATTGTGAGGCCTTGTGTTTGACACGTTGCATTAGATACTATACTTCACTACTGTGTTTTATAAATTTTAAAATTTATTATACATTGTTATGTACGTTCAATGTGTTGCGGTGGTAATTTTATGCTGTAATTGTTCTTTATACTTATGTATTGTTTATTTTATGTGCGGCACCTTGGAGTGTTTTTGTGAGCCGCCCCAAGTCCCTTCAAGGAGATGGTGGAAGGGTATAAATAAAGATTATTATTATTATTCACATTAATAAAAACAAAATAGCAGTGCAATTCTATGGATAAACCTCACTTTGCTCAATGACATTTACCCTCATGTAAATGTGCATAGGAGTGTTGCCTGAAACAAACTAAGACATGGTCCCTAATAAATATTACCAAACATGAAAATTAATTTAAAAGATAACATTTGGAGTTGCGTGGCCTCATTTAATTACTGAAATTTAATTCTATTTCCCAAGGCAAGGTCATGCCTTCCCAACACTTTAAAGGGATAGCAGAGGCATCTAGCACATTTGCACATGTTGGCTATTTCTTTCAGATTTTCAGGTCTTAAATCAACTGAGTCTTTTACAAGACAGGGCAGAACTGAACCTATGAACAAAAACAAAAAAAGCTTAAATTGATTAACTCAGTCTGTACATAATATTTGGGCACATCCTATTACGGCTCAATGAACTTGCAAGTAAGCATTTTATTTATAGCTAACCATTAATTGCACTATAAATCCTTTGGTAGTTTACTGCCATCAGTAAAAAGTAAAGCAACAGCTTTTAAAATATTACTACTATAAACAGTTAGGATTGGGTAGACTTCTCTGTCATAATACTAGATCTTTTACTCATCCAATTAAACTGAATTGCAATAGGTTGCAGACTGACAAAAGACCAAATACTTCTTCCTGTGGCATATTATTAATATTTGAAATTTACTTTTGCAACTTGTAGCCCCCCCCCCCCCCCAGATGTTTTTGGACTGCAAGTCTTATCACCCTGCCCCCCCCCCCCTCCCCATTATTTCATCTAGGAACATCATAAACTGTTCCTAGAGGGACATATATTGTCCAGGACATATGGTGGTGGTCACTACATCCAAGGAAAAGAGAAATATCATGACTGACTTGTGAGTTTCCTTGAAATAGCATAGGTGGCCCTCCAGGTGTTTTGCCAATCGGTTCCCAGAATTCCTGGCCATTGGGCAAGATGGCTAGGGCTTTTGAGAGTTGGAGTTCCAGGCATCTGGAGGGCCACAGGTTTGACATCTGGCTTAAAGTGACCAAGCGCAAGGTGGAAGAGGACTTCCTTTAGTCCAGAGGTCAGGGCAAGAAGTCATTGATTATTCTTCTTGGAAAGTGTTTCAGTAAACATCAAAAAATACTACTGGCATTTCTGTTTTTCACAAAAAGTCAAATTTCCATATTATTTCTTTCTTAAAGGGCTTGCTTGAATAGTCTGAAGGAATATCGCTAAGAAGAAATCTCTAAACAAAACTTTTCAGTTAGTATCTTTTAAAAATATTTTATGCATTTAATCCTAATTATTTTAATACTAATGATGTTAAATACTGTTTTAAGATTTTTATATTTTAAATTGTATCGTAGCGCTTTTAATGTTAGTCGCCTTGAGTCTTCTTATGGAGAGAAAAAATGGGATATAAAGAAACATAATATATTTTCTTCAACCAGTTTTCTAATGTAGCCTTTCATAATCTGGCAACTTCCATGTGTGTGAGTCAACATACAACTTCCTTCATCCTCAATATACATCAGTGGTTCTTAACCTGTGGGCCCCGGACCACCAGTGGGCCGCAAGGACGAAAATCATTTTATTTTATATCCACTCCTTTCGCACTACCTACCACTCCTTCCCTGTCACTGATCATGGCATATGTTCTGGATCAAAAGCTAGAGCTGCTGTGATCCATCCAATGCAATTTTCTGAATCAGCACCCCAAATAACCAAACCAACTCTAAAATTGACCAAAAACTGATTGGCAACCCTTTTGGTACTAATGTTGAAGAGTGGTCCCTGGTCAAATAGGCCCCTGGTCAAGTGATCCCTGGTCAAAAAAAGGGTTCGGAACCACTGATATACATGGACAGAGATAATGGGAGCTGCGATCAAACACATGCAGAGGGTGCCTAATTGGTGATGACAATGCTGGTGGAAAATTCACTTGATTTACTTGTTTGCTTGTTTATTTTCCTACTCTGCTTTCCCCCCAATATGAGATCCAATGTGATTTACATCACGGATTAAAAACACGGTATGGCTAAAACACAATAATATGCTTTAATAAAGTTTAAAATTAATCGAACGATCCTATTTTTAAAACCCACCAAATTAAAACATTTTAAGACATTCAAACCATAACAATGAAAGTAAAAGGACAGGATGCACACTCAATTAAAAGACCTTCTGCAACAACCAATGAATCATCAAAACCAGACTTAAATTAAAAGGTCTTTTCCTTCCAGAGGAAGGAGATCATATTATTGTGTACAGGGTGAAAAAATGTGAAAGGACAGAACTAATATTCACAGTGAGAAGGAAGAGAGCAAAAACAATAAATTTATGCTTGCTCCTTATGCTTTGGAGGAAGAAGTCACCAAGAAAATTTTGTATCACAAAATGGATTAAATCTCTCAAGACATTAATACATTTAAGAATCAAATGAACAGAACTCTGTGCAACACCTTGGTCAAACCCTTCCTTTGGAGTAAGAAATTCCTGGAGTAAAATACTCCATCCTGCAAAGCATTTCCCAACAGAATGCTGGCCAACCTTTTCCTGGAAAGCTCAAAGGAAAATGATTTCAAAACCCCACTAAACTGAATTCCTACTTTAGCTGTTTTCCTAATCCTTAAGCTAAATTCATATATAGGTGGAGTACCTTTTATCCAAAATGCTTGGGCCCAGAAACTTTAAGATTTGTTTTCCCCCCTGAATTTTGGAATAATTATATTTTCATATGTGTACATAATGAGACATAAGATTAGGTCTAAACACTCGATATATTTTTGCACATACAACTTATATACAGAGCCTGAAGGTAATTTTATACAGAATATTTGGAATATTTGTGGATGAAATGAAGTTTGTGTACACTGAACCACCAGAAAGCAAGGGTGTCACCGTCTGAGCCATCAATGTGGACAATTTTGGATTTTGGTGTCTTTTCAGAGTTCCAGATAAGAGATGCTCAAGCTGTACCTGTGGTTTAAATATTAAAAGCAAGTTTCTGCCCTGCCTCCTCATTCTCAGACCTAAAGCATCTTATATATTACCTATTTGAAGTTGTTGTGTGCTTAACTTTTTAAGATATCAAGAGACTCCTTCTTTCATTGGGGAGGGGGCGGCAACAGTAGCATCCTAACTTCCAGCTATCCTGACAGCATCTTCACATCTGTAAGCAGGCCATATTGCAGTGTGACAATATGACTATCCTTCAGGAAATTTCATTCTGACACTATATCAAAATGCTGATTTATCACACCAACAGAGCCAGGATGATGTAGGTCAGAGAGTTCGACTTCAACTTTTTGGAAACCCTGATGTAAATCTTCAATCTGTCACGTACACATAAACCTACTAGATGACTTGGGGCAAGTCATAGTCTTAGCTCCAGAGAAAGACAAGTGTGGTGGAGGCTTCTTCTTTGGAGGCTTTTAAACAGAGGCTGGATTGTTATCTGTTGAGGGTGCTCTGAATGCGATTTTTCTGTTTCTTGGCATGGGGTTAGATAGGATGAACCATGAGATCTCTTTCAACTCAATGATTCTATGATTCTTTGAAATCCCTAAGATACGGTCATCATATGCCATGAGTCAACTGAAAGGCACATAGTAGCAGCAACAATAACCCAAACAACACATCTGTCTTAACATGAGTATGTTGACATGAATATGAAGGTGTAAGTGTAGGGAAAACAGTAGAAATAGCTTACAAATTACAGCATGCAAAAAATCTACTTCCCTTCTAGACTGAATGTGTTGAAAGAAATTTGGCTCCAGCACCTGTTAATCCTACAAATAAGGATGCTCCCACACAGCCATATAACTCCGAATACCAAGGCAGAAAATTCCACAATGTTGTTGTTTATTTGTTCAGTCACTTCCGACTCTTCGTGACCTCATGGACTAGCCCATGTCAGAGCTCCCTGTCGGCCATCACCACCATCACCTCCTTCAGAGTCAAGCCAGTCACTTCAAGGATACCATCCATCCATCTTGCCCTTGGTCGGCCCCTTTTCCTTTTTCCTTCCTTTTTCCCAGCATCATTGTCTTCTCTAAGCTTTCCTGTCTTCTCATTATGTGGCCGAAGCACTTCATCTTTGCCTCTAATATCCTTCCCTCCAGTGAGCAATCGGCTTTTATTTCCTTAAGTATGGATTGGTTGGATCTTCTTGTGGTCCAAGGCACTCTCAGAATTTTCCTCCAACACTGGGATATCTGGAGTCCACACTGCCATATATTCCAGTTCAAAGCAGTTAAATTGGGATTTTATTCAGCTGTGTGGAAGGGGCCTAAGATATAAGGGACAATATCCAACTGACTTCTAGTATTTCCTTAATGAAAAAGGAGTATCAATGTGCTTGTCTGCCCGTCCCTTTAACATGGCAGCAAATTAACATGGCAGCAAATTATGTTTAGTGGTGACTCATAGTACAGATCCAGAAGAGGTAGCAGGTGTTCAGTGTACATGAAAGAGAAAATGTGAGAGTCGTTCCAATATCTTTCAGAATTTAAGAGATGAAACTGCTATGCTTATACACATACAAGACCACGGAAGGAGAAAGGGTGCGGTATTACAAACTGACCACATAAATCTGTTCAAAAACATGTGCTTATTACATGGTGCAGTATGTACGTCAAACATCACTTGTACTCCTGGCCACAATATACTGTACTTGCAAAATTAAAGGAGGATCAGAAGGGATGGAGCTCAGTCCAGAAAGCCCACTTCTGAATTCACAATAATGCTGTACTATCTATATCTTTGGAGGTACAGGTGATCTTTGGCATCACAACACAATTCTGAAACTTACTGAAATTTCAAGGGTGCTTTCAGTGTTTAAAAAATACACCTTAGGTCCCTTCTACACTATCATATAAAATCCGGATTATTGTCTTTGAACTGGATTATATGGCAGTGTAGACTCATATAATCCAGTTCAAAGCAGATAATGTGGATAATCTGGATTATTTGGCAGTGTAGAAGGGACCTAGAACCACCAAGACTGGTTTCCCTCTGCTTAAGAGTTCATGTATTTTCTAGGCTCTGTACTGAAAGAACGTACTTGAAAATGTTTCATTTTGGCACCAACAGGTTATTCATGGCATGATGTCATTTGGACTTTATACCTTGGAAACTACACTTGGCACAGAATTTAACAGCTAGAAGAACTATGCAAAACAGGCATTTTAACTGCAACGTTTCAATTCTGTTAACAATTGATTCAGGCTAAATGATGGGGACAATATAAAAAGAATGAGCCTGTGGAATCCCACTTTGTTTGGATTATGTGAAAACCAATTTAGAATTGCTTTTAATGTTATCCTGCTGTCACAGCTTGAAACAGGAACCCCAAACCATGTGTACATCTTCCTAGCTAAGGAACCATAAAAACAGCTTCTCTCAATCTGGTGCACTCCAGATGTGTTCAAGCTGGAGGCTTCTGGGGACCGTAGTCCAACACATTTACAGTTCACCAGATTGGCAGAGTCTGGGCTAGGTATTGTTTTTTGCGAGGTTAACTACAATTTCCAGAAATCCTCAGGCAACAGGACCACAGATCATGCTAGAATGGAAATTCTGGAAGTTGTTGTGCTCCTACAAGTTACTTCCAACTTATAGAGACCCTAAAGCAATCCATTGTGGGCTTTTATGGCCAAGCAGAGATTGAAACCTTGGTCTCCAGAGTCAAAGTCCAACACTCAAACCACTACATCATGCTGTATGTTTCTGAGATTTACACTTCCCAAAAAAGCAACCATTGCAAGATTAAGTTAGAGTATCTCCTAGGACTTCCCAGAATCAGGTCTGATACCCCCCTCCTCAACAGGAAATGATAAAGGATTCCTGTTGAGGCTGGAACATGGCTTGGCCTATTATATAGTTTGTTCTCTGGCTCTAGCCCCTGGCTCCGAGTTCCCACCAGAAGCCTTTTGCCCAAGCTCTGATAAAAGCAAATGAATGGATTAGGAAACCTTTTTGATCCATGAAGGCATTAAAATTATGTAATATTTATGGAAACCAAATTTGGTTCAGCAACAGGAAGAGATCTCTTTCCCTCATTCATTTATATGCCTATTTCTGGGTAGAGAAAGGTGTTTATCAGAGAATTGCAAAATAATGGCATCCAAGAGCATTTTTGTGCAGTGAATTTATTTCTGTCTAATGTCACGTTGTATAGACTCTCTGAAGTCAATATAGAAAAAATCTATAATGAATTATGCAGTGAGAAGCTGTTGCATAAAACATTGATTGCGCTTTCGTAGAGAACACCAGCCTTGGCATGCATAGAGCTTTAAGTAGGAATTGTTTAATCAAGCACAGTCACTCCTGGAGTTGTGTTACTATTAACATACACTTTTTTTTCTTAATGATTTGCTGAAAGAACTGGGACATAACCTAAAACGTCATTTGGGGGGGGGAGGCATCTTCTCCCTATGCCCCACCCCCTCTGCAACCACACAACTGATTGCTATTTTAAGTCTTTCACTCATTGATTGGAAAGGCTAAATTACAATGCTGAGGGGGTAGCATGCACATAAATTTCATAGAAATACAGCCTCTCTGGTTTGCAATTAAATAAAAAACATAATTAAATTATAAGTTCCTCTCTCCTCTAAAAGCCAGTTTCCTGATTACAAAGGAATCGCATTCATTATATTATCATGTAATCTACCTGAGAATGCTGTATTGCACTCCAATATGATAGAAAAGTATTTAAAATTAAAAACAAACAAACAAAGAGCTCTGAAAAGTCCTCCTACTTCCTCCTACTTACATATGCCATTGGAAAAAACAACATCTGATGCAAATACGTTCATTTGATATATTTATCATCTTAATACTGTGACCTTGAATCTATGGCTTTCTTGACTGACTCAAACCAACTGTTAATTCAGTCTGTTGCTTTTCTCTACCACCTTTTACATTCCCAATATTATAATCCTTTTCTTTTTTTCTTTTTTTTTTCTTTTTTGTTGTGTCAGGAGCAACTTGAGAAACTGCAAGTCATTTCTGGTGTGAGATAATTGGCCATCTGCAAGGATGTTGCCTAGGGGACGCCCGGATGTTTCTGATGTTTTACCATCCTTGTGGGAGGTTTCTCTCATATCCCCGCATGACTAGCTGGAGCTGATAGAGGGAGTTCATCTGCGCTCTTCCCAGATTCGGACCTGTTGGTCTTCGGTCCTACCGGCACAAGGGTTTAACCCATTGCACCGCTGGGGGCTTCATCATTTCCATTGAGTCATGCCTTCTCATGAAATGTTCAAAGAACTGTTTAGTAAATGAAATTGGCTTCTAGTGAGACTTTAGGTTTCATTTACTCAGTTGATTTGTGCCTTCATATAATTTCCTACTTATAGTACCCTAAGGAAAACCTATCACAAGATTTCTTTTGGTAAGATATGTTCACAGCAGGTTTGCTTTTGCCTTCCTCGTAGGATGAGCGAGTGTGCCTTGCCCACGGTTACCCAGTCGGTTTCCATAGTTGAGCGGGGATTCAAATCCTGGTCTCTGGAGTTATAGGTCAACACTCAAGCTTCTCTCGTTGATTTACTCTACAGCTCATTTATTTAACTTTTTAGTAACCAATGGGATTCATAAAACTTTCTTCTCAGTACAATTTGAACATATCCTGACTCTCAAGATTTCCAGAAGGGAAATATGACGAAGGAACTGGCTGACTCTTAAATTATTTCTAGGCAGCTGTAGTCCACAACCCAAGTGTTGCAGGAGAACTGCAACTAGAGTGAGAAGAGCTTCCTTAATTATCTATGACTGCTCTCACTCAATCCAGCAACTTAGTTTGAGCAGGAAAAACATCTACTGGGTTGTGCCAATAAATTAATAGTTGACTTTAATTTACTAATTATAAATATTTTTAAACAAGACGTTTTGATCTCTCTCTCTCTCCTCTCTCTCTTGCTCTCTCTCTCTCTCTTTCATTCATACCGTGTAGAGATTAAATCAGCTTGAAAATTTCATGACTGGAATGTGAAAGGCAAGAAGCAAAAAAGGAAACAGCTGAAGTAATACGAGGAGTTGTGTAGTAATCTAACTTGGACTGAATTCAAGGCTGGTTTCACTGATTTTGCATTCTAGACGGGAGGCACTTGATTAAAACACACAGAGAGACATGCACAAGAACCTAGTCCGTGCCTTCAATAACTTTCCTACTATTTGTAGCCCACAAGAATTCCTACAATGCTGAGCAGCGGCTAAGCAAAGCAACTGCAAGCAGCTGATGCCACGGGAGAAGTGGGCATTTTGTGGAACTGTTTCCTAGAAACACAGGTGTCCGTTTGGGTCTAGTAATAGATAGATAGCAGTCCTAGATGAAGATGTGCTTCCACAAGACAACCAGCCAGTTATGGGAACTTGCATCAGCACATCATGAGACACCACACCCAAATACACATCTATATCAAGCCAGTAACTTGCATATATAAAACCGCTTCTGCTCATGGATTTCCTTTGTGGTACAAAGACAGTTGTGTGGTCTCATCCAATTGCTAGAACACTGTATCTCTTCAGTCACTGTCATATCTGCATAGGCAATGTTATAGGAGTCAAAGGATATATCCAAAGCACTTCTGAACCAGACAGACTACCATGTCCTTCCATGGAGCTCTTCTGTCTGACCATTTCAAACTAATTGCAATCTTACCTATGGAAGCAGTCCAACTAGTTGCTCAGATCTTTAATGAAGACTTGGATCTGTATCTCACTACTAATAAAAGTGTGACTGAAGCAAATATGGGATGGTTTCATCTGTGGCACTCAATTATTGGAACTCTATACCTGTACACATTTATGGTTTGGAACTACTACTATTCCCTGGGTGTTTTGGCCTACAACTTCCAGACGTCCCAGTAAGTTTACCAGCTGTTAGGCTTTCGGGAGTTGAGGGCCTAAACATCTGGGAACCCACAGGTTGTGACCCACTGGTTTAGAAGCTATTTGTCTTCAACAGCAATGCTATAAACATCCTTGCTGACTTTCTCATTGGTATTTACATACTAGGAAAGAGCCTCAAAATAAAACCAGCAAAGTCAGAACTTCTTTAAATTGGAGAGAGAAGCATTTATAACAAGTTTCCTAAAAAAGCAGGGATGCAATCTTACCCACATTTAGGTAGATTTCAGTGGCACTAAATTTTGCAAAGCCATTCATGGAATTATGCTGAACATATTGCACAGCACAAACTTGTTATGCAATGGTTATATTAAACCGTTAATAAATCCAGAAGTACTATTTATGAATTACCCAGTTTTAGTCCAATCATTCGCAACTGACATGAGTCACTCTGCTTCCACTGTTCAGAAAACAGCCGAACCATCTGAATCATTCTCAGAGAATATTAATAAATAAAACCTTCAGTCTAAAAGGGGGGTGTTACTGAAATGTCTAAAAACAAGTAAACTATTTCTGGTCACACACATACGCAACAGTGACTCAGCCCAGAAGTGTAACAATCATTTTTTAAATTGATGAATGATAAAGACAGAACATACACATCCTTTAAGTGTGATGCAGGCCAACTGGACCGGTTTAGAAGAAGACAACAAACATGATCAGAAATAGAATAATAAAATCCTATAAGGAAAGGTCAAAAGAGATGGATTTGCTGAACCTGGAGAAGACTGAGGGCACTCTTGAAGATCCTGAAGAGTTGTTACATTGAATAAGCCATAGATTTATTATCTGTTGCCTCAGAGGACTGGATTATCTAACGGTCTTAATTTACTGCTGATGATTCATTACGTTCAATCCAATAATGGAACTAGTTTCTTTGATAGGTGGATGAACTTTCGTTCATTAGAAATAAGCAAGGGATGTGAACAACTATCTGTTGGTTATACCCAAAACTTAAAGGAGGAGGAAATGTTTTACAACTCTCAAATAGCAGTATCTCTAGAATTATCTGATCTGCAGTCCAAAAATGAAACTTCCCAAACTTTGGGTATACTCAAGGTCTAGATTTCCAACATCTAACAAGGAGCTAGACTACATGGGACACAAGCTGTTATTAATCAACATCTTCCCACTTTTGCTATATATATTTTAGCTTTCATTCGTACCAACTTCTTAAAGTTTACAAATCAGTACTTTTTTGGTGATGAACCTTAATAATGGGAGTTTCACCTATCTCTAGAAACCCTCACACTTCCTCCTGGCTATTGCATTCCAACAATTTATTCTACATACCAAACGTAATTTTAAAAATATCCATCACCACAAAAGAGTTCCAACCTGCGTTCATTTTGGCTCTTCCACTACTAGTTAGTTGTAAGCACCCTTCAGGTGTGCAAGCATTGCAGCACATGCAAATACCTAGGAGTTACCCTGGACTGTGCTCCGACCTACAACAAGCACTGCTTGGCTATCAAGTAAAAAGTGGGTGCTAGAAACAATATCATACAAAAGTTGCCTGGCACAGCCAGATACAGTGAAGACATCTGCTCTTGTGCTTTGCTACTCTGCTGCTCAACACATGATGCTAAAACATTGGATGTGGCTCTTAATGACACATGCCACATTATCACAGGATGCCTATGCTCTACACCAGTGGAGAAAATATACTGTTTAGCCAGTATTGCACCACCTGATATCCTCTGGGAAGTAGGAGCCAATAATGAAAGAACCAATGCGATATCTCTGGCCCATCCTCTGTTCGGATATCAACCAGCACACTGACACCTTAAATCAAGAAATAGCTTTCTAAAATCTATAGGGATAATCACAGGAATACCTCAGCTAGCGAGAGTCCAAAAGTGGCAGGCTAAAACCTAGAACCTCAAAACATGACTGATACCGAATGAGACTCCCTCCTGGGAACACAGAAGACTGGGTGAATTAGAAGTTCTTAACAGACTGCACTCTGGCACCACGAGATGCAGAGCCAACCTTAAGAAATGGGGCCAGAAAGTGGAGTCCACAACATGTGAGTGTGGAGAAGAGCAAACCACAGACCACCTAATACAGTGCAGTCTGAGCCCTGCCACATGCTCAATGGAGGAACTCCTTATAGCAACACCAAAGGCACTCCAAGTGGCCAGCTACTGTTCAAAGGACATTTAATATAATTCCAAGTTTTTAAGCGTTGTGTTTTTAAAATACATTACAACTGTACCCTTGGTTCGCTTCTGATACAATAAATAAATATCCTTCAGGAAATAAAAAAAATCTCCTGCTATCTTTCCTAATGGAGGGCATTTGTGATCATTAATTTGCTTAAGGACTTATCAAAGTCTCTGCAGACAAGAAAGAAACCTAACTGAAAGTCCTGGTTTTGCTCCTGTCCAAGGCAATTGGAGATCTACAAAGTATTCCAAGGAAACACCCAGCATTACCAAGGATTTTTCATTCCTACTCCAGGTCAGTTTAAATCAAGCCACTATTTCGTGGAATGCAATGTACCTTTCCAAGGCTGGCTGTTTTATGTTACCCTGGAACCAGCTGAGAGGCTGCCTCCATGAAACACGGCAATTATTTTCAGGACCCAGATTCAATGGAGATTGAGCAAGGGAAAGAAAAAATTCTAGCAATAAAATAAAATTACCCTAATGCTTAACTGGTGTAATACTGCTAAAGCATTTTAATGTTTTGACTGTGATGCCTGAATAATAATTAAAATGCTCTTAGTGGAAATTGGTGAAGGTCAATTTCTGAAACATTGCCTGAGTCTAGATGTGGCACGTGATCGATGGGAGGGGGAGAAGAAAGAACTCAGGGGAGGCAAGGTATTTCAAGAAAGCGTTTGGATGCAAAACCACAATTCAAATAAAAATAACTGGAAAGTCATGATACTTCCAGGGACTTTTTTGTTTTCTAGATAAACCCTTAGTAAGTCCCTCATTCTTGCAAAAGTTCACATGTGTGAACACATACCTTGCCTGTTAGATTGACACATTTCCTTCCTACCCGACTTTGCCTTCACTCTGCATTTAAAACTATAAATGGTGATGCATTCCTCAAAAGAAACCAGACATTGACAAGTTTTTTTAAAAAATAATCTCCCCATAACATTCGCTACTCATTACCTTTCAAGTCTCAACATGGAAAATAGGGTTGTTTCTGGCAATTACATCAATTAAATTAGCTCAATATCTCTTTGGTTATCTTAACTATAATCAAGATGCTGAATTTCAAGTTAATTCAGTCTGTAATCAGAAGAAGAATTTACATTGCAGATGAGTACCGAGTATAGATTTCAATTAATGGATATATATAAGCTGAGAAAACAATTGTGCCAAGTCTGCTGATAACTAGGCAAGAGTTGTATCCAATGCACAAACCATTACACCATGCTAGCTATTATGAGTTACTTATAATTCAAGAGCCCCTGGTGGCACAGCAAATTAAACTGCTGAGCTGCTGAACTTGCTGACCAAAAGATTAGTGGTTTGAATCTGGGGAGCAGGGTGAGCTCCTGCTGTTAGCCCCACCTTCCTTCAACCTAGCAGTTCAAAAACATGCAAATGTGAGTAGATCAATAGGCACCGCTCTGATGGGAAGGTAACATTGTTCCATGCAGTCATGCTGGCCACATGACCTTGGAGATGTCTATGGACAACAGCGGCTCATCAGCTTAGAAATGGAGATGAGCACCAGCCCTCCAGAGTCAAACTCAACTAGACTTAATGCCAAGGGAAAACCTTTACCTTTACTATAATTAATTCTTCTGTGCAATAACAACTTCAAAGCCAGATTACATTGCAGCTGAAATGTAATGAGAGACTGCATTCACTTCTCTTATAGTTACAAAGAACACTGGTCTCCCTATCTAGATGTGTTTTGTTGCTTGCACCATTCTGATAGTTTAACTTTTGAATTAGAAGAGTTACTGAAAAGGGTGCAAATCAAAGGACTTATCTGCTTCTCCTTGTGTGTTTTATGTAATCATTCAACAGGGAAGCAGCTGTGAAATGTTTAAGAGTCACAAACACAATACAAAATGCCCTGGAATATATCCCCCACCTCAAAATGTACAGAAATCTATACAGGAAGCTGCTGAGATGAGGCAAAATGCAGTGCATTCTTCTCCTAAATACCATTTGGGGTGAAAAAGCCTGTGCTGAAAGACATCAACAATGGAAGACGTAATTACTGGATTTTAGCACAATAAGAAATAAGGCAGAGTTAAAAGGGTGCTTGGAAGTTCAGACGAGAAGGCTCTTCCTGGTGATTAATGGACTTCAAAAACGGAATGATATTACAAAATGTGTCTAGACACATAACAAAAGATATGTCCTTTTTAAGGGGCAAATCAACTCCCAAAACTTTTACCTATCATTCACCAGTAAGTTATATTTACATCCCATGATCCTAACAAATTAGAAATATGTTTCATTTGGTTAGTGGCATTTGCACTCATAAGAATACAACTGAGTTAAGTCTTTGTTGTTTATTCATTTTGTCACTTCCGACTCTTCATGACCTCATGGACCAGCCCACACCAGAGCTCCCTGTCAGCCATTGCCACCCCCAGCTCCTTCAAGGTCAAGCCAGTAACTTCAAGAATACCGTCCATCCATCCAGCCAGCCCTTGGTCGGCCCCACTTCCATTTTCCCCAGCATCATTATGTTCTCCTTCCAACTCAGGAGTCCCATCTTCCGATGGTATATCAACATATCTCTGGTTGTACTGATCCATTTCGTTTTCATGGCAAGAATACTGGGGTGGGTTGCCATGACCTTCCCCAGGGATTGTATTTAGTCTGACCTCTCTGCCATGACCTTACTGTTTTGGGTGTCCCTTCACGGTTTGCTCATGGCATCATCAAGGTGCTCAAGCTCCAGCATCATGACAACATTACATTACAACTTAGTTCAGCTTACTTAGTGAGAACCAATATTAACCTGTATTGTGAGTTACTAAGGATGTGTGTTGGTTTCCAGACAATTTTGTTTCTGGTGTGTTAATAATAATGAATAAGGAAGAAGCAGGACAATCATGTTCAAAGCACCCCCAACAGATGGCCATCTAGCCTCTGTTTCAAAGCCTCCATAGAAGGAGCCTCCACCACACATTGGGGTAGAGCAGTGCTTCTCAACCTTGGGTCCCCAGATGTTTTTGGCCTACAACTCCCAGAAATCCCAGCCAGTTTACCATCTGTTAGGATTTCTGGGAATTGTAGGCCAAAAACATCTGGGGATCCCAGGTTGAGATCTCTCACTGGGGTAGAGAGTTCCACTGCTGAACGGCTATCTCAGTTAGAAAGTTCTTCCTAATGTTCAGGTGGAATCTCCTTTCCTGTAGTTATCCTGTAGTTATCAATACATCAACATAATCAATACGTTTTAGGTGGCTAAGAGTCCTATCAAAAAATCCTACTTAAAATATTCACAAAACAAGTTTCCTGTAATTATTCTGTATAAAAACT
This sequence comes from Anolis sagrei, assembly GCF_037176765.1. Classification (NCBI taxonomy): domain Eukaryota; kingdom Metazoa; phylum Chordata; class Lepidosauria; order Squamata; family Anolidae; genus Anolis; species Anolis sagrei. Next base: position 117,428,655 of record NC_090026.1, on the reverse strand, counting down.
GAATGCTGCCAGTCATTTTCACCAGAAATGGGATTCATCATGAAATGCTCAATTCTTTCAAAGGAATGATTAGTCTGTCTGGAACATCCATCTAAATGGTAAACTTTATTATCTTTCAGCAAACCAGCTGAAGTCTGCCAGGTTTTGAATAATCTCCTGCACATTCATCCAGGAAGTGCATAAGTGTTTTCAATATCAGAATACCCAGTATTCAGATCACAAACTCTGTATGCTCATATAGCAGCCAAAGACAAGCAGTTCCCCAAAAGATTCTTTATAGAAACCTGGACTTTCAGGAGCCTCGCAAAATCTTGATTTAAGCCTCCGACCACTCTGTCTTACAAGCATTTGGAAGCTGTAGGCTTTTGTTTTTGAAGAATGCCCTTTTGTAAAAATCCCAAGTAACCTTTAACTTTGTGAGTGCTTTCACAGCATGCAGTCATGGCTAATACAATCGTGTTCAACCAACAAGTCTGAACAGATTAATGTGTCACCCTCAATGGGTTACATCATAGCACTACCAAATATTTTTAATCATGTCAGAAGCAACTTTAGAAACTGCAAGTTGCTTCTGATGTGAGAAACTTGGCCGTCTGCAGAGATGTTGTCCAGGGAATGCCCAGATGTGTTACCATCCTGTGGGAGGCTTCTCTCATGGCCCTGAATGGGAAGCTGGAGCTGACAGGCAGGAGCTCACCCCATCTCAAGGATTCAAAATCACCAACCTTCAGGTCAGCAGGTCAGCCGGCACAAGGGTTTAACTCATTGTGCCACCACAGATCCTAGTGCTACCAATGTACAAATGTAAATTGAAATAACAACAAATTCAATCCCAAAATGAATATTTTGGCAAACAGTTGGGTCTCAGTGGCTCAGATTCCCAACCTTTGATTCGCCGGGTCTTTGGGACTTCAGCTCCCATAATTCCTGACAGTTGGCCAAGTCCCAAACAACTTTAAGAACAATGGTGGAGACCACCGCTCTAGAGCCTCACTAAATTACATACAAACCCTAGGATTCCATAGTATGGAACCATGGCAGTTAACGTGAAATAACAGCACTATAACTAGGTAATGTGAATGGGCCTATGATCTGTAAAGGCTAAAAAATAGTCACAGCAAGACTGCTATTAAGAATCAGCTGCCTGATTTATCTATGGGTAGTCTTTGGATTTCAGGTCTGGTCCGCTCAGATATTTTATGCAAGCAGATGGCACATTTACCACCAAGCTTAGATAAAGAGTGAGCTATACATGCTGCTAATGAGGCTTTATGACAGATCTCCAATCAAACTCCTCACCAGCCCCTGGCGAAAATGAGACGACCTATCCATATTTCTTAACTGTATGTACTGAACGCAGCTGCCGGACTCTTAACGTTTCAAACACAACAATGCCAAATTCAATGGGCGCTAGGCCTTTGTCCTTCTCATTGCCCCAAATCATTTTAAATGCTCCACCGTCCAGCCATGCATAATGTGGCCTTTAGGCTGCAAAACAATTGACAGCATCCAAGTCAAATGAGTGAGCAAGACTGAATAGGGTGTTTTAATAGATGCATTGCACTGCAGAAAGACCCTCTCTTGCAACAAAAAAAGCTAACTTTATGACTTGGACCCATAAACAGTAAATGTTACTCACTTGTTTCTGAGAATGAAAAGGAACAGCTGGTTTCAGGCCCACAGTCATAAATGCCACAACACATTCTCTCTTGTTCTTTCTTATTACAGGTTGCCATTTTGTATAGTCAAGACAATATACAACAAACTACGAAAAAAAATCACATTTTATATTGTATACAGAGGGTACTGAAACCAAATATAATAGAGATAGATGGCAATATTTAGTTCTGTGACCATCAATAATTTCTGTAAAGCCAGGTTCAGAAATGGACCTCTTCATCAAAATCTTCAAATACTCCAATGGAAATGTTTATGTATGCTGAATAACCCGATCTTAGAACATAAGCAGGTTCACCTTAATGAACGTGGATGAGAGACTGTCAATGATTACCTGGAGACATAAGCTAAATGTTGTTGTTGTTTCAGAAAAAGGAACTGGCAAGACCACTTGGATTAGAAAACCCTATGAAATCCATGAGGGTCAATGTAAATTGAATTGCCACTCAAAATCACATACCCCTCACAAATGAAACAACTATCATAGAATCATAGAATGAAAGAGTTGGAAAATGTATTGTCGAAGGCTTTCATGGCTGGAATCACTGGGTTGCTGTAGGTTTTCCGAGCTGTATGGCCATGTTCTAGAAGCACGTCAGGAGAGAATGCTTCTAGAACATGGTCATACAGCCCAAAAAACCTACAACAACCCAGAGTTGGAAGAGACCACATGGGCCGTCTAGTCTAACCCCCTGCCATGCAGGAAAAGCACAATCAAAGTATCCCTGACACATGGACATCCAGCCTCGGTTTAAAAGTTTCCAAGGAAGGAAACTTTTATCTTTCCATGTAATATGTGGAGAAAAGAGTTAGGAATAGAAGGGTTCATGGGACGAACAGGTTGGAATCCTATGTATGTATGTATGTATTTATTTATTTACCATACTTGTACCCCACACTTCTCACCCTGAAGGGGATTCAGGGCCGCCTCACAAAGGCAAAATTCAATGCCGTATATACATATACATATCGGTAAATAAACAACTGCATTAAAATCAACCCAATTAAAAACATAAACATTAAAAAATCAGTTAAAATAACAACATCTATTATTTTAACAACATTAATTATAATAAACTTATAGAAACAGTTGTTGAGTGGTGAGTGAACATCTAGGAGTTAAGAAATAATGTATCATGAGTAATAATGCTTCGTGTAAGCCATTATATATACTGTTGAACATGTGAAGCTTCTCACACACTGCTCAACCCTAAGCAATGGCATTTGTGCTCTGCACACACATATAGTATACTGTGTGCTTTTGCCAATATTGAGTTGGATTAAGATTTTAAATGCAATCCTATGTGTTACCTATTCAGACTCAAGTTTTGTTGTGTTTGAGTATTGGAGTTGTATTGTCGAAGGCTTTCATGGCCGGAATCACTGGGTTGTTGTAGGTTTTTTTGGGCTATATGGCCATGGTCTAGAGGCATTTTCTCCTCAGTAACATTTTGGAGTTACTGAGCCCTTTCCCACAGCCTATATCTCAGAATATCAAGGTAGAAAATCCCACATTATCTGAGTGTGGACTATGATAACCCAGTTCAAAGGAGATATTGTGGGATTTTCTGCCTTGATATTCTGAGATACGGGGCTGTGTGAAAAGGCCCACTGTTACCACCCTGGTTAAAAAAACAAAACAAAATCACCTCCTTCAACAGGGAAGACCCAGCAAAGTCTAAACCAGTGGTTCTCAACCTGGGGTCCCCAGATGTTTTTGGCCTACAACTCCCAGAAATCCCAGCCAGTTTACTAGCTGTTAGGATTTCTGGGAGTCGAAGGCCAAAAACATCTGGGGACCCCAGGTTGAGAACTACTGGTCTAAACCATCTACTTCACCTGCTACCATGGCTGAAGAAACAAGCCAATTTCAAAATGGAAAAGTAACTTGCCTATTTAGCAATATAAGTGATTTATTAAAAACATCAAAGACAGGTTTTGCTGTGCAGAGTTTTCTGCCCTAAGCATGCAGATGCACAACTTTGTGGCACTGAAGCCTATAACTATTACTGTCATTCACGGTGGCATTTTGTTGCTCTTTTGCTGAAACTTCAACCCGAGTGGCATTCCATTCCATGCTTCACAATGACACCTGTTCCAAGATAGACAAGCAGCTGCTCTCCTTTGGAGCACGTTACAGGTCCAAAACTATTTGCCTTGACCAAGTACAGACACGAAAAAGATTTGAAATGCTCATCTGCTAAAACCAATTTGTGATCCAGGTATGCTAGAAGAGTTCTGTGGGATTAAGTTAGCTGTGGACATCAACTTTTTGAATCTCTAACCTTGACGAACAGCTACTTTTCTATTGACCTCAGGACCTAGGGTTGTTCTTCTGACTGTTTCTACATGCTCTTTTCTGTCACTGGTTTTGTTTTATCATTTCCTGCCCAAGGGTCAGAGAAATCCAATTTCTTTTTCAATCCCCGGCCAATTTTCTGGGAAGTGTTTCAGAAGATTTCCTCTCCCCTTAACTTTTTATTTATTTTCACTTTTGTTCAAAAAAGGAGAATCCTAAAATTAAAGGTGCTGAACACAAACTGAATACTTGAGTCACATTAACGTTCACATCCCACTAAACTCATCAATAAAGCCATTAAGTAGATGAACATGAACATTTACAATTGAAATCAAACATTTATCAAATACCCCTATAGACACTCGCTCCACAATGACCTCATGGAACAAAATGGGACTTTTAAATTAACATGCACAGTCTTATACGAGATATTATAATAAATCGGACAGAGATGAGCTAAATATGCTGACAGATGAGGCTCAAGACAAAATGACAGGTACTTAGCTGAACAATAAAAAATGACTCATGTGGCTTAAGACAGCAGAATCAGAAAGAAAGCAATCAAAGGAAAGCTGACAAACACAAAGGGGCAACCAAATGAGCTGTTGCTCATAATAAAATGCCATATAGAGTCTGGCTTTATATAAGATGAAGTAGGAGGAGATTGCCTCTTCATAAGCACCTGCCTTCTTTCTAGACCCCATCTACAATGACATATAATGCAGTTTGAAACTGAATTATATGGTCAGTGTTTGTTGTTATGTATTCTTTCAGTCGCTTCCAACTCTTCATAACCTTATGAACCAGCCCACGCCAGAGCTCCCTGTTTGAAATCGCCATCCCCAGCTCCTTCAAGGTCAAGCCAATCACTTCAAGGATAACATCCATCCATCTTGCCCTTGGTCAGCCCCTCTTCCTTTTTCCTTCCATTTTCCCCAGCATCGTTATCTTCTCTAAGCTTTCCTCTCTTCTCATTATGTAGCCAAAGTACTTCATCTTTGCCTCTAATATCCTTCTCTTCAGTGACCAATCAGGCATTATTTCCTGGAGTATAATTACAAGTCTACATTGACTATATAATGAATCTACACAATGCAGTTTCAAACAGCATTATGTGGCAATGTAGATGGCAAGCAGTAATTGATTCAGAAGAATAAGGAGTTTGAGCTTCATTATGACAAATGAAGAAGAAACTATAAGGGGTCCTCTACATTTGCAGATTTGACTTTTGCTGATGTGATTATTTCTGGATTTGATTAAAATGTCCTCTAGACATCTTTATGTGCAACTATATGGTTGGCTTCCAGGAGAAGTTGATCACAGAGCCATGCTGGAAAACTTAGAGCCCTTCCACACAGCTATATAACCCAGAATATCAAGGCAGAGAGCTACAATATCTGCTTTAAATTGGGTTATCTGAGTCCACACTGCGATATAACCCAGTTCAATGAGGGTTTTATACAGCTGTGTGGAAGGGGCCCTAGAGCAGTGGTTCTCATCCTGTGGGTCCCCCAATGTTTTGGCCTTCAACTCCCAGAAATCCTAACAGCTGGTAAACTGGGTTGGATTTCTCAGAGTTGTAGGCCAAAACACCTGGAGACCCACAAGTTGAGAACCACTGCACTAGAGAGATATTCTCTTAGGTTTAAAAAAACCTGGATTTTCTTTATTCAGGGTTTTTTGCTTTCTTGGGGGGTCCTATGTCTCTAACCCAGCAAATGTTGACTATACAGTTAACCCCTTTATGAGTTACACAGAAGTGCTAAGGTATGTATTCCATGTTCCAGTGTTTCTATATAAAATTTGAAAACAGTTGTGCGCAACTAGTAGAACTGATGAACTGTATTCACTAACATCATTTCCTGTCTCGGTGTTGGGATTCAAGTAATTACTTCCATAATGTTAGTATTCAAAAATCCTGGACATTGCACACAATGGAATGCATTACTCTTAAAACCCTAACACCATTTAAGTACTTGGAAATGTGACATTTTAGCATCTGAACTTGTCAAATTTAAAACATTAACATTATGAACTTTTAAACTGTAATTACTGTTAAGTACAGCCTTGGAATATAAAGCCTTTTGTGTCAAAGACAAATTGTTTATCTTAAAGACTCCTAAATTTGGCAAAGTATATTGTCTGAAATACTCCAAATATGGTCACCAACTCTGAATAACAAGCTGTAACTGAACTAATCTTTGAATCTAATGAAATTATTTGACTCAGAGCAGGAACCAAATCCCTCGTGTCTTCTATACTTACACTCTATCGTTCACTACTGGGTTCCCATCAGAGCTTGGAAAAGTTACACTTATGGACTACAACTCCCTGAATATTAATTATACTTTTCTGAGCTACATCCAAAAGAATAACTTTTCCCAGATCTAATGTTAATTTCTCTATTTCCAGCTTTCTTGTCCTACAAAATGTGTATGCTATAATAAAGACAGAAATAAATCTTGTACCTAAAATATTAACTATTGTATCCCAGTATTAATGTTCACTGACTAGAGTCCACTTCATCGGAAGTCTATAATTGCATCCTAAGTTGGCAGACATATTCATATACTATATACAAGTTACTACAGTGAAAAATAAATTTATAAACAGTGTAGGAAAGTGTAGCAGAACAAATCAAAACAATTTCTCAAACAGGCCCAAAAGAACAATGGGGAATCCTTATTTACAGCAAGCTGAATATTTCCTGGCTATAGATTCACCTTTCATCACCATCAATCAGGATTGTACTATATATGTCCAAATTTGTAACTAGAGAAAATTTTTGCAATGCAGTTTATCTAGATTCGGAGAACAGCAGAATATATAACTGCTGAGATGTGTGTTGTAGCTGCATCTGAGTTACACAGTTTTCCCCAGAAGTAATTATGTTTACGTGAAGATAAGCCTTTCTTAATTTTTGCAATCAACTGAATCACGGTTGTGATTCCTCCACTGATTCTAGCAAAGCTGCCATGGCAGAGCTCAAGTAAAGTAATAATAAATAATAATAAGTTAATAAATAATAAACTTTTCTTTCTTTCTTAATTATCCCTTTCCCCCTTTTCCTAGTAATCCATTCCCCAGTGTCTCGTCTCCCCTTTTTAATGTAAATTTGATTATTGGAAACTTATAATAAAAAGATTTAAAATAATAATAATAAACTTTATTTATACCCTGCTACCAACTCCCCGAATGGACTCAGGGCGGCTCCCAAAAGCACTACAAAGTATTACATATAAAGTCAACAATACATAAAAATAAACACAATAACAACATAAGATGAGCATAATGAGTTATGTGCTGGCCATTGTAAGCCTTGGTTGTGCAGCAGAAGTCTTGTGAATATCAGAACTCTCCCCCAAAACCATGACATTAACAATGCAAAGACAAGCTGTTTCTATTTGTGATCCAGCTAACAAATTGTGACCCCATGAATTAGAGACTCTGGTCTTGTAAACATAGTGCCACAGCTTCTCTGACTGAGTCTAGCCATCATAGTGAGGTGTTGCCCTCTTCTTTCTGTCTTCCACTTTACCAAACATTATTTTTCCACTGTCATGTTATCTCATGATATGTTCAAAGTACAACAGTCTCCATTTTGTAATTCTTGCTTCTATTGAGAGGAGTTCAAGCTTATTCTCTGTCCCTAGGCCTACGACTTAAATATTTTGAAAAACAACCTGTTACTAACATAGGCATTCAGAAGTGTGGCTTACAAGAACAGGGCATAAGGGATATTTCCTAGCCCTTTGCACTCTGGCCAAACCTGTCCTTTTCAGCATCTGTCTAACCAGTAGCCTTCTTTCCTTACTAGTGATGGGGTTGGGAGCAGGAGGCAATTCAGATGACGATGTGGTCTGAGATGAAGATGCAACTGCTCCCAGGTAACAAACATGACAGCTGTTGCAGCAGTGGAGGGATGACGACATAGAATTGTGTGAGTAGAGTGTTATGCTCTGCCTACACAATGTATGATCTTGGTCTTTATAGCCAAACTAATTTAAAATGCTATTTACACAGGGTTGGATAATTATGCATTAAAACATCACCATGAATATTTAAAAGGAACGGGCTCCAGAAGCTTTGCTCCTATAACATATGTGCTCCATTTAAAAAAATGAGGAAGGGATGGGGACCGGCTAGGGTCAAGGCTACTAGCATGCTGTTGCTGTAACGACAGAATTTAGCCCTAAGACATAAGCAAACATTTTCTCCATGGGTTGTTTTTGTTTTTCTGCTTTGAAAAGACAACCCACAGTTTTTAATCATAGCTGAATACTAGACCCCAGGCAATTTGGAATAACGTAACCATGATGAGATTTCTACAATCAAGAAGATGATAAAAGTAAAGACTACAAGGGAATATGGAGATAAAACTCTTGATTCAACTGGTCACAACTATTTTGTCAGAACTGAAAGAAAATAAATCTGGAGGGGTGGGCAACCATGCAGTAAACAGGAATAGATACACATTTGGTATCTAAGGCACCCCTTTGAGGTGTAGGCCAGGAATGGGAACCCTCACCTGTGGCCTAAAATAGCCAAGGTGAGGGTGGGTGGAAATGGTCTGGGAACGGGAGAGTTCTGGCATTAATAAATCCTACTGAGACAGAATTCTCCTTCAATTCCCATGATTGGTCACCCTGGAAACAGTACAGTTTATTACATCTAGGGAGCAAGGTGTCTTGCCCAAGTTAGCTGGAAAGTAGGTCTTGGATGGCTATTGTCTCAGTTTATTCCACACCAAGCTCATACCCTTTAGAAATGTTTGCAGTTCACAGAAGCCTAAATAGGTAACATCAATAAAAGCTGCCCATATTTAATCCCATATTTTTGTGTGGTCTCATTATGTCAGGGGTTGGAAGGCAAACACTACAGCAACATGTTGACTATAAATTCATAATTTTGAGCGCAGCCACTTTACGGTCAAGCTCTAAAAATGTACCTGAAATGCCATGTAAATTCAGGACCTTCAAGAAAGTGAGAAATTAGATCAAGTAGTGACAGCTGGTGATTATATTTCCAATTTCTATGTATGGTTATGGAAGTTGAGCAGTATCAAGAAGAAAATCAGCTCATTTGTAATGTGGTGACGGAGGAGAGTTCTACAGATACCATAGACTGACACAATGACCAATAAATGGCATCTAAACCAAATCAAGTCTAATTTCTCTCTTGAAGCCAACATAACTATTCTAAGAATGCCATATTTTTGGTATATAATGAGACAATATGAATTATTGATCACTGGCAAAGTGGGAGGTAGTAGAAGAAGTCAATTAAGGTAGCCATGGCCTTGAACTTGAAAGAACTTAGGAGGGTATTAATAATAGGATGTTTTAGAGGTCTCCTTTTCCTAGAGTCAACGTAAGTCAAAGTCAGCTTGATGACTACTTATACAAACATTACTTTACTACAGTGGCTCTCAACCTGTGGGTCCTCAATTGTTTTGGCCTACAACTCCCAGAAATCCCAGCCAGTTTTCCAGCTGTTAGGATTTCTGGGAGTTGAAAGCCAAAACATCTGGGGACCCACAGGTTGACAACCACTGCTTTAGTAGATAGAGTGCTTCACCACCTCATTCCAGTAGACCCTATATTTCTTTTTTAGCACTGCTTAACCACTTCTATGTGTCTTCAGATGAAAAAGAAAACAAGAAAAATAAGGAAGCATCCACATAAGTAATCATAAAACAGGATGACCAAGAATATACTTGCAAGAAAGAGATGGCTTTGTCATCTGTGCTGTCAGGAGGCGGTCAGGAAGAGTAATGCCTAGAGAGTAAGTTTATGGGGAGCAAAGCCTCAGGGACATGTGTCTCCAGATTTTTAATAAAGAAGGAAAAAGTAGATATATACTCAGCTAACCGTAAAATGTAGCAGTAGGTACTTAAGATATATCTACAGGGTAGAAATAACAAACTTAGCACTTGCAGAAGAAATGGACACAGCTAACAGAATAACTCAAATACTTTTATAAACTAAACAGCACACCTTAAACTTTATATAAGATACATAAAGTCTAGGTACACCTGAGGCCTGTCAATAATTACATATTCAAATACCATGCTCTAGAGACCTCACCAGTAGAAAAAAATTGCACACATTTGCATTTCAAAGTAAACACGTTTATGCTGGAAACCAAGCTGGAATACTAAAGCCTATTTAAAAGCCTATGACATAATGACTTAATTGAGCACAACAATTAGTCAAGAAGTTTGTACAAGGTAAACATGAATGATGGAAATCAACATCAAAGATTTAAAAATAGTTCAAATTCAATCAGTGTGAATATAATACATTATGTGCCAGGCCATAAATTTACCTTTACACGTGCACTTGAGCACACAAGCAGCCCAATCCTATTTTGATGGTTTTCAGAGTATGCTGAGGTTAATGCTACCATAGTTAACTGACGTTAATACTACCATGTTTTGTCTCTAGCAAGCAGAACTGAAGCGTACATGTGCCACATTTGCCCTTTAAATGATAATCTACATGTTAATGTTTTTATTTATTATTATTTCAAATATTTATATCCCGTCCTTCTCGACCTCCAGGGAGGGACGCAGAATGGGTTCCAAACAGGCAACAATTCAATGCCAAGCTTGATATAAAACATATAATAAATACATCCATATACATTTAAATAGTTTAAATATATATATATTAGAACTAGTTCAACAGATTTAAATCGCCATATTTTATTCTGCTTTAATGTTACATTTTCATTACCATTGTTACCCTATGATGCACAACACTAATTGCTCACTACTACCACCTCAATAGAAGCAGAAGAAACAGTGAATGGCAGCAGAACATCTACTGGTCTAACTAAGCGAAAAATAAGACTGTGTTGTTAACTTTGAGCAAAAAATAAGTATCAGAATCCTATTAGTAGTCCCTGCTACTCCCTATTGAATCAACTCTTGGATTGGGTTGCCTTGAGTTTTCTGGGCTGTATGGCCATGTCCCAGAAGCATTCTGGCCATGAAAGCTTTGTATTTATATAAATCCCATCAGTTTGCCAAACTTATTCTAGATGGAACTACTAATAAAATTCAGACCAAATTTCACAGTTTGCCTCGTTCAAAGAATGTATTGTGTTCACTGAACTAGTAGGAAATTGGACTGTAAGTTGTGCAAATGTGCAATTGACTCAAATCTGTCCGATGTGCATATAAACTCTGTAAGATTTACAAGTCGAGGGTAGTGTTCTCAGCTGCATCGTTATTCTTATAGGAAGAAAGAAAGAATCCATCACCCATATAAAAATTGTTAATTGATACAGGTTTCCTCCTACTCCTATTGCTGGAAACATCTGGAGCGTCTTCAGAGGAATACATAAATCATCCTTTTGCTCTCATTTCATGGAAGAAAACAAATGGGCAGAACACTCGCAGGCTAGCAAATGTAAAAGATACAAGCAGAATCAGAGTTCTCTTGCCTAACTGATTTGGAATGAAAAAATAAAGAAACCTTCCCTGTTGACTATCATTCAGTATGACAGACGATGGATGGACAGAAAGAACAATCACCTAACTCAGGCCAGCATAAGAGCTAGGAAACAATGTACTTTTCGTATTTATCTATGCCAAAAAGAAAAAAAGCTGTCAATGTAAAAACAAACTATGATTTGTACTGTTGTTGTTGTTTGGCACGAGAGTAGGAAATGCTTTTCCAGTAAATTTCCAAGCTCTACATGACAGGCCAAGCATTCTCAGGATAATGCCAATGGCTCTATCATTCTGGTAGGAGTTAGTGATTTCACTTGGCCAGGCTCTCTCTAAAAGCAACCCACATAGACACACTAGGATAAGAAGGGGAAAGGATTGGTCACAACCACCACAAAAGCATGCCAGCATATTTTCTCCTTTGAGACCCAGCTTAGTGTAGTGGGTTGAGAAATGAACAAAGAGTTTGGAGACCAGTGCAATCATATTCTCTCCAATTCAGAAGAAGGCAAGTTCAACCACACACTAAACAAATCTTGCAAAAACAACCTGTGACAGGTTTGCTTTAGGTCACGCCAAGTTGGAAATGGTGTGACTATACACAACAGAGTCCCGCCCTTACAACACTCCAAAAGTTTGGTCATTTTTTGTATCCAAATGGCCAATGAACTCCAAATACCATCAGTGAAGTGTCCGCAGGAGCACCTTAGTCCCACCACCATTAGAGGGGTGCTTCTGGACAACACTTTCCAGCAGTATTTTCCAAACCTGGATATTGCTACTATTGCTGCCATTAATAACCATGGGATAAAACAGGAAAGCTTCATTCATATGGAGTAGAGAACAGGCTTCTTTGGCTTTTATATTTGGATAGCAGAGGGAATTTCAGTAGTTGTAGCTCCGTCATGAAGGTCACACAGATGTGTCCCAAATCCTCTCTGTCACAGAAAATGTTATCTTAACACGAAAGGGCAGACTGCTAGAACCTTACAAATAGGGTCAAACTGATACAGAGATAATATGCTTGTCTTTACCAGTTAATTCACAAAAGGATAGCAGAGTGAGCTCAGGGATAAAATGCAGCAATTTAACAAATAATGAGACCCATAAAGAGTGATAGTAATAAAATAACAAGAAAGCTATTTTCATTAAAGGAGGAAGGGGTCCATTTGGTGATTGTACGAGGAATACTAAAGTCTGGCAGCCCATTTATCTCTACGTCTACCTAAGAAATGGCTCCTAAAAATTAAATGAACAGTACCATTCCCAGCCTTAAAAAAAAGAAATTTACATTTTAACTGAAGTAATTGCTGCCCATTATTTATATTGCACTTCACAGAAAATGGTTCGCTGTAAATGGTCAAATAGCTATCTGAAAATTGAAAACCCCAAGAAGACCTCATTTTTCTCAAACCTTTCTGAACTAGTTACTGTTGTAAAGTCTTGAATGGTTTTTGAATGACTGGAGGACAAGGGAAAAAACTGCTTCTGTTTGCAAAATACTCCCTATAGAGGTTCTACTAGAACCATTGTTGGCTTATTCCCAGCACCATGTCAAAATGTGGCTTTCTATAATTCCTTTGGATGTTATAAAAAAGTTTTCCCCAAAATATACTTGGTCTTAACTGTCTTAAGGCTTTTGAAAACTTTTATACAGTTAAATCATTTTTATTATATGAAATTTGATTTAGGCTGTTGAAACGGTTTTCACTTGTATGCCACCCTAAGAGCTCACAATACAGGATGGGCTAGTGTTGTTGTTTATTTGTTCAGTCATTTCTGACTCTTTGTGACCTCATGGACCAGCCCATGCCAGAGCTCCTTGTGGGCCATAGCCATCCTCAGCTCCTTCAAGGTCAAGCCAGTCACTTCAAGGATCACATCCATCTTGTCTTTGGTCTGCCCCTCTTCCTTTTTCCTCCCAGCATCATTATCTTCTCTATCTTCTCATTATGTGGCCAAAGTACTTCATCTTTGCCTCTAATATCCTTCCCTCCAGTGAGTAGTCGGGCATTATTTCCTGGAGTATGGACTGGTTTGATCTTCTTGAGGTCCACTCTCAGAATTTTCCTCCAACACCACAGTTCAAAAGCATCTATCTTCCTTCACTCAGCCTTCCTTATGGTCCAGCTCTCGTATCCATAGGTTACTATGGGGATGGGCTATAAATATTGTGATAAATTACTTTGTGAATGATCCCACAGTAAGCAACCAATTAGTCTTACTCAATCGAGATGAGCAAGGGAATCTCCATGTCTTGTAGAGGTGGCTGTAGTAAAACACTGTTGATGTAGATGAAAGTAGGTATGATAATAATACTAATGCTGCAACATTATTTTTTGTTTATAAAAGCCTTGAGGAGGATTATAAATTAATAGCTCTTGTTTATATGTACTCGAAAGAACTTGTTTATATGATAATGTTTATATGTATTCATATGAACCACAAAATAGCAACTGCATAGGATTCAAAGCTGAAAGCTCTCAACTTGTGTTCCTCACTGGAGACCCCACACCATTGGTAATTCAGACTTAATATTTTTCACTTGGAAGATGAAATATGATAAATAATTATTGGCATCACAGTATCTGGGTATCACAATGTATTGAACAGTGGTTCTCAAGCTGGAGTCCATGGAGCATCACTGGTCCGCAAAAACTAAAATATGGTCTGTGGCCTCACCATTACACACTGTTGCAATGAGAGCATTTTAAATGCTGTTTTTAAATATTTTCTAGCCACTTTGTACCAATTGCCCAATTTTAGAAGCAAAATTTGGGTCTGCCAATAATATTTAACACTGTAATTATGTCCCTGGATATTTTAAAAACCAATGTGATTCTAGGCTGCATCAATAGAAATCTAGTGTTGAGATTGAGGAAATCATGGTTCCACTATATTCAGCTTTGATCAGAACTCACCTGGGATATTGAGGCCAGTTCTGGGTACCACCATTCAAGAATGTGTCCAGAAAAGGGTCACCAAAATGATCAAAGGTTTAGAAACCAAGCCCTATGAGGAACAGCTGAGGGAGCTGAGTATATTTAGCTTGGACTAACAAAGACTAACACCCAAGACAAAACACACAAGACCTAAGCAATACTAAGCAGTTCTTCTAGTCTTTTTAATTCTCACTTTGTCCACAGCCTATATGTCTTCACAGCCATCAAACAGTAACAGTGGAATAACACCTACTGTTTTAGCTGCTTGTATTTCTTTGCTTTTAACTTCACTTGATAAAAGTTTTATTTCACATCACTTTCCAGGACTTTAAAAGACAATGTGGCAATACTGATTACTGGATTGTTTGCATTCAACTGTCTTCTCAGGCACGATTTGCAAGAGGAAGTTCTGGCCAGCAGCCTTGACAATGAGACAGTCCATAGGCAATAAATTGCAAAGCATTTACGAAGAGTTCATCCGTCAGCCCTTTATCATCTTGATCTAAACATTAGAACTGTCTTACTGTGAGTTATTCATCACATTTACCCAGCAAAAATTAATGCCCAGTATGTGGTTCTCACTCCAGCTCTTCATTATTGAGAAGACTTGAAACCATACTGTTCTGATCCACTTCACCATTTACAGACAAGAGCAATTATGCTACAGTAAGATTTTAATACTGTAAATACACCAGATTGCAACTGGTTCTGAAAGCTAAGCAGGGTCAGCTTTGTTTATTACTTGAATGGGAGATCACCAGGTTCTGTAGGCTATATTTTATAGCAGTGGTTCTCAACCTTCCTAATGTCACAACCCCTTAATACAGTTCCTCACGTTGTAGTGACCCCTATCCATAAGATTATTTTTATTGCTACTTTATAACTGTAATTTTGCTACTGTTATGAATTGTAATGTAAATATCAGATATGCAGGATGTGTTTCCATTCACTGAACCAAATTTGGCACAAATATCTGATATGCCCAAATCTGAATACTGGTGGGGTTGTGGGGGAATTGATTTTGTCATTTGGGAGTTGTAGTTGCTGGGATTTATAGTTCACCTACAATCAAAGAGCATTCTGAACTCCACCAATGATGGAATTGAAGCAAACTTAGCACACAGAACTCCCATGACCAACAGAAAATACTGGAAGGGTTTGGTGGACACTGACCTTGAGTTTTTGAGTTCACCTACATCCAAACAATGATAGATCTGTAACAAATTTGGGATAGGTACTCAATATGCCCAAATGTGAACACTGGTGGAGTTTGGGGAAAATAGAACTTGATATTTGGGAGTGTTGTTGCTGGGATTTATAGTTCACCTACAATGACCTCCAGGTTGAGAAACACTGTTTTAGAGGAAGGAGTTGGCAAAACCATCTCTAAGTATACCTTGCCTAACAAAATCCTATGAAATTAATGGTGTCATCATAAATTTTCAATGGATTTGAAGGCACATACAACACAAAAAATCAATACTGTTAGTGGATTTAAAAAAATCTTCATTGTCTTCTTATGGGTCCAGCTTTCCTAAAAGTCACAAGCCTGGACATAAAACTCACACTACAAAGGAAGAGGGCCACAAAACAGTTCTACAACACTTTTACAACACTTTGGGGAAAGAGTGAAGGTAATGGAGGAAACAAAGTAGTTTTATAGTCCTTTTTCATAGGAGTCAGCACCTGCTTCTTAAAAATGGTAGCACCAAAATAAAGTTCTTATGCATGGGTTCAATACAGCTGCATTTCTTAATATCTCATCCTCTACATACAGACTGGTTTCCTGCGAAAGTATTAAGGTAGAAATGTAAACAACATGTGCAAATAACACTTGCAAGTGATAAAACTGCTTGCATTTTTACTCCTGTCTGAAGTTACAAAGTAAAAAACGACACCACCTAAAATAAACAGTTTCCTCTGTCCTACTCCGTTTTACTAGTCTCTGCAAATGATGCACAAAAACAACTTTTTTTGGTTCCAATTGTGGAAATGGTTTGTTATCCCATGCTTCATGTGAAGGCACTTTCACAATTTATGCAAATGATGCGTTTTGTTCTCAAGCTGGAGTTTTGGGGAAAATGTAAATACAGTTTTCCATAATATAAATAATGATCTATTTATAAGTCAAATAATGCTGGTATTAGAAATGTAGCTGTTTAACCATTATCCTACCAGATGGGCCTTTTTAGTCTCTGAAAGCCTGCTGTAGAACTCGCGTGCATTTATGACATTTCAGCTGAAGAGATTTAAAAATATCCCCAAATTTCAGACACCTGCAATGGACAGGTGTTTTTTAAAAAATGAACCAAAAAATAAACAGCTGGGTTTTTTTTAATATATTGTTGAAGACTTTGTAAACTGTATCTACAAACCTTTCTCTGGACATGGGCTTTATTATCCTCTGAAATACACTACAATTTCTATAATGTCAGAAAATGGTACAGAAGTAGATGCAGAATTGTTCTTTTATTCTGCTGGTGACAGTTAATTAAAAATGATCAAGTGGCTATAGTTACTCTCCTGGCCTGTGAACAGATGCAGCATTAGCAATCTGCACTACTGGTTATTTCTTACCATATTACAGTCTTTCTCAACCTACCTAATGCCGCGACCCCTTAATACAGTTCCTCCTGTTGTGGTGACCCCCAACCATAAAATTATTTTCATTGCTGCTTCATAACTGTAATTTTCCTACTGTTATGAATTGTCATGTACATATCTGATATGAAGGATGTATTTCTATTAACTGGACCAAATTTAGTACAAATACCCAAGATGCCCAAATATGAATACTGGTAGGGTGGGGATTGATTTTGTCATTTAAGAGTTGTAGTTGCTGGGATTTATAGTTCACCTACAATCAAAGAGCATGCAGAACTCCACCAAGAATGGAATCGAACCAAACTTGGCACACAGAACTCCCATGACCAACAGAAAATACTAGAAGGGTTTGGTGGGCATTGACCTTGAGTTTTGGTGTTGTAGTTCACCTACCTCCAGAGAGCACTGTGGACTCAAACAATGATAGATCTGGACCAAACTCGGAATGAATACTCAATATGCCCAAATGTGAATAGTGGTGGAGTTTGTGGAATATAGACTTTGACATTTTAAAGTTGTAGTTGCTGGGATTTATAGTTCACCTACAATCAAAGAGCATTCTGAACTCCACCAACGATAGAATTGGGCCAAACTTCCCAACCAGAACGCCCATGACCAACATAAAATACTGTGTTTTCTGATGGTCTTTGACTATCCCTCTGACACCCCCTCAAGACCCCCAGGGGTCACGACCCCCAGGTTGAGAAATGCTGCCATAGAAGAACCTTCTCACTTGAACTCTCAGAAATATCCTGTCTCCTGCTCTAGAAAGGAATTTTCTCAAGCAATAATAATAACAAACTTGTAAACATTGCAGGTATAAATGAGAAAGCATAGAATCCTACCCTAAATGAATGAACGTTCTTGCCAATGTAATATTTACATTCTTGATACACACTGATTTAAGTCAAACCAACTTAAGCTTTATGTGTGAAAATCAAACATTTTCCTGTGCATATGAATTCTGTCTTGTGTGTTTCAGTCACAACCTTTCAATTTTCTAGATTATCTTCTAAATCACCAGTTTGTTGCCTTAAGCAGACCTGAAATTTTACACAGCTTTGTGATCCCTGTAACCACAATGACAAAGCAGGCTTTTTGTTTTTGCCAAAGAATGTCAGAAGATTAGGACAGGTAAAAAGTAAGCTTGCTAGTGTGCATTAAGAAGCATGTTTTGCAAAGCTTTTCATAATTAGCTGTAGAAAGAGAGATTTATCTGAGAATTACAGTGTGCCGGATTGGAAATCTGCTTGGCTTGGTAGCAGTATTTGCTTAAATCCAACAGCTTTACATTTCTGCTGTGTGGTAAGGTGCTTTTGGTGGTGCCTTTTTAATGAGAGCATATAGAGGGCAAAGGGCAAAGCAAGGAAAAGGATGCCACAATTCATCAAACCACTGAGGAGCCAGACTCTTGTATCTATGGGGAGAAATATTTCTGGCTTGATCATGGTCACCAGACACCAGAGATACAACAAAATCCTATAAAATTAGCCTATTTCCAGTCGCGGCATGAGACAGAGTTGCATTGGAGGACCTAGAAATTCCTAAAGAGACTATTTTCTCATAGACCACAGATTCTGCAGTCACAGGAGTCTATGATAATATTTAAAGAATTTCAAAAAGAACAGCTTAGAAATAATGACTATCATGGGAAGGTCCAAAAATATAGTGCAGTGGTTCTCAACCTGTGGGTCCCCAGATGTTTTGGCCTTCAACTCCAGAAATCCTAACAGCTGGTAAACTAGCTGGGATTTCTTGGAGTTGTAGGCCAAAACACCTGAGGACCCACAGGCTGAGAACAACTGATCTAAAGACTTCCACTTATTTGACCTTTCTGTGACTAATACAACTTGTGGCTAATAATTGGATCTCAATAATTTCCCTGGTTGTTACGTTCTGACAGTAGAAGTGCAGGAAGCCTTTTATACCTCACCGTGGAAAGCAACTAAGTGTTTATAGTCCCTAAGAATACATAACAGTATCAGTCATATTTCATTAGTATGTGGTTTAACACATGCAAAACCAAATTCTCAGCAATTCCAAGCAAAATCCAGGCATTCTCTTGTCCATTAACCCAAATCATGATCCCTTAATATGGTTCTGTATGTATAAGCAACCTTCCATTCTTTCTACTGAAGTGAGTGGATGTATTTTCCCTGGAAAAAGTACCCAAAAAGGTACCTGATAGTGCATCTTCATGAGGTCACGAGGAGTCGGAAGCTACTGAATGAATAAACAACAACAAAGTGCATCTTTATCAGGAACCACCTCGAGCATCTCCATGTAGCTCCTCAAAGCTACACCTTGGTCAAGGACCCATTCAATACTTTCAGTTTGACATTTTGAGCATTGCTTCCACATATGGATTAGAATCAAACAGATTTAATTCACATAACCCTAAATATCAGCAAGGCATTCACAGCAGAACAAATGTTCAAATATTATGACTAACATCTGTGTCACCATATCAAAATAAATCTCTTTATATACTTCAGTTAAATTGACATCACATTTTGATTGAACAGCTCTGCTGTGCTAATGGTGCTGTTCTTATCCTCCTATGTGGCAATAATATTGTCATGTAGAGCACATCATTATTTACACAATGCCATGAATGTACATTATAGTTTACAAAGTAGCATGAAATAGCAGTAAAGTGGAGGGTAAGGAGAGAGGGAAGAGTGACAATGCACAACCATGAGCAAATGAGTCACAAGGCATGAATGACAGCAAATGCATCCAAAAATGTCCCTACCACAACATCATGTATTGCTCAGGAACTTCTTAAATTCGGACTCTCACAAATCTAACGGACACTTCTATGAACAGCAGTTGCTTGTGTAATGTCAGCCATGTGATCCAACACTCCCAAACTCTCCGATACTTCTTTAAAGTAACCTTCATTTGGAAAATAAGGTTGCAGCTGGCCTCTTGAAGATGCTAATTTAAGTAAGGAATGCACAACAAAATGCATGCATGTGATCTTGCCCCATCCCACGGCCCAAATATATATCCCTACATGATGACATGACACAAGTGGATAGAGAAATCAACACATAACAATATGCGGCGTAATATTCTAATTTTATAACTCATTGTTAATTGTAAGGGGAAAAAACCACTAATCTGCTCTTGAAACTCTCAGTCATCCCTGGAGATAGGGAGGGAAGAAAGGAAGAAAATGCCTTTGCTTATATACATTCTTCTGAATTGTTAATGTTTACCTTGGCTTGGGTCAGAGCACATTCAAAAGACGCAGAACCAAAAAAAAGCATGGATTCATTGCTCTTTTTTTTTTCATTTAACAATGTCAAACAGCAATAAGTTTATTTTTCTGTCACATAAGAGGTAATAATAACAAGAGTTTTCCGAACTCCTTAAAAGGATAACAGATGGACAAAGCAAAATGGCAACCATATGATAAGAGCAAGTACAGTACGGCTCATGACCAGGTAGTCCCCAAGTTACGATCAAGTTAGGTTCTGTAGGTTTGTAAAACAGAGCTAAGTCTCCTCTTGCTCTTCACAATGTCAACCAGGCATAAAAGCATTCATTACTATCAAAAGAACCAAGAAAAGAAAACCAAGGCCAGGAAATGCAATGATCTGGTGCTGTCATTTTCCTATAGGTCTCTCCTTTTATTCATTTTTAAAGAAATAATGTTGTGGGATTAAATATATAAATCCTCTAAATGGAAATATTACTTAACCTATTGTTTATGTTTATTTACCTTAAATTTGTCAGGGGAAGAGGTACTTAATGAAAACAGTAAGAACAACTAGAGGGCCAGTTAGTCACCTCCACTTTTTCTTTATGTGTATGTATATGTCTATTTTTATTTGGACTAGTTGTATACTGTACATAATATAAACACACCACATAAAATGTGAAGGTGACCAACTGGTAGACAAATATATCTTAATCCCAAGTTATGTACACCAGTATGTACATCTTTGCGGAAGCATACAAGAAGCTCGGCCTCTCATCGAACATCAAGAAAACCAAAGTACCCTTCCAGCAGTCACCAGCCAATCCCTCTGCAGTGCCAGAAAAACAGCTTAATGGTGTAACATTAGAAAATGTTGACCATTTCTGCTATCTTGGCAACCACCTCTCCACAAAAGTCAAAATTGACACTGAAATACAACACCACCTGAGCTCTGTGTGTGCACCATTCTTCTGAATGAAGTAGAGAGTATTTGAGGATTGGGACACTTGTATAGAAACCAAGTTGCTTGTTTATAAAGCTATTGTCCTCCCAACCCTGAACCATTAAATGCCACTGTCATTGCCACTGCAATTTGGACTGGTTTATTAAATCAGCCCTAATGCCACTGTTTATAGTAAACACACTAACATACAAAAGCACTTTAGTATTTTATTATTATTCACTGCTAATTGGCACAAGCGTAAAATTGCCCAAAAGGAACACATTCATTACTATCATGTTTTTGGAGGGGAGGGAAGCTGATCTGTAACCATTTTTTTTAAAATGCAGTTATTTGGAATTCTAATAAGAAAAAGTAACATTTTATATCCTAACGAGACTAATTGTTTTCACAACTTTAACAGTCAATATGTATATTGCAGAAGCATATCCACGTAATAATAATCCAACAAAAATCCTAATGACTGCATGATCTCTTCTCCATCAGAGCTGTAAGAGAATAAGACAAATTTTACACACTGATGCCCGTAGAAACACAGAGGAAACCTTTATCACTTGAACCTAGTTCACTCTATAGAAAACAGTGAGTGGAAATAGGAAATCTGGGCTTCCTGTTTAAAGCCATCAACAGGAAACAGATGAAGATACCCAGTTTGAGGAAACCTGACAAGAGTAGTGGATTATAAGGATTTGCAAATATGGAAAAGGAATCTTTAAAGTTTAACTCTTCTGTTCGATCATTCAGTTTTCACTGAAAGATGCCTCTGTTTTGGCAAAAGCCTTACAATAAGAGAGAAACAAAAAAAAATGGGTTTAGAGAAGCAACAGGCACAGTTCTTCACTTTCTGTTTACAAAAGCCGTTTATTATAAATGGAACAATAACAACACCACCAACAACAATTAGTACCCTATATGCTCATGTATAAGTCTAGAAACTGTACTCAAAAGTAAAAATAAAGGTAAAGCTTTCCCTTTGGCATTAAGTCTAGTCATTTCTGACTCAAGGCAGTGGTGCTCATCTCCATTTCTAAGCCAAAGATCAGGAGTTGTCCGTAGACATCACCAAGGTCAGCATGACTACATGGAGTGTCGTTACCTTCCTACCGAAGCAGTATCTATTGATCTACTCACATTTGCATGTTTTCAAGTTGCTAGATTGGCAGAAGCTGGGGCTAACAGCAAGAGCTCACCCCGTTCCCCAGATTCGAACTGCCGACCTTTTAGTTAGCAAGTTCAACAGCTCAGCAGTTTAACTTGCTGCATTACCGTGGGCTCAACCCCCAAAAAATCTAGGTCAAAAAACCTGAGTATATACAGCACAAATGACATCAAGGCAACTTTTGGAACAGTTTGTGCAAAAGATAACGTATAATTATATATTCTTAAAATGATCTGATTTAAGAGGCACTAGAAGAGAAACCGTCTCAATGTGTAACAGGATGCTGCTGTATGTCATTTCAGCTGTTAAACTTTATTTTCTACACTGGAAGGGGGATATCCAGACTTTAAAACATACATACACATAAACATGGTTGGATAATGATGAAGTACTGCCAAAGGAAATTGTAAAATTACCTTCTCTGGAGATCTTTAAGGAGAGCCTGAACAAACATCTGTCAGGGATTAGTTAAGTCCAACAGAGAATCCTGCTACAACACAGAAGATTCAGTTTCATGATCTAGGGAGTCCTTTCCATGTTTTCTTTCTATAACTCTTATTCAGCAAAAATTCAGCAGAACCATTTTTTTAAGATTAGGAAAGCTTATTCAACAAGTTCTGTGGCTCCTGAGTAATCATAAAATAAAGGCTACAATTATCACAATGTGAAGTTTCCACAGATCAAAAATCTTGTTCCAAAAATGTATTTTTCCTTTTTGTTGCAGCAATTGCATTTAAGGATTAGAATTCAACAAAACTTCATGGATGTACAAACAAACCATGCCTGCACATAAGTAAATGATATATTGTATCCCAGGCATGAGCAAACTTAATCCCTCCAGGTGTTTTGGCCTTCAACTCCTACCAGCGGTTAGGAATTGTGAGACTTGGAGTCCAAAACACCTGGAGGCCCGAAGTTTGCTCATGCCTGTTCTATCCTCTTAAATAGATTATTACTTGCTGAAGCAATATTTTCTTTCTCAGAGAATTTCACCACTGAAAAGAACAAGAGACATGGAGATTGTCATGGAGAAAGATTATATGAAGTGTAAGGATTGTTCTCAAGGAAGTGGAGGACACGGAAGGACTTGTACTAATTCTGAAGATGTGGTGAGCTAGCAAAGTGTGTTGACGAATCCCAAACTGCATCAACCAGGAAATTGCTTTTTTCCACGAACGTGCTTCAGACACACACAGTACATTTCTCTTTGCTGTAATAAAACCCCACTGGAAAGCAACAGACATTGCTGCAGTTCCAAGGAGTAAATTCACTTAATGGAATTAAGAACATTTCTGGATTTCTTTGAGACTCACTTCAAAAGGGTAGATAATCATGTAGCACAGTCATTCCCATTAATCTTTGCACAAGGAAATCTAGCATTTTAATGGAAGGATTAGATTAAATTTCCCCTCGGATTATGTGAACTGACCTCTATATGTATATTGCCAAATATTGACATGTTATTCTGAAAATATTACAAATTAAAGGAAGGTGAGAACAGGAGAAAAAATGAACACAGGTTGCCCAAACCTCAGTAAGTTCTGAACAAGCAAGAAGGAGAAAAGGAGAAGATACATTCAAAAATATACATAAACCATCACTAGTAACTAACTAATGAAGGAAACCATGAGAGAAACTATTTAGACCATGGGTGTTGAATGTTATGCTTTTTTCATGTCAGAAACAATGAGAAACTGCAAGTCACTTCTGGTGTGAGAGAACTGGCCATCTGCAAGGACATTGCCCAGGGGATGCCCGGATGATTGATGTTTTACCATCCTGTGGGAGGTTTCTCTCATGTCCCTGCATGAGAAGCTAGAGCTCAACAGACGGAGCTTACTCTGCTCCCTGGATTCGAACCGCCAACCTGTGGGTCGACCTGTCCTGCCGGCATAAGGGTTTAACCCATTGCGCCACCAGGGGCTCCTACGCTAAAACTTCAGCAGACCACAGTTCAAATCAGTACGACAAACACACTAGGTGATCTCATGCATTTTCAGCCTTAAGAAAAAGGCAAAGGCAAATCTTATCTGGCCAAAAAAAAAACTACATCATAGGGTCACCATCAATTGGAGTCAACCTGAAGGCACATAACTCCAAAGAGAATCAAAGCAGCTTCCAACATGTTAAAATACAATATAAAATCAACAACATCAAAGGGACAAATATAAAACATTATAAGCAATCAATAAAACATAAATTAAACATTTAAAGCAACTGAAACTGAAACAACTGACTGGGATGCTAGCTGTGAGATTTGATCCATAAAACTAACATAAAGACAACCCAATTTTATTTATTATCTGCTTCTTCTTACAGCTTGACACAGAGAAAATGCATCACCATAAAATATATTCAATAAAACACATATATTAAAACACATTACTATAAAACACATATATTAAAATACATGGAACAAAGTAATACACATATTAATATAAATGATACAAAAGTAATAGAATGGAACAAATAATAATCTTCAACAATGTCTATGTTCTACACAACAGACAAATCCAACAAACACCCTATCCACAAAAAATGCAGACTAAAAGCAATGCCAGCCAGAAAAAGCCTCACCACTTAATCCTTCCTCTGACCTGCTGCGCCATATATGTGATCATCTTTGGATCTTCATAAGGATCACACCAATTCCATGCCAAGATTCATGCGGACATTACAGACTATAGCACAGATACTGTTCATAATAATTTTAGCATGTGAATAGTTTCTCCTGCTTCCTAGAGACAACCCTGTCACTGTTATGAACATTTTTATCAAGTCCTGTCCCTTGAATGTGCTAAGATAAATTATGGGCAGTCATACCTATTTGATTTTCCTGCTAGCTCCCATTTAGTGGCGGAACATAGACACTCTCCTTAAGAGAGAGCTTCATCTATTAAATTGATGTGACACTTGAACTGTTGTTAACTTTTCTCCCATTATTTTCATTAGTGCCTATCTTCAGCCTCTAAGTAGATTACCAAAGATTTGGTGTAAATGATTAAGTGGCTGTTTTGACCCAGACACTGCATATGTTGTAAAGTGTCCAAGCTTAGCCACCATACCTCTGCTCAGAAGAAGAACAGAAGTATAGTTGACAATATAGTAGAAAAAGTAAAAGAAAGACTGATCACAGCAGTCTATAGAAGACAGAAAGAACACTTTGTGGAGCACCACAGCCATCTCAAAGCTTCATTTGAACCTCCAAAATAAAAGGATAGCACTATAGTTTCCCTTTGTCACAACAGCTAGACATCTTTCAAAAAGATTTTTTAAAAACCTGGCACTCTTTGATGATCAAATTCTATAGCAAAAGCCTGACTTTGTGCTCCCACGATTTGCCTTTGGGGTTACAAAACACTCCTGGTAATGAAATACCAAGCCTAACACACATTAAAAACATTATTCCTTTCCCCGCCTAATGGCTCAGAACATTTTATTTTAGGGTGAAGGGTAAAAATGACAATTCCTTGACATTTGGCATATGAATAGCATTATAATTCAGAATGTTCTAATGGGAGAAAGGTACTTATTTGCAACAACAAATTAAGCATCATTTCTTAAAAGATGTTCACAGTCACAATGCCTCATGTTTATTTTCAAAAAAAAATCAGAACATTGTGACATAGATACATAACCAACAAGGTTGGGGAGATGGAGAAAGACATACCAATGATGCCGGATGAATTCATTTTTTACAAACTCCCAACAGATTATCAGGGTTTTTTTTGCAGTGATGATAAAAACAAAAGAAATTATAAACACCATGAAGTAATAATCTCATATGCATTTGCTTCAGTGGCTTTAAATAGATTTGCTTTATTTGTTGATTGATTGCATTGTTAAATTGTGAATGTTTTTGTCTTCCTCTGCAAATAATTCTGGAGATAACTACCATTATTTGCCTTTGTCAGATTGCTACATCATTACTTGCTTGCCGACAGCATATTGCACACAGTCTTCTACATGTGCAGACCAAAATTTAGATGGCAGAACATTCAGCAATATTGCAATATTAATTTATTTTCTACCTCATATATACTAAACAGTGATTCCCAACCTTTTTTTTGACCAGGAACCACTTGACCAGGTACCACTATGACCAAGGGCAACTCTCCAACATCAGTACCAAAAGGATTACGAATCAGTTTTTGGTCAACTTCAGATTCGGTTTGGTTATTTGGGGTGCTGATTCAGAAAATTGCATTGGATAGACCACATCAGCTCTAGTTTCTGATACAGAACACATGCCATCCAGCAGTCGCCATCTGCTCACCCACATGCAACCATACTTAATAAACTAGAGCTGATGTGGTCTATGCAATGCAATTTTCTGAATCAGCACCCCAAATAACTCCAGGAAAAGGCCTGAAAACAAAGACACCAAGGCTTCCAGGCGCCACATGTAATGGCTCCACTCATTGGGAGGAAGGAAGAGGAGAAGCAGCAGTCGGGAGGCTTGTTGTCACACCTTTCATGGGTAATCAGCCTCTCCCCTCCCAACATCCCTATTACCTTGTCACTATAAGAAGGTTTCGCGAGTCCAGTAGCTCTTGTTGCAGCGATGTTGTAATGATGACGCCATGGACCACTGGTGGTTGGGAACCAGTGTACTAAAACCTTCACACATGTTTGTCATTTAATTTCATCCATGTAGACTTTTCTACCTTTCCAATAATGGTTATAGCATGCAGGATTAACTACACAGTCACTGTTGTGTAATGGCTTGAGAGTTGGACAACAATTCTGGAGAGCAGGATTTGATTCCCTATTAAGTCATGGAATCCCACCTTGGGAAAGTCATAAACCCACAGTCCCAGAAAACTTGGTGTTAGGGTCAACCTAGGATTACCATAAATTGGAAATGACTTGAAAGTATACCAACAACAGCATTCCTTCTACTATTGCAGCACAATAAGAGTTTGGAGACTTCAGTTTCATTTGTTTTTTCTATACTGGTCAATGCCTCTTTTTTTGGGATGCTGGTGCTATTTTTATTTTTAAAATATGGTAAAATGTGTTATAAAAAGTAATAATGGAGAACAGTGGTACACGATCTATGGCCTTCCAGGTGTTTTGGACTTTTGCTCCCAGAATTCTTTAGCATTGGACAAGCTGCCTAGGGCTTCTGGGAGTTGGAGAGTCACAGATTGTTCACCACTAATGTAGGTTGAATGTGGTGGAGTGTAGCTTTATAGGCTTAGTCAGGAAGGAACTGGCAAACTCCCTCCGAGTATTCCTTGTCAAAGAAAACCCTGTGAAATTCACAAGGTTGCTGTAAATTGACATATGACTTGATGGTACACACACATACACTTGGAAATTTTCAAGATTATACATGTGACCTTCTGATTGACCTGTTAAAACCACTCTTCCCAACTCACACTAAGTACAATACAGTATGATCTCAGTATCTATGGAAAATACATTTCCAATCTTACCGAGGAACAGAAATTGTGATAGCAATTCCCATAGAAATTAATGATTTCCACCAGAAATGACCTGGAGGACCTTGAAAATTCTGAGATAGGACATTTTGTTAGATGTGGGTAGATGAAAATGTGGGTCTCAATCCCATTGATACTGGGGTCATACTATTAACATCTTTTAGTTTTCTTTGTTATATGTATACTGCCCCATGATCACTGTAATTTAAGAAGAATGACCTTAACTGAATGAGGAGAAGGTCCGAACTTGAATACTTAACATTTCCAAATAGGGTTGGAAACCCTGGACTATCACAACTGATCACTGTAGACCACCGTTTCCCAAACCTTGGTTTCCAGACAATGATGTGACTAAAACGCCAAGAAATCAGAATCACTACAGCTAATTCTGGGAGCTGTCCAATAATACCCGAGTCCCACAGATTGGAAACCACTACTATAGACAACATTGAGCTAACTAGAGCATCTATCTGTTTGGTATAAAACAATTTCCTAAATATTGGTGGTAAAACAAATGGTATTTCTTTAACAACATGCTTATTTTAATATTCATGTAATCGAACACATGTTTTTGTCTTCTTTTTTCACCCCTCTCTTTAGTTATATTGTAATTTATTTATTATGCCATAGGGCTACACTACATTTTTGCTATGGCTTTTTCGGTCTAATAAAAAATAATAAAGTGACAGCCATGCTGTGTTCAGTACATTATCTCTTGATTTAGCAGTCATTGTTAAACACTTGCTAAGCCAAATATGTAAAAATATTTCCTGGCTTCTCTGTCTTAGAAGACTTTAATACTTCTCTGAGGATTGAAGGAGCTCAGAACATAATTTCGCCATGCTTTTCACCCATAAAGAAATTAATTTCTTTTTTCATTTTCTCTCAAATGAAAGCCAAGATTCAAAAATGCCAAGAGCTAACTAGAACTAAAAAAACATTGTATTATATCAAATTCCACTTGATGAGCTTACATTTTTCCTCTAAACCTGCTAGCCTGTTGACATGGATTTACTAGTTCCACTTGGAGTTATTTTGAGGTCTTTTTGGAAAGGTCTTCCAAATCCAAGTTACTCCTGGATACTGGCACTCAAGCAGCATCTTCAAAACTTGCAATAATATACATTTTCTTCTTAATGACAAGTTCTTTCATACTACAAGGATTTATTTCTTGATACTTGAAATACACTTAAGCAGGAGGGTGCATATGTACTTCTATTAAAACACATATTTGAAAGCAAATATGTTTGTTGAGGAGAATAAAAAAACGCTAAGTGAGGGGACAAAACTTAAGAATAAGCTAAATGTCCAATGTTTTTAAAACTGTAATCCCAAACAAACTAATATAGAATTAAATCATATCAAAGTAAAGCAGGGAGAGATGCTTTTTCTTGTAAGCTAAGCACAAATTCATGTGAAGGAGGATGATTTACTTTTACAGTAACTGCAAAAAGGCATTAAAAGTAAATGTGGGGTAACAAAACAAAGAAATAAAGCTACAGTTACATGAGAATGGCTGCTCAAATTTCTACAGAGATGTTTGAAGGCAAAGAAACTGAAAGGTTTAGAAATCAGTGTGTAAAGTGTGACCACCAACTTCAAGTTGCCTGTTGACTTATGGCAAACCGTGAATTTCACAGGGTTTTCTTAAGCAGTACCTTCCTCTGCAATACAACCTACAGCACTGTGTATTCATTGCAGTGTCTCATCCAAGTAGTAACCAGGGATGTTGCTTAGCTTCTGAGATTGGACAGAATCTGGTGCCTTTAGGATGTCTTGACAATATATGTTCAGCAGTGGAACTCTCTGCCCCGGATTGTGGTGGAGGCTCCTTCTTTGGAGCCTTTTAAGCAGAGGCTAGATGGCCATCAGTCGGGGGTGCTTTGAATGTGATTTTCCTGCTTCTTGGCAGGGGGTTGGACTGGATGGCCCATGAGGTCTCTTCCAACTCTATGATTCTACATTACTTCAATCAAATAAAGCATTCCCAACAGATTGTGTGTGTGATCTATGGTTATATAGGCAACAGGATGCTTTGCTTCTTGTTATATGCATATAAAATTAATAGTAGCTTTCTTAATTAATATTATTTTTCACTTAGGAGGCCTTAACATCAGTATAGAAGAGAAAAAGTCAACATAAGTCTTAAGGCAGTCGTCTAAAGGTATGTGTGTTGATGGCATTATCTGCTTTCAGTGCAAGGAGCCACAGTGTGGTCACCATTTCCCATCTTCCAAAATCCTCCAAATCTGGCATTGCCGAGTGGAAGGAGAGAACAGCTGCCATCACAATAGCTACAACAAGAGTGGTTACTAGGGGAAAAGTAAAACGGGCTTTTATTTGAGAGCATTTGAAAAAGTCAAAGAAAGAATGGGAGGAAATGCTTCTGAAAAGTTTCAGTCCAGCTGAAAAGACAACAGAGAGGCTGCAGGGAATGCACCGCGGCTATGCATAGCTCTCATTTGACAGTATACAGGCTGCTCAATGCACAATAGACTATTTCATGTACAATACAGAAGGACCCATTGTCCATTCTAAATTAATATGTAATAGGAACATTCCTCTGCAAAACATGAAATGCCCCAGCAACAAAATTGCAGATTTTATTAAAATCAAACATCTCCTTTCCATATGTTTTGGTGTTGATTAAACAGGCTGTATCTGCACAGTTTTAAATAGGACACAGAAGCAGCCCCGAGAAAGAGGAATTTCTACATATATCCCAATACAGAGAGGCATTCCTATGTGTTAGTCAGAGACAATAATAGTCACAGTGGAGTTCATACTCTTTAGAAAGGGCTTTGACTTTAAAACATACACTTTGGCATATGTTTGATGTGGCTTTTTGTGTTTTTGGAATGCAGACAGAAGGGGAAAAAGAAAGTCTTAAAAGCTTTAAGACAAGTGAATGTCTGCATTTTTAGCAAAACAGAAGTTTTTACTAGACCCCTTTGCCCTATTAACTACACTAAGCACTTCCAATACATCATAAGTATTTCCTTTTCTTATATGAACTAAGGTTTTTATTGGTTGGTTTGCCCTAGAAAGTCAGATTTCCAAGTTGGAGGGTCCATGGGCTAGATGCCTGCAGTGGCAAGGATGAGAATAGCATCTGCATGCAGGGATTAGTTCCTCTATATTTGAAATGATGCAGGTACGCTTCTGCTTAGTTGGAGACAAAGAGTGCTTCTCTGCCAGACTTTTAATATTCAACTTTTGTATCTCAAACCTGGAATGTATCTAGTGTCTAGATACTGTTTCCTGGACCACTCAAGTGGACACATAGTTGCAAGGGGAGTGGGTGCCCAGGTTCCAACCAGCTGCAGGTGGTTCTTGCACTGGGCAAAGATTATCTCCATTTTAGGGCCCCTTTTCCTTGGAAATAATCCATCCAGGAATCAGCAATGGGAATCAGGATTAGATGGAGAGAGAATAAGAAAGGTAGAAGAGTCCACTACCTCTTTTCTTCGCGGGTCTTCAATTCCTTCCTAATATAGTATGCTGTTGAGGAGAGATATCACGCTTATTGATCCTGAAATGATGGCTTTCAGAGCAGAGCTTGGAAAGCAATTCTCTCAAATCTCCATCCAGCATTGTCGCTGCAGCCCAGATCTTTAAGTTTTCTGAGATACACTGCAAATCACTTTTGAAACTAGACCAAGGAACTCACATAGATTATTTCTTACTTGTTTTATATGTGTAGAGGATTCTGTATTGACAGCAGTTTAGAAACACATGCCTGAGTTCAGTTTCAGAAATACTATAGAATCATAGAATCATAGAGTTGGAAGAGACCTCATGGGACATCCAGTCCAACCCCCTGCCAAGGAGCAGGAATATTGCACTCAAAGCACCCCTGACAGGTGGCCATCTAGCCTCTGATGTGCAGTAAAATAAAATTTGAGCTTTGTCACATGGATGTCATTAAATATTTCCTTTCCCCCCTGTTTTCCGTTTCCCTGTTTTTGGTGATCTCAAGTCATCACAGGGATGTGGGCAGACTTGATGAAATATGTGTGACCACTTCTGGTTTGCTGTGGTCCCAGTGAAACATGGAGCACATTATCTTGAGAATCGTTACAGGGGCTTATTTCCCCATGGTGGTAAGCCATCATTATATTAGCACCAGATGGCATGACATCAATGGGTGTTTCTCCAGTTGTGTTTGCTGTTGGAAGGATTACACTAAACCTGGATTTGAGGATCACTGTGACATCCCAAAATGCACATCTCAGAACCAAGACATTTTCCAGCATGTTAGACAGCATCAATTAGAGATATTAATTAGATGCATTTATACACACTCAAATCTCAGCACAAAGCAACATGGAATTGATGGCTTTCAGACCCAGTTCTTTGACACGAATGAGCTCAAGGTAGATCAGCATTGGTGGACTCTACTCAAGCACTGAAAAGTCCACATGCAGTGTGTGCAGCAAATGCCAAGACTATCCAATGCAATGAAGCAAAATCAGTGGTTTCAAAGTATAATACTTAGAAGCCCAGGCTCTTATCTGAGATTCTTCAGTTAGAGATGATCAATAGAAAGGACCTTTCCTTGAAAGTTAACATGTCCACCATTAAAAATCCTATTTTCTGGGATTTATTTAGATTTATTCATATTTATATGTTGACTTTCCACATTGAGAGCAACACTGAATGAACTGGCTCCAACAAACATATGAACTGGCTGTAATGTTCAGCCTACATAACTATCACCTGTATATCCATTTCCTTAGGCACATTCTAGACCCCAGAATGCCTTCCATGGCAGATAAGCCAACATTCCTCAAAGGGCAAATCAAAGAAAAGCGGGATCCCTGAAGGAAGTTAAAAATGCCATAATACACCACAACTTTACATCATCTTCAAAGTCTGATATACCAGTGCAAATATTTACACTGAAATGAGAACACTAATCAAAATGTAAGCCTAAAGGTATCACAGTTATAATTGGTATTTGTTTTCTGTACACCAAGGAATTCAACAGTCATTTACTCTCTTTTCAAAAATATGAATTCTTCATATATGGAACTCATGTTTGATTTGTACAAACACCTTAAAATTCCATTTCTAGTATACTAAGTGTGCAGATAAGGATAAAGCGCAATGCTTTGAAATATAAGGCAGAGCCTTGTGGAACATTAAGCAGTGCATAACGGCATCAAATTTCACTGACCGCAGTCAACTTTTCTAGAAAATCCACATACAGCCTTAGCAGCAAAACTTCCGAGAAGAGGAACTATATAGTAGCTGCAGATCTGTTTGATCACAATCCAAGAGGTACTTTAAGCTTTGCGGCCTTGTCTATGTGGAAAGGCATTTAAGAAGGGGAAAACCCGAGCAGGTCCTCCCATGCAAACTACCCATTCATTTCAAAAATATGTGCCTGTGTTGGGGCAATATACATCCTAAAACTCACAGGGCATCCTGATCCTCATGGAGCGACATAAACACTTGTATTTTGGTCTTTCTTCAAGATATTATACTTGACACAGCAAAATGACATTCTCAACCCATCTAGTATCCCTCTACTCCAGTGGTTCTCAACCTTCCTAATGCTGTGACCCCTTAATAGAGTTCCTCATGTTGTGGTGACACCCCAACCATAAATCATTTTTGTTGCTACTTCATAACTGTAATTTTGCTATTCTTGTGAATTTTGATGTGAATATCTGATATGCAGGATGTGTTTTCATTCACTGGACCAAATTTGGCACAAATACCAGATACACCCAAATTTGAATACTCCTGGAGTTGGAGGAAGGATTGATTTTGTCATTTGGAAGTTGTAATTCCTGGGATTTATAGTTAACCTACAATCAAAGAGCATTCTGAACTCCACCAATGATGGAATTGAACCAAAGTTGGCACACAGAACTCCCATGACCAACAGAAAATACTGGAAGGGTTTGGTGGGCACTGATCTTGAGTTTTGGACTTGTAGTTCACCTACATCCAGAGAGCACTGGACTCAAACAATGATGGATGTGGGCCAAACTTGACACAAATACTCAATATGCCCAAATGTGAACATTGGTGGAGTTTGTGGAAAAAAGATCTTGACATTTGAGAGTTGTTGTTGCTGATAACTGTAGTTCACCTAAAATCAAAGAGCATTCTGAACCCCACCAACAATGGAATTGGGCCAAACTTCCCACACAGAACCTTCATGACCAACAGACAATACTGTGTTTTCTGGTGGATTCTGGCAACCCTTTGACACCCCCTCATGACCCCCCCCCCCAAAGTGTCCCGACCCCAGGTTGAGAAACACTGCTCTACTCCTCATCTGACAACAATTTGTAGAAGATTGGCAAGTATTTCTCTTGTGTCTATCAATTTGGCAATTGGATAAAGAAATAGTAACTACCCAAGGATATAGTAGCCATATGAACTGGCTCCAACAAACTGTTCATCAAATCTAAGCCAGTTGTAATGGATTAATACTTCTAAAGAAAACATACAAACTCAAACCAAGGCAAATTTTAATGAGCCTGGAGCAAAGTGGAAGGCAGAACAAATTGATCCAGTGTCAAAGGTTCTTTAGATTTGCATATTGCTCTGTTAACAACCTTGAAGGAAAATGCCTCCATTCCTTGCATGAGAAGTGAAACTTGGGGATATTTTAGCCAACTTCTTCCTGCTGTTTGGTATTTTAAAAACTCCGAAAATGGCCACTACAAATGTAAATAAACAGACTTGTGTTTGTGGCTTTGTGTGTTTCCCCACAAAGCATCTGGAAAGAACTCATTTATCAAACCAATTTGGAATGGTGTTGTTTTTCTGTTAAGTTTATTGTATTTACATTTTCAAATTTTATTTAAAAGCATCAGGCTTTGATCAAACTCTGAAGGCACTCTGGCTCAAAACAGATTGGTTTTAGTGAAGATGATGCAACTCAAAACAAGAATGTTGAAATTGTCTGTGAGCCCAAAAATGACATCAGGATACAGAAGACCAGAGCCAAGGCTAAACACTGCATGAACATCCAGGGCAGGGAATGAGAAATCCGTCAAGTCTGCAAAATAGCTTGAGAGAAAAGGCAATTTTTATTTCCTGCAAGTTCTTTAGAACCATGACTATCAAGATTCATTTTTCCTTCTATCCTTGGATCTTCCTCAATGGTAGATGAATTGAAATAGGATGGATGAGACTTGTAATTTTGACTAAAATCAAAATAAAGAATGTTAGAAGAATTATATTACACAGAGCTTAGGATTTGGGGACTACAACTGCCCAAATCCCATACAAGTGGTCACGTCTTATCTGGTTGAGTGACAACCTTTCTTTCTCATGTCAATTTTACATTGATTTCAGTGGATCCACTATCAATATGACTAAACTTGGATAGAACCCACACTCTTCAATGCAGAGGTAAATATTATAATCTAAATGCAGTGTTCAAACTGTTACTTTAAAATCAGCACATTTTGATGTGAAGATCTATCTGATTAAACACACACACACAATTTCATCCTCTATAAAAATGAAAATGAAGGATTAAATGTTTTCATCCTCTAAAGGAGCCACAGTGGCACAATGGGTTAAACCCTTGTGCCAACTGAACTGCTGACCTGAAGGTTGGCAGTTTGAATCCACAAGATGGGGTGAGCTCTCATCTGTCAGCCTCAGCTTCCCATGCAGGGACATGAGAGAAGCTTCCCACAGGGTGGTAACACATCTGGGCGTCCCCTGGGCAACGTCCTTGCAGACAGCCAGTTACCTCATACCAGAAGTGACGTGCAGTATGTTCTCAAGTCTGACACTATTTTAAAAAATCCACTATAAGCCGCAGAGTTTCTTCCCACTTCTACCAATTCATAACTGAACATCAGAAATTTGGGGAATTACATTAAAGAAGAGACAGTGTTTATTACATTGTAAGCATATCTTATGCTGCCTTCAATATCCTAAAGGACTCCTAAGCATAGCTTTGTCAATTTTGCAAATGTAGGCAATATGCATGTTTACATAATTGATTAATCAATTAACAATTAAAGGCAGGCAGTTAATCAAGTAAAAAAATCTTTAATTGGCCACTAAGCTTCATGCAATCCTATTTTCCAAGCTAGTCTAGAATGGATGGTGTCCTTTGCTGCACAGTCCTGTGTCCTTTTATTCAGTCCCATTGTGCTCAATTGGTTTTCTCCCAAGAATTTTGAAGCTTCAAATTGTTGTATCATGCAGAAAACGCCTTTCAATGTAAGGGACAATAAAATATATTTGTAAAAGAGTCTCCCAAACCCACAGCCCTCCACATGTGTTAACTTCAGGCATGGGCAAACTTGGGCCCTCCTTCCAGGTGTTTTGTATTTCAACTCCCATAATTCCTAATGGCCTCAAGCCCTTTCCTTTTCACTTAAGCGGCAGAGGAGGAAAAGGAAGACGCCTGAGGCTGTCAGGAATTGAGGGAGTTGAAGTCCAAAACACCTGGAAGGAGGGCCCAAGTTTGCCCATGCCTGGTGTAAAGTCCTTCGTTCACATACTGGTGGCAAGGGATGATGAATGTTTTCACCTCATTCATCTGGAGGCCACGTTGGGAAGGATAATGC
Organism: Anolis sagrei; assembly: GCF_037176765.1. NCBI lineage: Eukaryota > Metazoa > Chordata > Lepidosauria > Squamata > Anolidae > Anolis > Anolis sagrei. Next base: position 117,392,347 of record NC_090026.1, on the reverse strand, counting down.
TTTCTTCATTTTCATACCAGTGGCTGGAACCAAAGTCAAAATGTGAAGTCCTTCATTCAAATGCTTATTAACTCTCAGTCTATGGACCAGTCAATACTTGTCTCTTAACTTGTTGCCCGTGTTGCCCCATGACAGAGATCAGTCCCATTTTTCTCCCATTCAGGTCTTCAAAATTTCTTTAAGATGGAAGAGCCTTTATTTGTTTTTGTTTTTTTAAACCATTGGCCTACCATACAGAACAATTCTAAGTTACCAACTTTTAATGGTAAATATAGTACATGTACTATCTCACTTATTCATGGTAAATATGGTACATGTACTATCTCACTTATTCAGTATCATGTCAAGAACAAGAATAAACTCTCTTTTGGTAGTATTGGCTGTTGGCTGAGCATGGTAAAGGTACTTCATTGACAATGCATTCTAAGTAATTTCTTCTTACACTTATCCATCAATATCTTCCCTAAATCAGGGGAAAACATCTACAACAAAGTGGTGTCAGATTGTATATATTCTTGCCATTCATTCAAAATATTTCTTACGATTTTTAAAATTAAAACTGGAGCTCAGTTAAGATTGACAGGAGCCGCGGTGGCGCAATGGGTTAAACCCTTGTGCCGTCTGAACCGCTGACCTGAAGGTCAGTGGTATGAATCCACAAGATGGGGTGAGCTCCTGTCTGTCAGCTCCAGCTTCCCATGTGCAGACATGAAAGAAGCCTCCCACAGGTTGGTAACACATCCAGGTGTCCCCTGAGCAATATCTCTGCAGACAGCCAATTCTCTCACACCAGAAGCGACTTGCAGTTTCTTAAGTTACTTCTGACACAAAAAATAAGTTAAGAACAATGCATTGTAGAAGAGGATGTGCTGCTGTAAAAAAACTGCTTTGCATGCTGTTCCCCGAGACAGATCCTCCCCTAGTTTCTATGCCCTGTTGTAACTGTCCAATTTTATGTGTTTGACTATCCCAAATCACATCACTGGCTGCCACTTCTGGGTGTGGTGAAATACACAATCTTGCAACATCTTAACATGGGATGTAAGAGACATATGCCATTTTTAGTGGCAGATGCAGACCTTCCCATAATTAGATACAATTTAAATTAAATTATCATCTGGAGTTGGATATTTCTGCTCACAAAGATCATGGACAAGATTCAAGTAAATCTTTCAAACAAAAATGAAGAGATTGGCCTTTGTCTTACTTCATTCTCGGCAGTAAATTTAAGTACGGAAAAGCACAGTGTGTATAGAAATGTACAGAGTTTCAAAAGCTGAAACATGACTCCCATAATAAATGTAGGTACATATGCAGCTGCCTATCTGTGAAAAGAGCTGCGTCTTCAGATACCATTTCCTAAAGAGGGAAATCTTAACCCTTCAAATAATGCAATGTGATGTCTATTTAAATCTTCAAGAAAGATGGGTAACCAGTAAAGCAGTGTTTCTCAACCTGGGGGTCAGGACCCCTGGAGGGGTCGTGAGGGGGTGTCAGAGGGGTCACCAAAGACCATCCAAAAACAGTATTTTCTGTTGGTCATGGGGGTTTTGTGTGGGAAGTTTGGCCCAATTCTAACCTTGGTGAGGTTCAGAATGTTCTTTGATTGTAGGTGAACAATAAATCCCAGCAACTACAACTCCCAAATGCCAAGTCTATTTTCCCTACACTCCACCAAAGTTTACATTTGGACATATTGATTTTCATGCCAAGTTTGGTCCAGATCCATCATTGTTTTGAGTCCACAGTGCTCTTGGGATTTAGATGAACTACAACTTCAAAACTCAAAGTCAATGCCCACCAAACCTTTCGAGTATTTTCTGTTGGTCATGGGAGTTCTGTGTGCCACGTTTGGTTCAATTCTATCATTGGTGGAGTTCAAAATGCTCTTTGATTGCAAATGAACTATAAATTCCAGCAACTACAACTCCCAAATGATGGAATCAATCCCCCCCCCCAATCCCACTAGTGTTCGAATTTGGGCGTATCGGGTCTTTGTGCCAAATTTGGTCCAGTGAATGAAAATACATCCTGCATAAAAGTAGCAAAATTACAGTTGTGAAGTAGCAATGAAAATAATGTTATGGTTGGAGAACACCACCACATGAGGAACTCTATTAAGGGGTCGTGGTACTTGGGAGGTTGAGAACCACTGCAGTAAAGCAAGGATGTCAAAGCTCATGTTGTAATATATCAGTTAGTGTTTTCACTTTGAAATCACCAAGTAACACAGTTATACTGCTGAAATAGATTCATAAGTTGTTGGTTTAACCTAGGCATGGACAAACATTGGCCCTCTGAGTGTTTTGGACTTCAACTCCCACAATTCCGAATTGTGGGAGTTGAAGTCCAAAACACCCAGAGGGCCAATGTTTGCCCATGCCTGGGTTAACCCATGTTGAGATGATCAGTGCAATTTGCTGGGCAACTTGCTTCTTATCATCCAATTAACTGACTTCAGACAGTTGTTTTTGCTTCAGTAGCGGCTCTTATCTTTAATTACATTTTATTCATTGCAATAACACTTACTCAGCACAGTCAAATGCAAGTGAAAAGAGCAAGAGAGAGAGAGAGAAATGACATCTACTAGATTTATAGCCCACTGTTATCAGCTCATTAATTCAGTATCCAGCCTCCTAGTCTATTGCGACATATTCCATGTCTGTTCCATGTATGCTTCATAATGCTCCACAACTTAAATCTTTCATAGCTAGCAGCATGGAGATTTTAAACTTATACAATATACAATGACATTACACTGATAGAGAATTTGTCCTCATAACTGGTCCCTATTTTAGCAAAGATCTCTCAATACAAATACATTTTCCAAGCATCAAAAGCAACTCAATTAATAATGCAGGTTTTGTTTTTGCTGCAATACTGTAACATTATGCAAAATCAGGCTTACCCAAATCTTAACTCAATACTCTGAACTGTAATTCAATTGCAGGCAATCACATGAATATAGCACTAGTTTAAAAAACTAATGGTATCCTTCCTCAATGCTGGGCCATTATGCAAATAAGGCACTTCTCTGGAGTTAAAAATACTTAAATTGACAAATGATCCTGATTCCCTGCCTCCCCACCTCTCTCCCTTCACCTTGATAAACTGAGTCACAGGAAGGGAGGCAGAAGCGAGCGGTTCCTCACCACTTTCATAGCAGGTGCCCTCATGAATATGCAAAGATGATAGGAAGATATAGTTCACAGTCTGTACTTTATATCTGGAACAATGCAAAGCAGCTCTCATCAGCCAGAAATTAATGAAGTAATGTTGAACTGCAAAGCTGCTCTTTAGGATTACAGACTATGTACGTTGGTTATTCATAAGGGGAGGTTTTAGTCTACATGACTAAATAATGTTTCTCATTAATAATTGACATCAGCACTGAGACACTAAGGGACAGAGCAGTATAGTGGTTAGAGTCCTGAGTGCAGGCAAGGAGAAATCAGAGTCCAGTTCCCAGGTGAGTTATAGAATCTGCTGGGTTGTTTTAGATAACTTGCTGTATCTCAACCTGTATCTCAATAAACTGTATTTCAACAAACCTTACAAGACTGTTGGACAATTCTTTCACACACACACATTCATAGTCACGACATTCTAAAAGACGAGACAGAAACATAACTAACAATAAATGACTAACAATCTTCTCCAAAGTGTAGCCCTGAGGAATAAAGAGAATAAGCAACATCTACTTTCCTCTCGGGATCCTTAAGTTTTTAATAGTTGCTACCTGTCAAGAATCTATCAAAGGACGCCTTTCCATCAACACATTTTTAACTTTGAATATATTTTAATGGGTTGCTGTGAGTTTTCTGGGCTGTATGGTCATGTTTCAGAAGCATTCTCTCCTGACGTTTCACCCACATCTACGTCAGGCAACCTTAGAGGTTGTGAGGTCTGTTAGAATCTAGGCAAATGAGGTTCATATAGGGTTGTTGTAGGTTTTTTCGGGCTATATGGCCATGGTCTAGAGGCATTCTCTCCTGACGTTTCGCCTGCATCTATGGCAAGCATCCTCTGAGGATGCTTGCCATAGATGCAGGCGAAACGTCAGGAGAGAATGCCTCTAAACCATGGCCATATAGCCCGAAAAAACCAACAACAACCCAGTGATTCCGGCCATGAAAGCCTTCGACAATACATTGAGATTTATATATTTGTAGAATGTCCAGAGTGGGAGAAAGGACTCTTGTTTGAGGCAAGCATGAATGTTGCAATTGGTCACCTTGGTTGGCATGGAATAGCTTTGCAGTTTCAAAGCCTAGCTGCTTCCTGCTTGCAGAAATCCTTTGTTGGAAGGTGTTAACTGACCCTGATGGTTTATGTCTGGAATTCTCTTGATTTGGGAGTGTACTTCTTTATTACTATCCTGGTTTTAGAGATTTTTAATACTGGTAGCCAGATTTTGTTCATTTTTATGGTTTCCTCCCTTCTGTTGAAATTGTCCACATGTCTGCAGAATTCAGTGGCTTCTCTGTGTAATCTGACATGGTGGTTCTTAGAGTGGTCCAGCATTTTTGTGTTCGCAAATAATATGCTGTGCCGAGATTGGTTCATCAGGTGCTCTGCTATGGTTGAATTCTCTGGTTGAATTAGTCTGCAGTGCCTTTCATGTTCTTTGATCAGTGTTTGGTTGTCCATTTCTAGACTTGTGGATGTTGCTTTTGGCATGGAGTTTCCCAGTTTCAGGGAGAAAGACAAGGTAGCTACTTTTCACCATATCTGATTACATGTAAAGTAGCAGCAATGAATGAAGGTGAAGCCATGGCATCTTCAGCAAAGATTTCTTGCTGGCTTCTCTGCACATTTCTCTACCTAGTGCCAAAATACACAATCAAGACCTAGTTTGCCAAAGCATTTGGGAGAGCACGGCAAATAAACAAAGTAGGTCTTAGGGCATGCACCCTCTTTTCCTCTTGGAGGAAGAGGAATCGCAGGATCATAGTCTAGAATGTATGTCGATATGTTTTTTTCCCGAATGTGTTAGATTTTGAATGCTAACCTTTCAGTGTAGCTAATGCATAACACATATATAATGCTTAATGACATCAGGGGCTACACCTATAATATCACCAACACCTCTCTCCAATGACATCACTATGGTTCATCACAATATATCATACTTTTGGCCCTGAAATCTTCTTTGGCTTGGCAACTCTATTTCATATTTTTGAAATAGTTAAAATAGCCTCCAAACTACTTGTACCCAGATGAACTTCCAACCCTCAGGCCATTTTTATAGGAATGGGTACTCTGTGATGATGTACCTCATTGGAACAAATTGAAGGTAGACCTGTGCCTTATGTACAGGTGAAACGTTGTGTCACTGTCAGATCCAGCATTCTTCACCAATGGTTATGCTGGCTAGGGGCTGATGGGAGCTGCAGCAACATAGACAGAGAGGCATAGAAAAACCTCTCCAAAACTATTGTGCCTCATGCAATCATATCTTTCCGATCACAGCCAAGACACAGACCATGAAAGGTAATGATGACTGCATTTTCCATTTCCAGCCTACCTTGTCTGTTTTTTAAAAGCATCACATTCTGGAAACACGAAAAGCAAACTGGAGGAGAACACTTTCCCTCTGGATATATGTCAGGAGGACCAGTGAAATGCAACAGATTTCATACTTTATTTTGATTGTAATAGGCTGTCTTAAGAAACCAGCTCTGGGTGGGGGGGTGGAGAGGCAAAATCTTACTTAAGCTGATCTGTAATATAAGCAATAAATCAGGAGTTTGACATCTCATTAATACTATTTTTTTCCACTGGTAGCCTGGGGAGCCTCAATGTCTCTACACCCCACTACTTGGATTCATTGTAAAACATATATACTGACACAATATTATTCAGATTTCTTTTTTATATATATATCGTCCTTCCCTCCACCCTATTTTTGCCAGAATACTATGCAACCTCTAGCTATGAATATTTGAAAAATTCTGCAAGGCCAAAACTCTTTCGACACAAGTAGATTTGCCCCAGCAGAAAGTATGAAGAATCACAGCAAAACAGCTAACATTCGGCAAAACTATATATGGGGCATATAGGGTTTCCTGTCACTTTAAAGAGTTGTGCATCAGTGGGGGAGATCCACAGATGTTGCTTCTTCCATAATTGCAGATGGAGAGATTCTCCTCTGTGACTCCTAAAACTGCAGAATTCCATTTAGAGTCTAGCAGAAGATCTATCCTATGGGGTTGGTTGTTGCGAACTCTATTTTTATAAATAGGGATGATGATGATTACTATTATTATTCTGCTTCCCTCCCCCCACCAAGATTGGGATTCGAATCAGCTCACAATTTAAAAGAACAATACAACTGAAAACATACAAAATATTAAAATAGAATTGAACTAATTATAATAGTAAAGCAATTCATACCTAAATAAAATAAAATGCAATTAAAAAGGATTAGAAGCGCTATAAAACATTCAATTAAAACAATACAGCACTGTGAAGGTGATTGTTAAAGTGATAAGAATAATCTCTGGATGGGGGTGGCGATGGCTCTTGATGGCTTTTTTATGCGGCGGCAAAAATAGCCAATGGGATTTTGGCCGGCATAAATAGAAGTATAGTGTCTAGATCCAGGGAAGTCAGGCTATCCCTCTATTCTGCCTTGGCCAGATCATACCTGGAATACTGTGTCCAATTCTGGACACCACAATTGAAGGGAGATGTTGACTCTAAGCTGGAATCTGTCCAGAGGAGGGCGACTCAAATGATCATGGGTCTGGAGAACAAGCCCTATGAGGAGCTGATTAAAGGGTTCAGCATGTTTAGCCTGCAGAAAAGAAGGCTGAGAGGAGACATGATAGCCACGTGTGTGAGGGGAGGTCATGGGGAGGAGGGAGCAAGCTTGTTTTCCAGTACCCTTGAGACCAGGACATGGAAGAATTGTTTCAAACTACAGGAAAGGAGATTCCACCTAAACATAAGGAAAAACTGTGAGAGTTGTTCAGCAGTGGAACTCTCTGCCCTGCAGTGTGGTGGAGGCTCTTTCTTTGGAGGCTTTTAAACAGAGGCTGGATGGCTATCTGTTGGGGGTGCTTTGAATGCAATTTTCCTGCTTCTTGGCAGGGAGTTGGATTGGATGGCCCATGAGGTCTCTTCCAATTCTATGATTCTATGATCCAGAATTTCTATGAGATGGCATTTGACTATGGCTCACTCAGCTGCTCTCTGCAATCCATACCAGATCATCTCTGCATCTATGGCATGAGAGTAAATAAAAAGGTAGAGCACAATTGTTGTAGAAAACCTTCTAAAGAAATGATAATTTGCCTTCCTGATGCCACAGGCAAAAGGACAATTGATAAAAAAAATATGGAAACTGCAATCAGAAACAGCTGGATGACCAAAGTTTCCACATTTCTGACACTATTCTCCTGCAAATATTGGATTTTCCTGCAATCTTTTGACGAATTCTGATATAATTAGAGTTATTATTTCATTTTCTGGCAGGGATCTCACATGATTCCTGCCTGTCAGGGCAGGTTTTAGAGCAGGTGAAGCTTTTCTCTAAGTGAGGCAGCTTCAACATCTGCCACTCAAGCAGCTATTAATAGACATGGGAACCCTCCTGCCCAGATATAATAAATTCATGATTATAAACCAGAGTTTCCAATGAAAGCAAGAAAAAGGAATGGCCTTACTGGCCTCCGTGCCTTTAAGGTATGCTCGCTCTGCAAAGATCTGAAGGTGACACTTTTCATGTCACCGAGATAAAACCAGACCCACAAAACTGCTGGGTTTTCAGATTTTCAAAGGGAGAGCAATACGTTATTCCTTGCTCCTGGTAGCCTTTGGTGCAGTGTTAGATTCCAGCTTAACATTCAGCCTGAATGCGTATATCGCAGCAATGAAAAAGCAGACTTGTGGCTTTGTGACATTTTAGTTGGTCTCTATTAAGAAATTATTCTTTTGTTACTTTTGGATTATCACCGGCTAATTGCTGCACAGGTCAAAGAGCTGTTAAAGAGAGAAAAGAACAGAGGATCATTTTTTTTAACCCATAGATATAGTAATATGTATGCAAGAAAGCACTCTACAGTCTGGACAGGTGAGGAACTGGTTAATTCCCAGCCAGGGAATGTTTGGATGCAAGCTGAGGCCAAGGCAGCTGAGAGGCCTAATTGACAATCAGCTTGAGCTGGGCTTCAGCCAGGTACAGATAAAGGAAGCTGGGCACGGTCCAAAAGGGGGGTTTTAGGGGAGAATCAAAGGAGAGGAGGCCAAAGAAGAACAGGAAAGAAGACCCAATGAGGTTCCTTAGGAGGTAAAACAGCCATCTTTCAGTAATGACATTCCACTATAAGACTTTGTACAGGAATGATGAATACATTTCACTGGCCAACATACATTTCGATGTCTCAAATCTCAGATCTCTTTCTTTAACCTGCTGATTCAAAAAATGGCACCAGTTTTCCCCTATCAGCTCTAGTTTTTGAAATACAGCTCATATGTCCTATACCACTCTTCATGATACTCACCCAATTAAAAAATCAAGGTATTTTAATGGAGTGTCTTTTAATATCTTTTAAACACAAAGGAACCATATTAAAAATTGAAAGAAAAGTGAGCTACATGAAAATCTACTTATTTCATACCAAAACCACAGATTTATGACACAAATCTAAGAAATTAGAGCTGCTGCGGTCTATTTTGATGCAATGTTTCAAATCAGCACCCCAAATAACCCCAAGAACAGGACTAAAAACCAAGACACCAATATATATATATATATATATATATATATATATATATATATATATTGGGCTGTGTTATTAAAATAGGTTTTAAAAAAGGTAAAGATTGTCTGCTGACATTAAGTCCAGTCGTGTCCAACTCTGGGGGGTGGTACTCATCTCCATTTCTAAGCTGAAGAGCCGGTGTTGTCCATAGACACCTCCAAGGTCATGTGGCCGGCATGACTGCATGGAGCGCTGTTACCTTCCTGCCAGAGCAGTACCTATTGATCTACTCACATTTGCATGTTTCGAACTGATAGGTTGGCAGAAGCTGGGGCTGACAGCTGAAGCTCATGCCACTCCCCGGATTCAAACCTGAGACCTTTCAGTCAACAAGCTCATCAGCTCAGTGGTTTAACCCACTGTGCCACCAGGGCTTCATGTTATTAAAATACAAATACATCTTCACAGAGAATCAGATTTTTTTATTCTCTGTGAGCACACAGAGAGTATTTGCTTATATGTCTTGTCTATCAAACAAGACATATAAGCAAATACTCACTGAAACAAGAGAAGGACACAAGCAAACAAGTCACAGAACAAAAATGCTTCCAAAATGCAGAGGGGGAGGAAAAGCAAAGCTCTTATCTCCTTGCATCTGATGCCCTCTTAGCTGAGGTTTGTTCTACTAATCCCACCCATTTAAGGATAAGCAGTGGAGCAAGAGATTGCCAAACAGACTAATATTACTATGTACCTTCTAGGAAGGATTCAACTGTTTACCTGTTTACAGCAGGAATCAGTATTCTTAGGGACATCAATAATGGCAGACTCCCTTGTTATACAAAAAAATTTGCACAGAATACTAGGTCACTGTTCTCAATTGCAGACAGCCACACATTCCAATTCACAAATGACAACTCAGTGCAAATTTGTGTGTTGTAGGCTCCCCAATATATGGCTCATGTTACGGGCAGAGAACCTCATCAAGCCTGGGATCAAAGGTGACTCTTCTGCAATTCCTTCAAATGGCCACATCCTTTTCTCCATGTCTGGTGGTTTCCCAGCTTTTATACAGCCTTATTTGCATAAGTTTGGTTTACTGCAGTGTGTTCTGCATGGGCCTGTCTTTAATGAGTGCTTTAAAACTTCAATAGGCACAAAGAATTGTAGCCAGATTCACTGCAACTGATGGACCACACAACTCCCTTGTTCCAACAGCTTCAATTGCTGCCTCTCTCCTTCCAGAGCTCAAAGTATTGCTCATCGTCAATAAAGCCCTATAAAGTCCAAGCAATGTAACCAGCCATATCTCTCCATATGAATTTGCCTAGGTCCATAGATCATCAGTTAATACTTTTCTCTGAGTCTCATCATAGGTAAATCTGCCTATGTCTGCTCTACATTACAAGAGGTTTCATAACACATTTCCTTATCTCACTGAATAGTAGCCTTTTAGAAATGAACAGATACTGAATTTTCTCAGTCCCCTTTCCCTTAACCAGCAGCCAGTTCTAAACAAGCAATATGAGTAAGCACATCAGATCCAAGAACTACTTCATCACCCCATGGATATTTTCTCTCTCTTCCCCAACACTTGGACACGGTGGTGTGAATTGTTCCACTGAATTACGTTATGCTAAATTGGTGATTTTTCAAAAAGCTCTATTGTTGGTGGTTGGGATGATGCATTCACTTTCATGTTATTACCTGATTCTGCTCTCTGTAAGTGATGGGCATACATTCATGAACTGGTTTTAATTGATCTCCTTAAAAAGTCTACATTGCAGCACACAGATCTAGATCAAACACAAAACACCATCAGAGGAATAGAAGCAACCTTTATTATTTTACTAGGACACCTTTATTTTTTATTGTTGTTCTTTCAAGTTGTTTCCAACTTGTGGCAACCCTAAGACAAACCTTCAAATGAGTTTTCTTGGCAAAATTAGTGCAGAGATAGTTTGCCATTGCCTTCCTCTGAGTCTGGGAGAACGTGATTGGCTCAAAGTCACCCAGTGGGTTTCTATGGCCAAGCAGGGATGCCAACCCTGATCTCCAGGACTGTAGTCCATCTTTCAAACCACTACACAATTCCGATTCTGTTTTATTTCCCGTTAAACCATATTTGATAAGCTGTTACTACTAGAAACTGAAACAAACAGCTTGGCTTACACTAGAACTTTAAAGAAATTAAAAGTTAAAGCTCACCAACTTCTGATCTCCCCAGATCTTCTGGGGAGGCCCTGCTCTCAGCCCCATCTCCTTCGCAGGTGTGGTTGGTAGGGACGAGAGACAGGGCCTTCTCAGTGGTGGCCCCTTGGTTAGGGAATTTCCTCTTGAGTGAAATCAGAACAACCCCCTACCTCCTGACCTTCAGGAAAGTTAAAAACATGGATGTGGGACCAAGCATTCAGTTAGTAACAGTGCAATAAAAGAACACATAATAGCGCAATCACAATTTGGAATGGCCTTGGACTACAATATTGGATTGCATGATTTTAAATAAGTGGTTTTAATGTTTGATATGTTTTTAGTGATTGTTTTAATGTATATGTTTATTTTACTTGATGTATGTTCATGTGGCATCAAATCGCTGCCTATGTATGTGAGCAGCTCTGAGTTCCCTAAGGAGTGAGAAGGGAGGGAGGAGGGCATAAATATGATAAATAATAAATAAATAAACTGCTGGGCTTCTTTAAATTTAGGAGCAATCTTCCACCCTAATACTTGTTATGGGACAGAACTAACCACAGCGAGGAAAATGTTAGTAACACTGTGAGAATGCAAAGGCAGCTGTATTGTAATTGAGAGGCTATCTTACAAAATGTTCAGCCTTCAAGTTGGCAAACACCCACAGCAACAAAACGAAACAAATGAGTGTCCACCTAAAACAGCAGGGGAAAAACATGCTGCTCTCCAAGACACTATAAGTAACGCCAATTGATTCTGAGAGCTGCAACACCAGATGATTTGGAGTTTAGTTCCCATCATTCTTGATTATTTGCAATGATGGATTAGGCTGATAGAAATTGGAGTCCAAAGCATCTGAAGGATTCCAGTTTGGAGAGAGCTAAGTCAAAGCAATGCAAGCTTGTTTTTATTCCAGGAACAGTCTTCCCAATTTTGCTTTTTCCATTCTCTTAGTCATTTACAAGAAACGGAACAGCTTGTTGAAGCAGTGTCTCTCTGGGGGTGAATGTGTCTTAACCCTCAAACAAATTCAACCTCGACTGATGTTGACTGACAAGCCATGATTAAGCTATGTAGAGACCTCTCAAAACAAGAGACATATGGGACTAAAAGAGGGATGAAATTGTTAAGGTTGTGCTGTGAGGTGAATTTCATACATGTTTGGAAGGCCTCAAAACTCCCAACCCTAATCTGAAAACAATAAGAGTATTAAGTGGCATTGTCACTTTATAACATTCTAAGTGATCTGGAGAACAAGAGCCAACAAAATAACAATGAGCGGAGAAACTTTGACACAAAACACTGAAATGCCATAGAATTTGTATACAAGTATGTACATTTGTGTGTTCTGAGATGCTAAAAATAATTGTCTGTATGCATTCGCCATGCTACTCTTAACATCTAGACACAATGAGACATATCAAAGATGTTTTCAAATCTTAGCCTGAAGGTTTCTCTCTCATTCTTTCAAGAGTGTTTTTGGAAAAAATGACAACACAATGCTACCATTTGAAAAACTGCTAGCTTGGAGGTGATAACAAAGGGTATTGTTGCATTTGATGGGCTTCAGTTAAGCTGTTACGTAGCATACAAATAAAGAACTGTCTACATATGGATATATCCACCACTCCAGTTGTTACTACACATTAACTAGTTTTAATTACTGCATGTAACATCACATTCCTAATTCTAATACTTTGATAAAATCATATTTCTGCAGTTAAGTTTCATGGAATCATGTACCAGATTCTACAAACCCCAAAACATTTTGCAACAATTCGCAATGTTGATTCCAAAGCTTGTGGTTTTACTACTAAATGGTCAAAATACAAGCTAGGGTAGTACCTCCTTCCCAAAGAGACACCGAAAAATTATACGAAGAGGAAACTTCCAACACGTCAGGAAATTAACCACAGGCAAAGAAATCCAACTTCATGACCTTTTGGGAGGTTTGTCTGATTGTCTGGATATACCGTAACCGGAGCCTAGTTTATAACAAAAGCCAATAACCTGCAATGACTACAGTGGGACAATTCGCTGAACTGTAGCATACACGAAACAGGTGCAAGCCTGTTTCATACTGCAATCCCAAAGATTTAGTGAACTCTAATAAAATAGCAATGACCATAGAATCTCATGTGCACTTTTACAAATGGGTTTCTAAATTTTCAGTGGCAAAGACAAGCAAAGAGCAAAGCTGCCCCAAGCATGGTTTATGTGTCCATGTGGTTCCCCTGGCCATTTTTTCACCACCCATGCTCTCTTTGGATCAAAACATATCTGCACATGTAATTTTGAGAGGGGCCATGGTGGCACAGCGGGTTAAATCACTAAGCTGCAGAATTTACTGACGGAAAGGTTGGCACTTCAAATCTGTGGGATGGGATGAGCTCCCATTGTTAGCCCCAGCTTCTGGAAACCTAGAAGTGGAAATGTGAGTAGATCAATAGGTACCACTTCTGCGGGAAGGTAATGGAACTCCATGCAGTCATGCTGGCCACATGACCTAGGAGGTATCTACGGACAACACTGGCTCTTCGGCTTAAAAATGGAGATGAGCACCACCTCCCAGAGTCGGACTTGGCTAGACTTAATGTCAAGGGGAACCTTTACCTTACTATTGATTCTGCAATAAAATGGGGCACAGAGCCTCAAAATGAAAGTGATTAGCCAATTCCAAGTTTTCCCAATATCCGTTTGTGTGGACTATGATGTGCCCTGGAAGAGGACAATGGCTTCCAGGCTTGTAGGACACATCAACTCCATTTGCAGCATCTTGAAAGTTTTAGAAGTGGCAGAATAAGATCTCCAGTAGGGGAATTCACTAGTTTGTATAGGTATTCTTTACAAACCTTTAAAGAGCGACACGTATGAGAAAATAAGGAATTGGTTCCATCTGAATGCTTCATAGTGAATTAGAAATTAGGGCAGAACACAATTTAATGCAGGACAGAAACACCCTCAGAGACTGCAGGATCTGGCAGTGTGCTGTTATTGTTGTTGTACATATATACCGTATTTGTTTAGATAACAGGGAGCTCAGTGTACTGAATCTGTACTTCCTGCAACTTGTTTATAAGGTCCACTCAAAACAACATGGAACATTTCATCTTATCTGTCAGTTCTCTCCTCTGGGGGACAGGCACTCTGAACATGCTAATTTTATGGTAACACAATGTTTTCAGATGAAACACATTTAGATATGATTAACCCAATTCATGAGTGCCACTTTAGAGTTTGGATCAACGGGGTGGCCTTGCACAGGACCAACAATTTGATTTTACATCGAGATAATGTTAGAATGCAAAAAGGCAGGGTTTTTTGTTTGTTGTGTGTCACAAAAACTCTGATAATGTTATCAACATAGACCAGGCCTTCTATATCAAAGAGTTCTGTGCCTTTGGCATACACACCTCATAAACAGGCCAATTTTAGTTCTTCGGTGTTTCTGGCCTGTAATATGTCCAGAAATATTGGTGGCTCTCCTTTATCAAAGACTTAAGACAACTGATCCTATCCTGAAGAAAGACAGTTGGGAACACTGCCATGTGGTTCTTTTGTTTTCCCTATTGATACACTTCTGAATTATTTTTAATTTGGCTGCTTTAAACTGATTTCTTTATTTACACTGTTAATATTATAACTTTCTGTTTTTGTAATTGGGGGATTTTTTTAACTACTGCAAACCACAGTAGAACTTTGGGAAAATAGAAATCATACTATGTTGTTGTAGCATGACTTCCAATCATGATTTATGTCAACCCTATAATGAACCTATCATGGGAACATCTTGGCAAGATTTCTTCATTGGGGAGTTGCCATTGTTTTCCTATGAGACAGAAAGAATGTGAGTTGCCCAAGATCATCAAGTGAGTTACCCAAGATCATCAGCAAGCAAGAGTCCAAAAGTGGCAGGTTAAAACCCAGAACCTCAATCAGTGGCTGAGGCCAGATGAGAAACTCCCTCCTGGACACACAAAAATCTGGGTGACTTGGAAGAAATGGAACTATAAAGTGGAGTCCACAACATGCAAGTACAGAGAAGAGCAAACCACAGCCACTTACTCTAATGCAACCTGAGCCCTGCCACATGGAGGATCTTCTTACAGCCACACCAGAGGAACTCCAAGTGGCTAGCTTCTGGTCAAAGGGCATTTAGTATAATGCAAAGTTTTTAACTTTGTTTGTTGTTTTTCCATACATTATAACTGTATTCTCAATTTGCGTCTGACATGACCAATCAATAAATATACAAAAACAAGCAAGGATCTGAACCCTGTTCTCCTAGTCCCAGACCAACACTCATTACATTCACTCTAAATCATACTGTAAATGGATATAAACTAAACAAACAAATACAATAACATTTCTAAAGCTTCCCTTTACAATACATTTAGAAGTAACTAGAAAATGTGACAAGATGAATGCATTGCTTCACATGCCTTAAGAGCCACTGTCAAGTCCTCATCTACCATAGTTATTTTCTAAGGAGAAGCCAGTTACTGAAGAATTAAAGCAGCAGTAATATTAAGTCCAATATATATATAAATCTTCTATTTGATGCTTAATATACAAAGCCTCTTACTATATATTTTTTTTTAAGTGCAGCTGATACATTTATCAGCACAGGAGAAATACGGCACCTTTAGGATGTTCATTCAAATACGCACACAAGTATGTTGTGCTAAAGGGAACTATTGATGCCCCTTTAGAGAAACATTTATCTTTCTGCAGAGCTCTGCTCACACAACCATTTTGTTACAAAAACATTGCAGTTATGAGTGAGTCAGTGATTTTTTAAAAGTCTTTTAGGCAACATTTACCATCATATCTCTTGATTGATTCAGAACACTGGAACTGACAGCTTTCATTTAATGCAGTGGTTGCCAACCTGTGGTCCGTGGACCACCAGTGGTTCACAAGAACAAAAATATGGTCCGTGGCCTCACCCTTACTACACCGTTGCAACTAGAGCAACTGGTCTTACAAAACCCTCTTATAGTGCTAAAGCTTATTAAATATGGTTTTCTGTGGGTGAGAAGATGACGGCTACTGGATCGTGTCATGTATTATGTTCCAAAGTCAATGGTGGTTGGTGGTGGCAGGCCTAGCCGTCAGTGATAGAAGGGTTAATGTAAGTCTTAGTTCTAAAGTATTGAGTAATCTGTAAGTAAGAGTTTATGGGTGAAAGCAATTAAGGGTGGAGTCATGCAAGAAATAGGTTGCAGATGGGTGTTATGGGATATAAGGAGCTAACCTTGGGACTGATCTTCAGGAGGAAAGTATTTGTCTTATCTTGTCTTGGTGTTAGATGCTTCTGGTTTTCCCCCAGGTTTGTGGATTTTTGGTATCCTGACCTGTCCCCTGAACTCTTGGAACCCTGGAACTTTGAATCTCTAGACTGGCTTTTGACTATGGTATAGACTCTTGATCCTTGGACTTTAATCATTGAACTCTCGGTTTGACCGCTGGACTGGACCCTTTGACTACAGTGTAATGTTTGCTATCATTTTTTGTTTTATATTCTGTGGATGAGTGCTATCTTTATGTTTTATATTTTGGATTATTAAAACAGCCAGAAAGTAAGTGCTGCTTTAATTAAACTGCCGGATACAAGCTAGGTGTTTGTTTGGTTCAGCTCTGCCTGCATACCGACAGAGCCCTGGCATCGTGACTGATGGCATATGTTCTGTATTAGAAAGTAGAGCTGCTATGGTCTATCCAATGCAATTTTCTGAATCAGCATCCCAAATAACCAAACCAAATCTAAAGTTGACCAAAAACTGATTTGTAACCCTTTTGCTACTAATGTTGGAGAGTGGTCCCTGATCAAAGTGATCCCTGGTCAAAGTGGTCCATGGTAAAAAAAAAAAAAAAAAGGTTGGGAACCACTGATTTAATAGGTCCTTGATATACACTGGGGTTTGGTCTCAGGAATCTCTATGGCAGTGGTTCTCAGCCTGGGGTCCCCAGATGTTTTTGTCCTACAACTCCCAGAAAGCCCAGCCAGTTTACCAACTTTTAGGATTTCTGGGAGTTGAAGGCCAAAAACATCTGGGGACCCCAGGCTGAGAACCACTGCTCTATGGATACCAAAACCTGTGGATGTTCAAGTCCCATTAAATACAATGGTGTAGTAAAATGGTGTCCCTTATATAAAGTGGCAAAATCAAGATTTGCTTTATGGATTTTTGGAAAAAAATATTTTCAATCTATGAATCCATAAATACAGAATGAGTATGAGACAGCTGACTGTAATACAGAAAAGATTTTTAAAAACCATTTTAATACACCCTAGTATATCATGTTAATTGCAATGGAAGAAAGTAAACAATGGAAACAGACTTGACAACAAGCAGAAATAAACCAATTACAAGCAGGATTGCTTTCCTATGATTGGCACACAAATAATTCACTTCTGCACAACTTTGATCTGTGTTACTAAAAGATGATATCTTCTCACATGAATTTACCCAGAGCCATAAATCCGCAGAAAAGGCCCTTCTCTAAGTTCCTAATTTTCAAATGCACATCTATCAGGGATGTAAGACAAGGCCTTCTCAATCATCGTTCATAGGCTCAAGAGTTTTCTTCCCAGAAAAGCTAGAATGATCCCTTCTCTATTGTCCTTTCTTCAGCAGGCAAAAACCTTTCAACTCAACAGAGAATGTTTGAAATTAAAGATTTTCAATGAGGTGCTATGTTGCTTTATTTTATTAGTTTAAATCCTGTATTTTAATGTGCTTTAAATATTATTGAATATTTAATTACACTTTAATATTAAAATTCTTGGGAGCCACAGCTGGAACAGCGGGTTAAAGCACTGATCTGCTGAACTTGCTGACTAAAGGTTGGCAGTTTGAATCTGAGGAGTGGGATGAGCTCCTGCTGTTAGTACAAGCTTCTACCAACCTAGCATTTCAAAAACATGCAAATGTGAGTAGATCAATAGGACCACTCAAGCGGGAAGGTAATGGTGCTCCATGCAGTCATGCTAGCCGCATGACCTTGGAGGCGTCTATGGACAACACTTCAGCTTAGAAATAAATAAGCTTAGAAATGGGCACCACCTCCCAGAATCAGACACAACTAGACTTAATGTCAAAGGGAAACCTTTTCCTATTAAAATTCTATAGAATTTAGTGTCATTAATACCAGTTATTTTAATTGGTAAGCTGCCCTAAATCTTGGTTTTTGGAGGAAAGGCAGGATATAAGTTAATACTAATACACAGGAATATCAGAAAACATTCAAACATTTATCAGTGAAGGGGTGAGGAACATGTTAGCAGAGTAAACTACTAATCCAAGCAATACCCATTAAAGGTCTTTTAAAAATCCAAGTACTAAAAAGGTCTTAGCAAATTTAAACCTATAAGCTATTTGTACTCAACTACATGGCTGCAGTTCTGCTTGGTGTTTTCATTATGTGAAATACAGCCTCAAATGAGTGAGGCCATTTCAACCACTATCAGGACAACTTTGTGTGTGTGTGTGCGCGCGCGCACACACGTACTGAGCAACATGACTGAGTTCAGAAAAGTTACTTTTTGGAGTGAAATTCCCAGAGCCTCTCAGCCTGCACTAACACCCTAAAAAGAAACTTCCCAGGCTCAGAATAGCTTGAGACAAATGCAAGGTTGACCTACCTACCTCACACTTTCTGTTTCTAAGTTTTAAGCGGCTATCTCACTATGATCTGCTTTACCAATCATCCATATGAGCTTGTTTATATAAGTAACTCAAGGTGGCTGACCCAGAATGGTTACCCTGAGTTCAGAAATCTGGGCTGAGGATTTCAAGACAGGCTGCCTCAAGGTATTGAAACAGAAATAAATATAAGTACTATAATAACAATAACAAACCACATGGTAGTAACAATGGTAACATCTGAAGCAGTCTGATGACATAAAAGCCTGCTGTTTCACTTCCAGAGAGAGAGAGAGAGATACATATGTGGCACAAAAAGATGCCATCTCCCTGAGGTGCCTCTAGCCCAGGCACATGCAAATTTGGGCTCTCCTTCCAGATGTGGGAGTTACCAAGTCCAAAACACCTGGAAGAAGGGTCCAAGTTTGCCCATGTGTGCTCTAGCTTCTATCATGGCCTCTGAGGATCAGCACTGAATTTCAGGATGTTTTGGCCATTATCCTTTAATAAAATACCGTGAATTAGTCAGTTTGGTTACTTGAGTTAAATAAGGAACTCGGTGGAACTTGAACTCTCAGATCAGGGACAAAGAGACTTTGTGTTACATCTTATAGAAGTTGCAGTCCAACATCATGTGGAAGCTCACATTGTATCTCATTCTCACTCACAAACAAAAACAATGTAACTAACATGTACAGAGATGTAACTCTTGCCAGACATGGCAGCAATATACATTTTACTTGTATGCACAGTGGCTGTTAGCTCTGACTTATGGTGAATCTATAAATCACAAAACTCCTGTGCCCAAGAGTCCTGCTCAGGTCTTACAGATTTAGGGTTGTGGGTTCCTTTACTGAGTCTATGCCTCTGTAAAGCAGTCTTGGTCTTTTCCTACTGCCATCTACCTTTCCAAGCAATTATTAGCTTTTTCTAGTGAGTCATGTCTTTTTGTCCAAAGTACAACTTCAGTTTAGTCATTTTGACTTCTGAACTTTTCCTAGAAGCCAGGATAACTAAATGGAGATTGTGATACTTCAGACGTATCAGAGAAGACATACCAGCCATTAATATTTCATATTAGAAACAAATTTCCAAATACAAAGAGTACACGATTTCTCTTAGTGGCACTGTTTCTCTGGACTGACAAAATCACTTTCTTCTTAAATTTATTCTAGTGCTTTTACTTATTCTATTGGAGCCCCCAGTGGCACAGTGGGTTAAACCCCTGTGCCGGCAGGACTGAAGACCGACAGGTCGCAGGTTCGAATCCGGGGAGAGGCGGATGAGCTCCCTCTATCAGCTCCAGCTCCTCATGTGGAGACATGAGAGAAGCCTCCCACAAGGATGATAAAAACATCAAAATCATCCAGGCGTCCCCTGGGCAACGTCCTTGCAGAGAGCCAATTCTCTCACACCAGGAGTCACTCCTGGCACGACAAAAAAAAAAAAACTTATTCTATTTAAATGAAATGAGTAGATCAAAAAAAATGACAACAAGTTTTTAAAAAACTTCAATTATCTCTCAATCTAAGGACTGGGAATCATACAGCCAGGTGATATTGAACTTGAAATCCCCGCAGCCCTAGGCAATAGAGTGAAATGCTAGGAAACAAGTTCCAGGGTCATATGATTCCCACTCTTGATGTAGCCAAAATGTTGGATGCACACAACATATAATTTCTTTGCTACTATGCAAATCAAGAGCAGCAAAGAGCAGAATTAATATTAGGTTGTTGTATGTTTTCTGGGCTGTATGGCCATGTTCCAGAAGCATTCTCTCCTGATGTTTCTCTTGCATTTATGGCAGGCATCCTCAGAAGTTGTAAAGATGCCTGCCATAGATGCAGGTGAAATGTCAGGAGAGAATGCTTCTAGAACATGGACATACAGCCCAGAAACTCACAACAACCCAGTGATTCCGGTCATGAAAGCCAATAGAATTAATATTTGCTGGAAGGTCATTTCTGCTCTTCTGCAACTATTTCACAAGGAAAGCTGACAAAGACCCTAGGATAAATCCAGATCGTTATGTTTCCTACACACAGAAATTTAAGTTATATCCCAAGATGACAGGGTTGTGGAAAGTTTGGCCATAGTTACTTTCTACTCTGGAAACTGCTCTCTGGGAAACACTCAGTTGCTATCATCATCAGAGCTGAGCTAACCAGGATCTCCAACTCAGCATATCCATACATGTGGATTTGGCCTCTTTTTTTCCATGGAAGCTTGCCAGTCACATTATCTTGGGAAAGCTCTCTCCTTTCTGCTGACAGGACAAATTCTGGTGCATGGAGACCTTGCTCCCCTATGGAGAAAGCAGCACTGTTCTGACACATAATGAGGCAAGGAAGAGGGACGAAGGGAAAGGAGAGAGAAACTGCCAAAAACTAATCTACAAACATAGGATGCAGAAATGATCCAGTGAATCCAAAACAAATTAATATCTACGGAAAGTCTGAAAGATGTAATGAAAAAGCCATGGGACAAATAAAAAACTAAATACACATGTAGGATGTTTTAAGAGTACACAACCATGGAAATCTGTGATGTTAAGCACAGTTTGAAAGCAGCAGGATATAACAGTACAGTCAAATCCTAGAACTGTTTATCTGCCTGCCTGCCTATCTCTCTATATATCTATCTTTACTACTAAATTGTGTATATGTGCCTTCAATTCACCTGCCAGCATTAATTTCATAAGGTTTTCTTTGGCAAGGAATATCAAACCAGTCCATACTGCAGGAAATAATGCCTGACTACTCTTGGATGGAAGGATATTAGAGGAAAAGATGAAGGCCACATAATGAGAACTCAGGAAAACTTAGAAAAGATAATGATGCTGGGAAAATGGAAGGAAAAAGGAAGAGGGGCCAACCAAAGGTAAGATGAATGGATGTTCTCCTTGAAGTGGTTGGCTTGACCTTCAAGGAGCTGGGGGTGGTGATGGCTGTCAGAGAGCTCTGGCATAGGGCGGTCCATAAGGTCCTGAAGAGTCAGAAGTGACTGAACGGATAAACAACAACATTAAGAGGTGATTTGCAGCTTTCCTCTGGTATACATTAAATTAAGCTTTGAAAAGTTTGTAGTAAGAAGTTGCCCAGGTGGCACTTCATGCACCTAGCATCCAATATAAAGCAAACCCTTGACAGTTACATGTACAGAGTTAACAAGCAGTGTTTACCAAAGATACAGATCCCTTGGATTCATACAGACGTGAGGTAATCTGCTTAAAATGAGATGCAATTTCTCACATCTTAACTTCTACCCCTCTATTATGCCTTGGTCGGACCACATCTGGAATACTGTGTCCAATTCTGGGCACCACAACTGAAGGGAGACATTGACAAGCTGGAATGTGTCCAGAGGAAAGCAACCAAAATGATTAAGGGTCTGAAGAACAAGCCCTATGAGGAGCGGCTTAAAGAGCTGAGCATGTTTAGCCTTCAGAAGAGAAGGCTGAGAGGAGGCATGATGACCATGACGTGAGGAGAAATCATAGGGAGGAGGGAGCAAGCTTGTTTTCTGCTGCCCTGGAGACTAGGACACAATAGAGCAATGGCTTCAAACTACAGGAAAGGAGATTCTACCTAAACATTGATTTTCCTGCTTCTTGGCAGGGGGTTGGACTGGATGGCCCACGAGGTCTCTTCCAACTCAGTGATTCTACGATTCTAGAAAACACCAAATTAGGTAGGCTGGTTCTATCTAGACTGATCAGTATCTCTTAAGGATTAGAAGTAGGAAGAATTTCATTTGGCCATTACACCATTTGCAATTTAACTAAGTGTGTCATTGATCTATTGTTCTCTTAGTTCCTGCCTCTTGTTGTGACACAGAGGAGTGAATGCATCCCAAATGCTGAGTGTCACCTTTTAAACCTCTATGTGAATACAGCCAAAGAATAAAAACATCTACCAACCAACAAACAAATGGAAGAGGAATTAAAATTAAATATATGACATAGTTGGAAACAATTTCTGATTTCGCCCCATTTCTTTGTTTTACATTTGTATTCCATGCTGTTAAAAGTTTGCTGAACAGCTCACAATAAACAAAACAATTCAGACAGAAAACAGATCACAGAACCATAAAATCAAAAGCAAGATAAAGTACAGCAAGAAATAAAATGCAAAGCAACTATAGTTCCTTAAGCACTTACATAATTTATTTGCAACAGCTTATTTTCCTGACTTTTAATCAGAATGCAAATGAACAGGCCATACAATATCATGCATCATAAATTTAATGTGAAAGCAAGCTTCTGAGGGTTGTACAGTTACCATGTTGACCCTAAACAAATTGTAAAGTAGATTACAAAGTAACTGCTATTTGCCTAATTTAAACTGGTATCGGAGTATGCAAAGTTTTCAACTGCAACAGTTCTCCTTCTTGATTAGGAGCAAGCCCCTTTGAATCAAACAGGGTACTCTAAAATAGCCATCAAGTTATTAGAGGTTTACTAATTTCCCTCATCTTTGCTCTGGAAGCATCAGTTCTTTTACACACTTAAAATAATCTGTATTTTGTAACAACCATTAAAATTCCATATAGGTAAACTCTTCTAGTATTGCATAAATAAATACCATATTGGACTGCATAGTTGTGCAGCCTGAGCCCACCTGCCCTGCAATGTTTGAGTTCCACACATATCAAAACAAAAGTGAGAGGACAATGTGAGCATTTAGGGAAAGACTGAACTATGAAAAAAATCAAGCTATAAGAAAACATACCCACTTATGCAATTATTTTAACACTTGCACAATGCCCTAAAATATTTCCTACCACAGTATCAAGCAATCTTATTATTATTTCCAAGCTATACCTGAAAATCTCACAATTGCAGTTGGGTCGTTTAGCTCAAAACCCTAACAACCAGGAACTCAAAGCTAAGCTATCCTGTATGAGGAATGATAATGAATCCATGAACATGTTACTTGAAGGCTTGAACAACAAACTCACAAAGAATAGTTGTAGAAGCCCACATACTGCATCACAAAAATCTGTTTCTACAGTTCAGTTAATGGAACCTATTGAAAATATGCAGATGATACCACTTTGATGGCCAAAAGCGAGGAGGAATTGAGGACCCTTCTAACCAAGGTGAAAGAAGAAAGTGCAAAAGCTGGGTTTCAGTTAAATATAAAAAACCAAGATTATGACAATCAGACTGATTGATAACTGGCAGATAGAGGAAGAAAACATTGAGGCAGTGACAGACTTTGTATTTCTAAGTGCAAAGATTACTGCAGACGCAGGCTGCAGCCAGGAAATCAGAAGACGTTTAATTCTTGGGAGGAGAGCAATGACCAATCTCGGTAAAATAGTGAAGAGTAGAGACATCACACTGGCAACGATGATCTGCATAGTTAAAGCAATGGTATTCCCCGTAGTAACCTATGGAAGTGAGAGCTGGACCATAAGGAAGGCTGAGCGAAGGAAGATAGATGCTTTTGAACTGTGGTATTGGCGGAAAATTCTGATAGTGCCTTGGACCACAAGAAGATCAAACCAGTCCATACTCCAGGAAATGACCATAGACTTCATACTTCATTTCCGACTCTTTGTTACCTCATGGACCAGCCCATGTCAGAGTTCCCTGTGGGCCATTGCCAGGCTTCATACTAGTAACCCAAAATCTGTAGTCATCCCATCTTCCCTCAGGCTGATTAGTGCTGTACTTATCTGCACTATAGCATTATACCCATTTGATACCACTATCAATGTCATCACTCCATCCTACACAATTCTGGGGTGTGCAGTCTGATGAGATACTCAGAACTGTCTCATATGGAGTTATGGTCCATTCTCCTGAACTAGGAAGCTACAAAGAATGAAGATCTACTAAAATCAATGGGGCCAATTTCCATGTCATGTGATTTCAAGATAATGTTTTCTGCAACCACACTGCTGTCACTTTGCTTTAAAGAACACCTGTACACACCTTCACTGTTCTCAGATCAGACTGGAAACACCTCCAGGGAAGTTTACAGTAGTGTCATAAAATTAAGCTTCAGTGCTTACCTTGAGAAGTGTCACTTAGAGTGCACAACACATTTTCACCTTCTCAGAGAGATTAGGCTGGCTTACATACCTGGGACACAAGGAGGTTGCCTGATAAGCCATTGGAGGCCATTGCTTGGTTACAGCTCAGTCTCCAGCTTTGTATTAAGGAAGGTAACAAAACCAGAGAGCATGTAACCCAAATATGATCTTCAGGGCAATTAAAATGAGTCATTATAAACTAGCTTAACTCTCCCACTTGTCTTTCGAAACGAAACAAACAGGGCTTGAAAACCTATGGGCCTTTATTTAGACCCAGGGAAAGAGGAATAATATTTATGGATGCCATGTCTGTTAAGCTAATCAAACAAAAAACTCTTCTGGTCAGTTTCTCATCTGATGAGAGGAACTCAGCTTCAGCAAGGAATCATCTTGATTAAATCATTAAATCATTATTCTAACCTTCTTCAATATAAATGTGCTTATGTATCCTTCCAATAATCACCATAGTTTATTTTTACTACACATTTTGGGGGAAATGCTGTGTGTATATGAATAAGGAAAAGTAGGGAAGACTGGCCCCGAGAGAGGAGGAGAGGAAGATGCACGCTGCACAAGATAAAAGGAGAGGAAGGAGAGCTGGGTTGCTGTGCGGAGGTGAGGGTCCTGACACGAAGGCATGCCCCTCACATATAAGTCGAGGGGGCTTTTTCAACCTTAAAAAAGGACTGAAAAACTAGGCTTATACCTGAGTATATACAGTATATAATAGAAATAGATCAATTAAGCAAAGCAGGCCACTAGTCCTGTGATGTTATATAAAGGCAGTCCCCAGGTTACAAACATCACATTTATATTTGACTCACAGTTAAAAACAAATGTGAGACAACACGGAGTAAGGAAAATCTATCCCTAAGAAGGGAAATCCACACCTGAAAGAGTTATCAAAGGGAAAAGGTGTCTCCACTGAAGCTTGATCACCAATCCTTGTTTCCAAAAACAAACCATTTTTTCAAACTCCAATGATCACAGGGACAGGAACTAGGTGAAATCTTCTAAATAGGGGCACAGACAGAAAAACACACATCACAATGGTGTTAACCCTTCCCTATGGTTGGAGTTACACTTCTAAAAACTACCTGTTCTGATTTACATACAAATTCAACTTAAGGGCAAACCCATAGGACCAATCTTGTTCATGACTTGGGGACTGCCTGTACTGTGTTTTAAATGTTTGTGTTTATTGGAGAAATTAAGGTATGGGTATATATGTAATGTATAATAAGTGTAACAAAATAAACTATCATTGAATGTTGTGGGAGCGATTAATGCCAGGAGCCTTGAATGTTAGGGGTGAGTGATGAATGGCCGACTATTCAAATTGGATTTTTAAAAGGCTACTGAGTGTGACATTTGGTCAGATAGGAATATGAGAGTATAATTTAGTCAGGATTAGGAAGAATTTAGATGTGTTGCATAAATCATATTTACCTGTATGTTGTACATCTATTTAATAAATGCTGTATTATGCCTTTGAGAATGTTACAACAGTATTATGGGTGTGGATGAGATCTGACACATGTCAGTAATTCAAGAGTTGTATCCATTGTTTGGATGCCACAAATAAAGTCTCACTCGTTATACCCAAGGGTAGATAGAAGCTCCACACACTTGGTGCCACAGTGCTGAGACAAGTGGAGGTCCTTACAGGAGGAACAGGTGAACAGCTCTCACAGAGATCGCTTGAACGCAAGACCAATCTACTAATTAAGACTCTCCAAGGCATTGTACACCTACGCAGATCAGCAGAGATATCACAGTTATTTCCAAGCAAGGGAGTATTTCACAAACAATAATAGAGTCAACAGAATACCTGGTTAGTGACAGTGAGGAGTGCCTTGCAGTATCAGTAGTATTTTACATGCCTAAAGCACAACCAAAGAAAGCAGTGCTATCTTTAGTTGCTACACCTGAAATACAAGGCAGCTGTCCAAATTATGGAACCGGCTGGTTGAACAACATAATACGCAAATATGAACCCACACAACCACAGATGATGCACTCAACATCCCTTCCCAAATTCCTGGACTTGTGGACCAAATTGTGTGAGCTTATGGACCATGTTCCATGCTAATGAATAGTAACACAAAGTAATACAACACATTATTGTATGCAGATCACATGCACACACTTATTAGATTCCTTACTACATGAAAACATTGGGATGTATTGTTGTAAACTCTGCAAATGCCAAACTCTCTCTGAAAGTACTAGGAGGAACTGCAGTTGCTCAAGTGTTCTATGAGTCTGAGATACAGTCCATTTGAGATACTCTAGAACAGGCATGAGCAAACTCTAGAACAGGCATGGGCATGGGCAAAATACAGCCCATTCAAGATACTGTGAAGCAGGCAAGGGCAAACTTCAGCCCTCCAAGTGTTTTGGACTTCAACTCCCCCAATTCCTAACAGCCTCGGGACCCTCCCTTTCCCCCTTTTTTTGGACTTCAACTCCCCCAATTCCTAACAGCCTCGGGACCCTTCCTTTTACCCTTTTTTGACTTCAACTCCCACAATTCCTAACAGCCTCAGGCTCCTCCTTTTCCCCCTTTTTTTGGACTCCAACTCCCACAATTACTAAGCCTCAGGCCCCTTCCTTTTCCCCCTTTCTTGTACTTCAACTCCCACAATTCCTAACAGCCTCAGGCCCTTTCCCCAGTGGCTGAGGGGGGAAAGAAAAGGGCCCGAGGCTGTTAGGAATTGTGGGAGTGAAGTCCAAAACACCTCGAGGGCTGAAGTTTGCCCATGCCTGCACTAGAATGTGTTAAAGCATAATTTTAATGGCCTCTACATATTGGCTGCAATCTCTCAAACCAAACCTTAAAGGAGAATATGATTTAGTACTGTTCCTATTACATTAAATGACTAATACTTCTTGAAAAGTGATGAAATGAAAAACTGAGATCAGGAAGCTGAGACTAGGCAAAATGTAGCAATATTAAGTACCTACAGAAAAGGGGCTGTCAAACTGAAACTCTCACCTTTCCTCAACTTTTGTGATGATAGCAAAGGCTGCTGAAATTTGGAGACCAACAACATACAGTAGAGGCTGGATTTTCCAACATAAAGAGGCCGGCAGAACGTTGGATCAGCAAAAATGTTGGATAATAAGGAAGGATTAAGGAAAAGCCTATTAAACATCAAATTATGTTATGGTTTCACAAATTAAGCACCAAAACATCATGTTTGACAACAAATCGACAGAAAAAGCAGTTCAATACACAGTAATGTTATGTAGTAATTACTGTATTTATGAATTTAGCACCAAAACATCTCAATGTATTGAAACAGCTGTGGATCTGGGCGGGAGGCAGACTGTGTTGGATAATACAGAATGTTGGATGAGTGAAGGTTGGATAAGTGAGACTCTATTGTATTGGATTATACTTTACTCATCCTTATTGCTAAGTATGTTAGTGAACATTACTTTCAATCTGAAATTTATGAATAAGATAGCAATTTGTTATTACAAATGAATTCCTCTCCTTCTCTATGGTTTGCTATGACCAAAACAAAAACAAACCCACCAACAGCATGTGTTCATGTATTTATTGAATATGATTTCCCCACATTTGACAAAATTATTTCCAGAAAACCACCAGCAGGTACCTACTACTTGTCTGGATGCCTTACATCAATATATCACTATATCAGGGCTGATTTATATATTCATGAAGGCAGTTCTACAGGGAATGTAGCCCTTTATTACTTGTTTTACACATATGACTTTTCCCAGAACAGTAATCTACCTTATTATGAGTCTCAACTTACGATGTGGTTAATACATGATACAGTGGCACAGTTGCTGTTATATAAGCATGAGTACATATTTATCAACCTCAACAATTTGTACTAGCAGCTTTCAAAAATTCAACCACATATCATAGTGAAAATATTCAGTACTGGTTTAAGTGTTAATGAGGTAGGTATGGAAATATGCATGCACATATAACTTCTGAGAGGAAAATTGGAAATAACATGGGGGCTTTGTTTCCATATTTTTTATAAATATTTTATTGCATTACTAAAATCTAAAAATCCCAATGGTGATTTCTCTTGCTCCAGGAATGTGTGGCCCTCCACATATTGGTCTTCAATTCCCTCAGGCCTAGACAAAATAATAGGATTTGCTGTCCAAATCTAATGGATCACTTTGACTATCTCTCAACTGAAGAAGTATCAGGACACTGGTTTAGAAAGAAAATAATTAATGAGTACAAATATTTTAATTATTCTTTTCAAGTTCAATCACAACTGGAATGTTTGTGCCTTCATATTTTATGCCTTTGTTTTAGGCATTTTTACTTTTGTCATTTGTCATTTGCTGTATCCTATGACCATAAACAGTACACATACACACTTGACCCTGTCATCACAACTACTTAATAGTTAAGTCTTACTGAACTCAACAGAATGTATTTATGAGTAAAACACATAGGGCCATGCTCCATATTTTAAAATTCAAATAGAAGGCTTTCATTACCATCGCAAGAAGGAGCCACTGGTGGCACAATGGGTTAAAACCTTGTGCCAGCAGGACTGCTGACCAAAAGGTTAGCGGTTCAAATCCAGGGAGTAGGGTGAACTCCCATCTGTCAGCTCCAGCTTCTCATGCAGGGACATGAGAGAAGCCTCCCACAGGATGGTAAAATATCCAAGCGTCCCCTGGGCAACGTCCTTGCAGACAGCCAATTCTCTCACACCAGAAGCAACTTGCAGTTTCTCAAGTCACTCCTGACATTAAAAAAATACCATGATTACCCTACGATGCACAACACTAGTTGCTCACTACTCCCATCTGTCAGCTCCAGCTTCTCATGCAGGGACATGAGAGAAGCCTCTCACAGGATGGTAAAACATCTGGGCATCCCTTGGGCAACATCATTGCAGACACCAATTCTCTCACACCAGAAGCTACCTGTGGTTTTTCAAGTTGCTCCTGACATGAAAAAAAATTGACAATGATTACCCTATGATTCACAACACTAGTTGCTCACTACTACCATCTCAATAGAAGCAGAAGAAACAATGAGTGGCCTAAATAAGCCTTGCAATTAAGTATATAGATAGTCCACCTGATATAGTAGTTTGAGCATTGGCCTCTGGATACTAGGGTTCAAATCCCTGCACAATCATGGAAACCCAGTGGTGGACCTTGGGCAAGTCACCTTCTTCCATCTTCAGAGGAAAGGCAAAGGCAACACCCTATGAACAGAATCTTGCCAAGAAAACCCACAATAAGTTCATCTTAGGGTCGCCATAAGTCCAAAATGGCTTGAAGACATACAGCAACAAAATATATTTTGAATTGTTGCCATAGTATCTAAATATATGAAGATTATTTTTTTTCAAGTGAGAAGAACAGCTGCCATTTTTTATCCTAGAAAAAGATGAACTGGAACCAATCTGATTATGTGTTGCTGTTGGACAGTGCTGGTAAAACAAAACAGAGTTGCTTAGAAAGGTCCTTTAATTGGGCAGTTACTTTGGCTGGAAAGTTTTCTACCCCATCTGTTTCCACACGTGCTTCATCTAAATCAATTTTGATACTCTTGGTTTGCCTAAAGAGAGAACAACTGTGGCTTTCCAGATGTCAGTGAATTACAACTCCCATTGGTACAGGTCCCAACATGTCTAATGGTTCCCATCTCAACATAAAATGTGGGGGGTTATTCCTCAAATAGGAGGAGGCATATATAAACCAAAGTAATGTAAACAACGTGGCTGCCAACCATGACACACAATCAATGTATACACTTTAACATCTCTATCTCAGTATAAAAATACAGTGACTTTGTGTGTTAGATGTTACAGTCAGAGGACTTAAAAAATTCTTGGAAATTGTGGATGCTCGGGTCCTCTTTTTAAAAACTAATCAAGATACAAATGTTCATAAATGCATTGATTGGTACTCTGTGTTCAATGGAGCTGTTTCTAGTAAGAGGACAGAAGGCGTTGTAACACAACTCCATAGGTATTTCCTCGTTTCTGACTTCTGACAATCCTTAAAGTGAACTTATCATGAGATTTTCTGGGACTGAGAGTATGTGACTGACCCAAGGTCACCCAATGGCCTTTCCATGGCCAAGCATTGTTCAAAACACTACACCATGCCAGCTCCCTTCCCAAAGATCAGTAGTCCTCAAATGTTTTGGCCTTCAACTCCCAGAAATCCTAACAGTTGGAAAACTGGCTGTGATTTCTGGGAGCTGTACGCCAAAATACCTGGGGATCCACAGGTTGAGAACCACTGCCACAGATACTTACAGAGGACCCTTTCACACAGCCATATAACCCAGAATATCAAGGCAGAAAATCCTACAATATCTGCTTTAAACTGGGTTATCTGAGTCCACACTGCCATATATTCCAGTTCAAAGCAGGAAATGTGGGATTTTATCCAGCTGTGTGGGAGGGGCCAGAGAAGTAAAATCAAGATATTTCCTTACAGGTGAGTATGCAGCTTCATCTCAGTCACTGGACTTCATGGGGCTTACTTTTTGGGTAAACATTATTTTTCTTTTTAAAAAAATCTTCCTGATTTTATCAGGCCTCACGTCATGGTCAGAATTACACCGTAATTCTGTAACTGTAACTGAGTGGCAGCTTCCCAGTGAGGACACTTTCTTAAAACATAATCCCATTTAGGATTGGTTTCTGTATAAAAAGGGATTTTATGACAAATCACTTAAAAACTGTTTGACATTCAGTTATTCAAATGCCATTTGGTATCACCAAGAAAGAAAAGAATTTGTTATGAAATAGGTAAATATATTTGTGGGTAACTTTGAAAGAAAGAAATGAATTAATTTCTAAGCAATCCACCTATTTAATAGCAAGCCCATTTAAACATGCATACTCTTTCAGGAATAAATACAGTTCATTGGTTGGAACTGTACATCTCATCCATTCTCTTGACATAAATACAGGCAGTTACAAACAAGATAGTGTAACTCCAACCATATAAGCACTTTGGATAGCATAGGGAATGTTTATGTTTATGTCGAAGGCTTTCATGGCTGGAATCACTGGGTTGTTGTAGGTTTTTTCTTGCTAAATGCCTCTAGAACATGGCCATACAGCCCGAAAAAACCTACAAAAACCCAATGTTTATGTCTGTTTTTCTGTCTGTGTCCCCATTCAGAAGGTTTCACCTCACTTTCTGTCCCTGTGAGAACTGAAAAATTAGGCTTGTTGTGGAAACAAGGATTGGTGATAAAGCTTCAGTGGCAACACCTTTTCCCTATGAAAACTCTTCCAAGAGTGAATTTCTCTTTCGAGGGTAGATTTTTCTCACTTCCTGTTTTCTTAGGGCCCTTCCAGACAGGCCCCATATTTCAGGTTTTCTGTTTATCCCAGATTAACTGTCAATGTGGCCTCATATAATCCAGTTTAAAGCAGAAAACCTGGGATTAGATCCTGGGATATAGGGCCTATCTGGAAGGGCCCTCATTCCCATTCTTAACTTTGAGTTGTTTGTAAGTTGGATGTTTGTAACTCAGAGGCTGCCTGTATAAATAGCAAGATGAAGTGCTATACATGAGCCATCTGTTCTTTGCAACAGAATTTCACCCTGGTTTTTTATGATTTTGAGGAAATGTCTTACTGGATCCCAAATGGGTTATAAATATGCTTAAGTGTGGTGAGCATTGTAGCAAAATGTCACACACAAACTGTGCAGATTTGCATATACATATACTGAAGCTCTTCTGTGTATAAATTGGTACATACGACACACTGTAACAAGCATTTTCACCTCTCCCTGTACTTCATCACACTAGAGAATGAATCCACTTTAAATTTGGTTTCTGCCTCCTAAAGAATTCTGGGATTTGTAGTTTAGTGAGGCTGTTAAAGGATCCTCCCTAAACTACAAATCTCAGAATTCTGCAGGAGGCAACAACCAGATTTAAAGTGGATTCATTTTCTAGTGTGATGAGGTTCCCTGTTAGTTTAGAAAAGGCCAAATCGATGTGCAGAAAGCATGAATGGGTCAATATTGCTTTAACCCTTGCTACAGGTGAACATTTTGCAGCTCTGGCAACCCTCCCACTGCACACACACAGTCTATAAAGGAATGCACCAAAAGATAACAATCCCAGTGGCTCAGTCCTTTGGCTCCTTCCTCCCCCTGAAAGTGTTAAAAGGAAAATACAATGTCAACGCCAACTCCTCCCTGCTGATGGACTGGCAGTGAGTGCATTTTACTTTCTGGCTAGAAGCCCTCATAAAACCGTTACAACCAAAAAAAAAAAAGCTATCAAGAAAGAGAAGAAGAGATAATGCATTCTGTCAAACTATTCCAAGGCTTCCGTTGGAACAAATCGGGCTATTTTCTTCCTCAGCCACTTGTCTTTCAAACATTACTCGGTTAACCTTCCAGAGGGACATGAAAGGGCAGTCCTTTCCCCCCACAAAATCCAAAACACCACAGACATATCAGCATTCCCTTTCTTAGGCAGTTGAATAGCTCCCTATATTGCGTACCGAGCCAGAAGGGGGAAAAAACGGATAGGAAAAGGAAACACGTCAAATCATATTGGAAACGTGTGTGGCATCTGGATACATACGTACGGAGAGACAGCAACAAATGAAACCCCCTGAAATACACATATAAAATGCCATCACGTATCTAGAGGCCATTATTTTGCCTTTTTTGGATGTTTTATTATTATGGAAGAAGGCAGTAGGTTTGAGACAAGAATCCTAGGAAAATGGCACAATGCCCTTTGTAAAGTAAAGAACTTCCTCAAGCATCGAAATGGAGAAAATGCACCATTTTCATTTAAAGACAGAGAATAAGATGTCAGCCATTTAAAAGAGAGAGAGAGAGAGAGAGCCACCCTAGAAACCTTAATGACTCTTTTCCTGAGGTTTTTCCGCCCATCAAAGCCACAAATAAGCACAGATTATTTCTCTCAAACTTGATTAGGCAGGAAACCTCAGGCGCAGGCCTTGTGAGGGTGGCCCTGAACCTCTCCAAGGAACAAGCAGGGCGGTGTGTTTTTTGTTTGCCTCCTTTTCTTTCAGGAAGACTGTCTTTTCTTGGCAGGATGAGAGCCCTTCTAAGCCCAGCCCTAAAGATTTTTCCATCCTCTGTAATAAAGCGTGCAAGGAAGGAAGGAAGGCTCAACGGCTCTCCTGCCAAAAGGGTGGATGGGAGAAAAGCCCCCTTCTGCTGCTGCTGCTTCTCCTCCTCCTCTCTCTCTCTCTCAGCCCTGTGTCAGGAAGACTAGGCAAAGCAGAAAGGGAGGAGAAGGAGGAGGAGATGGGTTTATCATCAG
Organism: Anolis sagrei; assembly: GCF_037176765.1. Classification (NCBI taxonomy): domain Eukaryota; kingdom Metazoa; phylum Chordata; class Lepidosauria; order Squamata; family Anolidae; genus Anolis; species Anolis sagrei. The sequence goes on along the minus strand of NC_090026.1, from coordinate 117,358,457 downwards.
CTGAACACAACCTCCTACATTTCTCCACAGCCAGCTCAGGCGGCACAGAGAGGAGAAGACAACAGGCGCCATCAGGAATCAATGTGCCCTCCCCGCCCAGGCCCCTCCGCCTGGCAAAGGACAGCATCCATAAGGACTGCTGCCCTCACCAACTACAACCCAAAAAACACCAGGAGGAATCATATGCACCCTTTTGCTTTCCATACAAACACACACACATCGATACACCATTTTCTTGAGAGCTCCAAGGAGAAACAGGGAGGTGAAGAGGAGGAGATGTTTCAGCCAGGAATTCTTACACATAATATTTTGCAGGTTGTGTGCTACCATGTTCTGTAGGTTGCATGTCTCTCTCACACAGTATGTGGTGGGTTGTGTGTGTATCTCTCTCACACACATTTTGTAGGTTGTCTCTCTCACATACACACTCCATTTCTTCGTTGTGCATCTCTTTCTCTCACACACACTGCATTTCTTTGGTTGCGTCTGTCTCACACACCATACTGCTCCTCTCTCACCTATACTATGTTTTGTGGGATGTGCCTCTCTCACACAACATATTGTGTAGGCTGTGTCTCTCTCTCACACAGTTTGTAGGTTGTGCATCTCTCTTACACACTTTCTCTTTGGTTGCTTCTCTATCATACTGTATGTCTTGAGTTGTATATCATACACATATGCCATATTACTTTAGTTGTGGTTGTCAACACACAGCATATTTCTTAGGTTGTGTGACTCACACACAATGTATTCCTTTAGTTATGATCCCCACAAACACCATTATTTCACACATACACTATTTTTCTTGGGCTGTGTGTCTCACACATCCTATTTCTTGGGTTATGTGTGTGTGTCTCACATCCATAGCATATTGTGTAGGCTGTCTCTCTCTCACACAGTTTGTAGGTTGTGCATCTCTCTTACACTTTATCTCTTTGGATCGCTCTCTCTCTCACACACACACACTGTATTTCTTGAGTTGTGTGCCACACGCATACGCCATATTTTTCTAGTTGTGGTTCTCAACACACACCATATTTCTTGGGTTGTGTGTTACATATATGGTGCATTTCTTGGGCTGTGTGTCTCACATATCACATTCCTTTGGCTATGTGAGTCACACAATATATTCCTTTAGTAGTGATGCTCACAAACACCATTGTTTCACGCATACACTATCTTTCGTTGGGCTGTCTCTCTCTCTCACTCAGTTTGTAGGTTGTGTCTTTCTCACACACCCCATTTCTTTGCTTCTCTCTCTCTCTCATACACACACTGTATTCCTTGGGTTGTGTGTCACATGCACACGCCATATTCCTTTAGTTGTGGTCCTCAGAAACACCATATTTCTTGTGCTGTGTGTCTCATATATCCTATTTCTTGGGTTGTGTGTGTGTGTGTGTTTCTTGTGCTGTGTATGTTTCCTGTGCTGTGTGTGTGTGTTTCTTGTGCTGTGTGTTACACATACACTATTTCTAGTGCTGTTTGTTACGCATATACTATATTTCTTGGGCTGTGTGTCTCACACATCCTATTTCTTGGCCTGTGTGTGTTCCTCTCTCTCACTCACACCACATATTTTCAGTTATGTGTCTCTCACTCACCATCATTCCCTTCCATACCTATTTCTTGGGGTGGTTTTGGGGCTGGTGTGCGTTTCTCTCTCCCACATCCCATTTATTGCCTCTTCAGTGGGTTGTGTTTGTGTCTCTCTTACACGAGGTGCTTCTCTCTCACACACACACCAACATCAACCCACTGGGCACCTTTTGCAGGACCTATCTCCGGCCAAAGGGGAAGGACGGCTCGAGCTTATATCCGCACACACACTCACTCACTCACTCACTCACACTGCGGTCCACCTTTAAGGGGCGCTTTCCTTCCTTCCTCAACCCAACCCAACCCAACCCAACCCACTGCGCTCCCCGCGCCCTTTCCGACCCCTTGCCTCCCCTCCAGGCTAGGGATGAGGCAGGGAGGCACCCAAAGAGGCAGAAGAGGAGGAGGATGGGGAGGATGCTCTCCTTCCTCTTCCTCCTCCTCCTCCTTCCTCCAGGCGCAGAGGGAGAGAGAGAGCCTTACCTTCGGAGAGCTCCAGCTCCAGCTCGGCCAGCCGGGCTCGCACCTCCAGCGGCAAGGAGAGGCCTTCCAGGCTGCGGTCCGCCATGGTCCCCGGTCCAGAGGCTCCCGCTGCCTTGCCTTGCCTTCCTCCTCCTCCTCTTTTTCCTTCCCACAGCTTCCCTTCCTTCTCTTTGTTCGCAACACACGCCTCGCCAAAGGCGCAGCAGCAGCAGGAGGAGGATCAGAATGAAGAAGGAGAAGGAGAAGGTGGAGAGAGGCCCGGGCTGTGTCTTCTTCTCCTTCTCCTCTCCCTCCCTTCAAGTCAAAGCCAAAGGCCCCTCTCCCTGCCCTCCCCTCCCTCCCTCTTCCCTTCCCTCGGATGCCCCGAGTCCTCTCTTCCTTCCCACAAGGAGAGGCAAAGCCGAGGAAGTCCACGCAGCGCAGCGATGGGGCGGAGAGTCAAGGCAAGGCAGGGAAGCAAGCAAGGAAGGAAGAGACCTGCCTCCTGCTTTGCCTCTGCCTCCTCCTCCTCCTCCTCCTGCTGTTTTCAATGGAGCCCCGCCATAGTGGTGCGGAGAACGTGCTCTCTGTCCTCCTTTCCCTTCCTTCCTTCCAAAGGGCAATCCTGGCCAAATCCCTTTTCGCGTGGCCCGATGCAGAAAAGGACGGGGTGGAGGGGTGGGTGGAGGAACACCCTCGGCTCGCTCCTCGGCTTGGCTCTCCCCTTTTTTTCCCTTCTCTCTCTTCTGGCACCCACCCGCGCGCGCAGCCCACTCGCTCCACCCCGGCTGCTGAGGAGGAGGAGGAGGAGGAGGATGAGTCTTCTCCTCCTTCTCGATGCGGCGGAGGCCCGGGAAACTGCAGCGCTCTCGCTTCTGCTGCCTCCTCCTCTGCTGCTGCTGCTGCTGCTGATTCTGCTGCTGATTCTGTCACCCGCGCGCACGTGACGCGCGCCTGGGCGCAGCTGCCCTCCCGAGGGCACGCGCCTCCGGGAGGGAGGGAGGGAAAGAGGGAGGGAGGGAGTGGCGCGCGCACGCCGGGCGCGCCCCCGCGCACTTCCCCAGGAGGTGGGGGATCTTTTCCCCCTGCTCTCTTTCAGCAAAAAGAGGAGAGGAGAGGAAGGGGCCCAACTTTGGGCATGTGGGGAGGGGAGAGGAGAGGAGGGGTCTGTGTTTGGGATGAGACGCAGATAATTATGCAGCCATGGGAGATCATGAGCTTTGTATTTCCTCCTCCCTCCCTCCCTCCAGTTTTTTTATTTCCTGCTTCCAATTTTATTTCCTTTCCCTCCAGTTTTATTATTTCCTTCCCTCTTCCCTCCAATTTTATTATTTCCTTCTCTTCCTTCCAGTTTATTATTTCCTTCCCACTTCCCTCCAGTTTTATTATTTTCCTCCTTCCCTCTTCCCTCCAGTTTATTTCCTTCTTCCAATTTTATTTCCTTCCCTCCAGTTTATTATTTCCTTTCCTCTTCCCTCCAGTTTTATTATTTCCTTCCCTGCAGTTTTATTATTTCCTTTCCTCTTCCCTCCAGTTTTATTATTTCCTTCCCTGCAGTTTTATTATTTCCTTCCCTCTTCCCTCCAGTTTATTTCCTTCTTCCAATTTTATTTCCTTCCCTCCAGTTTATTATTTCCTTTCCTCTTCCCTCCAGTTTTATTATTTCCTTCCCTGCAGTTTTATTATTTCCTTCCCTCTTCCCCCCAGTTTATTTCCTTCTTCCAATTTTATTTCCTTCCCTCCAGTTTATTATTTCCTTTCCTCTTCCCTCCAGTTTTATTATTTCCTTCTCCCTTCTAATTTTATTTCCCTCCCTCTTCCCTCCAGTTTTATTATTTCCTTCTCCCTTCTTCCAATTTTATTTCCTTCCTGCTTCCCTCCAGTTTTATTATTTCCTTCCCTCTTCCCCCCAGTTTATTTCCTTCTTCCAATTTTATTTCCTTTCCTTCCAGTTTATTATTTCCTTCCCTCTTCCCTCCAGTTTTATTGTTTCCTTCTCCCTTCTTCTAATTTTATTTCCTTCCCTCTTCCCTCCTTTAATTATTTCCTTCTCCCCTCATCCAATTTTATTTCCTTCCCTCTTCCCTTTGTTTTATTATTTGCTTCTCCCAATATTCATAGAATCATAAAATCAAAGAGTTGGAAGAGACCTCATGAGCCATCCAGTCCAACCCCCTGCCAAGAATCAGGAAAATTGCATTCAAATCACCCCTGACAGATGGCCATCCAGCCTTTGTTTTAAAGCTTCCAAAGAAGGAGCCTCCACCACACTCCAGGGCAGTGAGTTCCACTGCTGAACGGCTTCTTTCCCTCTTCCCTCCAGTTTTATTATTTCCTTCTCCCTTCCTCCAATTTTATTTCCCTCCCTCTTCCCTCCAGTTTTATTATTTCCTTCTCCCTTCTTCTAATTTTATTTCCTTCCCTCTTCCCTCCTTTAATTATTTCCTTCTCCCCTCATCCAATTTTATTTCCTTCCCTCTTCCCTTTGTTTTATTATTTGCTTCTCCCAATATTCATAGAATCATAAAATCAAAGAGTTGGAAGAGACCTCATGGGCCATCCAGTCCAACCCCCTGCCAAGAATCAGGAAAATTGCATTCAAATCACCCCTGACAGATGGCCATCCAGCCTCTGTTTAAAAGCTTCCAAAGAAGGAGCCTCCACCACACTCCAGGGCAGTGAGTTCCACTGCTGAACGGCTTCTTTCCCTCTTCCCTCCAGTTTTATTATTTCCTTCCTCTCCCTCCAGTTTATTTCCTCCCCCCTCCTTCCAGTCCTAGCTCATTTTCACTTCCTCCAGTTTTATTTCCTTCCCTCTTCCTGCCAGTTTCATTTCCTTGCCCCTTCCTTCCATTTTTCCTTCCCTCTTCCCTCCAGTGTATATTCTTCTCCCTTCTTCCAGTATTAATTCCTCTCCCTCCAGTTTTGTCTCCTACTCCCTCCTTCCAATCTTAGTTCCTTCTCGTTCCTCCAGTTTTGTTTCTTTCCACTCAATTTTATTTCCTTTTCTATCCCTCCATTTTATTATTCCCTTCTCCATCAAGTTTTCCACCTCCTCCCTTCCCATTCAATTCCCTTCCTCCTTCCTTCCATTTTATTATTTACTTCCCTCTCCCTCCAGTTATTTTATTGTTTTTCCTTTCCCCTCAATTTATTATTTAATTCTCCCATCCTCCAATCTGATTTCCTTTCCCCCTGTCTCCAATTTCTGATTTCCTTCCCACTCTCAGTTTTATTCCCTTTCCTCCAGTTATGTGTTATGACTTAATTTTGTTGCAAGCTGCCCCGAGCCCTTTTGGAGAGGGGGTGGGAAATAAATAGTTAGTATTCTTATTAATTTATTTTCCTTCTTTCTCCCCCAGTTTATTATTTCCTGCACCCCCTTCTAATTTTATTTCCTTCTTCCTTATTTCCTTCTTCCTTCCTCCAATCTATTTCCTTCCCTCTCTTTACAGTTTATTTCCTTATCCTTCCTGCAGTGCATCATTTCCTTTCTTCTCTCTCCAGTTTATTATTTCCTTCTCCCTTCCTCCAGTTTTTATTTCCTTCCTCTTTCTACAGCAGTATATTATATTTTGTGTTTTCTGCCAAGAGTGCTGGAGCCTCACCATGAGCCATGCCCGTGAAAGTGGTGTTAATTCCTCCTCAGAGTAGTTCTTACCCAAGAAAGCCCTATGAAATGCATGGGGTTGCTATAAGTCAACAGGAAACTTGGAGACACATAAATAGACACTTTTGATCCTGGGTGGACAATTAAGAACCATTAGCTTTACAACAGACCAGTTCCATGCACAAGTGAAAACTGCTACAACTGGTTTGGTGATACACATTTTGGGATTTTCCTTGAGCACCTCCTTAGGAGGAGCAAGTGCAGTGCAACATTTGCCAAAATATCATTACTAAGAAGAGCATGAGTGACAATAAAGCATCAGGGATATTTTAATTCAGTTGTAATAGAGAAAAACAGAAAGAGAAAAACAATACATATACATACATACACACACATAAACATACTTGAACAACAACTACATAACTAGACACGGTTTGTCTCTGGGCTCCGAAATTAGGTCAATCTGGTTCCTCAAAAAGGAAAAAAGGAAGGGACATGTTGTTGTTGTTTTTTACTGTTTACAAACATTTACAATATTTATATATGGCTTGTATCTAAAGGTTTCAGAGCTGTATACATTAGACCTCAATCCTGTTGGAAATTTCAACTTTTTTAATATCAGGAGTGACTTGAGAAACTGCAAGTTGCTTCTGGTGTGAGAGAATTGGCCATCTACAAGGATGTTGCCCAGGGGACGCCAAGATGTTTTACCATCCTGTGGGAGGTTTCGCTCATGTCTCTGCATGAGAAGCTGGAGCTGACAGATGGGAGCTCACCCTGCTTCCTGGATTTGAACCGCTGACCTTTTGGTCAGCAGTCCCGTCAGCACAAGGGTTTTACTCATTGCGCCACCGGGGGCTCCATTAATTTGAACAGAACTAAATATAATCAATTGCTGCATGGCAAGTCAACACCATAATGTAGGTTGAGTCAAGCAAGGACTACCAATCCAATGCAGGCCTATACAGATCATTCATAGCATAGATGTACAAGGGTTGAATGAAAAGTAATGCCTCCACCTTTGTTACTTGCGTTTGGATGGGAATATTTTAATAAATCAAACGCAGAAATAATCCTTAGAATTTGCTTTTTAACTACCACTATTCACTTTTCCACATAATCACCAGACAATTGGATACATTTCTGCCAACAATGGACAAGTTTTCTGAATCTGTCATAGAAGAAGTCGACACTCTGTTTCCGCAAACAGCATCTCACAGTTCTCTCAACGTCTTCATCAAAAGCATAATGATTTCCCCGCAGATCTTCTTTCATTATCAGGAACAGATGGAAGTTAGACGGTGCTAAATCTGGACTATATGGAGGATGTCGTACGGTGGTGAGATCCGGTCTCTGAAGTTTCAAGTCTGTGCGCTGTCATTTCAGGCGTCAGCATCCTGAGTACCCATCATACACAGATCTTCCGATAGCCAAGTAAAGCAATAATATGACCCACACGTTCTTGTGAAATGCCAGTTATGCTTGAAATTTCTCTCTGAGTGATACAACGATCATCCTGAATCAATCTGTCAACCTTTTGCTTGTGAAACTCAGTGGTTGCTGTCACAAGACGTCCAACTCTTTGTATGTCACACAAGTCAGATGTTCCCACCTCAACATCTTTAAACTTTCTCTCCAAACAACGCACAGTACTCATATCAACACAATCACCATAAACAGCTTGCATTCTCTGATGTATCTCCTTTGGGGTGACGCCTTCTGCTGTCAAGAATTCAATGACTGCACATTGCTTAAGTCACATTGACCGACCGTCTGCGCAGGGTTCCATACTTGGCACTTTAACAACACAACCGTTCAATGCTAAGGCTTCCCGCCAAAATGGAACTGTATAGCAGAGTCTACTGAACAAGCCAGTATCTGCCGCATACGAGTACTGCCATCTGTTGAGGAGTTATGAAGGTGGAGGCATTACTTTTCATTCAAGCCTCGTACAACATGTCACCAACCATGTGAGGAAAATATGTTGCTAGCCAAGAGTGCATCTACAACAGGCATGGGCAAACTTTGGTCTTCTGGATGTTTTGGACTTCAACTCCCACAATACCTAACAACCTACTGTTAGGAATTGTGGGAGTTGAAGTCCAAAACACCTGAAGAGCTGAAGTATGCCCATTAATGATCTACAATGTAGAATTAATGGTTAGACACCACTGTAATTGTTATGGCTCAATGCTATGGAATCCTGGGATTTGTTGTTTGGCAAGGCACCAGCTCTCTTTGGCAAGAAAGGCTTAAGATCTCTTATAACTACAACTCCCATGAATGTATAGCATTGAGCCATGTCAAGTGAAAGTGATGTCTAACTGCATGAATTTTACAGTGTAGATGCACCTTTAGTGGGATTTCCACAAGTGTTTACACAACATGCAACGGTTGATTTAATGGCTTTACTCTGTTGAGACTATAAACAAGATTCAGACCTGCGTGTTTGTCATAATTGTTTTGCATGGCTCAGAAATAACAAGATCCAAACAATGTATAAATATTTGTCCACAAATAGCTATTTCAAATTAAGGAACATTCATGTCCTGCTGGCAGTATTCCCCCAAGCGTGAGGTTGGCTACTGTACAAACAGAATACTGGTCTAGGCAGATCTTTCCTCTGATCTAGAAGGGCTCTTCTTATGCTATTTATTACCATAAATATAGTATAATGTTAACTATCTATGGGCATGGATGCTGTTGCTCTTCATATAATGTCATTTAAAAAGAATGACATTATAAGGAGGTAAGTATGCCCGGAGGAGCAAGAGAAGGATGAGTCCCGTATTGTTAAATACATTAGGAAATGTATATATTTGCTTATGTAAAACCATATAGCCCTCCACTTCCATTGTTTACACTCCACTCAGTATAGGTAGCTACAAATTAAAACTAATACTACACTAAAACATAATTAAATGTCACAAGGTTCAATAAAATTACTGAGGGACAATAAAAACTATACCAATAATCTTACTGGTGCACTACACATTTGGATGCTTTTTCTGCATCTATGCTGCAACTTACTAATGCCTTGAAAGATCTCTCCAGCTACTACAAAGATAATCACCTGAAGCCTAACCACCTACGTACCCATGAAGCCAATAGCAAATTGAAAGTAACCCGGGAAGGCCAAGAGCTCGAACACTGTTTCCATCCTAAATATCTCGGTGTCACCTTAGATAAAACACTAACATTTAGGAATCGTTGTATGAATACCAAGCACAAAGTAGCTGCACGCAATAACATCCTATAGAAACTTACTGGCAGTACATGGGGTGCAGACCCAAAATTAATAAGAACATCAGCCCTGGCCTTGTCTTACTCAACTGCTGACTAGGGCTACCCTGTTTGGCACAAGTCTGTCCACGTGAAGCAGGTGAACATAGCACTGAACGAAGCATGCAGAATAATCACAAGATGTCTCAAACCTACATCTGTTGGTAAACTCTTCAAGCTAGCTGGCATTGCCCTCCTCCCCCGATGTGTGACGAGAAGTTGCTGCTAACTGTGAGAGGAATAAGGTTGAACACAGTGAAAGCCATCCACTGCATGGCTATCGTCCTCCTCCCAGTAGACTCAAATCAAACCTTAAGAGAACCACCACTCCTCTTAATGTTTCCCCAGCAACAGCAAGAATACCCTCTAGGCAGCTAAACCTGGAAATCCCAACTGGATGTCCCTCCAGGAAGGACTTCCTCCAGGGACAAACCAAGAATGGGCAACTTGGAAGCGGAGTGGGCAGATCAAAAAACAACCTGGCTAACTGGACCTACCTAGAAGAATCCTCCTCTTTGTGTGACTGTGTAGCAGAACAGTCAACTCCACATATGTATGCTTGCCCACTATGCCCTACCTCATGCACAGAGGAAGAATTGTTTGGAGCTACAGACAATGTGGTCGCTGTTGCCTGTTTTTGGTCAAAAATTATTTAACCACTTGTGTTCCCTCTATTACTATCTATTAATAATTATTTATGCAATGCTTTTGACACAAAATAAAAAATCTATACTGCAAAATTAATGCAGTTCAACCCCATTTTATCTTAGTTCAATGTTGTGGAATTCTGTGAGTTGTAGTTTGGTAAGACACCAAGCACTTTTGCAGGGAAAATTAAAGATCTTGTAAAACTACAACTCCAGTGTTCCCATAGCATTGAGCCAGTGTAGTTAAAATGGTGTCAAACTGCATTAATTTTACAGTGAAAATGTGCACTAATCCTTGAAGGAGAGATGTATATATAATACATAGGACTGTAGGAGTGGAATGAGCCTCAAGGTCATCTAGCCTAGTAGCTTGCCAGGCAGTTAAAACACCCTGAAAGATGGCCCTTCAGTTTCTATTTTGCATCCCAGTGGCGGAGGCTCCATCTACACTGCCATATAATGCAGTGTAGACTTATATAATGCAGTTCAATTCAGTTAAACTGCATTATATGAGTCTATACTGATAATATAATTCCAAAGAGCCCTTCCAAGGTATTCTGTCCCTCTGTTTCCTTGGATAGCCTGTTTTATTGCCATGCAGTTCATAGCATCAGGAAACTCTCCCTAAAATAAATACTTAGGGATACACCTGTAATATTTAGAGATACGTAATAGCAGAAAAATGTGCATTAAGGATAGATGTATATTCTCTAACTATACAGCCTCACTGCTGGAGTGTTCGCTCCGTACAATTTTTCTCCTTTCATAAGGAGGCCAAGCTAAACCTTTGTGCACTATTTCTCAAGTCTCATATGCACAAGCCTATAATAAAGAGTACCTAGAATTCTGTGAACATTGAATGAGCTGACTTCTCTTATTTCTTCATCTTTCCTCTCCCTTAATGCAGAGCAATCGGGTAGATTTCAGAAAGCAAAAAAACATACTGCAGTAGAACTATCATTGCTTGTGCTATCCGTTCAGCCTCAGGTGTAGATACTCAAGCAAAATGTTTACTGTTAATAGACACAAGTTGAAACAATAAAGAGAAAAGCTTTATTAAAAATTAAAAGCAGATTTGATCAGCAGTAACAGTGGGATAAAAGATGGGTTTATACCTTGGAAAGTGAAGTCTCTCACTAGCCAAACATCCTTTTAAAAACCCAAAGCTGTAGTTCTGCTCCGCCCTGATATACATAGCAATATGAGATCAGCTGTGAACGCAGAAAAAAGCCCTCAGCAAAACCTGTTTGACAAGAGGTGACACATGGACAATATTAATGGATACAACCCCCTTTCCCTTCTTTTTATACAGCCATGCACCAGAGCTCCAGCAGATGTCCTAAACACTCTGTGATTTAGGACAGAAATTGGAAATATTACTTTCTGTTTGGATTGCAACTCCCAGCATTCTCCAGCCAGCTTTAGTGGTCATCCTGACTAAGGGATTCTGGCTCAACAAAGGAACTTTTCCATGTTCTACCCTACATATAGGGAAAAAAAAGGAAAGAGAGAGGGAAAATTGGCAACATCTTAGACTAACTAGAGATTACTTTAGCATGAGCTTTTGAGTGGGTTTGTATCCATGAAAGCTCATGCTAAAACAATGAGTTACTGTTAAAGGTGCAGCCACATTTCTTTTTGTCTCCTTCTCCCTCCCTCCATTTTATGCTGGAAGAGACCAACAAGCTACTTTTTTGAAAACTCTATTATAAAGTATCCATAGTACCTCAAAGCAGGTCAAACAATAATGTTGCACTTCATTTTTCTTTATAGCTTGGCATGTATTCTATCTATATGCAGTGTTTATTATAGATATATCTCACTGGGTGTTAAGTGGGAAAAGAAAGAGACAATTAAAGTGAACGTTTATGACATCTGGACCAGACAAATACCTCTGAATATACAGTAGAGTCTCGCTTACCTGACATAAACAGGCTGCCAGAACGTTGGATAAGCGAAAATCTTGGGTAATACATAGGGGTTAAGGAAAAGCCTGTTAAGCCCAAGCAAAGGCAGGGTTTGCCCCCGTCTTCAGTGCTGTTAGTTGGTGGTCTTCCCAGCCAGCATAACCATTGGGAAATCCTAGGAAAGTTATGATCCAAAAAGATTCATTACACAAGTTATACCCTTACGTAGAAATAGCCACAAAAACTGCTGTCTCTGTGTTTTAGCCATAGGTGTAGTGTGCTTATTGAGGGCTATGTGTCCTATTTTATGGCATGCGATTTTCTGTGCCCAGTCCAAATCCAGTTCAAGAGTGAAAATGGTGACTAGATTTTTACTTTCTTGAACAGCAACTTCCCATACACTGATTAGTACATATGGAATTGAGCAAATATTGTATTATAGGGATGGAAAAGCAAGCTGACAGGTAGGACCAGAGTAGTAGGGAAGTCAGTGCTTTCCTTTTCTTCTTTCCTGCCTTGCATCTTCCTTGTCAGCCTTCAACTCAGCCTCCTTCATAGCAAGGATGGGAAATGTATGTCTCTCAGTGCTCTCCAACCACAATTCCTATCAACATATTGTCTACATAGGTAAAGGTAAAGGTAAAGGTTTTCCCCTGACATGAAGTCCATTCATGTCCAATTCTGCGGTTTGGTGCTCATCTCCATTTCTATGCTGAAGAGCCGGGATTGTCCGTAGACACCTCCAAGGCCATGTGGCCGGCATGAGTAATAATAAAAAATAATAAAACTTTATTTGTACCCCCCTACCATCTCCCCAAGGGACTTGGTGCAGCTTACATGAGGCCAAGCCCACAATACATCAATAAACAAAACATCAAGTAAAACAGTCAATACAATACAATTCAAATAAATCACATAAACAAAAATAAGCAATAAGCAATCAACAATGACATACAAGAGAAGACACCGGATTGGGTTTCACCTTTAGAATCATGCCAAAGAAAGGAATTAGGTTGGATTAAATGGCCGAAATATAAAGAAATTATAAGTATAAATGGAGAAGGAGGAAAGCTAAAATCTATGGAAGAGATAAAAAAAACATACAAAAACATGACATGGCTGCAATACTGGCAGATGCAGGAAACCTTCGGACAGGACAAGAAATACGGATTTGAGATAAAAGAAAATAAATGGAATAAAATCTGGGAAACAGAGAAGAAAAAAATATCCAAAATATACAAAGAATTATTGAAATGGAAAACGGAGGAAGAGGAAGTGAAAGACTGTATGGTAAGGTGGGCCAAAAACATAGGTAAAATAATAACCCTAGATGATTGGAAAAAAGTGTGGAGAAAGAAAAACAAGTACCTAAAAGCATATGACATGCAAGAAAATTGGACTAAGGTATTTCATAGATGGTACTTGACGCCATATAAATTAAGTAAATACTATAAGAATCTCAGCCCAAAATGCTGGAAATGTGGTACTGAAGAGGGAACTTTCTTCCACACATGGTGGAAATGTAAGAAGGCTAAAATCTTTTGGAGAGAGATACATAACACACTACAAAAAATTTTAAAAATTAAAATACCTTTAAAACCAGAAATCTTTTTACTAGGAATTATAAATGATAAGATGGAGAAAAATTCAGAAAAATTGATATTCCTTTCCACAACAGCAGCACGAATGTGCTACGCTAAATTATGGAGAAAAAACGAAACGCCAACAGTCGAAGAATGGAGAAAAAAAATGATGGATGTGAAGAATATGGATAGATTGAGCTACCTCTTGCAAAAGAATAAAGGAATAGAGGAGACGGCAACAAGATGGGAAGAATTTGAGGAATACCTGAAGTCAGCTTAAAAAAAAAAAAATGAACGATTTGGAGTGGATAAATGGAGAAGGATACAAGAAGGTGAAAAGTGAGAAAAGGAGGAAAGAAAAGGAAGATACCAACCTCAACGGATCCTGGAAGTCAAGATCAAGACTCAAAATACTACTTATTTCTGTTCTCAACCTCTCCACTTTTAAACCCCCCCCCCCTATTTCCCCCACAAATCCCCATCTTTACGACACTCTTTTTTGCCTAAACCTATAGCTATAAATCCCATTTTTCTATTTTATCCTCTTTTCTCACACCCCCCCCCTGAGAATGACCCTCTTATATCTATCTTCTCCCCCTCTCTCTTTATTTTAACTGCTTTGTACTAAGAAAATTGAATAAAGATTATTTCAAAAAAAAAAACAAACAATGACATACAACATGTATATGAGTGCATGGAGTGCCGTTACCTTCCCACTGGAGAAGTACCTATTGATCTATTCATATTTGCATGTTTTTGAACTGCTAGATTGGCAGAAGCTGGGGTTGACAGCGTGAGCTCACGCCACTACCTGGATTGGAACCTGCGACCTTTTGGTCAACAAGCCCAACAGCTCAGCATTTAACCCACTGCACCACCGAGGGCTCATAGGCAATAGTGAGGACTAATAGGAGCAGCACGACAACACAGTCTTCCCAATTCTGCTTCTAGACCAGGCCTGGGCAAACTTTGGCCCTCCAAGTGTTTTGGACTTCAACTCCCGGGAGGCTGTTAGGAATTGTGGGAGTTGAAGTCCAAAACACCTGGAGGGCTGAAGTTTGCTCATGCCTGTTCTAGAGACTCCACTGTGGTCTGTTCAATTGTTTTTTAATTCTCTTTTTATTGTTTTACTAGCCACCCCCTGCCACGTGTTGCTGTGGCCCAGTCTGTGTATATGTTTTGTGTGTGTATATGTGAGTATGTATATGTGTATATGTGTATTTGTGTGTGTTTTACACATGCGTTTGTAATGTAATTTTCGTTTTTTTGGCTTTTTAAGTGTCTTCTGCTGTGTTTTTCCAGTGTTTTTATGAGTGAGGGTCATTCATTGGCCTGGTAGGTGTCTTGTGTCCAAATTTGGTGTCAATTCATCCAGTGGTTTTTGAGTTATGTTAATCCCACAAACGAACATTACATTTTTATTTATATAGATGGAGCAGTATGGTATAGTGCTTTGACTGTTGGACTACAACTCTGGAGAATAGGGTTTGAATTCCCACTCATTCATGGGAAGTCATATATTGTCGGCCTCAGAAGAAGGCAAAAGGCAACCCCCTTCCCTCAAATGTGCCTAGAAAATCCCATTGAAGGGCTGGCTTTCGACTACTTGTTTCCTGCCTGCCTGCCTTCCTCCCTTTTCCTCCCTCCTCACCTACCTACCTACCTACCTTTTGTAGCTTTTTGATTATTATGTTTGTAATTGACTCAAGACACTTTGGTTGGTGGGATATACACGTTTGAATAACCAAGCCCAGCTCGTGCCACAGTGAAAGTCTGGTCATCTTAACAAAACAGGTTTAATCCTTTGCCTCAGGATTCTTCCCAAGGGAGCTTTTGCCCAACAGCTCACTATTAACAAGCTATTCTCAGCAAGTAGTAATTTTTACCGCCCTCATCATCCCTTACAATTAGCTTGGCAGAGGTTGATGGGAACTGAAGTTCAATCACACCTGCAAGACCAAAGCTCTGCTCTAACCAATAACATCAAAAGGAATTCTTTGTCACTAATGTTTTCAAATTAAACAAAGAGATTCCAAGAATCTCAGGAATTCATTCGCCTATGCATGTCCGACCTGCTTTGCTTTCTTATGCTTCACATAGAGCTTGGGAAGGGGGTCAGTGAGAGAGGGATTATAACACCCAGAACCTGTGGGGTTATGAGAGTTGTCACCCAAAAAAGAGCTTTCCTGCTCTCTGGAACAATGTTCTCATGAGCAAAAAGAAATAACATGTTAATTCAGGTAATGTGCAGTACTACTCAAAGGCTAGTCCTCTCTTTGCAGGTATCCTCTTCAATCTGGATGATCCTAGCCAGCTCTTATCACACTCTTTGAAAACCATTTTCAAGAGAAAGAAGAAGGGAAGGCAGTTAGGAGCCCACCTAGCAATGGAGCTGACTTCAGCAGGCACACAAGTGAACAATTTTCTCTATTGTGTGCATTTATGCCTTCAAGTTGCCTATCAACCCATGGCAATGTTACAAGCAGATAATATGTCTTCTTCTTAGGTGATCCCTCATTATCCAAGTATGATGGCTTTCCAAGTGTAGTGTCTTGGCAGTTGATATGTGGGTGACTGTCTTGACAGTTGATATGTAGGTGACTGTGGAGACCTATTCTTGATCCGCATGTTCTTCCGCTACCTTGGCAGCCACCTCTCCAAAAAGTCAACATTGACACTGAAATACAACACAGTCTGAGCTCTGAAATACAAAAGTGCAGCATTTTTCCCAAAGAAGCACAGAGTGTTTGAGGACCAGGACATCCGTAGGGATACCAAGATGCTTGTTTATAAAGCTGTTGTCCTCCCAACCCTGCTATATGCCTGTGAGACGTCACATGCAACTCCTCGTACGATTCCATCAGCGTTGCCTCTGAAAAATCCTGAATCTCTTGGGAAGACAGGCGGACAAATGTCAGCATGCTGGAAGAAGCAAAGACCACCAGCAATGAAGTGATGGTCCTTCGCCATCAACTCTGCTGGACCTGCCACTTTGTCCAAATGTCCGATCACCGTCTCTCGAAGCAGATGCTCTACTCCGAACTCAAGAATGAAAAATGGAACATTGGAGGACAGGAAAAGAGATTTAAAAATGGATTCAAAGCCAACCTTAAAAACTGTGGCATAGAGGTCAGCTGTGACCAGCAGTGCTGTACAATTTGAAGAGGCATGAATGGAGGGCAAAAGAGAGAAACATGCCAAGAGGAAGGCGTGTCAAGCTAATCCCAATCGGGACCACCTTCCACCTCAAAACCAATGCCCTCACTGTGGGAGAACATGCAGGTCAAGAATAGGGCTCCACAGTCACCTATGAAGCCACCGCCAGCGCACTGTTCTTGGAAGACAATCCTACTCGGACAACGAGGGATCGCCTAATAGAATAGAATAGAATAGAATAGAATAGAATAGAATAGAATAGAATAGTTCTTCCACAGTGAGGACATCGGTTTCCGGGCAAAAGGCAGTCCCAGTTAGGGTTGGCTTGAAACACCTTCCTCTTTGCACATTTCTTCCTTTCGCCTTCCATTCATGCCTCTTTATATGTATTGTACAGTTGGCCTTCCATATCAACAGATTCAGCTATCCATGGCTTGAAATATTTTTTTTTCATTCCAGAAGCAAACCTTGATTTTGCCACTATGCCATTAAAATCAAACTACAGTGGATTTCTATTTCAATTACAATAATTATTTCTAAATATACATGCACATACATATGTATCACAGAATGTTAAATTTGGAAGCGACCACAAAGGCCTCTGCTGTACTTAAGCACATACTTAGTACATACTTTAGCACTCCTGAAAAATGGCCATCTAAATTCTGTTTAAAGACATCCAAAGATTAAAAAATTAACCTCACTCTCCAAGGAAATCTGTTCCATTTAAACAGAGGCTGGATGGCCATCTGTCAGGGGTGATTTGAATGCAATATTCCTGCTTCTTGGCAGGGGGTTGGACTGGGTGGCCCATGAGGTCTCTTCCAACTCTTTGATTCTATGATTCTATGTGCGCATATATATGTGTGTGTGTCTCTGTGTGTGTATATATGTATATGTGTGTGTGTGTGTGTATGTGTGTGTGTGTGTGTGTGTGTGTATATATATATATATATATATATATATATATATATATATATATATATAATGTCACTGCTTGTGTGTGTGTGTAATAGCGGAACAGTGGAAGATGTTCAATTGTGGACGAAACTATCTCAGAGGGTGGAGGACTCTTCATTGAAGGAGTCTGGATGGACAAATTTTATATATGCAAATTTTATGCAAATCCAAAATGTTTTTTTCCAGTGATACTGAAGCAACTGATGATTGGTCTGGATTTATTCATCACTGCTTTTCTTACTGTAACCATGACTATACAGTTTGAGGCTATAAAAAGGGATTCTGCTTGTAGGAATTCAGCCAAGCAGCACCCATAGGATGAGATGTAAGCTTAGATGTGATCCAGGCCATCTGTGAAGTACATCTCCTTCGCTATCCTTAGTGGGAACAAAGACAATGCAAAGCAATGCAATGTAAATACACGTAATGACCCTTTATGTAATTGATGGATTACAATGTAAGGACTCTTAGCTCTTAAATGTCCCTTATCTTCAAAAGCATTTACACAATAATTAGCCTTCATACCACCCTGAAAATAATGATTATACCCATGCTCAAAACGTGGTTACAAAGGGATTTTGATTTTTTTCCCCCCCCAGGGTTCAGTCTAAAGTAAGCCAGTGTTAAGTGCAATATAATGTTGTCTCCTGTTTTTAGAAGCAGCAGCCTAAAAGGGGAAATCAAGGCAAGCCCAAGTAATGAAATCAAAAACCTTTCATTTCTTACTGAAAGCTTTAACCAACGCTAGTCTGCCTAGGAAGCAAAGATCTACATTAGCATGCTATATGCTGAATTATAAAATCACACCTTGGCCAGGTCTGCTGGGGGATTCTAGGAAGTGCAATCCAAAAGTGTAATGTATTGAAATTGTATTCAAAAGATTTCTTTTACAGAGCAATATAGATACAGATATACAAATACTTGCAACTCTCAGAATGGTTAACTTAAGCATCAGACATTTTGTTAAAAAAATCTTATTAATAGTTTTAATACCAGTATCCCCATGACTGTCAGAAGGACAGGGAACTAGCGGTTTCCATGTCAGTGGGATGATAATTCCATTCCAGGTTTTATCATTCCTGCTACTTCAAAACCTTAGGCCCCATCTACAGTGCCATATAATTCAGATTAAGAATACATTATACGGTCCTTGGGGCTTTAAAGGAGCTTTCCAAACCCCCTTTTACACTGCCATATAATTCAGTTTGGAACTGCATTGTATGGTCAGTGTAAACTCATATTATGCAGCTTAACGGACTTGAACTGCATTATACAAGTCTACATACACTGACAATACAATTCAAGCTCAAATTGCATAACATGGCAGTGTATATGGAGCCTCAGATAGTTCCTTTAAAGCCACAAGGAGATGCAGGTAGTTATATTCATCACCCTAGTGTTCATAGTCGTTTGGGTTCATAGAACTCTCCAGAGGTAGGTGAACTACATCTCCCTTAAATCGCTGTCAATTTCTCCCAAATCCCTCCAGTGTTTTCTGTTAGTCATGGGGGTTTCTGTGTGGGAAGTTTGGTCCAATTCTATTGTTCGTGGGATTCAGAATGCTCTTTGATTGTAGGTGAAATATAAATCCCAGCAACTACAACTCCCAAATGTTAGGGTCTATTTTTCCTCAAACTCCACCAGTGTTCACATTTGGGCTTATTGAGTATTCATGCCAAGTTTGATCCAGATCTATCATTGTTTGAATCCACAGTGCTCTCTGGATAGAGGTGAACTACAACCCCAAAACTCAAAGTCAATGCCTACCAAACCCTTCCAGTATTTTCTGTTGGTCATGGGAGGTCTGTGTGCCAAGTTTGGTTCAATTCCATCATTGGTGGTGTTCAGAATGTTCTTTGATTGTTGATGAACAATAAATCCCAGCAACTACAACTCCCAAATGACAAAATCAATCCCCCGAACCCCACCAGTATTCAGATTTGGGCATATCTGGCATTTGTGCCAAATGTGGTCCAGTGAATGAAAATACATGCTGCATATCTGATATTCACATTATAATTTATAACAGTAGCAAAATTACAGTTATGAAGTAGCAATGAAAATAATGTTATGGTTGGGGGTCACCACAACATAAGGAACTGTATAAAGGGGTGGGGGCATTAGGAGGGTTGAGAACCACTGATTTATTGCCTCTTCACCACCAGAGTCACCAAGGCTAGATAACTCATTCTATCATTCCCAGGAAAATGAGTGAAAGCTTCCTTTGAAAAGTAAGTGCAATCCATACCATGCGTTTAGAGGTGACCATCAAGATATGAGCAGTGATGCAATAATGGCGAACTCATAATCAATAACCCTGCTCAAGTCTTCCTTGAATGCGTCGATATATCTGGAATCCAGGCTTCGTCCCCTTTGTTTCCCCCCTGTTGCCTTTTACCTTACCACACATGATTGTATTTCCAAGTGAGTCATGTGTTCTCGTGATATGTCCAAAGTACATCAGTCTCAGTTTTGTCATCTTGACTTCTAAGAAGTGTTCAGGCTTAAATTGCTCTAAGTCCAATTCCTTTGTCTTCTTAGCAGTTCATCCAACTCTTCTCCAGCACCACATTTCACATGAGCTAATTTTCTTCCTATCAGCTTTCTTCAATGTCCAGCTTTCACAACTTTCCTCCATGAGATTTTTAACAAAAGCTAATCTTAAACCCGGAGTAGGGTGGAATGTACTGTAATTTCCAAAATTAGTCAGAAGTTCTTGAAGTTATAATAAAAAAGCATTCTCTGGCAATGAAGTATTATATTCCCTGCCAAAACAAAATTGTATGTATGGGTCAGTAGTTGTTACTACTGCGCTTATTCTAAGAAAAAAAAATTACCTTTGTAGTGATCTATATTATCTTAGGTCCTCCCCATTAATAGTTATCAGGTCTATTTGACTTCAAGGAAATCTGTCCCATAGAGCCCCCTACAGGAAAGAAAGATTCCACCATCTGCAGCTGATCAGTTCTGAAAACTAACAAAATGAAGTTCAACGGGGATAAATGCAAGATACCCCACTTAGGCAGAAAAAATGAAATACAAAGATCCAGAATAGGGGACAATGCTTAGCTCAACAGCAATACATGTGAAAAAGATCTTGGAGTTCTTGTGGACAACAAGTTAAACATGAACCAACGTCATGCAGCAGCTAAAAAAGCCAATGGGATTTTGACCTGTATAAATAGGAGTATAGTATCTAGATCCAGGGAAGTCATGCTAGCCTTCTATTCTGCCTTGGCCAGACCACACCTGGAATACTGTGTCCAATTCTGGGAACCACAATTGAAGGGAGATGTTGACAAGCTGGAATATGTCCAGAGGAGGGTGACTAAAATGATCAAGGGTCTGGAGAACAAGCCCTATGAGGATCGGCTTAAGGAGCTGGGCATGTTTAGCCTGCAGAAGAGAAGACTGAGAGGAGACATAATGACCATGTATAAATATGTGAGGGGAAGTCATAGGGACGAGGGAGCAAGCTTGTTTTCTGCTGCCCTGGAAACTAGGACGTGGAACAATGGCTTCAAACTACAGGAAAGAAGATTCCATCTGAACATGAGGAAGAACTTCCTGACTGTGAGAGCCATTCAGCAGTGGAACTCTCTGCCCCAGTGTGTGGTGGACGCTCCTTCTTTGGAGGCTTGTAAACGGAGGCCATTGGCTCAGGGACTTGCAACCCCTTTTGACGGTCTAGGAAAGAAACAAACATCTTTATGTAAAGAGCTCAAATATGATGGTACTCCCCAGCACATTGGTAAAATATTAATTGCTGGTCTTCCATATGAGATTGTCTGTGAAACATTGCTTTAATGTTAATTACTACTTTTTAAAAAGTGGAGGGGGAATGTATGTACCACATACTTCAGAAGTGTTCTGTAGTCATTCACTCTTCTCAAGAAGATTTGCAAGACATAGGTTGCAACATCCTAATCTAGTTGTAAATTCCAATATTTGTAGCAGCTTAATTTACTTATTTTTAATTAGTTTGTCTCATTTAGTAAGGCAAAGGTTTCACCCATTGGACTAGTTGAAGCTTCCAAACAGTCCTCAAAGGCAGCCTTACATAGAGCACATTGCAGTAGTCTATTCAGGATGTAACAAGAGCGTGGACCACTGTGGCCAAGTCAGACTTCCCAAAGTATTCGCGCAGCTGGCGCACAAGTTTTAATTGTGCAAAAGCTCCCTTAGCCACCGTCGAAACCTGTGGTTCCAGGCTTAGCGATGAGTCTAGGATCACTCCCAAGCTGCAAACCTGTGTCTTTAGGGGGAGTGTAACCCCATCTAGCCCAGGTTGTAACCCTATGCCTTGTTCAGCCTTTCGACTGACCAGGAGGACCTCTGTCTGGTCTGGATTCAGTTTCAATTTGTTCGCCCTTATCCAGTCCGGCACAGCTACCAAGCACTGATTCAAGATCTGAACAGCCTCCTTAGTGAAGGGTGGGAAGGAGTGACAGGTTTGAGCATAATCTGCATACAGATGACATCGTATTCCCAAACCTGTAGTGCTTTATTTTATGGTATTACCTTGTAGAAGAGAAGCGCATAAAAGGTCTGATTTTTTTCCCTATTGTAAGTTGCAGTTTCTCCATTCTGATGCTTTTCATTCATTTTGGGATATGCCTGCTCCATTATTGGCTTTTCTTTTCATTTGACCTATTTGATGGCCTTTAGAACTGACTGTGAGGTAGAACACTCGGGAATTCCTTTTTGGAGTGTGTTTTGAGTTGCTGGAGATTTATTCGTGGTATTATTAATCCATGTAAAATGCATCAAATAAATGTGTTTCCCAGCACTTAGTCAGATGAAATTTGGACCAGAAAACACCAGTATTCTCATTTTATTCATCTGTCTTCTGTGTTTCAGAGGAGATGGCAGACTATGATGGTGGTTTTGCTATACATATTTAGATCCCATATTTATATTGTGTTCATCCTGAAAGAGATGTGTCCCATCAATCAGGAATAGTAAGACCTTTATTCTGCCTATTTATTGCTTACATGGTTAAGTTTATATCATGCTTTTCCATTAAGTATGCTTTGAAGGCAACGTTCTGTCTGTCTGTCCAATTAAGATGTAATAAAGGAGGGTAATAAAGGAGATGTAATAAGGCCCCCCGGTGGCGCAGTGGTTAAACTGCTGAATTGCTAAACTTGCTGACCAAAAAGTCACAGGTTCGATTCCAGGGAGTGGGGTGAGCTCCCGCTGTCAGCCCCAGCTTCTGCCAACCTAGCAGAAGATCAATAGGTACCGCTCTGGCAGGAAGGTAATGGCACTCCATGCAGTCATGCTGGCCACATGACCTTGGAGGTGTCTACAGACAACACCCGCTCTTTGGCTTAGAAGTGGAGATGAGCACCAACCCCCAGAGTTGGACACTACTGGACTTAATGTCAGGGGAAAACCTTTACCTTTACCTAAGGAAAGGAAGCCAGTATACAACACACCAATTACAAAGCAAAAAGTAACACCCACTAGATTAAAAGGTATCTCAAGAGTGCACACCCATCTGAATAAGAACAACTCAACCTTCTGATGAAAGGGCAATGGAAAAGGTTGGCCCAAGAAATTTCACCGCTGGAGGAAAAACAACAAGATGGTTTCCCCTCCAGATTCAACATACAGAAGCTGGTTCATCTGGCAAGGTATACTTTCCTTGACAATTATGGTAGAATTATGTCCTCCAGTACAACTGACGCTGCAGATTTAGTTGGAAGTGAGAGTGAGGATAGGTTGTATGCAGTATATACAGCCTTGTCCTCAGAACAAACCAAGAGGCTGTGTCACTGCAATGACAGCTGATTATGGGGGGACTACCCCTCACTCAGCATCAATAAATTAAATGAAGCCCACCTGGTCTCTTTATTAGTGCAGCTACACTGTAGAATTAATGCAGTTTGACATCACTGTAACTTAATAGCTCAATGCTAGGGAATCATGGGGATTGTGGTTTTGTAAGGTTTTTAGCTTTCTCTGCAGGAGCCCCCAGTGGCGCAGTGGGTTAAACCCCTGTGCCGGCAGGACTGAAGACCTACAGGTCGCAAGTTCGAATCCGGGGAGAGCACGGATGTGCTCCCTCTATCAGCTCCAGCTCCTCATGCGGGGACATGAGAGAAGCCTCCCACAAGGATGATAACATCAAAACATCCAGGCGTCCCTTGGGCAATGTCCTTGCAGACAGCCAATTCTCTCACACCAGAAGCGACTTGCAGTTTCTCAAGTCACTCCTGACACGACAAAAAAAAAAAAAGAAGAAGAAGCTTTCTCTGCCAAAGATTGCTGGTACCTCATCAAACTACAGCTTCCAGGGTTCCATAACATTGAACCCTAGGTGTCAAGTTGCATGAATTCTACAGTGTGGATCCAGCCTTCGAAAGGAGTTCCCAGGAGTTCTAGAACCTGGGAGATGCTACTTTGTTCAATGTTCATAGCACAGATAGTAGACTTCTTACCCTCTACGGTGAAGATTTTATACACATACAAAGTGCTATATAGCTACAGGCTGTAGACACATAGTGCAATGTTGCACACAAAACTGGGATTCCTGAACTGAGCACAATGCAAAAAGAACATTTTAATGGAAGAGGACCTTGAAAGCCATCGAGGACATCTTTGTAACACTAGCTGACCCCAGATTGGCAAAATCTGCCCATGATAGAATGGCAGCAAGCAACAGGACAACATGGAAGTAAAATGGGCTTGTGGATACATGAAGCCATTTTTAGGGATGGAGTGCCATTTTTCTCCAAGCAGGGAAAACAATGCCCTGCACCTTGCGATCAGCCCTGCCCACTGTGATTTATTTTTTGTGTTTAAATTATTGTGATTTTATAATGTTGATGTTTATTTATATTGTTTCTTGTATTTTACTTTTTATTTTATATTTTACTGTTGTTGTATGTTGTTTATTTTCATTGCTGATAGCCTTGGCCTCATGTAAGTTGCCCCGAGTCCCCTTGGGGAGATGGTGGCAGGATATAAATAAAGATGATGATGATGATGATGATGATGATGATCTGTCAATCCCCAGCATGTCAAAATGTGAGACAAACAGATGTAATACTAGGAATAACCCTCATCTCAGGACTATCAGCAGTGAGTTTTGAAGGAGTCCAATAGTCTGGTATTTTGGTCAACCCCATGCACCTTTAAAGCCTAGCAATCAGGATGGGGAATTTGTGATCCTCTATTTCACATCAAAACAATCCAGCATGGTCAATGTGAAGGCATTGCATGCACTATAGTCCAAGATGTCTGGATTACAACTGGAAGTTTTTGTAAGAATCCCAACATCACATTACCCATCACTACTCTTTTAAAATTTCTCCAGTTCTCTCTTCTTTGTTCTTCCACCTTTCAAGACCTTCTGTGGAAAAGGCAACTTGCTAGGCAAGTCACTCTGAAAGGAAAAAGAATTACATGATTCAGGTCTTCAAATGCAGTATGGTCAGAAAACTGTCCTTGCTGCCTGATAGCCAGCCCTTAAGAATAATTGGCACCCATCTTGAAAATGCCCTGGTTCCATGATTAGTGTCTTTGGAATGAGAAAAAAAACAACACATTCGCCTGTATATTTAATTCAAAGCAGGTTTAAGAGGCCTTGAGCCTTCTGGATGTTTTGGACAATACTGCTTACAAGCATTTATCGTTGGCCATATTGGGTGTGGCTGATAGAAGTTGTAGTGCAAGACACTGAAGAGCCAAAGGCTTATCTCTTTTGTTTGAAAGTATCCTCTCAAAGATGTGTTTGAAATAGCACATCTTAACCATCTAGCACAGTGTTTCTCAACCTTCCTAATGCGGGGACCCCTTCATATGGCTCCCCATGTTGTGGTGACCCCCAACCATAAAGTTATTTTTGTTGCTACTTTACAACTGTAATTTTGCTACTGTCACGAATCACAATGTAAATATCTGATATGCAGGATGTATTTTCATTCACTGGACCAAATTTGGCACAAATACCCGATAAGCACAAATTTGAATACTGGTGGGGTTGCGGGGGATTGATTTTGTCATTTGGAAGTTGTAGTTGCTGGGATTTAAACTTCACCTACAACCAAAGAGCACTCTGAACAATGATGGAATTGAAACAAACTTGGCACACAGAACTTCATAAACCAACAGAAAATACTGGAAGGGTTTGGTGGGCATTGGCCTTGAGTTTTGGAGTTGTAGTTCACCTACATCCAGAGAGCACTGTGGACTCAAACAATGGTGGATCTAGACCAAACCTGACACAAATACTCAATATACCCAAATGTGAACACTGGCGTAGTTTGGGGAAAATAGACTTGACATTTGGGAGTTGTAGTTGCTGGTATTTATAGTTCACCTGCAATCAAAGAGCCCCTTAAACCCCACCAATGATAGAATTGGACAAAACTTGGACACACAGATCCCCCATGACCAATAGAAAATACTGTGTCTTCTAATGGTCTTTGGTGACCCCTCTGACACACCCAGGGTTGAGAAACGCTGATCTAAGACTTGCATTTTGAACTGAGAGACAAATGTGGATGTGTCAATGGGTCTGGGTTTTACCCATAGGCCTTCACTGACCAATGACTGTTGCAAGAAATGATGGTGGAAAATATGAATAGCTGCAAGAATTTCTGTCTTTTAGCTTAGTGTTTTAGGCATCTTTTTTCTGCCTTTATCAATGTTATTAGTCTAACCCAAATTTGTAAGAGGGGAGTTATTGGCAACAAGAGGGGGAGAATAATATCTCATGGAAGGCCTTCAAAGACAAAGCCACACACAATGTATTGCAGTATACAAGGCCAGGTATGAATGTGACAAATAGGTTGTTAGACTAACTCATCCATAAAATAGCCTCTTTTGTAAAAATCTTTCTGATGTGGAACAAAAGATCTATTTTTATCTGGGATCACCACAAAACTGATGGAATTCTGTGAGAATGGAATATACTTGCTACGAGGCAAGTGCATTGTTGACTTTTTTAAAAATATGGAAAATGCAGTTAACTGCGCTTGAGCATTACATAAAATATAATTCAAAGGACAGATTGCTGTGCTGCATGTCAAGAGCAAATTGACATTTAAAGATGCTCAAGAAATGCTCAGCTCCATTTTCTTCAGAATTCATGCCACAATTTTACATTCTAAGTTGTTGTGTAGATCTAACATGTAGATGCAAGAACTGCTTTTTCAATTGTAACTCGTTAGTTTTTGAGGAACAAACTAAAAGCAATCAGGAGGGGTTCATTCATTTGGTCACATCTCTGCTTTATTCAAGAATAAATTTGCAGGAGTCTAATTTTAATGTAAGAAGATTTCCCCAAGTAATGGGAAATTGTGACGGCGTGAATGGTGCCACCTATGTGTAGAACTATTAGTTGCAAGATTTAAACTGTTGTATCATGCTTAATCTTGCCTTTTTACCCTCCTTATTTATAGTTGGATTGATTGGTTATTTATAGCTGTCAATCAGTGTTGTTTGCACCAGTCAAATTGCTTTTTCAGCTCAATTGTTTGGCTCCACCTCTTCCTGGAGGAGGGGAGTGCTTCCCTTTTTCATTCTGCCATCAGAGTTTCTATCAGATGGACGCGAATAAGAGACTTGGCTCTAAAAGCCCCTGATTAAATTACCTCTCCACCAATTCTGAGATTCTTACTCTTGAGACATATGCTTCATCTTCAGACCAACGTGAACAACATTGGGAAGTCTCAAGCGCCTTCAAACCAGTTCTTTTGGCATCAGAGGAAGTCCCTGAGTCTTCAAACATAGGCCATTTGGACTGGGATTGTGGATTGCTCAGGCATTTACAGCCTGAGCAATCCACAATCTCAGTCCAAATGAGAAAGAGGAACCTGGAAAAGCTTCTCAGCTTCAAGCCTTCTTGGACCCAAGGCAACCAGAGACTGTAATGTACATTTTCCTTCACCCCTTTGAAACTTCCAGCTTATTGCCTTAAAGAGATAACTCTTTGTGAACAATAAAACTTATTTTGAGTTATCTACAGTGTTTGGGTCTTTGAGAGTTCCAGTTTCCTAAAGGAGGGCAAGAAGCAATCCCCTGGGGAAAAATGTCACGTCCATGCCTCTTTCACTAAAAGCTATAGCCCCCAGGCGCGATGGCACAGAAATGATCTCCTCCAACATACAGTTTTCCTTAACTTGGTTCTCCAGGCATGTTGGACTACAAGTCCTATCATCCTTGTCTATGTTGGCAAGGAATGATGAGCAGCCACATATATGGAAAACACCAAACTGCAAAAGGTGGCAGAGGAACTTTTGATCAATTTACTCTTTCTTCCAAAATTGGACCACATTTTCCAACAGTCCCGAATAAGAATGATAGTTCTGATTAATCCTCTGTTTTATTAGGTACTTTTCAAACATCCCTATTGCTGTCTTACCCTCCCACTTTCCTCTTTTGTTCCCTACTTACCTCAATTGGTGGAAACTGAGGCCCTTCCAGACAGACTCTATATCCCAGAAGCTGATCCCAGGTTATCTGTCAGCCAGTGCCAGTGGATAGCTTATGTAAAGTGGGCCCATGGTATTCATTGGGGTTTGAGTCCAGGACCAATATGGATACCAAAATCTATGAATGCTGAATTCCCAGTATATGCAATGGGGTAGCAAAATGGTGCCCCTTAAATAAATAGCAAAACCAAAGTTTGCTTTTCAGATTTTTCCTCCCAAATATTTTCAAGCCATGACTCATTAAAGCATGAATGCAGAACCCATGGATATAGAGAACAGGCTGTACTCCTCTTTAACAAATGTATATTCTAAGTACTTCTTTTTCTCCCTTTTATTATTATTTTTCTCTATAGAAGTTTAATGTTTTTCTTTGAAATCATAGTTTTGAAATGATTCAAAGAATAAGAAGCATCAGCTGCTGCTCCTACCGGTGGAATGTTTGCCTTCCATATAACATAGTTTTTGTAACTTAGAGCCCTTCCACACAGCCCTATATCCCAGGGCCCGTCCAGACAGGATCTTTATTGCAGGAACTCCCACAATAAAGAAGAGGCTAACCAGACAACGCTGTGGAAAGTCCCGAATTAATTAGCTACAAACCAGGAAAACCATGTTTTGTTGCAAATTAATTAGATCGTGGATTAATTCCATGCCTTCTTGGAAGGCGTGGGATAAATCTACTATTTCCAGGTCTGGACTGCAGAATGCTCTCGGGCTAATCCCGAGAGAACGTCTGGACACCTACCCCAGAAAGTGTGCGCTTTCTGGGGTGAGTGTGGACAGGCCCACAGAAACATCTGCGGTTTTTAGAAATGTAGATGCTTCTGGGATAAAGGATCTGGTCTCAGAATATCAAGGTAGAAAATCCCACGTTATCTGAGTGTGGTCTCAGATAACCCAGTTCAAAGTAGATATTGTGGGATTTTTCTGCTTTGATATTCTGGGATATAGGGCTGTTTAGAAGGGCCCCTAATGTTAAAAAAAGGCCCCTTCCACACAGCTGAACAAAATCTCACATTTTCTACTTTGAACTGGAATATATGGCAGTGTGGACACAGATAACCCAGTTCAAAGCAGATATTGTGGAATTTTTGGGTTCTATGACTGTGTGGAAGGGCCTAAAGAATGCATCTAGAAAACCTGGTTTAACTTATCTTCCCAATTTGTAAACATATAACATAGTAAAACAAACAAACAACTTTTCACTCTTAACACAGGCTGTCCAACTTGTTTGTTTATTTGGCTTACTAGTTCTATAAACTTGCATCTTCATTTGCAAAAATGTAAACATTGACAGCATAGCAAGTAGGAGAAAAAATCTATTACCTTCTTCTTTCGTGTCTCTTTAGAAAAAAAGTAATGAGTTCTTACTCACACCAGCATATAATAGCTAGGCACTGGGCAAAATAAGATACATCTGCAGATATGCTCAGTGAGTCATTGCAAATGACGTGGAGAGACTGGCACAAAACAATTGCCTAACTTTCATTTCAGGAGTGCTCTCATGTGGTCTGGTGCTCGGTGGCAAATGGCCTCCAGGAGCCATAGTCAGAAACTACAATTAAGTTTTAATTTAGAAGTGGGTACTTGTGTAGGATCCACCCATTTTTGAAAACGGGAAATGATGCCCTGTTTTTGAATGCTTTCAATTATTTTTAAAGTATCCCACACCTCCTAATGTGAGGTAGTAGACTGGAGACCAGGATTTGATTCTTCTCTTGGCCATGGAAACCAACTGGGTGAAGTTGTGTTTTCCAGCTATTAAAAATGGGTGGTTCAAGAGAATTGGGACAGAAGGCAAAGGTCACCAAAACCCTTCCCACCACTAGTTCTACATAACTTATGATTCATGCAATTCCTACCTTTTGTCTTGTTTATGCATCGATGGAAGACAGCCCATGACCTAAACATTAGCCATTTAGATATTCATAATGAAAAAAAGGCAAGATGTTAATGTAGATAAATGGTTTTTAACCTGGGGGTCCCCAGATATTTTGACTGTCAACTTCCAGAAATCTTAACAGCTGGTAAACTGGCTGGGATTTCTGGGAGTTGTAGGTCAAAACACCTGGGGACCCACAGGCTGAGAACCACTGATGTAGACGAAGTATAAACCAGAGTTTCTCAATCTGTGCTCCTCTAGATGTTTCGGACTACCACTCCCATGATTCCTAACAGCTGGTAAGCTGTAGGTTTTTTGGGCTAAATGGCCATATTCTAGAAGCATTTTCTCCTGATGTTTCACCTGCATCTATGTCACAACCTCTGAGGATGCCTGCCATAGATGCAGGCAAAACGTCAGGAGAAAATGTTTCTAGAACATGGCCATATAGCCCAAAAAAACCTACAACAACCCAGTTGGTAAGCTGGCTGGGATTTCTGTGAGGTGAAGTCCAAAACACCTGGAGGAGCACAGTTTGGGAAACACTAGTATAAACCATATGCATTAATTAAGGCAAGAGCTATTATCCTTCCAGGTGTTTTGGCTTACAGTTTTTGCCAAAACCACCATGCATGGCCATTAGCAGGGACTGTAGGAATGAAGCCCAAAGCATCTCGAAACTCAGTTTCTTGTTTATTAGGCTCTATGTTGAAAACTAGCCATTTCATTTTCCTCATATTGATTTAAGAGCTAAAACCTGTTAGAACTATTAAGTAAAAGACATGTGTTTTTGTAAAGACCCCAAGATCAAGAAGCGCAGAATTAAGTTCTGTCAGAGAATTAGAAGTAAACAAAGGGACTCAGATTTTACACACTACAAAATACAACCAGGCATGACAAAAGCAAAGCATTACTATAGACAAAGCCTAAGGCAGAGAGCCAAATCAAGATTTAGTAGTCTCTGTTGTTTAATCCTTTTCAGGACACTGAACTGATTGGACCAAGACTCCTAAAAGAATAAAAAGTCTAGCAAACAAACTATGTCCAATTTGTACAAGACTATAGCTGAAAATCCTCATAGTTAAAGCAATGGTATTCCCCGTAGCCACCTATGGATGTGAAAACTGGACCATAAGGAAGGCTGAGTGAAGGAAGATAAATGCTTTTGAACTGTGGTGTTGGAGGAAAATTCTGAGAGTGCCTTGGACCACAAGATGATGAAACCAGTCCATACTCCAGGAAATAAAGCCCAACTGCTGACTGGAGGGAAGGATATCAGAGGCAAAGATGAAGCACTTTGGCCATATAGTGAGAAGACAGGAAAGCTTGGAGAAGATAATGATGCTGGGAAAAATGGAAGGAAAAGGGAAGAGGGGCCGACCAAGGGCAAGATGGATGGAAGTTATTCTTGAAGTGACTGACTTGACCTTGAAGGATCTGGGGGGGGGGGGGGGGGTGGCCGACAGGGAGCTCTGGTGTGTGCTGGTCCATGAGGTCACGAAGAGTCGGAAGTGACTGAAATAGTTGAAAAATCTCAAAACACCAATTTACACATGAGTTATGATACTTTTACGAAATAGCAATTATGCCAATGCACATGCAATCAATGCATAGTGTACAAGGTGGCAAGACATGCATAAATCTACTTTCATATTCTTCAGCTGAATATAGCTGCTATGCACCCACCAAACATGCCTGCACAGCTTATATACTCATGTGTATAAAACAGGAGCAGAACACTAGTTTTATAGTTATAGGAAATACTTGATTTTTAGTATGTGGATGCACTGATACCCTGACAGATCTTGGTACGACAAGTTAGAAATATATTCTGTACAGCAATACGGAGTTAAAGTTAATGTACTCCTAGAGATTTAAAGATGGGCTCAATGTCAACCTTAAAAACTGTGGCATAGACACAGAGAACTGGGAAGCCCTGGCCCTTGAGTGCTCTAGCTGGAGGTCAGCTGTGACCAGCAGTGCTGCAGAATTTGAAGAGGCACAAATGGAGGGCAAAAGAGAAAAACATGCCAAGAGGAAGGTGCATCAAGCTAACCTCGACTGGAACCGCCTTCTACCTGGAAACTGATGCCCTCACATGTGGTTCAAGAATAGGGCTCCACAGTCACCTACATACCCACTGCCAGGACAATCTTACTCGGACAATGAGGGAGTGCTAAGTAAGTAAAAGTAAGTAAGTACTCCTAGGTTACATATCGGGACCACATTTTTCAGTAACTTAGATTCTTTATGGGTATTGCAGTGTATTACAGTGCTTGTATGAAATCTATCTACACTATGTTTAGCTAAGCTGTATCTCAGAGGATCATATAGTTCAGCCTGCTAAACTTATTCATGAGAAATATATTGGTCATAAAGCTGCAAACCTATTGTCCTGCGGTAAATTTCCTGATAGTCAAGAGCTTAAGATATCCTTACGGAGAGTACTGATTGTGATCTGATCCCTGGGTAACAACCGTGTCAGCAACCTTGGAAGCCCAAGTGACAGAAACAATGAAATTCAACGCAATCTGGTAAGATGCAGACCTTCAGTCTTCCACAGGATATAGAGGTGTGTCCATCCCTTTTAAAGATTTTGACCAATAATATTTCACAGGGTGCTAGTCCAAGGGTACATTTACATTATAGAATTAATGTAGTTCGACATCAGTTTAATTGCCATGTGTTGGAGCATGCAAGGAATCAGTGAGTGTGCGTGCATCAACTGTAAAATAAGATGCATGAAGCTGATTGTTCAGACAATGCCAGGGGTGATGGCTGAGCCTGGGACTTTTGGATACTGTTGTATTTTTGTTCAGGCTTGAGCTATGCACATGCACTGAGAGAAGGAGAGAGAAGCAGAGGGAGTCAGATTTTGAAGTGTGCTCTTGCTTCATGAGCTGCTGGAGGAAGATTTATCCATATGCACAATGAAATATTATTTTAAATCTCTCATAAAAGAGTTTTATATGAGTTGATGCAACTGATCACATTGTACATATGTTGTTCTGAACTAAGAAGAGTACACTAATTGTTCTTTACTGTTCACCTGCATGACATTTCTTCGTTCTCTGGCCAATAATACCTAAGTCCTGGTATTTTAGCATGGCCCTCCACTCTACAATCCTGACATTTTAATGCCCAAGGGCATTACTCTCCTATCCCTGCCACTGAATTTTGCACTTTCCCTTAGCTCTATCTAGGAGTTTTGCACAAACTCAGAGCCCTCTGTACTCAGCACTTTTAATGCTCTCCATGGTACTGTTTATATGATGTTATGTTTTATTGTGATATGTTTCTATTTGGTTTTGTTTTGGTTTTATTTTATTGCATTATGTTTTTAAGTCTGTGCTCTCTGGGCTTGTCCCTTTGTAAGCCGCCCTGAGTCCCTTCAGGGAGATGGAGGCGGGGTATAAAAATAAAGTTATTATTATTATATTATCTGGCAAGGAAGCGTTTGGGCTGATCAAACGTGAACTACGCGTAGTTTATTTTACATTCCTCCACACTGTGGAATCCTGAGAGTTATGGTTTTACAAGGTCTTTACTCTTCTCTGCCAAGATGTTTATTTATCGTGTCAGGAGCAAGCCAAACAGTTGTATTGCATTTTTAAACAAACAAACAAAAAACAAAACAAAAAGTTTGCAAGCTTGGGAGTTGATTAAATGTCCTTTGACCAGAAGCTGGCCACTTGGAGTGCCTCTGGTGTTACTATAAGAAGGTCCTCCATTGTGCATGTAGCTGGGCTCAGGTTGCATCGCAGCAGGTGGTCTGTAGTTTGCTCTTCTCCACACTCGCATGTAGTGGATTCCACTTTGTAGCCTCATTTCTTAAGGTTGGCTCTGCATCTCGTGGTACCAGAGCGCAGTCTGTTCAGCGCCTTCCAAGTCGCCCAGTCTTCTATGTACCCAGGGGGGAGTCTCTCATTTGGTATCAGCCATGGATTGAGGTTCTGGGTTTGAGCCTGCCACTTTTGGACTCTTGCTTGCTGAGGTGTTCCAGCGAGTGTCTCTGTAGAGCTTAGAAAACTATTTCTTGATTTAAATCGTTGATGTGCTGGCTGATAGCCAAACAGGGGATGAGCTGGAGATGTCACTGCCTTGGTCCTTTCACTATTGGCTGCTACTTCCCGGCGGATGTCAGGTGGTGCAATACCGGCTAAACAGTGTAATTTCTCCAGTGGTGTAGGGCGCAGACACCCCATGATAATGCGGCATGTCTCATTAAGACCCACATCTACTGTTTTAGTGTGGTGAGATGTGTTCCACACTGGGCATGTGTAAACAGCAGAGTAGCAAAGTGCAAGGGCAGATGTCTTCACTGTGTCTGGTTGTGATCCCCAGGTTGTGCCAGTCAGCTTTCGTATGATATTGTTTCTAGCGCCCACTTTTTGCTTGATATTCAGGCAGTGCTTCTTGTAGGTTAGGGCACAGTCCAGAGTGACTCCCAGGTATTTGGGTACACTCTAATGCTCCAGTGGGATTCCTTCCCAGGTAATCCTCAGAGCTCTGCCAAGATGTACTGATGCATCACCAAACTACAACTCTATAGCATTGAGTCATGTCAATTATAGTTATGTCAAACTATATTAATTTGACAGTGTAGATGCACCCCAATATGCATGCCACTCCTCTAGAACAAATTGGTCAGGTTGATATGGATCAAAAAGGGGAAAGAACCCCAGAGTGATGAGGTGTTCTTAGAATGTCTCTGCTAAAAGACTGGTATACTACATAGACTTATTGCAGTTTGTCACCACTTTAACTGCCATAATTTAATGATATGGAATTAGGGGAGGTGCCTCACCAAACTACAGCTCCCAAGATTTCATAGCATTGAGCGATGGTAGTTAAAGTAGGGTCAAACGACATCAATTCTACACTGTAAATGCATCCTCTGCCTAGGGCTCCAAACTATCTTTGACCTGGTGATCTATTGGGGGGGGGGGAGGGGGGTAAAACTACCACTCCCAGGATTCCAGAGGATTAAGCCATAGCAGGTAAAGTTGTGTCAACATGCATTAATTCTCTAGTGCATGCTTAGTTGAGCCTCAGATGAAATTAAACTAGAGCCAGCAAGAAAAAAAGTTATTTCCCTTTATCAGGACTAATTAGTTGAGAAGGCCATTGCATTATGCGTGTTTACTGCGCAAACACGCATAATCTATGTATAAGTAACCTATAAAGCTATCACTGGGATGGGTACTAAAGATTAATCTCTTTCTGATTTTTGCTCTAATAGTGAGCAAGCAAACATTTGTTTAAGAAACCTTGTCTACTTCAATGGCATTAAACTAACCAGAGCTGAAGCCACACAGATTTTAGAGGCCGAGACACATCGCCTTGGAATAAATTGTCCACAAGCGTGCTCTGGCTCCATTTTGTGAAGAAAACTAGTGTTAATTTCTTCTCTGTAGACCTTGATTGGATCTGAAATGTAATTTACTTCTTGTTATTAGGATTAATTGACTCACTCTTTCCCTCAAGTCTATAAAATGAGGCAGAGGACATGAGATGGAAGCTTTACTTTAGCATTAAATATCTGCACCAAAGCATGCGGGTGCATTTATGTATTCTGCCCTTGATGTGTTATTACATTAATTCTTTTTTTGTTCTAGAAACTTTCAGCTTCAGACACATAAACAGATCACGAGTATATTAATTAAAATTTCTAATTGTCTCCCTCTGTACATACAACCTGAAGCCCCGAAATCTGTTGATGATATGTTACTAACTGTGGTTTGCTGACAGAGGTAGGGGCCATATATATACTACAGAATTAATGCTGTTTGACACCACTTTAATCAGCATGTTCAATGCTAGGGAATAATGAGACTTGTAGCTTTATAAGATCCTTGGCTTTCTCTTCCAAATAGTGCTGGTGCCGAAACAAGTTACACCTCCCATTTGTTACTGGTTGTTATTCTTATATTTTAAATGTAGGTGTTATTTGTTACTCATTGCTTGAATCATAATAATATTAATAATAATAATCCTTTATTTATACCCCGCTACCATCTCCTGCAGGACTCGGTGCGGCTTACAAGAGGCCGAGCCCAAATACATCATAAAACATAACAACAACAATAAATAACTCATAACAAAACAAAACAATACAATAATGACACGACGCAATTAAAAACCTATGGCAGGGCCAAATGTAAGAATTAAAATTTTAAAATGCTGGGCATGTCCAGGGAAATAGGTTGGATAGTTTAAAGATAGGTGGGCATGCAGACAGTACTAACTCTCTCGTAAAGTGCATTTGGGACATATTGCTTGGGAGTCCTTATTCTGAGAAGGCACACTGGAACTTCCACGTCTTCAAGCTCCTTCTAAAAACTGCCAATATTGGGGCCTGCCTGATGTCCTTGGGGAGGGAGTTCCAGAGTCATGGGGCCACCACCGAAAAGGTCCTGTCCCTCGTCCCCACCAATCGCGCTTGCAATGCAGGTGGGATCGTGAGCAGGGCCTCTCCAGATGAACGAAGAGATCGTGTGGGTTTGTATACAGAAAGAGTGACACAAATTAATAAGTCACTAACATGGGACTTTTAAAAAAACTCTTCCCCTTCCTCTTCTCTTCCTCCTCCTCCTCTACCACCACCACCTCTTTCCCTCCTCCTCCTCTTCTTCCTTCTTCTTCCTTCACTCCTCCTCCTCCTCCTCCTCCTCCTCCTCCTCCTCCTCCTCCTCCTCCTCCTCCGGCAGCTGCTACTGCTGTTGCTGCTGCCGCAAGTTATCTGACCCAAAATAGGATTTTCTTGGCAGAATTTATTTGATGGGGGTTTGTCTTTGTGTTTTTCTAAGGCTGAAGGAATGTGACTTGCCCAAGGGCACATCACGGGTTTCCATGGCTAAGTGGAGATTTGAACTTTGGTTTTCTGAAGTCCAAGTCTAACATTGGTAGCACATTAAAAAAATCATAATAGTACCAGTTATAAAATATTTTTAATTTAAAAAATCACATCCCTATCCCCCACCCCAATATTGCATCAATTTAACCATATTTACTGGAGTTAGGTGCACCAGTTTGTTGTTTATCCATTCAGTCACTTCCAACTCTTCGTGACCTCATGGACCAGGTCACGCCAGAGCTCCCTGTTGGCCGTTGCCCTCCCCCCATCTCCTTCAAGGTCAAACCAGTCACTTCAAGGATAACGTCCATCCATCTTGTTTTTGGTCGACCACTCTTCCTTTTTCCTTCCATTTTCCCCAGCATCATTATCTTTCCCAAGCTTTCCTGTCTTCTCATTATGTGGTCTGAGTACTTCAACTTTGCCTCTAATATCCTTCCCTCCAGGGACCAGTTGGGCTTTATTTCCTGCAGTATGGGCACCTGACCCATGGAAATGAGAAATGAATAAATATTTTTTTTAAAAAACTGAGAGTACACTTCTAGGTATTCCCAGGTCTTCCAACATGAGCTATGGTCAACTTTCACTGGAATCTGACTACTGAAGGACCTATAGATTCCTAGAGGGAATGTTATAGTCAAATCTATGAGTAACTAAATCCTCAAAAGTCAAAAAGCACAAATGTGGAATACAAGTGTAGATTGTGGTGTTTCCTGAAACATGTTTCTCTCCATTTCTCCTCAGACACTACTGATGGTTTTATAGAAGCCCCATCACCTGATTGAGCAAACAATGAACTGCCTCTGAAGAAGATCCACCAGGCCATGTAAAGAGCAATTCTTCTGAATGCATACCCTTCAGTCACTGTTGCTTATAGTGGATTTTACCAGGTTGGTAGCCTCGTGCCTTTCCTCCTCCTGCTTTGAGAATTTTCTTTCCTAACAATAGCAGATTAACCTGCTTGGTCCTGACTCTTGTGCAAATTGTTTTTTGCTTGTGCAAACCACTTCTCGTCTGAAATACCCTATTTCCGTCTGGCTCTATCATACCAACAAATTGGGCAATTTTTTATCTATAAAACAAATTAATGATGCTCTGTTGGGTCTCTGCACCTTATCGCCTAGCACTCATTGTGTTCGGTCTTATATGAGCAATAACAAATGTGTTCTTTATTAACAGCCCCTTCACTTCAGAGAAGATAAATTCTCAGATGCCATAACCATGAGATAGGCTGATCGAGCGGCTGCTCTTTTATGTTGATAATTGGCTGTTCCCTGTGGACCGATGATCGGCGGAGCACGCTTTACTGCAGATGAGCTCCGGAGCTGGAGTTTAGGGCACTTCAGAGATGGCATCTAGAGGGAAATACCTTGGTGCCTCCTCCAAATGATAGTGTCAAGCAACAGCATTAAATCAGGCATGGGCAAACTTCGGCCTTCCAGGTGTTTTGGACATCAACTCCCACATTTCCTAACAGCCGATAGGCTCTTAGGAATTGTGGGAGTTGAAGTCCAAAACACACGGAGGGCTGAAGTTTGCCCATGCCTGATTTAAAGTATACAGAAGGGCATGAGAAAGGCATGAAGGTAAAAAAAAAAAAAACCCTATAATCCTTCATTAAGATCTATGGACGCATTTATTTATTTATTTATTTATTTATTTATTATTTAGAGTTTTTATACCCCGGTCTTCTCGACCTCCGAGGAGGGACTCAGGCTGTCTAACAACATGGGATTCAATACAATAAGAAAAGCATTATAAATCATCAATATAAAATATATTAAAATACAGTTCATTCAATTCATACAAGTTACAGCAAAAATCAGTTCGTCAGAATGAATCTCAAATTCATCGCCATCTGTCAGAAAGGTCAACAGTTATTGACTCCGTCATCACTCTGCAAATGCAGTATCCCAAAGCCATGTCTTTACCTGCTTTCTAAATATCAGGAGGGAAGAGGCAGATCTAATCTCCATTGGGAGGGAGTTCCAAAGCCAAGGGGCCACCACCGAGAAGGCCCTGTCCCTCGTCCCCACCAAACGCGATTGCGAAGGCTGCAGGACCAAGAGCAGGGCCCCTCCAGAAGATCTTAACAACCTTGATGGTTCATAGGGGAGAATCTGTTCGGACAGGTAAATAGGACCAGAGCCGTTTAGGGATTTATAGGTCAACACCTGCACTTTGAATTGTGCTCGGAAGCTGATTGGCAGCCAGTGAAGCTGGCGCAACAGAAGAGTAGTATGCTCCCTGTACCCCGCTCCCATTAGTAATCTGGCTGCTGCTCGTTGTACTAGTTGTAACAAACTCAAGGCCCCTGGGCTAAATCTGGCTCATCATGTCATTTTTATGTGGCCCTCCAGATGCTGGACTAGAATTCCTGGATTCCTCATCATTAGATATCATTAGCGCTGATGGGAGTTATGATACAGTAACTCCTGGAAGGCTGCAATTTAGTCTGTGTCATTACGATAATGGGGTTTGAATGTAGATACAAGGTTTGTAAGCATGATGTGTGACTTTAAAATGTCCTTTAACCTTTTTCCAACCTCAGAGCCACAAGTGGTGTTGGGTTACAATTCCCATTATCCACAGTCTGCATGGCGTATAATCAAAAGTGATGGGAGCTGTCATTCGATAACATCTGGGGACCAAAACCGAGCACCAACCACTACGTAAAAAAAAAAACATTGTTGACCTTCTGCACCCACTAATTGGATTCAATGACCCTTTGAAGGCAACCAAAAGGCTGATGTGGCCCTTAATGAAACTGAATTTGACACCTCTGCTCTAAAGTAAATCTGTCTTTTTGGCAGGATATGTTCAGAGCGATTTGCCACTTCTTTTGTGTGTGTGTGTGTCAGCAGCGACTTGAGAAACTGCAAGTTGCTTCTGGTGTGAGAGAATTGGCTGTCTGCAAGGATGTTGCCCAGGGGATACCTAGATGTTTTGATGTTTTACCATCCTTGTAGGAGGCTTCTATCATGTTCCCGCATGGGGAGCTGGAGCTGACAGAGGGAGCTCATCTACGCTCTCCCCGGATTGGAACCTCTGACCTGTTGGTCTTCAATTCTGCCGGCACATTGTGCTATTGGGAGCTCTGATTTTCTACTGCTTTCCTCTGAGTCTGAGAGTGTGACACTTGCTGAGTGGGATTTCAAACCTTGGTTCCCACAATCGTAGTCCAAGGCTCCAGATAGGCTTCGCTGCATTTTAAGTTGTCAGAGTCATTGTAGAAAATGAATGGAAATCAGAACTTGGTCTCTGGTTATGTTGGCTGTGGAATTCTAGGAACTGAACTCGGTAGGAACTGCTTGGAGTGTCCCATGAGAGTGGCACTGTCCCTCGAATACAACTGACACAAATATATCCTGTGTTAAGTGCTTATAAACTCACCCTGTTTAAACTTGTTAAATTGTTTAGCATGCTTTTAGTCTTCTTAAATTATTCTCCCCGTTTTACATTCTTTGAATGCACTCTGGGAAGTCAAGGTTTAGAAAATGACATTTTGTATGTCTTTAATATATTTTGGCATATTACAGTGACCCTTGGTTTCGCAGAGTGATGACCTGCTGTCTACATGAGAAATCTAATTGACCTAATCAAGGTTATCGACATTACTGCTTCAAAATAAATCAAAAGTAAACAGTGAAATGATTGCATTAAAAAAAAGGTACAGATGGATCTTCCAAGTATGGAAAATGAATGTTTCATGAATGAGCTGGTGTGTATGCATGTATTTGCAGTTCTAGTTCCTTTAGAGTTGAGGCTAAATGCCATGTTGTTTCCAACTACAGCAGGTCAATTGAAACCCTGAAACTAGCAAAATAATTAGCTATCACTTATACATTTCAATTTGATTCCAATGGATCTAGCTGTATTATGACTAAAAAATTACTTAGCCCTCTATGACAGCATTTCTCAACCTGGGGGTCAGGACCTCTGGAAGGGTCGTGAGGGGGTTTCAGTGGGGTCACCAATGACCATCATGTGGGGTCTGTGTGGGAAGTTTTGCCCAATTCTATCATTAGTGGGGTTCAGAATGCTCTTTGACTGTAGGTGAACTATAAATCCCAGAACTACTAAATCCCCAAACTCCACCATTATTCACATTTGGGCATATTGTGTATCCATGCACAGTTTGGTTCAGATCCATCACTGTTTGAGTCCAAAGTTCTCTCTGGATATTGGTGAACTACAACTTTAAAACTCAAGGTCAATGCCCAACAAACCTTCCCAGTATTTTCTGTTGGTCATGGGAGTTCTGTGTGCCAAGTTTAGTTCAATTCCATTGTTGGTGGAGTTCAGAATGCTTTTTAATTGTACACCCTGCATATCAGATATGTACATTACAATTCATAACAGCAACACAATTATAGTTATGAAGTAGCAACGAAATAATGTTATGGTTTGGAGTTACCACAACATGAGGAACTGTATTAAGGGATCACGGCATTAGGAAGGTTGAGAACCACTGCTCTATGATAAGGTAAAGGTAAAGGTTTCCCCTTGACATTAAGTCTAGTTGTGTATGACTCTGGGAGGAGGTGGTGGTGCTCATCTCCATTTCTAAGCTGAAGAGCCAGCGTTGTCCATAGACGCCTCCAAGATCATGTGGCAGGCATGACTATTGATCTACTCGCATTTGCATGTTTTCAAACTGCTAGGTTGGCAGAAGCTGGAGCTAACAGTGGGAGTTCACCTCACTCTCCGGATTCAAAACACCAGCAAGTTCAACAGCTCAGTGGTACAACCCAATGCGCCACCTGTACCCTCTATGATACCATTTAATACTTCCCACATAAATACTTTACCGGAATATCCTGAGTTATTTATCCTTCTTCATCAAGACCAACCAGGGTTTATCCTAAGGCAACCCACACAATGAGAGAGTTTTGTTGGCAGAAATCTGATAGCAAGGTTCATTGCACTACAATTATAATTAGAAAATCTTGGCATAGGGTTGTGTTGGGAAAATGATTCCCATTCTGTTCACCAAGGTTTGCCATGGGCAAACCTTGGGCAAAGCATAAGCATTGTCTGATATATGTAGTAACACAAAATACATATCTAATGGTTAGATTTTGATATAAATCCAATATGTAGTCA
The DNA here is from genome assembly GCF_037176765.1 of Anolis sagrei. Taxonomy (NCBI): domain Eukaryota; kingdom Metazoa; phylum Chordata; class Lepidosauria; order Squamata; family Anolidae; genus Anolis; species Anolis sagrei. The sequence continues at coordinate 117,316,962 of NC_090026.1, read as the reverse complement.
TAACTAGAGTAGGGCACTGAAACAATGGGATTTTTACAGGTCAATGTTAATGTGTAAGGTCATTTGATTTAATTCCTCAACTCTAGATAGAACTAATATTGGATCTAGATGTATAATTTAGATATGATATCTGGATTTACAGACCTGGGGGAGGCTTTGTCCAGTTGTCAATAAGAATAGTCTATGTGCGTCTGTATTGGTGAACTTATTTATTTATTTACTTCACTTGTATATTGCTTTTCTCACCCCAGCAGGGGACTCAAAGCGGTTTCCAATATAATTCTGGTAACATTTAATACCTCACATTCGAATCCAGGGAGAGCGCAGATGAGCTCCCTCTGTCAGCTCCAGATCCCCATGCGGGGACATGAGAGAAGCCTCCCACAAAGATAGTCAAACATTGAAACATCTGGGCGTCCCTAGGGCAACTTCCTTGCAGATGGTCAATTCTCTCACACCAGAAGCGACTTGCAGTTTCTCAAGTCATTTAGGGCTTTATAGGCTAAAAGCCAACACTTTGCATTATGCTCGGTAGCAAACTGGCAGCCACTGGAGCTGGCATAACAGGGGAGTTGCATGCTCCCTGTACCCTGCTCCAGTGAGTAATCTGGCTGCCAACCGTTGGACCAATTGAAACTTCTGAACAGTCTTCAAAGGCAACCCCATGTAGAGCTTGTTGCAGTAGTCTATACGGGGTGTAACTAGAGAGTGGACTACTGTGCCAAGTCTGACTTCCCAAGGTATGGGCACAACTGGCGCAGAAGCCAGTCATATTAATGCAGCACTACATTGCCGGTATGATGATTAAACTACTCCTGGTATTTGTTTTACCCATTACATAATTGGTCCATCTGCAGGGTGTGCACGGAAAAGGTTATTTATATTGAACTCTAATAAAGTTTCACTATACTGCTTTTGTTCCACAAACAGACACACAAACAAAGGAATATAAATTGCTTTGACAGACTTTTTTAAAAAAATAAAGAGTGAACAAGGGAGGAGGCAGAGCATTTTGAAGGCAACTTGAGGGGGAAGTTTCAGACGGTGAAATGAGAACACACATGGGCAGCTCATAGCATTGTGCCTTGCAGTGTTATGATTGCCTGGCAACAGGGAAATAATATGTGGAAGCAAAAGGAGCTCAAGCAATTAAGAAAGACAGCATGAAGGAGACAATCACAGCCATGGCTGCTTCGGAGTAGTGCGAGATATTGCAATACTAACGTTCTTGGGGAAAACGCAGAGAAATCAAAACATGAAAAAGTTATTTACGGCATAAAGTTTCCAGAATCCTTAAACCACAAAACCATTGGCCAGGCTACTTGCAGGGTTCTGGGAACTGAAATCTAGAAAAAGTAATTTTCCAAGCTCTGTTGGAGTTGCTTGGAGTCTTCCATTTGTGTGATGCTGCATCGTCAACATAATTACACTTGCAATGATACCATTAGCTTATGCTGGACTCTGTTTCACTGCACAGAGATTAGGTCTATACTGTAGAATTAATGCAGTTTGACACCATTTTAACTGCCATGGCTCAATGCTATGGAATCATGGGAGCTATAGTTTGACAAAGTATTTGCCTTCTATTTGCCTCACTACACTAGTTTTGGTATTCTGTTTCAATTTCAGTTTTTCTATGTTTTCTTTCTTTTTCTTTTTGAATGTATATTGCTCTGATTGTGAGTTAGATTGTTTTTGAAACCAATCAATCAATAATCCTAGATCTCTTGCTCAGCTAATAAGGGTATCTGCGAGGGTATGCTCTACTTTTCCTCCACCATGAAGGTCACTTTCTATTTTTCTCATGCTTTTGTTGGTTCTTGCTATATCCGATGTCAGAAATCTTGTTGGTTGGAATGACTACAACAGTGCAGATGGTGGCACAGAGAGAGCAATAAGATGGCTGTGAGGAGTCAATATAAGACATGAAGTGTGTCAAGAAAGTTTCCCTACCTGATCCTCAGCTGCAAATCCACAATTGATGATGGAGGAGATGTCATTCTGTGCTGTGCCCACACTGCTGCTGTGGACCACTCCAAAAAGGCCTTAGTTGTACAAAATGCATAAGGTTGTGGGTGAACAACAAGTCACCTCATGCCAGGTTAACCCTTGAAACTCCATCAGTACATAAAGGTCTCTCCTGTCCCCTTTGCTTCATGCCAACCGGGGCGCACAGCTCTTAGGCATGCCCACCAGGACAACAACATGATGAAGGGGAAAGGGAATGAAGCAGGTATTCCTGGAAGGGAGGGTCCTCCTTTTCTTCTTGCCCCTCTCCCCAACTGTGAACCCCCTCCCAAAAGCTTGCAAACCGCTCCCCAAAGAGAAAGAGAGAGAGTCCCACACACTTTTCCTTGGTACACCTTCAGTAAAAGGATGGTGCATGGCACCTGGATGGAAGAAAGAAGCAGGAGAGATCTAGAAGGTGATCAGATTGCTAAGATCCCAGCTGAGGATTTCCAAAGGATCGAAGGAAGGGGCTCCTGCCCCAGGGGAATAAGATGTGGGGGTGGGGTGGGGCCCGCTTTGGCATCCATCTCCATTGCCTTTGTTGCAACCCAAGGAAGGAGAGCTTCCCTCCTTGACAGGGCTCTCCATGTGCATTGCAAGGAAAACCTGGGCTGGTGAGGCCTGGAAGGGAGACAGAGGAAGAAAGGTGGGAGGGCACTCTTCAAGGATGGCGTGAAGCTCCCACCAGCACTGGGCCAAGAAGTAAGGGAAAAGGGGAGAAGAGGGAAGACAAAGTGGGGTTGGGAAGGAGGCCCCTTTTTGAGCCCCTAAAAAAAGAGGCACACACATTTAACATCCTTCCATATTATCCAACATTTTTGTTTATCCGACATTCTAACAGCCTGTTTATGTCGGATAAGCGAGACTCTACAGTACATACTTAAAACAATATTCCCCAAATTTGGCCATTCAGATGTTTTAGACTTCAGCTCCCAGAATTCGTATTAGCCAAACTGGGACCCAATACTTAAAGTCCTAAGCAACTGGAGGACCAAAGTTTGGGTACCCTGCCCTGAGTCCCCCTGCGGGGGTTGAGAAGAGCAGGGTACAAATGTTTGGAATAAAATGAAATGAAATAAATGTATATTAGTTTTCCCCAATCTGATTCCCTTCAAAAGTGTTGGGCTATAGGACCTTCCTTCCTAGCTTCATTCCTATGTGCCACTTGTGGGTGATGGATGCTATTGCCATTCTCTTTCAGTGGGTCCCATTTTTATGGAAGTTTGGTTTATATCATATCAAGTAGCTGTTTGTATCATAGTAAGTATTCTGCTCTTCAAAAAGTATGCACATAAGATATATTTTTAAAAATCACTTACTCAATCCAATTAAGTTGTTTATTCATACTGTAAGCACTCCCTGTGGTTCTTAAAAATACACCTCAGTAAAAGCAAAGATCATTAATTTTGTGCTGATAGACACTTCAGCATTTTTCTCCGCTAGCAAACAAAATTAAAAAGAATGATTTCTAAATACTTGAATTGTATGAATATGTTTAAATGTTATTTTATTTATTGATTTTTTTTAAAAAAAATCCTTAATTTTAGACTGAAATTTGTCTCCAGTGGAGCATACATTAAGCTCTTGTTCTTGTTGGAGTTTTGGAACACTGGGGGTTTGAGAAGTACCATTTAAGAAGTCTTTAAAACACAAAGATGTTGCAATTAGAAAGTTAATTGAGAGAAGACTTTAAAGGATAATAAAAAACAGAATATAGCTTATGAAGAAGTTAATCCATACTATTGTTGACATTGTAGTTTTATTGTCTGATATTTATATTCCTAAAGAGGTAGAAATACCACTTCTGTATCTTTCTGGAACTCCTCACTCCCAAGTTACATGATTAGAATATAATATTTCAAGGGAAGCGGCTATGTTAGTCTGCTGCAGCAAAAGTCGCCAAGAGTCCTATGGCTTCTTAAATGCCAACAAGTTTTATTTAGCATAATCTTTCATAGACTGCAGCCTACTTTGTCAGTCGCTATTCTTTAAAGTGCCAAGAGCCTCTTTGTTGTTGCTGAATATAATTGAGCCTTCTAGAAGCCTTGTCAGGGATGGGAAATTCCTCGGAGAAACAGAACGGCTGCTTACATAGATAAAGTGGGGGTTGGAGGTGGGAATCATGAGGTCTCCTAAATGTTTTTGAACTGCAAATCCTAGACAACATAGCCGATGGTGAGGAATGTTGGATCTTCAGATGTGACAACACTCAAATGGATGACATAATTCCCATCCTTGCTTTACAGCGTGCATGGAGCCTTGGCTCACTGGGCTGAGTTGTGAGCACATGGTGTCCACAGATGAGTTCCTAGCATCTCAAGTTAAAATAATCAAACAGCTAGACTGAATCTTCATTCTCTATTGTTTCCTCCTTTCTAACTATAGGCCACTTGCCAATATCCCCTTCTTGGGCAAAGTGGTTAAAGCAGTGGTTCCCAGTGGTCTGCAAGAACAAAAATGTGGTCTACAGCCTCACCATTACTACACCATTGCCTCAAAAGCATGTGGCTATGCCTCACGAAACCCTCTTATAGTGCCAAGGCAACAGGGATGTCAGGAGGGGAGAGGCTGACTACCCACGAAAGATTACTACTACCACATCAACTATAGATGATTAAATATAGTTTTCTGTGGGCGAGCAGATTGTGACTACTGGATGGCATATGTTCTGTATCGGAAACTAGAGCTGATGTGGTCTATCCAATGCAATTTTCTGAATCAGTACCCCAAATAACCAAACAAAACCTAAAGTTGACCAAAACCTGATTCGTAACTCTTTTGGTACTAATGTTAGAGAGTGAGCCCTGGTCAAAGTGGTCCCTGGTCAAAAGATTGGAAACTACTGGGTTAAAGGAATGATCAGGAATAATTCTAGATAGATTGGCATAGAAGGCACAGAGAACACCCTTAACTAATGTCTGAGTTTATGTTTGGATGAGAACCTATAGCTGAGGCTAGTTGTAGAAAAGACTTATATTAAATGGTGGTTCATCTGTCTTGATGGTTGATGTTCATCCTACACCAGACAGGGATTACACTCCTACTACAGCTGGAGTGAGATTGTGCATCCTCCAGATACTGGGTTTGCAGCAGTCCTAGTCACCATAAGTAATACTAGGCAATACTAGGTAGCTGCACAATTGCCTGACCTATCCTAGAGCATCAGATTACAGTTTGGGAATACATCTAGGCAGGCCTGTAGCCAGGGCTTTTTTTAGGGGTTATACCCCCCCCCTGAATTTTTTCAGGTTAAAAAAAACCTAGTTTACTCATGAATTTTAACTGGTTAACCAAATCCCCATGCTAAGTCTATGAGATGCAAAAAATTAAGTCCCTCCAGAACTGCAAGCACTATCTCAAGCAAATATTGACAATTTATTCACACTGTCATTTCTTGAAGCAATAGCCGATGGAGCGAAACAACCAAGTTGGGGGGGGGGGGGTTGAATGCTCTCATTAAGGAGGCCAGACTTGGTGGAGGTGGTTGACAGGGGCGGAGCTGCAGGCTATTAAAGGCTGCTCTGTCCCCTGCTGTGCTCTTTGCTTCAGCGTGACCCTAACCCTCCCCAAAAAAATTTTCTGGCTACGGCCCTGCATCTAGGTCCCATTGGCATCTGGTGTTTGTTAAGGGTTAAAAGACATGGAAACTATGGTAGGTTGGGACTACCATTGAGTAAGATATGTGAGCACTATTAGTAAGCACTCATTCGAATCTAATACCTTTCTACTCTATTTCAGAAAGGCAAATTGGGATGACATTCTTGAAACAGTATCTTATTGTATGCCTCAGGTTGTTTCTGACTGATGACAACCCTAAGGCAACCCTATAATGTGGGTTTCTTGCTAAAAGGGAGTTGCCTTCAGGATAATATATTAAGACACAAGCAGCAGTTCATATTACACCCAACCAGCTCTCAAGATTTGTTTTGAAGGTGATGAACAGTAATATTTGCTGAAAGTGTTCCAGGAGAAGTACAGGAATTCTAGCCTCTTTCTCTCCATTAACATCAACCTACAAGGATGTTCATTATCACAAAAGTATGGGGAATGTTGGTGGACTATTTCCAGCTCATGCATTCTTAAGGAATTGTCTGTCAGTAGTTTGAGCACTGACATTTCAACCAATTCAATTATTTCTCATCTTTTTCATGGGACGAAGATGCAGTGCATCTCACCCTCCATGTTTCTCATAGCTCAAAAGGGGGCAAACACGATAGATATGCTACATTCTATTTTATTATAGCTGAATAATTAAAAACAAACAAACAATAACATCTAGGAAGCACAAATTACCTCATTTCCAAACAAACTTGAACTTTAGGTTATGTATACCACATGTTCAGCTGCACTAGGCAAGATGAGAGAAATGGTCCATTCAGGAGACTTCTATTGTGTGTAAGAGAAACAAGAGAGGAAATAAGGAGCTTTATGACACCATTTTGAAGAAAGTGAGCTTCAATTGGCCCTTTACATTTAGACTTCAAGCATTCATAGGTTTGATTATTCATGGAATACTATAATGTGGCATTCCCATTGAAGGATGCAATGAATCACTAATTGCCCTTTTGAAGGAAAAACAAGTAATTTTAGCATTTTTTTCCTGCTGTGAGAAAGACATCAAAAACACCAAAGTTTTCAAGGCCCATTCAGTTTGGGGCTTATTCTGTGCAAAACCTGCAGGTAGTTGTTTTGCACTGAAAGCAGCATTTTTCTGTGCAGGAAATAATGCACATAAACTGCAGCATTTTTTTTGTGCAGAAGGTATTATTGATGCCTAAAAAGTGCCATTTTCTGCATGGAAAATACTGTTTTCTATGCAAAACAACCACAAGCTAATTTTGTATCGTGATAATTTTGAATTCTAAACTTCGAAGATTAACATTCTTCTGATGTAAGTTTCTTCATATTTATTGGGTCACAGATACACACACACACGAATATATATATGTGTGTGTGTGTGTGTATGAATATTTTAAAAATTCATATCAGCTTGTATGGCCATAAATTCTAAGGAAGGTGTTCAAAGTGCCCACCTTGGTGACTCCACTCCTGACCCTAATCGAGTGGTTCCCAACCTGCGGTCCACGGACAAGCAGTGGTCCGAAAGAACTAAAATATGATCCATGGCCTCACAATTACTTCACTGGTGCAATGACAGCAACTGGTATCACAAGATCCTCTTATAGTGCCAATGCAACGGAGATTTTGGTAGGGGAGAGGCTACTCTCTCCCCTACCAACAAGGTGCAGCAATAAGCGCCTACCAAGGTGCAACAATAAGCTCCTGACTGCTGATTCTCCTCCTCCTCCCTCCTCCTGAGAGGAACTGTTCCATGTGGCACCTGGAAGTGGGTGCGCCTTGGTGTCTTCGTTTTTAGGCCTGTTTCTGTGGATATTTGGGGGCTGATTCAGAAAACTGCATTGGATAGACCATATCAGTTCTTGATTATTAAATATGGGTTTCTGTGGGCGAGCAGATGGCAACTACTGGATAGCATAAGTTCTGTATCAGAAACTAGAGCTGATGTGGTCTACTTAATGCAATTTTCTGAATAAGCACCCAAAATAACCAAACCGAATCTAAAGTTGACAAAAAACCGATTCATAACCCTTTTCGTACTAATGTTGGAGAGTGGTCCCTAGTCAAAGTGGCCCCTGGTCAAGTGGTCCTTGGTCAAAGTGGCTCCTGGTCAAGTGGTCCACAATGTGTGTTGCAATGCAGTCAGCCTTCCATTTCCTCTGGAGTTAGGGGTACAGGACTCTGAATATCTCTAGGCCTCCACACTGAATTTAACACACAAAAAAGTACTGCCTGGGCCTGGTCCCACATTTTCCCTTGCTCTCTGGAATAGTCGTGCTACTCAAAGTGATGTTCTGTGTGGATCAGTGCTTGTCCGTGAGCCAAACATGGCTAGTTTACAGCACCAAATCTGATACTGCAAAACCATTTTTGGTACACCCTATATGAATGAGAGTTTTAAAATAATGAAAAACTAAAGACAGCTTTTCAGGACAAAAATGACGGATCATTTGCATTAAAAAAGGACACCACTAACTAGAACACTTGCTCTCCTGATAATGTCTCCCCAGTGAAAATTATGCCTTTATTTACAAAGCAGATGATCCATTGAAGTGCTTTGATGGTTTTTACAGAATTCCTAGCTAGGCAGCCGTGATTCTTATGGGCACAGAGGACAAATCCTGTTGAAAACAGATGGGGAGGGGGCAAAGCAAGGCTCTGTGTTGAGACTGACAGCAGGCTCTTAAAATTCATTTTCCCTTGAAGCTACCATGGTTTCAGACTGCTCTTCAGAGCTGTGGAAAGGTATTTTTAAAACCCCTAATTCAAATATAAAATTTTCAAAATGTGAGTGTATTTGGGCACCTAGACAAAGCAGCAATTTGTCTAGGCGCCCAAAGAGGTGCCAGAGGAAGCGTTCTACCTCTAAAACTGTGTTTCTCAACAAAAAGGGGCAAAGTTAACAAGCTGCTTTTACACTTCTCTGTCGATGCCTGAACCTTGACCTTAAAATCCCATGGAGCCTGCTTGGTTGTCTTGGTGACTGTCTGCTTGCCGAAAAGGAGGATGAAGGCTGAAGACTGATTCAACATTTTAACAGTTTGAACAGGAGTTTCTGCTACTGCATTCTGATTGTGTCATGAGAAGTTGCCATACACACCGGTTAAGCCCAACTGTGGTTTGTTCCATCAATCCTATGTCTTCTAGAAGGGCCCATCCTTAAAAAATACATATAGGATCTATTTTTACATTCCATCCCATTACCTTACTAAAATGTGCAAAACCAACCCAGGAAGGCAAAATGGTATTGATTTCTTGGCCACCCATCAATTGTTCAGAGGCATTAGATAGTAGCCTCCTCGGGACAACTGCAAGTCTCTTCTCATGTGAGAGAATTACCCGTCTGCAAGGATGTTGCCCAGGGGATGCCCAGATGTTTTACAATCCTTGTGGGAGGCATCTGTCATGTCTCCGCATGGAGAACTGGAGCTGACAGAGGGAGCCCATCTGCACTCTCCCCGGATTCGAACCTCCAACCTGTAGGTCTTCAGTCCTGCCGGCACAAGGGTTTAACCCATTGTGCCATCGGGGGCTCCTGGTTGCACATTGGGCTAAACCCCTGGATTGCTGAACTTTTTCAGCAATACAGTTCAAATCCGGGGAGTGGGGTGAACTCCTGCTGTTAGCCCCAGCTTCTGCCAACCTAGCAGTTTGAAAACATGCAAATGTGAGTAGATCAATAGGAGGGAAGGTAATGGTGCTCCATGCAGTCATGCTGGTCAAATGACCTTGGAGGCATTTATGGACAATGCTGGCTCTTCTACTTAAGAAATGGAGATGAGCACCATCCCCCAGAGTTGGACACTAGTCACAAGGAAACCTTTACCTTATTAGATCACAAAAGCTCTATCTGCATTCAAATAAAATAAAAGTTCAAAAAGAACCACTTTGAACTCATGCTTGATCAGAAATAAGCAATTGTACTAACTAAAGAGTTTGTACTTTCAAATCACTACCACTACTTTTTAAATTATGTTCATACAAAGATAAGAATGGGGAACACCTGGCTTGATACCAGTACGTGTGAAAAGATCTCGGAGTCCTTGTGGACAAGTTAAAAATGAACCAACAGTATCATGCGGCAGCTTAAAAAGACAATGGGATTTTGGCCTGCATAAATAGTATCGTCTAGATCCAGGGAAGTCATGCTATCCCTCTATTCTGCCTTCCTCAGATCACATCTGGAATACTGTGTCTAATTCTGGGCACTGCAATTGAAGGGAGATATTGACAAGCTGGAATGTGTCCAGAGGAGGGCGACTCAAACGATCAAGGGTCTGGAGAAGAAGCCCTATGAGGAATGGCTTAAAGGGCTGGGAATGTTTAGCCTTCAGAAGAGAAGGTTGAGAGTTGACATGATGAGGGCCTGGTATAAAGAGGTGAGAGGAAGTCACAGGGAGGGAGCAGGCTTGTTTTCTGCTGCCCTGGAGACTAGGACACGGAACAATGGCTTCAAATTACAAGAAAGGAGATGCCATCTGAACATTAGGAACAACTTCCTAACTGTGAGAGCTGTTCAGCAGTGGAACCCTGCCCCAGACTGTGGTGAAGGCTCATTCTTTGGAGGCTCCTAAACAGAGGCTGGATGGCCATCTGTCTGGGGTGCTTTGTATAACATTTTCCTGCTTCTTGGCAGGGGATTGGATTGCATGGCCCACGAGGTCTCTTCCAACTCTATGGTTCTATTATATGAAAAGGAAAAGAAGACAGAGGAAAAACCTATCCATTATAAATTTAGGAATGCTCATAACTTGTCTATTGGTGGCGATTATTTCTTGTACACAGAAATTAACGGTGATGGACCCAAAAAAATACTTGAGAAATTGGACTTGCATCCAATAGCTCTGCAGTGCCATTGCACCAAAATACATGCATGTCCTTTCAGTTTCACTATTTTCTCCTTGTGCAAACACTCCCCAAATCCTGCAATTCCAGGGCTCACTGCTCATTGCCCCCATTTGTAGCAGGATGAGCAGTTTCTAGCAACAGGCCTTCAAAAGCAGGATTCCTTGAACTATGACATCTTAGATGTCTACCCAGTGTTTTTTTAAACCATCCAGCCAAAGCAAAGTGCACAAGAATGAGCAAACAGCTTGTTTTAAAAGAAAGGATGCCTGTGTGGCTTTAGATGACATCAAAATGACACAATGAAGAATGTGTCATGCTGTTACAGCACTGAAAAAATAAGTACAGTTCATCCATGACAGCTCTTCCTGTGGATATGGTCTGCTTTTTGACTTTCTCTCTGCAAGCCACAATTCAAAGCTTTTTTGTCATAGGCTGCATGTAGCACAAGGGTTTGTTTGCTTACATGAATGCCTCTGTGGTTTTTGAATATTATAACTACCAGATATCAAAGACTGGGGAGAGGATGAAAACAAAATTAAATGCTGCAGGTGAACCTTCTAGCAAAGACATAATATAGAAGCCCAAACATTCTTGCCCTACAGCCAGAAAATGAAGAAAGCATAGGTAACAGGGGGGAAAATACAGGTAAGAACACTCAAGACTAAGTTATGAAACCTCTTTCTGACTTCTATAGCTTCTTTTCATCTCTGTTATAGCCAGATTCCAATTCTGTTCCATCGCAGCTGGAGAAACTGAACTTCTAGACCAGAAGCCAGTTTGTAAGTCGCATGTGGAGGGGGAAAATATGTTTGCCTCATATTTGAAATACGCTCTGTACTTATGAAAGAAAATAATTTGATTTAATGTCTGAATAATATATACATTGACATAAAACAATGAGTGGCCTATAGTTTGCTTAACCACTGTTGATGCTGAATACTTTGATTTCAAACACAAATGGAAAAGATTGCTAGCAGCCCTGTGACAGCAAGGAACTCCTTTTCTGGTTGGAAATCCAACTGAGTCCAATTAAAGATCTATTTTAGTTGGATAATTCCATCTACCTCTATATATATTTCAAATTTTAATACACAAACTAAGAGATAAAGGATATCTAACATTTAATATCTGCATCCATTCTCCCCATGTTACTGATGTTAACTACTACATAAGCCAGCTTTAGCTTGTTAATGAAACTTGAGTATTTGCTATATGCAATGGTTCTCAATCTGCAGGTCCCCAGGTGTTTTGGTCTACAACTTCCAGAAATCCCAGCCTGTTAAGATTTCTGGGAGTTGCAAGGCCAAAACATCTGGGGACCCATGGGTTGAGAACCACGATACTATAGGATCCTGTGATGTAAATATAATAGGGACCCAACTAGGGCTGGTTTATAAACTGCACAGCCCAAAACAGGAAGTATGCCGTCTCATACTGGTCACTTACACAACCTTCTGGGTTTATTTGTACATTAAGAAAAAACAAACAAGAGTATTTATTCAATCTAAAGCAAAACGCTAGAGATCAGTGGTTCTCAACCTGTGGGTCCTCAGATATTTTGGCCTTCAACTCCCAGAAATCCTAACAGTTGGTAAACTAGCTGGGATTTCTGTGAGTTGTGGGCCAAAACACCTGGAGACCCATAGGTTGAGACCCACTACTTAGGAAAACGATAATGACACTGGGAGAAAATGGAAGGAAAAAGGAAGTCTAAGGGCAAGATGGATGGATGGTATTCCTTGAAGTGGCAGGTATGACCTTGAAGGAGGTGGGAGTGGTGACAGTCGACACGGAGCTCTGGCGTGGGCTGGTCCATGAGGTCACGAAGAGTTGGAAATGATGGAACGAATAAACAACATAGCAAAAAGGAGTCAATACTGTTGTCCTATCAAAGTATCAAAGCTAGACTTCTTTGCCCAAAGTGAGGAAAGGAGTACCAGAACTAGTGGTTGGCCGTACTTTACTTAGGCCCAAAAGGTGCAAGAAAAAAGACGAGGAGGAGCTTGCTTTGGTATTAAGGCACTATTGGGATTCATTGAGGACATCAGACTTTTAGATAAATGTGTCAGTATGCAATTCAGACACCACCTCCCTGATTTTTGAGTTCATACATTAAGATATCACAGGATAGAGGCAAAATAAAGATAAAATAACTTTATGTAATAGCTATCAAATACAACTCCTTCTCAGGAGAAGCATCAATGGATGGGTATGGGAATGGACTAATCAGGTCACACAGCATATTCTAACAGTGTGCCCAGGACTAACTCACAAAGAGAATTTTGTTGAAATGCTTAGCTGCCGAAGGGCAGACTTCAATTCAAACAGAGAATTTAAGGGAAGTTGTTCAGTTTTGGTGCAGTGTTTATTGCTCTTAAATTATATGAGCCACAGCAAAAGAGCTTCTGGTGCCTGTTTTCGCAGCAATAAGACTATACACAAGTGGGCGCAAAGACGAAAGAAGTGAAAAGTACTGTTGTAAGAAGTTTTAATTTAAAAAAAGAGAATTTCAACAGTGCCTAAATCTTTATTTTTCATAACCTACATATTTAGACAGTTGTACATTTTATGACACAAAAGGAAACTTAAATTACCAATAGTTTACATGTAAGCTTGATTCCAGTCTTAAATGGAAGAACGAAAACAAAAAACAAAAACAAACACACTTAGGAAAAAAAAGGCCTCCATATAACACCTCCTCTTTTGTGTCTTGGCAGCTGTTAGCTCGCAGGTGTCTTCGATTGTCTGCTGCTATCAGTGTAGTAAGTTACACAATGTGTGAGAAATGCAGCTAGCTGAAAGCAACACAGTTATGACCATGGACCCTTCGGGTCAGTGGCTGTTGCTCATGATCCACTGCATCTCTTTGCCAACTGGTTATGCCTTCCGACAAGAGGCAGCAAAATTAAGAACATAAAGAACAAAATGGAGCTTGACAGTTTCTTGGCTGCTCTATGACAGTATGCAAAACAGGGGAGGGCACAGGTGAGGCACCCTGATGTAAAGTTATTGTACGCGTTAGGTGTTCAGAAGCAAAAACATTTTGTCTTAAATACATTCCTTGAACAAATTACACTTCCCTATCAAAAGCAAGGTAATCCTACAACTTAAAGAAAAGAAAACAAGCTGTAATTGGTTCCTACCATTTAAACCTGCAACTCAGATTTCGGGAGAGGTTTTATTTTTATTATTATTATTAGAAAAAAAAACAACAACAAAATACCAGATTTGAATAGCTGTATGTAAACAATCCGTAGGGTATCCACTTTTGTGCCAGCATCCCCAGATTATCTGAAAGGTAGGTATTAAAGTGATGGGAGACATTTATTTGGCATTTAAAAATGTTATCACAGTAAATTCTTAAAAATCTTTTTGTGGGCTGTTACTGGGGTATGGATTACAGTGTATTAACCTAACAGAAGCAGCAGCAACATACATTAGTACAGCGCGACTCACCTGCTGGTCTGCATATATTATGTTGACTATATAAGTTGGCCATTGATTTGACATACAACTTGCCATGACCACTGCCCAATTTGCCTGCCACCTTTTTCCTTTATACTCTCAGCAGGCAAACAAAGAACTGTCACAGCTAGCCTCAACCACATCCCAGTCTGTCATTTTTCACTGCTCGCTGGGTAGAGGATAAAGACTAAAACTCCAAAACAGTACTAGATTGGAGGTTTTCCCTGGTGTTTAGAGTCCCCTTCTTCTCCTGCATCTTTTCCAAGTACAGTATGCCTTTCCCAGAAAGTCACAAATAGATCCCAGCTTGCTTCTTTTTTAGGTTTTGCAGTGCCAAAAAGCAGGCTGGTTTTTTATTTGGTGTTTTGTGTATGATTTTGTTAGCGGGAAATTAAAATAGCAGCAATCTATGTCAGGAAATCAATTGCCCTGGGTCTCTTGAGATATGTGGAACCCTAAAAGCCTCGATATGTACTGGCTAATTTTTGGAACTAAGAGTGGTTTGGGCTATGTGTCTCTTACAATGTTGTTTCTTTCCAATTCAGTTGAAAACAAAACAATCACTGCAGCTTGTTAACACAAAGTGGAAAAATTGCAGTGCACAACCCAGAGTCACAATGGTTGAAGTGCACACTTCCAGAAAGTTTTAAAAATGCCAGGGCTTTAAAGACAGACTTTCTCCAATTCCCTTTTGCAGTGAAGATGCAGAATCAGCTTAGCACACCAGTATAAAGTAAAAGAAACAAGGAAAAAAAAACAAATTAAAGTAATATTCAAACCACAACATTTAGTTTATCTACATCCATCTCAACAGCAACATTTATAATATATCAATAATTTTTATCAGTTTTTTTAATGGTACCTTTTTATATGTTCTGATTATTTACACCTGTACAAGCAAAAGCACACACTTCCAAGTGCACATATTTAATACAGTATTGACTATTTCCATTTACAGATTTTTTTCAACATTTTGAAAAAAAAGATCAACTGCTTAAGATCTTTTAAGGTATATTACAAAAACTGCCGCTACTACCTGTACTCTACAGTATGTTTACCCAGTAAGACCAGTGACAATACATACATACTGTAACTGAGTAATTCTGTATATGCCACCCACACTAACCCTGGAAGGGGTCAGACTTCAGTAACTCTAAGCTGTCTTATACAAAAGTTAAGGCAAAGTCATTTTTCAAGTTTAAATAAAATTCAAGTCTTTAAATATTGGATGGAAATAATTCTTTTTAAAAAATCAGTTGTTTAAATAAACCTTTTTTTGTGTGTGGAATAATCTGTATTCAGCAGGAATACATTTTCATCTGAACCATCTGCTGCTTCAACACTCAAAAAAGAAAAAAAACTTTAGGCATTTTAAAACAAAAATAATTTATATTCAACTTTATTAGAAACTGGTTAATTTAGTGCATCCTTGTCCTTCAGAAAGCATGTTCACTTCTAAAGTAAGCAAGTGTGAAAAACCTCACCCCAGACAGAAACAGGGATCTCTTCCTTCCAACATACATGCACACACGCACACACAAAAAAGAATTCCATTATCTCATGGACTTTAAAAAAATTAAATCCATATGCCAATGTTCATAGGTACAGAAAGGTCTCAGCACTTAGGCTGATTAAGATATGAACTCTTTCAAAGAGCACTTTCAGCATTGTTTTAAAAACCTACACAGAGCACAGGGAAAAATCAGAAAAGACAGCGGTGGCTCAAAAGTAATTTCCTCTGGCTAAAGGGAAAAACTGAGATCCTCATCACGCAAATGCTATTGTGCTGTCTTGTGATAAACAGCCATTAGCTGGCATCTGCCATTTACAAGGGCTTATGCATTTAATTTTTTTTATTCACAATGTGCTTTTTTCCTTTTTTTTTTCTTTTCCTGAAATTCAAGGAACCATATTATTCTGGATTGAGAAGCTGGTTACTTGCTTGCAGTCCATCAAAAGAAATATTTTAGAGAAGGCTCACAGGCAAATTTTATGGAGGTTCACATTTGGCCAAGAAAAAAATGTCAATTTTTAAAATAGTACAATCAAGTATTTTTTTTTCAAACTTAAAAAGTTCAGTTTATTTACTGATATGCTACAGCAGCCAGAATTTTAAAAAGAAACAAGTCAAATTTGTCTTATAAAACACCTGTTTTTTTTTTCTTTTCCATTCTAAATATTAGCTGCTACTATTAGTCTTCTGATTTATTTTATTTGTATATGTAGATTGGTTATTTAAAAACTACAGCAGCACAATTCTGCTTAGTAGATTAGGAAACAACTCATTAGACAGAGCTTGTGTTCACACAGCAACATGGAGGCTTAATAAAAAAATTGATTTTTCAGACAAATGCACCTTCCATCTAGGAACAAAAAAAGGATTTAGGCATCACCTCCAGTTCAGCACCAACCAAAGTGTAAGGTTTAGATTAATTAAACCCTGACAAAGTAGACTGTTTGCTCAAGGGCGATTTGGTGGGGGAGCGAGGAAATTGGAGGAGCAATCTATTTTACAAAGGAAGAAAAACAAAAACAAAAAGCCTTGCAGGCATTTTGTATGATTAATACCCACTGCAAGCGCCTAACCAGCAACTCGTTCTTTGTATTTCTGAGTGGCAACATAGGTTTACTTCATTATCAAGAACTTTTCTGAACTCCTTCCTAAGCGCTTGTTTCACTGAGGTGATTTGGGAGGAGTGCTCTGTTCTTTCGTCGGGCGTTTCACAACCGCTGGAGGTGGCGACCGGCGTCCTGACTGTCTTCTCTGGTCTTTGGGCTGCCCTGGAGTAGACTTCAGAGGAGGGGCTTCTTTGCTTCGCTCTAGTGTTTCTGTGGGTTTCCTTTCCTCCTTCCCACAACCAACAGTGTTTGGCTTCTGTTCTTTTGGGGGCTGAAGGGAAGGTGGGTCTTTAGACGTCCTCTGGCAGATCTCTGCATAACTAGGTTTCCGTAATTCCTGTGTGATCAAAAGGAGAAAGCTATAGCACCAAGCAGTGGCTCTGTGTGTGCATCTGTGAGCTAAATAAATCGTTGACCAAAAGAAACTTTCCCTAACCAGCAGAATCGACTGTGGTCCCACAACAAACCGAGAGAAAACTTTATGAATGAGACAGTTTTTCAATTAAGGATGAGGAAAACACTGGGTTTAGGGAACCAATTTTCTGTGGGAGGATTGCCAAAAATCAAAGCAGAAAGCTACCACTGGGGGGGGGGGGGATCACCACATCCCTCCTACCTATTTAATATCTTCCTGGAGCTTTCAGGGAAAGACATACACATATTTGAGAGAGGACATAACAAGAATAGTCAAGGAGTCCGAAGGGACCCAAGGCCCCCCAAAAAAGTCTAAGGAGACTTATGTAGCCTCTGTGCTGTATGCTCCTAATCAAGGAAAGTAGCTACCAAAGAACTCAGGGAAGTACATCCTTTCCATTAAGAAATGAAACTTCAATATAAAACCAATTAATAAGAGCTCCACTGTAAACTGGATTATTGGGATGCATAAAAGGAACCTTGAGAATTTCAACATGTGGTAAGTGTCTATAGGAGCTGATAAGATAAAGCCTTTGACATTTTTTTTCAGGGGATTGATAAAATTGGTAGGAATCAACAATGTAGAGTGGCATATTTTTTGGCGATACATTTTTGTTTAATTCTGCCATTTGAAAATAGCTAACATTTTATGCTTTTTTCAATAACATTGAGAGAATGAAGATACCAGAAACTGTACAGATTTTGAGCTTTTCCCTCACCCACTTTCCACTTACTCCTCCAAGTGCTCAATAATGCAAGCATTTTTAGTTTTGTGGAGTGGGGACCACTCAAAACATTAAAAAATAAAGAGAAACAGACAACAACTTATAGAGGCCAAACTGTACTTACTGCCACAGCAGCCCCATTGACTTGTACTGATTTACAAGCGGTAGTGAGCACAGAAGAAAGTCTTTCAATATTTTGTGTCTCTCTCTGCTGCTTGTCCACAATTTTGGGGTTACTGCAATAGATAAAAAGAAACACGTCAATATATTGCAAAACACCCAACTTTGCATTTGGGTCAAATCAAAATGCAGAAGATGGCAGCAGTGATAAAGCTGTGATGTACTGATATATGCTTTGCAATTTCCATGCAGAAATGTTTAAAGGATTAGTCTTTTTTCTTGTTCAGGGTGAAGGTTTGTTTTATGGCCATGTGCCCCCCCCCCCCCCCCCAAAGACATCTTAACACTGCACTTTGAATAAAATTCTGTGATATCCCACTTTGGAGTCATAACAACTCCAGCTGAGAAAGTGAACCTCTCTGTATTTTAGGGAATAGATAGGTCATTCACTGCCTTACTCAACTGCATGCATTTTTTTCAATACAACAGATGGCCTGAAAATTAGTTTTCATGTGTGCATAATTTAAAAAAGAAAACCATATTTCTAATCTGATGGTGGTGGTCACACACGGCGTATTATTTACCAAACTGTTCAACAACTAGTCACACACTTCCACATCTGACCCTTTGAGGATAAAAAATGCAAACTGTTGACTCTGATCAGCATATTTAAAGCTATATATAATGAAGTCCTTACTCAGGAGGTTGGGACGGGGAAGGAGACCTTTCAAACGTCCCTGGCAGAGTAGAAGAAACTGGCAACAAAGGTTCTCGAGGAATTCCAGGTGGGATAGTGTTTGTATTTGCACTGACGTTGAGAGTCTGAAGAAAGCAAAGTTTGGGTCATTTTCTAATATGCTTCAGTTCTGCCAAAGAATACATAAATAAAATAAACAAGCCCAGCACTGTCATAGAATGACAGCTAAGCAAAAAATGACTACATCCCCCAATCTACTCACAAATTTATTAAACTAATTCTAGAGTATAACAGAAAAAGCCTGAATACACTTCAATATTCCAATTACAACAATGTGATCGCGTCAAAATAAACACTTAGATAAGGAAGTATTCCATCCAGTTACCACAAGAGACTGCTATGCTATACCAAGTTCAGGAATTATTGGGTTCTGATTAAAAGAATTGACAAAAGACACTTCCCACAAGGTGAGTTTTTATTTTTGAAAGATGATTTTCCTTGGTTGCCTTTGTGCTGTACAATGTAACTATCAAATAGACGAATATTTTTCAAACTCTGCTCCTCCAGGTGTTTTGTACTTCCAGAAATCCCAGACATCTTACCAGCTGTTAGAAATCGTGGGAGCTGAAGTCCAAAACATCTGGAGGAGAAGAGTTTGAGAAACACTGATATGGAGAATGCTAGACTCTAAGGGAAAAAAGGATGGTGACAAGATCTATTTATACCAGTGGTTCCCAACCTTTTTTTTGACCAGGGACCACTCTCCAACGGTTCCCAACCTTTATACCAGTGGTTCCCAACCTTTTTTTTGACCAGGGACCACTCTCCAACGGTAGTACCAAAAAGGTTATGAATCTGTTTTTGGTCAACTTAGATTCGGTTTGGTTATTTGGGGGCTGATTCAGAGAATTGTACTGGATAAGCCATCTCGTAGTGAGAGTACTTCAAAAGCCTAGCTCCCTGCTGCCGGCTATACCAACACCTGCATGGGGCCATAGCAACACTTCTTCGGCCCTGCTGTCTTACAACTCCTGGGCAGAGTGGCTCCATGACTGCACAGCCTTGTAGAAAGAGTAGTTCAACAGCCTGGCTGCATGGCCATAGCAAAACCTACTGAATGAGTCCTTGTGCCTTTATTGTAGAAGATCAAGAACAGAATGAAGTCCAAAGAACGTAGTACACAAATCAGAAACAATTATAATTCATAAGCCACTCTGAGTCCCCTTCAGGGTGAGAAGGGCAGCATATAAATGTAGTAAATAAAATAAATAATAAATCAGCTCTAGTTTCTGATACAGAACATATGCCATCCAGTAGTCGCCATCTGCTCACTCACAGAAAACCATATTTAATAAGTCTCGCCACTATAAGAGGGTTTCACGAGACCAGTCGCTCTTGTTGCAATGGTGTAATAACGGTGAGGCCACGGACCATATTTTAGTTCTTGCGGGAACCACTGATTTATACTAAATAGAAAAAAAAATCTTACGTTTGCTCAGTTGCACTTTTATTTAGAAAATTTAAAAAACCCTGAACTAGGAGGTCCTCTGACCAAGTACTGAAGCAAATCGCATATCAGTGTTGACAGTATGAAACAAGGATCACTGCTGGTCTGATTGTAAGCTTGGTAGATGTTTACAACTGACTGACCTGAACATCTCTTATACCAGCTGATATAGATTTGTCTATTATATTCACAAGTAAGGCAGGTACATCAGTTAAGCAAAATGAATTTTTAAAAGGCAATCACATTAGACAAATTTGCAACTGAACACTAATTCTTATTGTCACAAGCAATGCTGATGAAATTCTAGAAGTATGATCCATAAAGCGGAAAGGCAACCTCTGTTTTTTCCCATACTTACTTTTTCTTTTGATGAAGCGACTACCACACTGGATAATCGGTTTTCAAACAAGTCTTCAGTCTTTAGGTTACCAGCAGCACCAGGCAATGGAGGGAAACTGGACAATCCCAACTCAAAACTTGGAGAGGGAGGCTTTGGAGGTGGTGGAGACTGTGTCTGTCCTCTCTGGAAGACAAGATTAGCACTCTGATTCACTGGCTATGATCCAATTGTAGTGCATGTAGGAAAAAGGCCTGTTCACATGCAGGGACAAGGATTGCTCAGACAGGATGCCAGATAGTTACAGATGATCAAATGCCCAATCTCAAAGGTTTCTAATGGGTGAACCTGCAAAGTCTAAACACCCGTTCTTTCATTATTCAAGTAAACACATTCTTGAGTGTGTCCTATGTTATAAACACTATATTTCAATAACTTCATAATCAAAGAGAACCTTGAATCAACTACATTCATCTCATCACACTTGGAAGTTGCTTCAAACAGCTGTTCTTCTTTATTTATGTTACGTCAATAATTCCACATAATGTTGTGTTACTACAAGTCATCAAACTTCTGTCATCCTTAAACAACTTAGCATTAATGCTCACCGTAAACTTGTCTTCTCTCTTCTTTCGATAGCCGTATGAGTTTTTTCTGGAGGAAAAAGAGTCATTGTCATTAAAAATTTACTCTTATTTATGAGTTATGAAAATCCTGGCCATGTATAAATATATGAGGGGAAGTCATAGGGAGGAGGGAGCAAACTTGTTTTCTGCTGCCCTGAAGACTAGGACGCAGAACAATGGCTTCAAACTACAGGAAAGGAGATTCCACCTGAACATTAGAAAGCACTTCTTGACTGTGAGAACTGTTCAGCAGTGGAACTCTCTGCCCCGGAGTGTGGTGGAGGCTCCTTCTTTGGAGGCTTTTAAGCAGGAGCTGGATGGCCATCTGTTGGGATGCTTGGAATGTGATTTTCCTGCCTCTTGGCAGGGGGTTGGACTAGATGGCCCACAAGGTCTCTTCCAACTCTATGATTCTGTGTACTGTGGTGTTTAGTAGGCCAAATCCAGGCGAAGGAAAGGCACGGTCAGTTAAACAACGAACTCAGCAACCAAGTTCACTGGATAATCTTGAGCCAGTAATTATCATTTGACTTATGCTACCTCACTGCATTGTTGGAAAGATAAGGTAAAAGGACACAAGAACATCATGTAAAATACATCATGACTCCTTAGTGATGCCAATGCAACTTTTCCAGGTCAGGTAATCCATTAATCCTGTTCCAAAAGACGATGCTGAGTAATGTAGCATTCCATTTGTGCTGCTTTACTTGTTTGTCACCCTCCCCAAGTGCTGGAATTCTTGAATTCCAGAAACCTTATAATACCTCAATTAAATGAGGTTTCATAACTTGTACCTGAAGATTATGTATCAGCTAGGACTTCAAAGTGTTATTTCATGAAATGCTTCAACTGCATTGTTTTGTTTTTCAGAGAGTAAAGTCAAATCCTGATGCTCATTAAAAACATGCGTGTCAACTATTTTTAGATATTAGAGAAGATCTATGCTTATTTTCCAATCATGACAACTACAGCCGCTTTGATAAATAACTTAAAGTTTGTGACAACTCATTTTGGCTAGCAGAAAATATTGCTATGCTAATGCACACTGCAGAACACGAGCAGTCTCTTCAGCATCACATTTTATGTTTTGGTGTAGATTTGTTTCTAGATATAAAAAAAGGCAACTGGATGCTACCAAGTCTTTGTATTTGCAAAAAAACCTTTATGTTGCCGGTCACTCAATGCTTCAGAAACCAGACAATTTAAATCTTCTGCAGGTTAGATATTATAGTGGCAAATAAAGACTATGGGAAGTTGCACAGTAATGCCAGTGTACAAGGGTGTATAGCTGAGACAGTAATTTTACAACAGTCTGTAAAACAGGTTTATGGAAACATTAACTTGCTATTACCACTAGAATGATAAAACTCACATTTGATTCTCAGGGGAAAAAATTCCACGGGTTGCAAAAACCCATGCAAAGTTCTTAAAAAGTGTCTGGGGTGCCAGCACTGGAATCAAACCAGATTAAAACTCAGAGACAGCTGCAAATCAATGTTAACAAAGTGAATGGTCGAATGAGCATCTCCACTGCTCTGAAGGCTATTATGTATTACACACATACACACAAAGCAGTGCCTATCCAGGCATCACACATCTCTTCCTAATCTAATTCCCAGGTTTTAAATTCTTGTCCACAGAATAAGCCCATACTCACAAGTCCCAATGACACATTATCTGTTCTTTATGATAAAGTTTAACCACTTTGTATCTAACTGAAGAAACAACAATAGGGTTAAAGGATGAACTCCCTAATCCAGGAGTTCTCATACTATGCTCCGCTGAACCCATGGGGCTCCACCAGTGATAGTGAGGGCCTCAGCGGCGCCATGCTGCTTCCCACCTCCCTCTCTGTCTTCCTCCTGAGAAATGCAGGGAAACTGAAGTTTTGAGCTGCCAGAAACAACAGCAGTAGCAGCAGAAGCATCCTCCAGGGACACAGGCCCTTTCTCCCGCCTCCCTGACTGCCCAGAACTCTTTTCCTTGCCGCCCAGACTCTTACCTTCCCTGACGCCCAGACATTTTACCTCCCTCACTGCCCAGATGTTTTTTCTTGCCACCCAGAAACACCCCTCCCCCCCGGCTTTCTTTGCTTCCTAAACCCTATTTTCCTCCCACCGCTTAGGGGATGCTTTGATTGTGTTTTTCCTGCAGCACAGATGTGGGGTGGACTGGATGGCCTCTGGGGTTTCTGCTATTGTTATTAATATTAATATTATTACAAGGCTGGATGGCCATCTGTTGGGAGTGCTTTGACTGTATTTCTTCATTTTAAATATTGTATTGTTCTTTCTTTCTTTCCCTTTTTTGCATTGTGTTAATTACCGGAAGACCCTCTACCCAGAGAGACACTTCCCCTGTGACTTGGGTCAAACAGAAACAACTGAGCATGTGCTCCTCCAGTCTGTTCTACAGGGACATTCAATCCACTCATCTTGCTTCTGCTATTTAATTACCTGGGCCATTCAGCACAATTTTACACCACCTTGCTGTTTTCACATACCAACTCAGTTATATCCTATAATGCTGCCTCCCTCTCCATCCCCTTCTAGTCACTTCCCTTCACTAAATAGTTTTTGTGCTTTAGCCTTCAACATAACTGTTTTCTAGATTTTGGATTTTAATGTGCAATGCTTCTGAAATTGTACCCCACTCTCCTTATGTTGGTCTATGACCATAATATGTAAAGATTTTTTGTGTTAATTAGTTCACACAAACACTCTCCATCCATATTCCACTGGCCCAGTCCATGCCTGATACACACACACTATATATAATATAATATAATAACGTTTCTTAGGACTCCACACAATCCTTTTGCTTAAAAAAGGGCTCTGTGGCTGAAAATGTTTGCAAACCCCTGCCTAATCCATGAACAGTTTTGATGCGATTTATTTTAAAATGTATATTGAGGTAACAGATTGCAGTAGCTCAAATAAGGGAAAGAAGACTCACTTTTACTTTGATCTGCTTATTCTTACCATCATGTTACTACCTAACTTCTTCAAGTTCATCCCTATGCTTGCTAATATTGCATTGTGGCTCTTAAACACATGGATATTCTCCAGTGTTTTGGTTCCTTCCTTCCTTTAAACAAAATGCTTAAAACCGATTTTCTCCTTCTTTACCCAATTAATTGCCATTACCTCAACGACATATGTGAACTCATAATTTACTGTTTACCTAACCCTCCCTTACTACACTATAGAAACACATCACTTGACTGACCTTTGTACAACATTTCACCAACACTGATAACTACCTAGATG
Organism: Anolis sagrei; assembly: GCF_037176765.1. Classification (NCBI taxonomy): domain Eukaryota; kingdom Metazoa; phylum Chordata; class Lepidosauria; order Squamata; family Anolidae; genus Anolis; species Anolis sagrei. Next base: position 117,292,746 of record NC_090026.1, on the reverse strand, counting down.
CAATACTCACCTTCCTCTGCCTAAACTTGGGGATGCGTCTGAAGTGGTGGGTTCTACGCGTCCACTGCCTACTTCTCGCTTGGTGTAAGTTGTTGTATTTTGCATCCGTGTTCTATTTTGCCCTGGCTGTCTTGCTTGTGGGCTTCTGACACCATTGATTAAACGATCAGCAGAAAAATTAAATATTGTAGGGCTCTCTAAAAGTCCAGTCCCTCTGTCTGCACTGGGTATTGTATGTCGTATATGTGATTTGCTGGGATTTCTGGGGGAAAGAACAAATCATATTTTCACTGTCATATAAAATCTTTAGAACTTTCTCTAGAGTTTTCTCAAGAGTGTAGGTTTCTCTAGAACAGTGTTTCTCAACCTGGGGGTCGGGCCCCCTGGGGGAGATTGTGAGGGGGTGTCAGAGGGGTCGCCAAAGACCATCAGAAAGCATATATTTCTGATGGTGTTAGGAACAACTTTGGCAGAGAAAGCTGAAGATCTCTCTGCCTGTCCTCCGCTTCCTTTTTGGAAACAGATGGTGTATCCTCCCACCAAACGTCTTCCTCCGCTGTAATTGGCTGGCCTTTTAGAGACTGCAAGTGGGGAGGGGAGAGCAGGTGTGCTCAGTGCATGGCAGCATTGGTGCGCATATACAGGCAAGGGAGACGTGCGAGGTGGGAGTAAGGCTCACACCAGCGAGTCTGTTTCAAGGCATGTGGGAAATTTGGCCCAACTCTATCATTGGTGGGGTTCATCACAACATGAGGAACTATATTAAGGGGTCACGGCATTAGGAAGGTTGAGAAACACTGCTCTAAAGTCAACTCCACATTGTGTCAACAGTAACGTTATATCCTAAGGTTAAAAAAAAGGAATGGATCAACCAGCATCCTATTTCCCACTGTGGCTATTTAGATGCATGTGACAAATCAACAAGCCTGTTATCTCCCACTGGCTGCTGACATATGTTGTCTCAACTTCTCATAGACATTATAACATGACCAGAAGCCCTTCCCCACCATGAATCTGATTACTCCTTCCCTTTCAAAATTATCTACTTTTGCAGGCATCGACACATCTTATGGCACCAAATTCTATAGTTTATCTAAACAACTTGCGAAATACTTTCATTTATCTTGAACATTTATCTTAAACCTCTAATGCATACCTTGCTCAAAGCTATTTCAACAATAACCTTGAACATTTTAACATAGCAGCTCATAAAATAAGAACGTATCTATATAACTTGCCTGTGTCTGGGGGTATACTGCCTGAGTGAAGTCAGTGGAGAAGCAGTAGGCTTGAAAGTAGGTGATGTAAAACCATTGATAAATCCAGTATTTGGAAATGGCGTTACCTATTGAACAGAAAAACCGATGAGTAAATAGTGGTAACCCTGGGACTCTCAGAAGCCCCAAATCCTCTGATTTCTCAGTTAGATGTTTCTGCCATTTCCCTGAGAAGAATATCACACTTATGCTTGTAGCATTATAATGCTTGGAGACTATGGTTACTCTGAACAATTTCCATGCTTATTGATACTTCCTCTACAACGTTTTTTTTTTTAAAAAAAATATGGTCGTTCTGAACTGTTATGATAATCTCAAAGTTATCTCAAGTACTTTTTGAAGCTCCATGCATGAAAACGCACCAGTATTATAGAGCTATATATTTAATTTAAGATGTGCTATTAATACAAAACAAATATCTAAGTAACAAAGACACCATTCCAAGTACTTACCAGTGATGGATCAAGATAGCTGTGGGTTGTTGACCATGTCTGTGGGGCAATTAAACTGTACAGTGGAAATTGCTGTTGTGGGCTATATACTGGAGGTAAATAAAATGATGTTGTATAACGCTGTTGTGTGTAGATGTTCATGTCCAGAGGTCTGTATCCGTTCTTTGGCAAAAATGTATTTATAGCTATAGCTTTTGCTTTTATTCTTGCCTAAAAGACACAAGAATATTTCCTTAGATTGTACCTAAAGGATTTTCCCACAAGTATTTACAAGTTGTGCTTAATCTCAAAAGTCGCCTATTTACCTTAATTGGTTTTCCTTGAAATGTTTTCACTTCTTCTCTAAGGTACCTATATGCCTTTAAAAGTAAGAGGAAAATCAGTAGGAAATAATAATATTGGCACAAGCATCAATAACTCTTCTGTATATAGGGAATATACCCAAATATAGTTAAGCCATAAAGCAGATTACAGTCAGGTCTCCAAAACTTTATGTTTAATTTAATTCTTAATACAAGCAGTCCACAAGTCATTAATAAGGTTTTTTCTTAAGTTGAATTTGTATGCAAGTCAGAACAGGTACATTTTTTAAGTGTAACTCCAGCCAAATATATAAATATATTAGCTTTGGATTGAATAGTGGAAGGTTAACAGCCCTGTGGTGTTTGTTTTGCTGCCTGTGCCCTTGTTCAGATAATTTCACCTCACTTTCTGTTCCTGTGAGAATTGAATTTTGTAATTCGAGGATTTCCTGTACTTCAAAAAATAATTTAGAACCAGTTGAAAGGAATTGGAACCATTCGTACATTCAACTTGGGATGAAATCAATCAGACCTTATTGCTAAACACCTTGAAAAGGTGGGATTACGACGATAATATGTTCCCCTCAGCAGTCTACCTGCTTCATTTTGCATGATGTGAAACTTCCAAACTGTCTTCAAAGACAGCCCCATCCACAGTACATTGCAGTAGTCTAACTGCAAGTGCGTGGACTACTGTGGCTAATTTATCTTTGGCCAGGAATGGCATTTGCATCTAGGATATTCAAAGCTGGCACAAGCATTCTAAGACAACTGTATTTCATCTGCAATGAAACAGAAACCCAAGTTGATTCAATAGGCCTAATTCAGTAGAGTCTAGCAATTGGATTTAAGCTGCAAAAACATTTTGTTCTTAAGTATGAACACTGCACAACTCTGCACAACCACGTGACATCTTCTTGGCACTAAGTATTTTGTATCTTCTGTATAAATCATGTAGTATGCAGCCACATCTCTGTGGAGGTTTATTCACACTGCTTCAGCAAAGATTGCCCCGAAAGAAGTACTTGAAGAGAATTGGTAAATACATACCTGTTGTGCATCTGCTTCAGACTCAAATGTAATAAACCAGTTGTCATTATAGGCAAATTCACAGTTGATGAACTTAGGCAAGTTTTCTCCCTTGAAGAGTGCTTCAACCTCCTAAGGAAACAAGAGTTGGGTAGATGTGTAAGCACAAATTGCCAAATATAATTGAAGATTACTTCAATATAGAGCTGAACAACAGTTTTGCTAGTACTGCACTAAACGTAAAAGTATCTAGAAGATACACATCATTTTCAGAAATGGCTAGGGCAACAAAACAGCCTAGCATTCTAGATAACACATCCTTTGTAACTACAGAACTACCTTCAAATCCATGGGGAATACTGTCCTGGAATTCATGTGGAAAGAGCAAACTCTATTGAAATTAAGGACTTCTGGTCCAAGAATAACATGGAATTGTGATGGAGGATCATGAAAATGCCTAAAGAGGTCATGTTTTCTTGGACATGGATAAATATAATCACAGATATGGAGGTTGCATGGCACTATCAATTTTGTGCACAGGAACCAATTTTAAAATTTGATGTCATGGCCTTAATGCAATTTTTAAAGGAAAGAAGTTAGTAAAATGTTTGAATGGACACTAAGTCTCACAAACAATACTACCTTACCCCTTCCTTCTTTTACAAAAGCATCTGCCTACTAGGTTGGAACAGTGCTATACAATTAGTGGACCATGGACTTAAGTTGCAAACCACTGATGGGTTTTCCAGCAAGAAAGAAATAATTATAGCCAGTGGGAACAAATATGGCACCCTTCCTCATCACACTGGGGAGTAAATTCCCTGCTGATACCCACAGATTGCCTAAGAAGCACTATGTTAGAGGATACTCTGGAAAACTGTAGACTATTTCCTAGCAAACTGCATTTAGTAGCCAGAATCCTGTTGTTAGCTTTGGCTGGAGCAGTGTTTCTCAATCTGGGGGTCAGGACCCCTGGGGGGGGGTCACGAGGGGGTGTCAAAGGTGTCAAAGAAGACCATCAGGAAATCCTATTGTTCGTGGGGTTCAGAATGCTCTTTGATTGTAGGCTAACTATAAATCCCAGCAACTACAACTCCCAAGTGACAAAATCACCCCCCCCCCCCCAAAAAAAAAACCTCACCAGCATTCAAATTTGGGCATATCAAGGTTTTGTGCCAAACTTTGTCCAGTGAATGAAAATACATCCTGCATACCAGATATTTACATTACAATTCATCACAGTAGCAAAGTTACAGTTATGAGGTAGCAACAAAAATACTTTTATGGTTGGGGGTCACAACATGAGGAACTGTATAAAGGGGTCATGGCATTAGGACGGTTGTGAACCACTGGATTAGAATATGATTCACTTATCATTCAACAAGCATTTTAGTGGGTCTACTCTAGTTGGGACAAACCAACAGAATTCCACCCATGTTTGTGTTTGCATGTGCCCAAGCATTCATTTCTACAAAGTGACTTTCCCAGCTCTTTGCAATCCATTCCACAGCCACAGCTCTCATGAATTGCCTCTTCTGTTCAAAAGCATTCCCCACTCTCTAAACATCCTTCTCAAGGTACAAAGGAGTAAGAGACATACTGAACAAGCAGTATTACACTTACATAATATTTAGATCTAGCCCATGTTTTTATTTATGCATGTAAGCGAATAAAGATATAACTATGGGGCTCCGTAGGCAGCACAGAGGTACAAGGTACTTACTTCAATAGGAGTAGATTCAGGAACTTCTCGCAAAATCACAATGCAGCGATTCTGGTTTGGCCTGACTTTTTCACCTTTCTCGTCCACTTGGACTAAAGGTAATGCTGAGAGAATATATAATATAGTTGGCTTAGACAAAGTAAGATTTTGTATTCTATCTGCTATCCTCAAAATGCAGTTAGAAGACTGCCTTTAATCTACAAACTGTTAACTCACACTTGCTGAAAAGCACAGTTTTCTAATACTGTGAAATACATAGCCCATTTCAGGGCTGAAAGACAAATACAGTTGGCACCAAGCAAGTCTTCCAGACTTGCCACCTATTTTTCAAACATTTGCTTATCACTTCCCTTCATGATGCCACGAGAATACACTCCTGGTACTCTCATGGCATGGCTCAGCCCTGGCGTGACATGTTTTTCTATGTGAGAAAGTAAATAAAGCATGGTCAAACACTTTCTTTACCACGATAAAAATAGGTACATTCACAGAAGTAGTGATTAAGCATTACATTAATCATATCCTACATGACTGTGATGCAAAACCTTCAGACCCAATGAATGTAATCATAAAACTGCCAGATGTTTTGGGATGTTTTGGGATCATTTGAAACCAACCATAAACAGGAGATCATCTGAAGCCAATCCCAAAGAAGCAGTAGTAAAGTAAAACCAATATAAGTGTTGTAAGCCTACTGAAGTGTTGTGTACTATAGGAGCCTGGGCTACTCCCTCTCTGCTCATATTGTGAAGGGAAATATAAACATGAGTATGAATGTGTTCAAATTAAGGTAGTTACAGAGCTACATATGACTACAAGACATACCTTACTAGTAGCTCAGGAAGTCAGGTCTCCTTCTACACACTTACAATAAATAATGTGTTTCTCTGGTTCTTTAGACACACAATAACATTTACTAACTCATGTGTAAATCAGGGACACATGCATTGCCAGTTACTTACATCTCAGTACTTCAACAATTAAATCCAAATCAGTACTCAGTTTCTTTACGTGATCGAGGTTAGCTACTGTCATTATTGGCACATACTGATCACTGTCCATCTGAGAGATAAGGTACATGTCACTGGCAAGATTTTCTCTGTGAAAAGAAAACAGGAACATTAATGGTGAAGTATTTTCATTATGTAATTCATGTGCATATCAGTGTTGTAGTTGCCTTCATTGATATATATGTTGGCGAAAAGAGAGGAAAAGTCACTTGTGGTCTGCCAAAATGGCAACCATAATGACATAGCTCATGTAGAGTTGATAGATCATAAAAACAGCACTCTGATTAGCATACCAATTGCCTACATTTGATGGCTAATATCAACTACAGCAATCTATAGCTGAAAGATAAACTACTTATGTGATTTCCATTACATCAGTAGTCTACCAAAGTTGTTACTAGGAACTATAGAGCTGAAAAAGATCCCAAGGGTAATTTAGGCCATAATTGTAAAATAGATACATTCATGTTACTTAATATTTCCTTAACTGACACATTCTTGGGTTTCGAACTTCTGGAGTTGTGCAAGAAAGACAGGACTTTACAGTATGACTAACCAAAAGGAATGCAGTCCACTATCAGGTATGTTCAGAACTGCTTTATATCCCCAGGCAGAAAGGAGCACAAATGAGGAAACACACATAGTTAGCAAACATATATGCAGCTGATGGGGTGTTTAGCTTTCTAGGTGACTAACTATAAAGGCCTTATATTGCCTCTTGTTGACTCACATTATATTAATTAAATAATAACATAGTAACTGAGGTATGCCATAATATTTAAGAATAATACAGTGTTCTAAATATATTAATGAGTAAGTCTAGACATTTGAATAAAAAACCACCCATAACACCTGAGTTGGCTAATCCACAGGTCAAGGTAAATATTGTATCTTAATTTTTATGCAACAAGGAACCATCCCATTCTCTATACAGTGGCAAAAGGCGAGAACATAGTCCAAGCAAAGAGAATCTCAAAATCACTGGCCTCCTCTATCCTCTCTGCCACAGCACTATGTCTGGCTTTTTTAATGTCTAGGAGGAAAAATGGTGGCAGTGGCTGGCTTCCTGAAGTGCTGCTGGTGTTTCCTTCTCTTTGAGGAATGACCCTCGACTTATACACAGATCATATCAAAATCTATAATTCTGGTCCCTCTTCTCTTTTCCCCCTTCTCTTGTAGATATGTTATAATTCTCTTAAACCTGCTCTCAATGGTTACTTTCCTCCAAAAACTAATCTATAACACACTTAGGAGGGGACTAACCCCTTTCTCTTGATAAGATTTGGTGGAAACAAAATCAAATTAAAAATTCAATTAAGAAACATACCTCTCATTCCTCATAGTGTTCCTCATTCCTATCTAAACTTCAAATTTTTGAAGTATTAATCTGTTGGCTTGCCCCTGTCCAGTGATGAATTTTCAAGACTGTTTAGCTTCTGAGTGGTTATAAATAATTTCCCATTGAAAGGCAAATACAACAGCTGCATGCACTACTGAGTAACAACTACCTTACTCTTACCTAGATAAACAAAATTCCAGTGTTTTCTTAAGCACTTCTCGCAAATCTTCTTGACCTTCTGGCTGCAGCTGCTCTTTACCACCTGGAAAATATAAAGTCAACCTAAATCAAGGCATAGGATCATAGAATCATAGAGTTGGAAGAGACCTCATGGGCCACTCAGTCCAACCCCCTGCCAAGAAGCAGGAATACTGCATTCAAAACACCCCCGACAGATAGCTACCCAGCCTCTGTTTCAAAGCCTCCAAAGAAGAAGCCTCCACCACACTCTGGGGCAGAGAGTTCTACTGAACAGCTCTCACTGTCAGGAAGTTCTTCCTAATGTTCAAAGGGAATCTCCTTTCTTGAAGCCATTGTTCTGAGTCCTAGTCTCCAGGGCAGCAGAAAACAAGCTCGCTCCTTCCTCTCTATGACTTCCTCTCACGTATTTATACATGGCTATCATGTCTCCTCTCAGCTTTCTCTTCTTCAGGCTAAACATGCCCAGCTCTTTAAGCTGCTCCTCATAGGGCTTGTTCTCCAGACCCTTGATCATTTTAGTTGCCCTCCTCTGGACACATTCCTATCTCCCTTCAATTGTGGTGCCCAGAATTGGACACAATATTCCAGGTGTAGTCTAACCAAGGAAGAACACAGGGTAGCATGACTTCCCTGGTTCTATACTCCTATTGATGCAGGCCAAAATCCCATTGGCTTTTTTTTGGTGCTGCATCACATTGTTGGCTCATGTTTAACTTGTTGTTCACGAGGACCCCAAGATCTTTTTCACACGTACTGCTCGAGCCACACATCCCCCATTCCATATCTTTGCATTTCTTTTTTTATGCCTAAGTGGAGTATCTTGCATTTGTCACTGTTAAACTTCATTTTGTTAGTTTTGGCCCATCTCTCTAATCTGTTAAGATCATTGCATTGAGGATTTTCTTTTAATATTTTGAAGCTGGGAACAGCAAAAATCCACATATGCAAAATCTGTGGATATGGTGGGTCGGCTGTTTTCAAACATCCCAAAACTCCAAAATTCAAAACTCTTCTGGATCCAAGTTTCTTAGCTAAGGAATACTCAATCTCTGTATTGGATCTTGATTTATTTCTAGTAGGAGCAACTTTAAAAAGAAACACAGACTAAGCTATGTACATGTTTGAATAGGGTTCTGTTGTATGTACAGTATCTGGAAGCAGTCAAGAGGCCCTCAAGAATTCAATTGTTTGGCTTTGCTAGGCACACCCTTTGCGTATTCACTGTATCAATTCTTATTTTTATGTTTCAAATATGCTGTGGTAAAGAAAGAAACTGAAACAAGTACACAAGACAGTAACATATCTGTCAACTAGTAACAGTAAAGCTCTCCAGACAAATGTTAAGCTGTTTCTTTGGGTCTTATTAAAACAAGAGGACTGGAGAGCTTTAAACTGATTCTGGTGGACTGTATAAACCAGGCATGGGCAAACTTTGACCCTCCTGGTGTTTTGGACTTCAACTCCCACAATTCCTAACGGCTGTTAGAAATTGTGGGAGTTGAAGTCCAAAACACCAGGAGGGCCAAGGTTTGCCCATGCCTGGTATAAACTGTTCTAGAAAGTGCCTCATGTGTGGAATTTAGAGTCAAAACTAACAGTGCAAAAACTGAAGTACTTAGAAAACTTATAAAAAAATCTTCTATCCAGAAGAAAATCGAACTGAGTTCAATGACACATACTCTTCACCTAAATGTGTATAAGACTGCACCCTCAAGAGCCCATTAGACTTTTAAAAAGATCTCAAAGATTATGAAAAGTATAGAAAAGAGTTGCGCAATGCACATTACGCATGGACCTCTGCTGAATAAGACAACATGAAGGAGTTACAGTTTACACATAAGACAACATGAAGCAGAGTTTACTAATTGTTCACAGTTAAAAGGTTTATGCACTGTTTGGAAGTTGGAATCGAAGCTCAAGTAACATATATCTTTTCCAAGCATTTTCCATAACACTAAAACTGACAAAAATATACAAATATTCTATCAACATACGTCAAGTAATTGACTATTTAACCTTCACATATTAAAAGTTTATACAGTTTGAGAACCTAGAACACTTAAGTCAAGAAAGTGGATCTGTTACAGAAATGTTACTGTTATGAAGTCTACTGAACGCTAAAGCTATGAAATGCTCCTCAGGTTGTCCTCAGGTGCAAGCTTAGGTTCACAGTGTGGACTATTACTTCAATTCTGAGAGATTCAAAAACTGTAGTTTTAAAGTTCAGTATGTTATACCAGCATCAGAGCAGATAATATGTCTTTCATATATTATATAGAGCCTTTTTTTTCTCAACCTGCGGGTTGGGACCCCTGGGGGGGGGGTCGCGAGGGGATTTCAGAGGGGTCGCCAAAGACCATCAGAAAACATATACTTCTAAATTTCTTAGGAATCCTTTTGAGAGAGAAGGCTGAAGACCTCTCAGCCTGTCCTTCTCCTCCTTTTTGGTGTTGGTAAACTACAACTCCCAGAATTCAAAAACAGCTCGCCCCCCAACCCAACCCCACCAGTATTCAATGTTGGCCATGTAGGTAGTGTGCCAAGTTTGGTGCAGAGCCATTGTGGGCTGGGTTCAGAGTGCTCTTTGATTATAGGTTAACTATAAATCCCAGCAATGACAACTCCAAATATCAACGTCTATTTTCCCAAAACTCCACCAGTGTTCGCACTTGGGCATATTGAGTATTTGTACCATGTTTGGTCCGGATTCATCATTGTTTGAGTCCACAGTGCTCTCTGGAGGTAGGTGAACTACAACTCCAAAACTCTAGGTCAATGCCCACCAAACCCTTCCAGTGTTTTCTGTTGATCATGGGAGTCCTGTGTGCTAAGTCTGGTTCAATTCTATCATTTGTGGAGTTCGGAATTCTCTTTGATTGTAGGTTAACTATAAATCCTAGCAACCACAACTACCATATGGCAAAATCAACCCCTCCCCACAACCCCACCTGTATTCAAATTTCGGTGCATCAGGTATCTGTGCCAAATTTGGTTCAGTGAATGAAAATGCATCCTGCATATCAGATATTTACATTACGATTCATAACCGTACCAAAATTATAGTTATGAAGCAGCAATGAAAATCATTTTATGGCTGGGGGTCACCACAACATGAGGAACATTAGGAAGGTTGAGAAACACTGGAGTAGAGGGATACTAGATGGGTTCAGAATATCATTCTGATCTAGAACAATGTGCAATAAAAAAAGAATCACACTATATGAGTAAAATATTTGACACCTGCTTCAGAACAGTGTTCAGCATCACACTTTTAAAAAATGAAAAACAAATCTGGTCATTCAGGCAGAAATGAAAGCCTCAGGCTATAGACAATAGCCAGCATGGTTGTGAAGTTGCTGTGCAGTGAGCACATTTCCAGTGCCTATTTCCTGCATCACTTTGTCCTTCTCTATCAGATACAAATGCACATTTACATAAAATATGCTGATTTATAAAAAGTGAGTAACATGAACGATGATAGAATTCAACTAGTCTTAAAACTAGTAATGCACATTTGGTTAAGTTATTGAAATAAACTACGGACAGCAGGCACTTTTATTATACAACTAAAATATGCAACATAACATTATAGAGACTTCAGGAGAAATTCAAAGAAATTTGTGGGGAGCCTCACTTGGGGAAGTAACAGCTTGGCTCTCAAGGCAAATTCCTTTTTTCTGTTGCTAATGAAGTTGAAAGATTCTTGCCTAGATGTTGCGGCTCTTGGCCTCCCAGTGCCCTCATAGCTGAAGAGAGAAGTGATCTCTGCCCATGTTAATATCCTTCCAGATCATTTTAAGTGACAACAAAAATATCTCAAAAAATGTAGGCCTGGAAGGATTCTCATGATTTTTTTACAATAAAGACAAAATCTTATTGGCAATTATTTTATGAGAAGATCATTTTCTTACCTGTTTGAGTGTTTTCATGCATAGAATCATACTCTGAATGCTCTAAAGCCAAAGGGTTCATATCTGTTTGGTCTGATAATGGAGCTGTTAGTGATGGCTCTTGTAGTTCAGTTAACGATTCATTCTGGTGCTTTTTGTCACCATCCCCATTGGCTTCCAGCCCTACCGAGAAAACGTGAAGAGTCACAAACCAAATCCTTCACTTATTTGGAACCAGACATGACAAATCTTTTTCTGAATAACTGCCAGAAGGATAGCTAGGTTCTATTTCTTAATGCAGGTGATCAAGTACCTCGTTGACTAATATACATATTAGTCCTTAATAGTGGTTGTTACATTGCCATTAGAACCCAAAGTGTCTTTCAGGAATTTGCTATAACCATAAACTGATGGCAGATGGGTAGGCAGAAAGGAAGTCTTTCACTTTTCTAAAACAGGTCCATTACACAATGATTGTCAAAGCCCTTAAGGCTGAAACAGACTTAATTTGATTTTGTTATCAAGGAAGAAAGTGGTCTGCACAGTGCCTCTTCTGGTATATAGGTTGCTTTCGTCAGCTGGAAAGACTACTATGGGTAAATTACTAGATCACTGGTTTAAAATAATGTCGCAGAGAAGAAGAAAGGAAAACCTTGAATAGATTTATCAAGTTACAGGCAGCTACGTCTGAATTAAACTCTGATTAAAACTAATCGTACAATTATAATTATGATTAGGCAAATAGGGCATGATACTAACTTAATCTGCACTGAATCCACTGTTAAGTATGGCTAAGTTTTATCCAACCAAAACATATTTCTAAAACTGCTGTTTGTACCTTCTTTGCAGGAATCTGGTGGATGATCCGGTATTTCTTCCCAGTTTTTGCTCACACTGCCATCAGCAGCACCACTTGCTTCCACATGTAACATATGATTCCCCCATACTTTTGCATTAGGATTTAACTCAGAAACCTTGGCTGACTCCTAGAAAACAGAAGTACGTTTTGTGGATTAGAGTTTGAAACAGAACCATGTTTTATAAAGAAAGCAACAAGGCATTTGCTCTATCTCTTTTTATCAATTTGTTTCCCCATGAGTGAAGACATCCCTGTAATTAGTAAATGCGCCACTGAAGTGGTGCCAGACATGTACTATACACTACTGATTATTTTAAACAGTCCCTTATGTCTGCTCTCAACAAGATATTACCCTAACATAATTGTTGAGAAAAAATGGATAACCATCAGCATATGTGTATATTCTGAAAGGTGTTGATGAAATTCACCTATACATCAGATTACAACTTTGCTCTTATATCAGTGGTTCCTAACCTGTGGACCGTGGACCACCAGTGGAAGGCAAGAACTACAATATGCTCTGCGGCCTCACCGTTACTACACCGTTACAACAAGAGAGACTGGTCTCGCAAAACCCTCTCATAGTGCCGAGTCTTATTAAATATGGTTTTCTGTGGGTGAGCAGATGGCGACTATTGGATGGCATACGTTCTGTATCAGAAACTAGAGCTAATGTGGTCTATCCAATGCAATTTTCAGAATCAGCACCCCAAATAACCAAACCGAATCTAAAGTTGAGCAAAAACTGATTTGTAACCCTTTTGGTACTAATATTGGAGATTTGCATGGCTACAGGTTAAAACTACTTCTTTCCATGGGAAAGAACACCCTGATCAAAGTGGTTCCTGGTCAGATAAAGGTTAGGAACCACTGGTTTACATGATAAAGTGACTTCCATTGAAGTCTCTTCAATACATACCTTCAGCAACACTGCCTAAACGACTCTGGCCCAATTTACCTGTCCGAATGTATCCTACCCTATGAACCATCAAGATTGCTAAGATCGTCTGGAGGGGCCCTGCTCTCGATCCCACCGGCCTCACAGGCGCGGCTGGTGGGGACGAGAGACAGAGCCTTCTCAGTGGTGGCCCCTCGACTCTGGAACTCCCTTCCACTGGAGATCAGAACTGCCCCTTCTATCTTAACGTTCAGGAAACAGGTGAAAACTTGGCTTTGGGGAGTGGCATTCGACGAATGAGCCATGATCCTGTGATATGGATGGATGACGACGAATAATGATTTTTGATGACGACTGACCACTGTAATTATATTATTGTATTTTGCTATTTTAATGTTTTAGTGTGATTTAGAATATGATTATTTTAATGACTGCCTATAATATTGATGTTGGAAACCGGCCTGAGTCCCTCGAACGGAGGTGAGAAGACTGGTATACAAAACTGCTAAATAAATAAATAAATAAATAAATATGTTCTCCCAATACCCACAATATGCCTTTTCCTTACACACATGTAAGAGCTTTGTACTGACCCCCCCATTGATGGTATTCCTAAGGGGTCCCAACTCCCATTAGCTGGTTTTCAGAGGATACATGGGGAAAGGAGGTGAGTGAAAGTTCTGCCACATTTACGCCACCTAAGGCAGAACTTATGATTTCATATTTATGAATGAATCCATCCCCACTTTCTCTTCTAAAAGAGTGTGATAACTCTATAACTGTGGGGTGATGATTACAACGAAACATATATTTAAGAAAATAACAGCCAGCAGTAAAAAATAAAATAAAAAATATGAGTGCGGATTAAAGATAAAAGGAAATCTAAGCATAAGGGAGAACAGAAGTCAACAATAACTATAATCCTTTGAATAGCCCTGTAAAGTTACTGTATATACTCAAGTATAAGCCTAGTTTTTCAGCCCTTTTTTGTTGGCTGAAAAAGCCCCCCTCGGCTTATATTCGAGTCAAGGTTATTTATTCTTTTACCCTGTTAGAAATACATAATAAATGTTTTGTTATTATTACTGTTGTTGTTATGATTAAATTGATCATTCTACTTTATTATTGTTTTTATTATTACATTTATTATTTTACTCTATTATTACTGTTATTATTACATTTCCATTATTTTTCTCTATTACTATTATTAGCATTATTACATTTATTATTTTACTCTATTTTTATTGGAAGGATATGCAAACACATTTGCATTGAAGGTTAGAATAATGGTTAAATCAGAGTTCCACAGTCTTCTCTTAAATTATAGTTTTATGTAAATATTCAAAACATTTAACCTACTGATGCCTCAATTAATGTAATTGTATTGTATCTATTTTTATTTTGAAATTTACCAGTGGCTCCTGCATTTCCCACCCTCGGCTTATACTCGAGTCAATATGTTTTCCCAGCTTTGTTTGATAAAATTTGGTGCCTCGGCTTATATTCGGGTCGGCTTATACTCGAGTATATACGGTATATTAAAACCTGTTTTCACATTGCACATGAAGAGAAATAGAAAGCTGTCTATCACCCAAGAACCCCTGTGCAAATGGCAGATTGAACAAGCACCCTTAGGTTCACACTACAGCTATCTTACAGTGGGAATTAAACTGCAACCTGGACAGGAATTTTAAAATAATGTATTTGGGACACATGTCCATCAAGACAACAACAGGTTATAGAACATATGTTTATGCAGAAGCAAAGCCACTTGTAGCTCACATTCCTGGCCACAAGGGTAAATTAATAAAATATATTACTTCATTAAAATGTTTGCTATAAAAAAGTAGGGCCTGGCCAAGATTGAAGTCATCTTATTGATATTAGTTTATTTTCACTCTCAAACTAAACCAAAGCTTAAATTCTGACATGCAAACATTCCATCTTCTGGAACCGTATCAAGTTCTGGATGTGAAAATATTGAAGGAAGCAGAAATTTAACACCTTATAAAATGGCAAGACAGAAGTTGAAAGATAATGCAAGGCTAATGTTAACATTGTTCAGGTTGCACTGGATTTTTTGTGTTGCCATTGCTTTGAAAAGAGATGAATATGAACAGAAGGAAGGAGAGACAAATGTGCATGGATGTATATACACACTCCACATACAAACACTAACTATTGATATAAAGAGCCCCTTGCTCTGTGTTGAAACAGATTATAGTTGGATATCAGTAATACATTTACATATTAAAATTTTCTATATTCGGTCAACATGATATATCTTAAGTGAGTGTGCTATACAACCATGTTTAAAAATCTAGTAACTATATAGCTGTGATAAATAAACCTATTTATCCTCTTAAAGAATTCAGTCCTGAATTGACTGGGAATCTTAAAAGACTTATTTGGGAATATTTCTAATAATAATAACAACTTTATTCTTATACTCTGCCACTATCATCCCAAAGGGACTCGGGCTGGCTTACATCTGGGTCAAAATGCTCATAACGCATAAAAGCAAAACAAATCATTATAGCAAAAATACAATTAAAGATAATAGTAAAATGTAACAATTCAGATAAAAACACAATTAAATAAAACATAAGAATATAAAACAGCAGAGATGAAACTCAAAACAATGCTCAACAAAACCAATAACCAGTAATACAGTGGACACGACTAGGTTATTAAAAAGTGCCAGGCATGGGATTGTGCAAAACAGTGTACCATAGGACTGGGGTACAGGATGAAGTACAGAGAATGATATATTATCAGGCGACCTAGGGATTGGGCATTTATAACTAGAGACTAGCCATTCTCAAATGCTAACTGAAACATCCAGGACTTCATATCCCTGCGAAAAGAGGACAGTGTGGGGGCTTGCTACAATACATTTTATGTGTGCCACTTTGACTTATGCCTCCCTTTTTTAACAAAGACTATCACATGCATGACAAAACAAATTAGATTATTTTTAAGCAAAGTAGATCATCACAAAGGATTGAGAGAAGCTGCTAGTACTACCTAGCCATTAATGATAAATGCTATAGATCAGTAGTTCTCAACTTCTGAGTCCCCAGATGATTTGGCCTTCAACTCTCAGAAATCCTAACAGCTGGTAAACTGGCTGGGATTTTGGGAGCTGTAGACCAGAACAACTGAATACCACTGTGATAGAAATTCAACCTGGAAATGAGGCAGCAAGTCTATAGGGTTCTTTGGCAGCTGCCCAAGAGCAAGACAGATACCACAATGTCAGCAGAGGAATAACTATTTACAGACATTGGTGGAAAAATTGTCACATCATCTGGCTATGCCGAATTCTAAGTGTGCCCAGTCAAAAGCAAATTTATAATAACTTAATTAAGACATGCTCAAGATTGAAGTACTATTGATACTATTGTACAGAATGTTTATGCGCCACTGCACTTCTTGAGGAAATTGCTTACACAGGATTCATGTCACCTCCTCCACAAATGAAGGAAAAGCAACCATATTGCTCATGGTTTGGTTCTGTACATTCTTGGTAGATGCAGTTTGATGTATACACGTATTTGTGTATCAACACTGATCTGCTCTGTGACAAAGAAAATGCTGTCAGTATCAATAAGTCACAGGTCTAAGATGTTAGAAGCTCTTCTCAAATTTAAAGCACTGTTGGGAAGGACTTATTCAGTTTTATCCAGTCACCTCTTGTTTAGATCCTCACCTGCTTCTGCAAACAATTACTTGTCAGGAAAGCCTACAAGCTATATAAAGGAAATTTGGAAATTTTCATACTTAAGCCACCATAAGAGAAGTGTAAGGATGGTAACATGATTTACTTTCCTATAAGGATTGCCTAAAATATACTACAGTTCAAGTCCAATATGTTATAAGTAAATTCACATATTAAGATGGCAGGAATAAAATACGCCTGTCACAAAATGGGTATCTAGATGCTCCTAGGCATGAGTCCTTAGTTTTAACAACTGAAAGAAATGGAGCTGGATACTGGAGGGAAACTGCATAATTCCACTTGTGCAAAATACATTTTTCTAGTTTCTCTTCTGCTCTACTCCCAAGCACTATTCCAAAAAACTGGACTTGAGATTCTGGAAATATCCATGAGAATATGACAGGATAGTAAACAATTCAGCTTCCATGGGCAACATCTTGCTTCTGCATATATTTTGTCATTCAAGTTTCTTAGTTTCAGATAATTCTTTAAACCAAAATCTTTAAAATTAAGGCTCAAACCACACCTCATGAAGGAAATTATGACTGAAAAATACTTACACAGTCTCCATCTCTACTCTGCCATCCCCAAATATCACTGTTTTGTTGCATTAGCAATTGGTAAGGGTATTTTCCTGGATCCATAGAAGGAGAAGGCAGCTCTTGAGCCTGATTTTGGAGTGCTTCACTCATAGCGTATGCACTATCAATTTTGTTAAAAGACGAATTCATCCATAAATATCCCATCAGATATTCCTGATCATCAGTAAGGTTGGTGGCTGACAGCAACCTACTTAATGGAGCAGACTGACACAGTGGATGCACCAGATGTAAATTATCCATATCATCTTGACAGTCACTTATATCCATTTTGTGTATACTAGTAGGCTCATTTAAAATGTCTTCCATCAGATCTAATACATGCTTTTCATTGCCAGGCTCAGATTCTTGGTCATTAACAGATGCAAGAGGTATTTCATATGAAGGAGTAGCAGCATACTTATCTACCTGCGTGGGATCAATGCAAACTCTGTCTGCATCTTCACAAATTTTCAAGCTGGAGATCAGGTTGTTTTCAGAATTTGTTTGAAAAGCACATTCTATGTCAGCTTCCAAATTACACAGACTGCTTCCAGAATGAGAGTGCTTTGTGTTTTTCTTTGATGTATCTTCATATTGAGCTGAAATTCCAGATGCTATGGGTCTAAAAGGAGATATGGCTTCCATCGTACTTTGTTCAGGGAAAAAGCTGCTTTCGTGGAGTCCTGGATTTTTCTCACTTGATCTGGTAGACACATTAGAACAACAAATTGCATTTCTAGCATCCCCCTCATCAACAGATACAGAAAATGCCTCAGTTTCAAATTGGCTGCTCGTTCTATAAATTTGTGGGATATTTACAGATGTTTCCGATACGACAGACCTCTCCTTCACATCTGAAGATAGATTATGCTTTCTGTTTAGATCATTACTGCTATTTAACATACAACTGTCAAGCAGAATGAAGCCTTCAGAATCAGGCTTTGTTTTAATTTCTCTGCACGTCTTCCTTTCACGTTGTACTTCGAATTTCAACCCAACTGTTGGTTCTTCCACAGTTGTTTTTAACATGTGGAGATTGGCCCCTACACGTAGTTCTTCTTCCAGGCTTTGGAATGTACATTTGTCCTGTAGCTTGCAATATTCATCATTAAAATCCACTTTTCCCACTTCAGAATGTTTTGAAGAGCCAGAACAGCTGTTATCTTCATTACATGGATTGAAATATTCATGAGTTTTAGCATCAATTTTTGAGTCTTCACACTGAACTTGAATTTCTAAGCAATTCTCCTTTTGGATTCTCTTATGTCCATTCACATTATGAGCCCCAGAAAAAGTTAATATATTTTCACTTCCCCATAATCCCTCATCCAGACTACTTGATTCGGATGGTGTGTCATTTTTTTGAGTATCCATTTGGTTTATACAGCTGCCATCTTCATTACTACTAAATTCTGGAACATGAGATGCTGCTCTTTCAAAAATAAAACTATTTGAAGCTGAAAGCATTTTAATATTGCTGTCTGATATATTTTCATGGCTGCAGAAAGTTTCAAAATGTGAAGCACCTTCATTTTTCAAGGGCTGTTCTAGGCTATGAGTATTGTGTTCAGAATAGTTGGGTGTTCCTTCATCACAACCAGCCGATATGGCCCAAAATGTATTTGCATGCCCCGTAAAGCCTTGTCTGCTTTTCAAGTTTATATTATTTTCTTGGTCTTCTGAACTACTTGGATTTGCAACATCTAAGACACTGGGAATTTTGTAATCTTCTGATGTGAACTCTGGATTTCCTATTAATAGTTCCAAGTTTTCTCCAGCTGCAATATTTAGATTTTCACTGAATCCAAATGGTAGAGAATTAGTTTCATAGTTAGGGCCATTATCGAGAGTGGAACGACATGCACAGGTCATATTTTGCAACAGCAGAGAATATTGCATGTTCTTCTCTATATGCACAGGTGTTGGAGAATCACTGTTTTCTCTAACTGATTCATTCACAAAGATTCCACTATCTAGCATATCCATTTCCTGAGTGCTATTTTGAGGACTTTCCTCAGCATGTGCTTGTGCCCTTAGACCATCTGCTTGTAGACTATCAGAGTTTAATCTGTGGACCCCATTTTGTAAGCCAACAGAAGTTTTTATTTCTGTTTCACTTTTTGGCATGAAAACATTTCCTTTTATGTTGTAAGATGCATCTTTCAGGGTGTTGATGTCACTTGGCACCTGTACTGGCTTCTGAATTCGGAATTCTTTCACATTGTCTAGAGGCAAAGCCTTACTGAACATTTCTTGCCCTTCTTCTGCATCAATTCTCACATCGTCATCAACTACACAAATACTGTAGAACTCATTTCTGGTGCTTCTGTGATGCCTGTCTATATCAAGATATGCAAAAGCTGAAGCTGCTGTTTCTGTATTAGTTCTGCTTGAAATTACTGAATTGCAATTACTTTTAACAGGTTCCAATTCACCTTGCAGTAGTAAGCACTCATCCATAACTGTGTTGTTTTTTATAACGTATGTGTTTAAAGCTTTGGGGAAGAAACTACTTTGGCTAAAATCGCCAGGCACACATGAAGCGGATGGACGTTCATATGCACAGAATGCATTTTTAACTACGGTAGCTCCACTTTCACTATTAATATGATAGCTGCCTCCATTATTCATATATTGAGCATGACCATTGATATTTGCCACGAGTCTTTCACCAGCCACATCTAGTACTGGTTCACAGTCTTCCAAACTCAAGACCCTTTTCACATCAAGCAGATGGTTAGAAGATCTACTGCTAATATGGCCACCTTCAGCAATCTCCACGCCATAGTTTGAATGACATCTAACTGAATCCATGCAGTTGTCATAAGCAGCTTCTTCACAAGCTGTCTCTTGCATTACATGCAGTTCCTGCCTTTCCAAGGTCTCCAAAATTGAAGTTAAAGTTGTACTTATCCCATTTTCAGAGGCTTCCTCTTTTGTAGGTTTTTGCAGCAGGCTCATTTTCTCATTTTTGTTGTTATTCAGCTCATCACTGAAACAGCAACCCATTTTTTCCAGTTCTCTTCTGCAATTCCTGGAACTGTAAGCTTCTTTCTGCCTATATCCACTTCACTAAGGCTGCTGGGGAGGCAAGCCAACACCCAGATGCCAAAAATAGTACTGTTTAAACAGTGCAGGGGGCTCATGTGCTATTGCCACTCAAAACCCAAAGCACAGTTACTGAGAATGCCTTAGCCTCATTATCATACACACTCCAAACAATGTAGCTTATAGCTACATATTATGGATTGGGAGCACCCTCATTTCTTTCAGTTCTGAACAATTTGTTATGCTCATCAGCAAGCCTTGTGAGAAAACTACACTGAATGCTGACTGAATTCTTAAATAGAGGGCACCTGCATGCCTAACCTGTTGCATACTGCACACTCAACTGACAGCCACTTTGAGTCTCCTCAAAGAGAAAAAGCAGGGCATAAATAAACAGAAAAATAAGGAAATAAATTTGATAAACTGAATTAATATGAGATTTCTACTCAAATTAAATCCATAACATCAACATTTTACAAAGCACTACATACAAAAAATGACATAATCCCTTGTCTTGATGGCGGAAGAGGAAAATAATATCTTGTTTGCAATGTTCAGCTTGTAATTTATAGTATCCTATGTTGCAATCGTTAACAAAGAAATCCTGTTTTATCCACAACACCTAGGGCAATTCAGCATACGTAGTAGAGAAAGACTACAAAATCAATGAAAGATCCATTGCATGTGATGTAACTTGGACAAAACTGCTAAGCAAGTTTTGCTGCAATCTGACTAGGATGAGTTTGCAGTTCTCAGTGCCAACTTTCTAGCCTAAATTATACACTGGGCAACATTACCCCTAGATAATGAGTTGGATGTCTTCACTGGGTTACCCAAGGTGTTGTTCCCATGTTCCAAGGAAGAAGATGGATAGTATGCAATGCTTTGCCATTTGTTTTTTGTATTTTCTGAGTATTACCCAGTATGTGCAGGAAGAACTAAATGCTGCTGCTTCTTTGATGATCATATTGGCTTAAATTCAAGAGCCTGCACTGAAGATTTGAAAATCTTCATCATCACCGTAAGTAACAAAAAGTTACGTTAAGGTAAAATTGGTAACTTCAATTAAAATCCCATGAATGTTTTCATATCCTAAAGTCTAGGTTTGAATGCTTTAAGGCCAAGAGAGATTATATGAATTCACTCTGCTGATCCCATGCTTGCCAATATTACTTAATGACTTAAGTTGTGTGATTTCTAGTCACAGAATATCTTCAGTGAGCCCATATCAGCCTTTCTGAAACCTACGCCCCCTCCAGACATTCTGGGCTACAATACCCATCAGACTCAGCTAGCACAGTAAGTGGTGATTGATATACAGTAGAGGCCCATTGTATCTGCTGGGCTTTGTTTCCAGGACTCATGTGGATACCAAAATCCATTGATGCTTAGGTCACATTATGTACACTGGTAAAGTAAAATGGTGTATCTCATATAAAACAATAAAATCAAACTTTGCTTTTGGGGGAGGGAAGGGGAGTGGAGCAGTATTTTCAACATGTGTGTATGGGTCAATTGTAAGCAATTTGGTCCAAAAAATGGGAGGATT
This sequence comes from Anolis sagrei, assembly GCF_037176765.1. Lineage (NCBI taxonomy): Eukaryota > Metazoa > Chordata > Lepidosauria > Squamata > Anolidae > Anolis > Anolis sagrei. The sequence goes on along the minus strand of NC_090026.1, from coordinate 117,270,867 downwards.
CCATCTTGGAGAAAGTTGCTGTAGAACAACATATACATCAATCATCTTTCTCAATGTATAAGGTAGACTAAACTGAAAAGAAGCAAAAACAAGCTACCTATGTGAGAATATGCTGCTCTTCATATTTCTTGGAGAGATAGATCCTAAAACCTTGCTTATTTTTATTTAAAATTGCATCTACACTACACATAACAAGTATTGCTGGACATATAATTTATGTCACTTGTGCGAGACTGAAAAAACAGTCAGAACATGCTCTTGTTGTAATAATGAAAACTTTATGCAGCAACATAAATTCTCAAGTATTCAAAACTTTGTCTGTCTTACATGACAGGTTACCCTCAACACAATCAATGCTGCTATTTCTACTTTAGGTAAGTATGGCAAGCACAACCAAAAGCTAAAAGATAGCATCCATTTTATATACAGGCAGTCCCTGGGTTATGAACAAGATTGGTTCCATAGGTCTGTTCTTATGTTGAATTTGTATGTAAGTTGGAACAGATAAATTTTGTAAGTGTAACTCCAGCCATGTTGGAAATAGCAACCTTTCAAAACCTTCACTATTTGTTTATTAATGTATATATTTGCTAATGTGTACTGTATCTATACACTGATATGCCAGTTTGACTGACCTCTTTGATGTGGGAGGGGCTACAGACATGTGATTGTACTGAGCATGTTCAGGCACAAGACTCCATGTTATTATTAGTATGCTTTTGGACTTCAGTGTTAGCAGTTCGCTTTAGACCTCAGTGGAGGTGGATACAGAATGCTTTTATACTTCAATGGATGTAGATGTCATTTGGACTTAAGCAAGAACAGTTTACTATATGTTTGCTTTAATAAGCAGTGAGTACAACTATACAGTTTGGACTTTTATGAGATATATACTTAAAGACTTTGGACTATTGATTAAAAACGATGCCCTGTGTTCTCAACACAGAAAAACTACATCCTATCTATAAATGTGCCTGTATGCCGAATTAAAACAAAATGTCTATGAGTAAACAAGATATGTTATTTTTTTAAAAGAAGACTTTGTTTTTTGTCTCTGAGTGCATATTTTTAAACTAAGAGGTTTCAAGTGAGAGTATATGTTTTGGGCAACTGCAATTTCAACTTTAGTTTCAAAGAAACATTTTCAAAACTCTGCTAGCTAAGTGCAGCGGCGTATCTTTGTCCCTGGCAGTTCAAAGACATGGTTTGTCAGTTTAACAGCTGATTTACCTATGTTCCATTACATGAATGCTTATGAACATCACTTTTTCAATGAGTTGATTTCTAACAAGGTCATGCCTTTCCTTAACTAGTGGTTTTCAAAAGGTGGTCTCTAGATTTTCATCATTTTTCTTTTCAAAAAGGTTATGAATGCCATTTTCCCAAAAGTTAAAATATTTCTTTTTAGTTTGGGATAGCACAGGGAAGAGTCTACACCCCTGTAATGTTTGTTTTGCTGTCATGTGTTCCTTTTCAGAAGATTTTGCTTCACTTTCCGTCCCTGTGACAATTGGATTTTGAAAAATTTGGGTTGCTGTGGAAACAAGCACTGGTAATAAAGCTTCAGTGGAGGTAACTTTTCCCCATGATATCTACCACAGGAGTGACTTTCCCTTCTGAGAGGTAGATTTCCTTTCACTACCTTTTTTCTCACCCCCATTTGTAACTAGGAATCATATGTAAGTCAGATGTTTGTAACTTGGGAATTGGCTGTACTTGGTAAAACTACATAATAATGAACAGTGTGAAGAACGCACTGCAAGCCTTTTGGAAAACGGTTTGACAAATGTTGAAACACATGGGAGTATCAAATGGCACCTAAAAGATTTGAGCTTTATGCAAGGCTTTATCATTATACTTACTAGATGAGAACTATCTTTAACTTCTTGTACTTGCTGCACCTGCGGTTCAGCCACAACTTTAGTGTCCTGATCAGAAGTCATGAGCTGCCTGCTTTCTGGCTCCTCAAAGAGAACTGTATCGATCTCCGTCTAAGCTGCAAGGCAAGAGAAAAGAAAGTTAAATGATGCATAATATTCTGCTAACAGTGGTATACAGAAGACATTTCAGCATAATGTAATTGATACGTTACATTGAAAATGTTCAGAGTTTGTACATGATCTTCCATGAAAATGATCTGACATATTTATATTATTCAGTTTCACAAACTAACATTTTTCATTTTCTAATATAACATATGCCCCATTCCAAGAAAGTCCTACTATCCAGTTAAAGGTCAGACATCTCCAGATCCAACCCACAACTGCTACAGTGTTTCTAGTCTCATTTTTTTTCATTTTGTTGTTGTTACTACCAGAAAGTTACTTTCTAAAGAACGCGATTACAGGTTATGAGTTCGGCAACAAATAACAGGTTGTAAGAGTAGATGATCTGTCAAACCAATGTTTTAAAGAAATAGCAGGGTCCATTTCATGATACATTGAACTGATAGTCTGCCCAGCTGACTCCATGGAAACAACTGGCATTTGCAGAAAAGAGTGGACAGGTGACTGTCCTTGTTTGCTTAGCAAGCTAGCAATGTTTATAAACAGGTTTCTCCATCTTTGAAAAGAATTACTGCTTGCTTCTAAGGATGATATCAACAAAAGAAACAATAGCACACTGTTAAGGTGTGAAAAATATTGATCTGCAAGTAAAAAGTGATATTTGCCTGATAAAGTCATTTTATGATGCTCAATCTGTCCAAGTTTAAAAGCAAGGTCACTGAAAATTATTGTCACACAATCAGAGATGACTCCTTAATACTTATATAACAAATACAATGAACAAACTAAATTGAATGCTAACATAATCCACTTGGTTTGTCACCTATGTGAGACTTCTGAATGATGCATTTTAATACGTGTATACTAGTTGCATAGTAACTAGAGCTGTGTTCATGTCAGGGAAACATAATTCTTGCTGAGCACTAAAATCTTCAGTTGTCTCTGGAGAACCAAAGCAAATAGCATTACTTTTTAGCACTGTATTTCCTAGGGCTCCTTCAAGAATTAAAATATTATGTTAAGCGCTTAACCTAATGAATAGTAGTAGAAAAATGAGGATGAATGGTTTGACCATACAGAAGTATCTCACTTATTTTTGATTGACACCTTGACGGTCATTTCAGCTGAGAATATGAACTAAATTTTGAGTTAAACTCTGAAAATTGAGTGTACAGTCAACTCCATCACATGCGCTGGGGTTAAGGACATTCCTGCCAAAGGAAAAAACCACCAGTTTTACTATAACCCAGAACACACACAGTATTAGCTATACTGAACTTCCCTTTAAGTTTTTGCTGAGATTGGTTGAGGGGGGCAGGAACTGTTCTACCACACAGTAATAGTATACCATAATAATAATTGTACATCTAGGTGTGGAATTGATGTTGGAGTATGAATGCTAGAGTATGGAAAGCTGAAGCTGACAGATGGGAGCAGTCCTGCTGGCACAAGGGTTTAACCCACTGTCCCATGGTAGTGGTAAAGTACAAGTATGCACCAAAGCCAGAAAGCTTTTCCATATTGGGTTGCAACTACTTTTAGAAATAATGTGCTCATTTTGGGTCAAAAAGGTATACTGGCCAATGTGAATTATTTAAGCTATTACAGAAGACACTTTTCACAACTGTACTATGTCCATAACTGCATCCACAGAATGAATCCAGAAAATGTTCTTGTCTTTGGAAAGAGGAATTTGATGAAGAAATGTTGGGGTTTTTAGTATCTTCTGTCACTTAGAATCATTAGAAACTTAGAATCATTGTGTTGGAAGAGACCTCGTGGGCCATCCAGTTCAACCCCCTGCCAAGAAGAGGCAAATTGCGTTCAAAGTACCCTCAACATTCTGCCATTTCCATGTCAGATGCTGTTCTTCTCAACCATACTTGTTGGGCAGAGGTAAACATCCTGCTAGCTAAAACCTTTTTAGGTTAATAAGATACCACAGAGATACCAGCAACTTTTCTTCCTTGAAACAGAGCTGCCTAGGGACAAAATGCATCTCTAACAGGAAAGGGCATTACAATACTGTTTATTCTCCCTTTTGAACTTAGCAGTTTGTATACGATTAACATACGTCATTATACCTTCGCACAGCAGGCATCTGTTTTGAGTTGCCACACTACAGCTGTGAAATGTTTTAATCTGGAGAGCGCAGAGATCAGCAGCTCTTGTTCTCATTTTTCTGAACTATTATTGTCCATTTCAGGAACTGTTCACAAAAAACTGTCCCTCTGTTCTCACTGGGACCAGGCAAAGCTAAATCATTATGTGTAGTTAAGGTTTGCAACCAAAGATTTGTCTACATGTTTGAAATGTGCTCTTCTGTATCTCTGACCATATTCACCTCTCTGAATTGGCCATTTTCCTCCCCCCCTCCCCCCCCCCTCTTTTCCTCTCCTCTAAGTCCTATCCCTCAGCCAATCCAGTCACCCTTAACCTCTCTTTTTGCCTACTGTTTGTCAAGTGCCTGGGTTTTCTGTTCTCCTAAGACAGTAGTTCTCAACCTGTGGGTCCCCAGGTGTTTTGGCCTACAACTCCCAGAAATCCCCAGCCAGTTTACCAGCCAAAACATCTGGGGACAAACAGGTTGAGAACCAATGTCCTAAGACATGACTATTTCAACTATATCATTCTGCTTGCCTCTCCCAAACCCTAGGACAGAAGAAGATGAGCTATGAAAATCCAAAACTACTGTGCCTGAGGTAGCCACAGAAAGTATAGGCAAAAATAAAACAGAAGATAAAAACTCAGACTTACAGGTGTCTTAACCATTATTCATACAAAACATTTCTAAGAGCAGGGGTTTTTTCATTAGAAAGCATAGAAGTGTTGAAGTGGTTCTCAATCTGGGGTCCCCAGATGTTTTTGGCCTACAACTCCCAGAAATCCCAGCCAGTTTACCAGCTGTTAGGATTTCTGGGAGTTGGAGGCCAAAAACATCTGGGGACCCCAGGTTGAGAACAACTGACTAGTAAATTGTTTGGGGAATGCAGCTGACATCTGAAATGGAGACCAGAGGCGTTACAATTTGGGCTACACTTTTCCAGACAGAGAGATAGTGGCTGGGAGTTTCCAGACCTTAACTTGAAACTAAATGTCATTCTATTCCAAGCATCTAATTCCTGAGTCATATTTTCTCTAAATTTGAAATGGGAAACATTTACCCACCCTCAAATATTTACTTTCACTTTTATGGATTGTGAAATGAGGAGCACATGTACTCACAAGAACCTTCTCACTTCTATGGATTAACTATAGATTTTTCACTCTTTTCTGAAAAGCTGTAACTCTGCCATAAGTCATTATATGATCCAGTTTCACCTGACTGAGATATATTGAACAATTATCCACAGAACATCTTACGAGAAAGACATACGGCTACATCAGTAAACGGAGACATTAAAGAAACTCCTTCTGTGTAGCTGAGTATCCCATGTTTACTGCATGGATGGGGAATGTGTGGCCATCTACCTTTTGCTGCACTACAACTTCCATTATTCCTGTTAACTAAACTACTTTGGACCAAAACATCTCATAGGCCATAAGCTTCCTGGTCCTGAACTACAACACATACTTAAAAACTCATGTTTGCTAACATATAGCTTCAGAATTACCACTTAAAGCTTCAAAAATGTTTTAGAAACTCTGATATTACAATGATTTTCTCTGCCTTTCAAACAGATATTAAACATATAACTCTAAAGAGCAGTGTCACATAATAGATGGATGCCAGTCACTGGCACTGGTATTCCATGCTCAGCCTTGGCAGGAACATTAGTTGTTTCTGGTGACCTGGCTGAGCACCCAGTTCTAGTTCATCCTTGGCCCTGTTCATTCTTCTCTTTGAGACAAAGTAGGAAAAACTCATTTGTCTGCCCAAAGCCTCTTTCAAAACACATTACTGAAGTTGCAGTCAGTATTATGATTACAGGAACTGTGTTTCTGAATACTGAAAGTATCTATAGTAAAAGAGTTCTAACTGCAGAGATCGCATATTCATTACACACCTAACAGATATGATAGTTAGAGTTTTTAATATAAAGGTTTGCAACAGCTTCTGGAGCATAATACTGGCTGCATTAGATTAAAATAACTTTTGATTATACAAAGTAGGCTGAAAGGATGGTACAAATAAACTTCTAATATATGTAAGCAACATTCAAGAAAAAAATAATAGTCACGTTTACAACACATTTGTATGAGTATTTTTATTTGAGCACTGCAAAAGTGCTTCGGACAACAAAACAAGCTATGACAAGGCTGAACAATCCAAAAGCTTTTTGTGGTTCTGCCAAAGACAACTTAGCATTCGAGGAGCATAGCAACAGACATGGACATCTGGCTGATTGCCCTAGCTCAAAGTTCAAGAAGCAGGTTTAGAAGACTCTTTTTTCAAAACAAAACACATATTAACAACTCACCAGCTTCAATCATTTGCTGCATTGTAAAGCGAGACCACCAAAACCTATGTAAAATTAATATTATTTATGCAGTTTTAAATAATTACAGTGACATGTGTTCACCCACTATGTTCTCTGAATATTAGAAATTAAATCATTTCACATTTTGTTTCAATTTCTTCAAAGAGATATATTAAAAAGCAAATTTAAACAAGAATTATAATCTTAGTGAAGTTTATCTTAACTTCTGGAGTGTCTTAACTATATTTAAAGCTATATTTGAAATGGGCAGCTACAGTAGATGTGTGCACCAATCAACCTTCCTAGAGTCGATGGAAGATCTATCCTCTATCTTTGGCAAGTGTGAGAGGAGATAGTAGGTTGATTATTAGATAAGGCCTGCCTAATCACTACAAATCAGGACAGACTATATTATTGTCACCGAAGGGGAGCGCTACAGATTTTAGAGAAATTTACAAAGCAGCAGTTGAGACTGAACCTTACTCCAGTTACACAGCCAGGGAGTTTTCAGCACTCCAGATGCTGACATATTCCTCCTCCCTTCGTACCTCACAAATGGATGGCTAATTCTTTGTAAATGCAACTACATTATATTTTATAATTACACAGAGCTATTTGAGTCCCTGAATCTGAGCTAACAATATCTCACTGAAGGATTATAAAATTGTATTAGATGTGTATGAACTGCAGATTTAGAATCATTTCTGAGAAGTTTAACAAAACAAAAGTAAATACTTGTTTCTAATCTGGTGTTCTAGGCTGTATTTCAGAGGAAGGAACCGGAAAAACCACTTCTTGAGTAATCCTTGCTTAACAAAATGCTGTGAAATTTGTGGGGTCACCATAAACCAATAGGTACTGGAAAACACACAAATGCACAATATGCCATTACAAATGCTGAAGAAATCTATTAGTACAGCATATGGGAAATGCATGTTATGACATTTTTGCTTCTGTGAAATACAAGATAGTTTCCAAGAGTTGTTTCACAATAGTCAAGTAGATATTCTCATTAAAAAGAAAACCTGAATAATCTTAAAGGAAATGTAAAAAAAAGTGTGGGTGAGTGAGGGTGGGCCACTTTATGAGAAGCCAACCTACTTTATGAGAGCCATTTCATGAGACGTCAACCTAAAATAGAAGCTATAACCAATTTTCTTGCTGGTTCCAAAAAGGATGCTGTACCTAATAAATTTTCTCCAGCGCTGTGTTCAAAATGAGCTTTTTCTTACAGAATTTTTAAAGAAAAAATGTCAAATCTCTTCTTGTGTTGTGCTCAGATGGAATAAACTTCAATAGAATCTGCTTTAAAAAAATTCCTTGTTTTGAAAAATGCCTCAGGACAAGATACAGACTCACAGCAAGCATTACAATCATATAATGCCATTTCCTAGAGATCTCATCAATTGAGAAGTTTTATATTTTATGTTAAGACAAATGTTTTAGGCCCTGTTCAAATCAATACATATGTAGCTTTGCTCTAATCAATTCTCTCATAGCTTCAAATATAAAACTGCATGTCTATTTATTGAAGTACATATACCCAAAGCTTTTATAAATAATCTAGCTGTTTTAGATAATTTAGGCCTGGTGATTTGCCAGGGCTTTTGGATTTTTAAAAATAGTCATTAGAAATAAGTTTCTTGAGAAACTACATGAAAAGATGATAGAACATGAAATGTAGTACTAGTGATTCAAAATCCTTTACTTTGATCAAAGTCACATACAAAAATATTAAAGCTTGTTCCTGAGAAGTTCTCATTAGCACTATATCCTGTCTCTAAAATAAATTTGTACTACCATTTTACTTGAAATAAAAATACAAAAACATGAATAAAGATGCCACCTACTTTGAAATAAGTATTCTAATTTTACGCTGGAGTCTATTGCTGTATGGCTAACATTTCTTTATTTTATTTTTTCCATGTCAGGAGCGACCTGAGAAACTACAAGTCACTTCTGGTGTAAGAGAACTGGCCATCTGCAAGGACACTGCCCAGGGGACGCCCAGATGTTTTAATGTTTTACCATCCTTGTAGGAGGCTTCTCTCATGTCCCTGCATAGGGAACTGGAGCTGGCAGAGGGAGCTCATCCACGCTCTCCCCAGATTCAAACCTCCAGCTTGTCAGTCTTCGGTCCTGCAGGCACAAGAGTTTAACCCATTGTGCCACCTGGGGCTCCTTTATGGTCAACATGGTTACCCCTGAATATTTTTCCTGGATTCAGGGGAACCTAAACAAGAGCAAAATAAGGATTGCAACAGTGTTTTTAGGTTTCTATTTATTTATTTAAAACATTTATATTCCGCCCTTCTCACCGTGAAGAGGACTCAGGGCAGAGCATAGCATATATACAGCAAACATTCAATGCTGGGACAAGAATTCCTATGAGTATACATTCCTCCAACGAAGTTTTTCTGTCAGACTATAGGTGCAACGGTATGGAGACTTCTGGATAAATGCAATGTTTTTTGACCTAAGAAAGGGGCCTCTGGCTTCATACAAATCAGAGAGATCCTGTATCTCGAGAGGCAACTTTATTGCTGCTAATGGAGTTTAAATGTCACTGTCCTTTGTCACTGTCCTCACATAGCCATTAACACCCCTTTAGACCAACTGAACAACAGAAACAACATTTGATACAAAATGTATGCTTGTGAATGCAACACTGTCACTTTCCCTTTTCTGTATGATATTACCTATTGAAGCCAGTGAAGCTTCAAAAGCTTGCATGCTGTGTTTTGTTAACCAACAAACATACTGTTCGTTTGTGGATTTTGTTTAATTATGGCCAACGCTGCAACCCATAAATATGTTTAGGAGGATTCCAGGTGACCTAATCTGAACTCAGAACTTAACTGGGTGACTGAATTTGACCAATCCATATAGTCCAACCTCTGTTTTGCATACTCTGTAAGGAATTCTAGAGGCAGCTACTGTTACATCTCCTGATGTGGCTGGACATACACAACTATTGGAGGACCCCGTTCTTTCCAACCTCTTCTTGAATTGTTTACTGCAGACATATCATTACAATCTAACACAAAAGCCTACACTTCTCCAGTCTACTTTCAATATCCTCCCAATGTCAACGCAGATAAAAAAAACTACCAGCTAGGATGAAAGGCAATTGGAGAAGCACTAAAAGCTTTGTTGACAAATGCAATGCCTGTATTCATGCTTAAAACTTTAGTTAGTCCTAATAACATGAATCAACCTTTGTAAATTAGGATGATGTGGCTGCTGAAAACTGTTTTTCTCTATTCTTTCAAAAAGCCATGCAACTGTATTATTTCTTTTAAACATATCTCACAAGCCTTGTTTGGTTGCTGTTGTAGTGCCTTGAACTCCTTTAGAGATATTAGACTGATTACTCCAAAGCATTTTCCATTAGTAGAGAGAGACCTTTCTATTATTCTTTTTTAAACTTTTCAAAAAAAGCATTTTAAAAAAGTAGAGTGCTGTACTGCTTTTTAAAGACAACATATTTGTTTTAAAGTTGTAAGCTTTTCTGAGGAAAAAGATCACAGATATATAAAACTGAAGTTAATAATGATAATCTATTCATAGGTGAGTATCACAAAATCTGTATGTTCAACTGGCCTCAGCCTAAAATTTTACCACATAATGACCACCCAACTATTTGTAGCAAACCCCCTTCTGTAGCTAGTTAATGGTTTGTGTGACACAACTAAATTTATCTTCAGTATAGCAGTGACAATGTTTATCACCCATGTTTTGGCAAGGTGCCTAGATCACTACAATTCTAAGCTGACAATGCAATCTCATCACAGAAGGAAAACATCAATGTGGAAGTGTGCACAACCTTTCCTGCCCAGTGCTATCTTCATCCTTTATTGCCTTTATTGCTGTTCCCTGCTTGCTTGCTCACACACACATGATGTGGGCTAACCTATTCTGAACATTTCAACCTAGAACAAACTCTGCAATCTTGGTATCCTTCAGATGGGTCAGGCTGCAAGAATCTCTGATGAGATAGTCAAAACACATTCAGAGAGCAGCAACTTGACAAGCTGTTTGAGAATGAGATACGTAAGAATAATGTTTGCACACCAACCTTATACAAATGGTGCATCAACATTACATGTCCAGGAGCAGCAAATTCAACACAACTCAGCAATACTGAACCACTGGCTAAACATAGAAAAGACATATTGGCTGTGCAGCATTACCACATTTGAAACGATCCACAGGTGTGTGCAGATTCGACTGAAACTGCACCTGCTCTAAAGAATCTCTTCTAAAGTAATTGTGTGTAAGAGTTGTCCTATCCTAGTACTATGCTTCTCTAAATGTGGGGTGGTCTATGAATATTATATCACACCAACTACTTCACATATTAGTTTAGCTGTATGCCCAGCACCATATAGAATAGCAACGTATCAAGTAATTTGCAAAATAATTTCACAGGAGTAACTATCCCACAAAAAGTGTTAGTAACCTGGTATAAATATATGGTTGAATTTAAATATAATTTCTAACACATTTGCTGCTCAGTCTCAAGCTGCAAACCTAACCTATGGCTAGCAAGCTTTTTCATGCAGAGCAGAATTCACTTTTCAATAAACATGCATTGCAAAACATTGGCAAAGCCCCAAGAATTACAAGAACAAAAAAGGCGCAAAGAAATCATAAAAGAGGCCAAATATTTCAGATGCTGATTTTTACCTGGATGTAGAAATGCAAAAATACAAACATGTAGAAAAATCAGCTGTACAGGACTCTTACAAATATACACCTACCTAAAACATTACAATAAAGTTAAAACCATGTGCGTATGTAAGTTGGATAACATCATTAAACACCCCACTGGGGTGTAATAAAAGCACATATTATAACTTGGTGCTGAAATGAAGCCCATGTTGTCACCAATGGGGCTTTCAAATGGAGGGTATTATGAAATCAGTATAGTACAACAAAGAAGGCTCTTTCCCAGATTCCCACACTGTAGAAGCACCACAAAAGAGCAAACCTCATTCCTGAGAAAGGTGTACATAGCAATAGTCACTCTTTCAGATATCAACATCCCAAACTATAGAGCTGTAAAATGACATGAAGTACTCCTTGAATTCAGATGAGAAGAACATTTAGTTAAATGTTCAACAGTTTCTATCTAGTCAGTCGTCTCAATAAGATGACAGCCACAAGATGTACTTTGAATTGAATTGCCTTTCTATATTACAGTATAAGCATACTTTGCTTAACAAAGGATGACAAAGATGCTTCTTTTACAAAGTCTTTTAATTTTTTTCTCAGCTTTCCTTCTTGTCTCCCATCTAACTGTATAAAAGAATAATCAGCATTAGGAAGTTATTAAAGGTTGGGGAAACATAGACCTTTATCATCTGTTAAACAATGCAATAACACCTGTATAGTTAAAGAGCACAATTCCACTCCAGCAGACCCAGCTTCAGCCTTAGGTGCCTGCTTACAGTGGGCAAGATAAATGGCAAATCCCTTCTGAATCCCTTAATGGGCATGTAAGAAAAGAAAAACAGAGAAAAGGGGGGGAAAGTAGATAAGCCTTAGTAGCTCTCCCACTCCACCTGTTCCAAAATGTCAAAAAAGCACAGATCTATAAGTATGGCTACTATAAGATCTGTAAGTGTGGGCATTATAAGGGTGGAAATCGGAAAAGTGGACACTGCTCTGGATGCATTTCGGAAGAAGTGATCTTTCAAAAATTTTTTAAAAATTATGCAAGCTTTCTTGACCTGGCTGTTTCATTTCATATGTGCAGACGTTTAGTACTAAGTAAACAGTTTGGTGAAACATGTTCTGCCTGTTTTTTCTGTGTGTCGGAACCTATTTCAGCTCCTTCCATGTTATCTGTGTCTATGATACCAAAGTTTCTGTTAAAGAAGTGTCCCAGGAACACATTTGTTTTAATGTGTTTAATGTCATTTTTATACTTTCATTGTAACTTTTTTAAGTTTCCTTGACTCTTGCTTCTAAGAGAAGGTCTAGGAACCTATTCCCTACAAGTACTGCATGTCCTCAAGTAGCATATACCATCAAATCACATATTCTCCTCCAGATGGGAAGCATCTATTTGCTATATAGAAACAATATTTCCCTTACCACTGCCTGCACTCAATTTGTAGTGCCAATGTTCAAGAATTGCAATTTATCCTCGTTAGTAAGTGTGATTGAGAAAGGAAGTCATCGACAACCAAACCATGTTGTTTGAAAATGCTTCAAACAATGTTTTCTGCATACAAACATCACAGGACTATACAATGTGCACTTCACATTTCCCCAATACCTAAATAACACACTCACTCACTCTCTCTTTCTATACACACACACACACAAACTTGGCCAACACACATTTGGCTCCCATTCTGTTTCAGGCCAAGGGACTTTCTTCCAAACTTGATGTGATTTTGTGCCATTCTTGATTGAGAAAAAAAGGCCTCTCTGGGACCAAAACAAATTACAGAGACCCACAAGAATTTCTCCAATGATTCTCACAAGGCACAGGTTTTACAGCCTATTTTAAAATGCATTTTTCATGGGGACATGGGGGACATATGACTGTTCCATTGGCATCAGCAATCAAGCACAATCCCTTGGCACAAGGTGGTTGCTAATCCCCACTATGGAGCTACACAATCTGTGTCAATGCTAAGAAAAGGCTTTGTACACAGAATGCTAGGAACTGTGAGAGTCAAGAAGGGTCCTCTGAACCCAGACGGTCTCATATTTAAGTGCATCATTTATAGCAAAACTCTGTCTTTTACACTGATACTAAATTTAGTACAACATCAATGAGGCATAGCAGTGACACTATTCATCTTATGACACAATGGCTTCTTTGGATTACACATTCAACTAGTTATTAAGAATCTAGAGTGACAGGTTCCAGAAATTTCTAGAACATCCCTTTTAAAACAAAAGGAAAGACAGGTGAGCAAAGAGATGCTCCACATGAATGTGATTTTAGCTTATTTCACTAGTAATCTTCATGTAAGATTTTACCCAAACAATGAATGTTGTTTCTAAACCCTTTTTGCAAGAAATTACTAGAAATAATGGAAAAAAATAGACTTATGGCTCAAAAAAGGCAAAGGATTTTGGAGACTCTACGGATAATGTAATAAGAAGTATTATTTATTTATTTACTAGATTTCTATATCACCCTTTTCAGCCCGAGGGCAACGCAGGGCGGTTTACAAAATGGCACAATTTGATGCCACAATAATATAAAAATAGCTAAAAGCATATAACACATAAAATTCCATAAACAGGAAAATCAATAAATTTTCCGCATCTCAATACCATAATTGTTATCCAATCACAATTGCCCAGTCATTCCTAGGTCAAGAAGTTATCTGCTACACTGCATTTGAGAAAACCTGCTCACAAAGCCAGGTTTTGACTCTTTTATGAAATATTAAGAGGGTGGGGGCCGATCTAATGTCCCTAGGGAGGGTGTTCCACAGCCGAGGGGCCACCACTGAGAAGACCCTATCTCTCATCCCGTCAACCGAACCTGTGAAGAAGGCGGGACTGAGAGCAGGGCCTCCCCAGAAGAGCTTTTAGATGGTTTATAAGGGGAGATACGTTTGGACAGATAAGCAGGGCCAGAACCGTTTAGGGCTTTATAGGCTAAAGCCAGCACTTTGAATTGTGCTCGGTAGCAGACTGGCAGCCAGTGGAGCTGGCGCAAAAGAGGAGTGGTGTGCTCCCTGAGCACCGCTCCTGTTAACAACCTGGAGGCCGCCCGTTGGACCATTTGAAGCTTCCGAACAGTCTTCAAAGGCAACCCCACATAGAGAGCATTGCAGTAATCGATATGGAATGTAACCAGAATGTGGACCACCATGGCCAAGTCAGACTTTGCACGGTATGGGCGCAGCTAGCACACAAGTTTTAATTGTGCAAATGTGCTCCCGGTCACCGCCGAGACCTGGGTTTCCAGGCTCAGTGATGAATCCAGGATCACACCCAAGTTGCAAACCTGAGTCTTCAGGGGAAGTGTAACCCCATCCAGCACAGGCTGTAACTATGCCCTGTTCGACCTTACGGCTGACCAGGAATACCTCTGTCTTGTCTGGATTAAATTTCAATTTGTTCGCCCTCATCCAGACCGTCACAGCGGCCAAGCTTCAGGACCTGGACAGCCTCTTTAGTAGCAGGTGAGAAGGAGTGATAGAGTTGGACATCATCTGCATACAGGTGACACCATACCCCAAAACTCCGGATGATCTCCCCCAACGGCTTCATGTAGATGTTAAACAACATGGGAGACAGTATTGAACCCCATGGGATTCCACAAAACAATGGTTGTGGAGTCGAGCAGGAGTCTCCCAACAACACTTTCTGGGAACGACCCTCTAGGAAGGTCTGGAGCCACTGCAGAACAGTGCCTCCAAGGCCCATTCCCGTGAGGCATCCCAGAAAGATACTGTGGTCGGCAGTATCAAAGGCCGCTGAGAGGTCCAGCAGAACCAACAGGGACACACACCCCCTTTCTAGCTGCCGGCAAAGATTATCCACTAAGGCGACCAAGGCTGTCTCGATACCATGCCCCGGCCTAAAATCAGACTGTGCTGATTTGTAAGGAGAGTCAACAAATCAGGAAAGTGATCTAGACATCTAACCAGATTTATATGCACTGTATAATTTTACTAAGGAATGTTTGAAAAGACTACCAGCTTTCTGAAATAAGGCATACAGAACAAAGAATCTTCATTTCTGTTAGAAGATTAAACTTTGCCTCACTTTCTTCAACTTGCATATAAAGACTGTTCTCCAAGTTTCTCCAAAAACACCGCTTAATATGTCCAGATCAGAATATCTATTAGGATGCACAATATTGTACAGCAGCAAAAGCATGACACAGTGAAACAATTTCACAGCCTTTCAGTTCTGAAAACATACATTTCAGAATCTGCAAAAGCTAATGTTTTTTAAAAAGCCAAAATATCGCAATTATGAATTCAAATTGTGGCTACCCATGCTCAGATTTATCTTTAAACCCACAAAGCTTTCATTTTTAGAATAACAAATCTCAGCTTTTGTAGCTTGTGTTAATTTAACTAGAACATACAAAAAGAGAACTACTGTAGACGCTTCCATGCAGGCTTTCCCCACAAAATAACAGTAGAAAATGTTTCCATATTCCATATGTTTGATAAACATTTTGTCAAAATTTACTCAAAGTTTCAGTTAGGGCAGCACTTCTAGCCTCTCAAAATCCACATATTTTGGAAATCTTATGCTTAAAGCCAGTTTCCTCTATGAAGTATTTCTGGCTGTTAGCTTACTTCCCTTAATTACTGTTCGTGTGTCATATACACTGATGCTGCTTGCTCTGTTGTGCATGCTGAAGTTGAACATCAGCATATTTGCTTGCCTACAATGTGCTGTGATCTATATATACTTGACCATTCTGTACAAACACGTAATTATGAAAGCATGTAAGTGCCAAAGATTCCTATGCCACTCTCTGCAACCTACTTTTCCCATTTTTTTATTATTCTGGATTCCATCTTGGTGTGTCAACAGAGTTTGGAACACGAGCAAATTATACATTATTATCCATGAAGTGTTGGCATGCTTCTTCATTAGATTTCCCTTTCATAAATCTAGGCCACTTAGAGTTGGGATGTACAGTACTGGAAAGTAATATCCTGAAAATAAAGTTTAATGTGTCACTTATTGGCATTAAAGACAAATAAATGGACCCTGCAACAAATTAGTAAGAGCTCGTTTGGTGTAGTGATCTGAATATTTGGAAACAAGTTGAATCCCCACTCAGTCATGGAAATACACTGGCTGACCCTGAGCAAGTTACATTTTCTCACCCTCAAGGAAAGGAAAAGACACGCCCCTCTGAACAAACCTTGCAAAAAAGCCAAAACCTTCACTTTAGGATTACTACAACTCAGAAATGACTTGTAGGCATGCAGTATATGAAATAAGTTTACAAAGGATGATGCTGTAACAATTTTAAAGAACAAAAGTGCTGTTTTTAAAGAACTAACAAATTCAGTAAGGATCTAAAGAACAATGACACATTTCAGTGTGTCCAGGGAAACACAGCAATCACCTGCACCATACAATATGGCAAGCTTTCAAATATATTTCTAATATGTCACAAGAGTCAGCTGATCCCAATGATCATAGAATCATATAGAATCATAGAATCAAAGAGTTGGAAGAGACCTCATGGGCCATCCAGTCCAACCCCCTGCCAAGAAGCAGGAATGTTGCATTCAAATCACCCCTGACAAATGGCCATCCAGCCTCTGCTTAAAAGCTTCCAAAGAAGGAGCCTCCACCACACTCCGGGGCAGAGAGTTCCACTGCTGAACGGCTCTCACAGTCAGGAAGTTCTTCCTAATGTTCAGATGGAATCTCCTCTCTTGTAGTTTGAAGCCATTGTTCCGCGTCCTAGTCTCCAAGGAAGCAGAAAACAAGCTTGCTCCCTCCTCCCTGTGGCTTCCTCTCACATATTTATACATGGCTATCATATCTCCTCTCAGCCTTCTCTTCTTCAGGCTAAACATGCCCAGTTCCCTAAGCCGCTCCTCATAGGGCTTGTTCTCCAGACCCTTGATCATTTTAGTTGCCCTCCTCTGGACACATTCCAGCTTGTCAATATCTCTCTTGAATTGAATGCAGTAATACAAACAGTTTGTGAGAACCTAAGCAGCTTTTGGGACCAAAATGGTATTTTCAAGTCCCATCATGTTGCCTATTTGTTTTTGGGTTGCAATTTTGATTTCAGTTGGATTTATTTTTTGGCAGGGCCAGAAAAAGAGGTCTGTGAATGCCCCCCCCCCCCCGGTACATGCCACTCCTTCCCCGCACAAGCTACAGGCATCCCATTATTCCACTTGTTTACAGCCGTATTTAGATTCTTTTGCAGAGTCTAGGCAAACAATACCCTTATACTGCCTTAGTCAGCATGGTCCCTGAACTGTTAGAATTCCTATTGCCCACTTTAAGGTAACAGTACAGGAAATGTCTACAGATAATGTCATTGCCTTAAACAGAAAATATACAATGGGCATTACCTACTTATCCCAAATTACTTTTTCAAGACATAAACTTCTGTTACTAAAGAAAGGATTTCATTAAAAACCATTAATGGTTGAAACAGCATTGGGCTAGGTATAATTCATAAATAGATTATCTAAAATATATCATATTTTTAAAATATTAGCTATGTTCAGAAGGCTAACAAGCACTACATTACTTTAAAATCAACTGAGAATCATAAGTAATTTCTATCTCAATGCATACTTTTCAGGAAAGTACTGTTTCCCAGGGGGGAAAGAGTAACTCAAGACATAATTGTAATGAATGTCATCTTTCAACCACAGGGGGGAAGAAAACAAGGAAGAACAGAGGTTTTCACACAGTGAAACAGAATGTTGGACTAGATAGGCCTTTAGTTTCACACATGGTTCTTTCTATACCTTCAGTATGTATAGAAAGAACCATGTGTGAAACTAAAGGCCTATCTAGTTCAACATTCTGTTCACCCAGTAGTAAAGTAGGTAATGAGTGCAAAGCACTCTCCTTTTTACATTCCTTACCAACTCATAGAACAAACACACACTACCACTGACAGTGATGTACAACTAATCCAGTTAGTAGCCTTTGACAGTGCCATCTCCATGAATTTATCTTTGATAACTTCTTTTAAAATTTATGCCAGTTCCACACAGAAGAGGAAGCAATAAAAGATTCCGTGCTTAGATGAGCTCAAAATATAGGTCAAGAGGTAACAGTCCAATGGGACAAGATATAGAAAAGAAGAATGAAATACAAGGCATGTGAAAACCTAAAAGAAAATGTCGACAAAATTCACCTGCGATGGTATCTCTCTTCAAAGAAATTAGTGAAGATATATAATTACACTGATAGATGCTGGAAATGAAAAAGGCACATTTAACCACATGTAGTGGGCATGCAAAAAATATACAGCTATTGGAAACAGATTCACCTATATCTTGAAAAGTTGCTAAACATGGATTTTGCAGTGACACCACAAATGTACCTTTTGAACATATCAGATAATGAATTAGAAAATATGGAAAAATTCTATTCTACATGACAGAGGCAGCACAAATAGTATATGGCAGACATTGGAAAACCACAGAAGTGTCAAATATAGAAGAATGGGAAAATATATTATTGACTTGATAATAATGGATAAAATAGATGTACTTTTAAGAGAAGAGCAACTAGAGGATTAGATGTAAGGATTAAATGTAAAAATATTCATGTAGTAGTCAAAGAGGAATCTGTTTTACAACATAACATAAATGAATTCTATGGTTTAACCAAGTTCTCCGCCTGTTTTGTAAGCAGCCTCCTTCCCCACTCCACTTCTTTTCTCAACTTCTGGGATGCGTTCTACCTGAACCTGCCTTATTCTGCTTTTTGTAGCACATAGGCATCTTGGAAGAGATATGGCCCTCTTGGCTTTCTGTCTGACTTTTATTTTTGTATGCCTTCAATGTAGAGGAATGTCCTATACTGAAGTCAACAGGACTATGTTGGACACCCCTAGCACTTTTTCACTGATTTATCAATTACATCTGATAGCACTATGATCGTTACCACACATCTCACACTAAGGGAACAGCAGTTAAGATTACATCAATAAAATCTGAGATCACCTCTAGTCTGGTTGTTTATTTTTTTTTCACTACTTACCACTAAAAAAAAACAAAAAAAACCTGTTAGTCTCAACCACATACAAACTATTCCTATATAGCCATTTAGACTGGTAGTCAACATATGTATCTCTATTTTTAATATCTAAAAAATTATATCTTATTTTTAGTTGCAGATAGAATCACATGCTTAACTGGAATTCTTTAAAAATGAAATGTGACTAAGCACTTTAAATTATTATTTATTTCACTTAGTTTACACTTAGGATAAAAGAGAATGAAAGGCATTACTATCTAACTTACAATTCATTCTTCTTCTTTTTTAGTATAAACAAAATATTAGTTCTATTGTAATTCCTCTTTTCCCAGAGTGAACCATGAGGCACAGACAATTGTGGATTTCCAAACAGATTAGTTGTCTTGTCTGTAAACATGCTGACTTGAAAGCTCCAGTGAAATAAATGAGACTTTTATCAAAATAAGCACGATTGGATTCTGATGCCAGGATCACTGCAGATTTCAACAAGACCAAATCGAAATCTAGTCAGGCCATAGCATTAGTAGACAAAGTAAATAGTAATCTACTATAGAATATAGCATTTTCTGATGTGTCTGCTCTTACAAAACAAGGAGTGTGTTGGGGCAGCTTAAATAACAACATTTTTAAAGCATACAGTTCTGTATCCTGAAATGTATTTCTGGATACATGTGAGAAAAGGAATATGAACATTTTTATGCCACAGATTATCTTTTGTGATGTCTCATAAATGAGTGTGTCAAATTTGTATTATAACTTACAATACAAGGACTGCATGGAACAAGCGAGTAACTCTACTGTAAGCATTATTGATTTCGAAATGGTACTACTTAATTGTTTAGAATATAGCATTCCTACATGTCTCTTAGTTATTGTTGGTATATAGTCGGTTAGGCACTGCATTAAACTTTTGAACAAACACAAAATATATTAAGTTTTAAAATTGTTTTAACATGAAAGCAAATCAGAAGGAGATGTTTTGCTAGCATTAGACTAAGATAACTTTAATTATCACTAAGAAATAAAATGAAAAGATCTGCCTTGAGTCCTAAATTTGAGGAAAAGGCGGGGTATAACTAAAAAGACAAATGGAGGGATTCTATTTATTCTAGAGAATAACCATTAGTTAATTGTTCACTGGTGGAAAATATAAACAGTTACCTGATTGGTATATATTGAGTTATAAAGTGTTTTTAAAATAGATATTTCACTGATTATAAAATTTTCTATAATCTCAAAGTTTCCTGGGAAAGCTATTCAGAGAAACTGGAACATCAATCACAAATTTAAAGAGTGGTCTTGAAAAAGAGTCAGAATGTTTCTCCTCCCTTTAACACTTTTTTCAAGGCTTTTGGTATAATATATTTGATCTTTAGATGAACAGTAAAAATGAAACTGTTAAGAAACCTATTGGGACTTATGCAGATTTCAATCTGTCCCTCAAGTTTGCTGACTTCAACCTCATTGTCTCTGTGGTTTTTTGGTCCTGAAATGAAACTCAGGCCTAAGGAAGAAATCAAAACTAAAATCAACCTCTCCATTTGTAGGCAGAAAAGAAGCAATAAGTAAGTCAACACAATAACTGGAAAAACCACAGGTGTTTTACTACTTTTGTATACTGAAATAAATGTGTTAGTAAGTTATCTAACTTGCTATCTTTGGATCAAATCCAAGACATGAGTGATTCTCATACCTTAATGCTGTATGTGAGCACAAATAAGTTACAGACTAATAAAGATGTTAACAAGCTACTCTATTAGTACATTTTAATAAGCACACAGAAGGTACAGCTACCAACATACCAACAACCGAAAAGAAAAAACTGTTCAGTAAACAAAGGATGTAGAGTCCATCCTACATTCAAGAGAAGTATGGAGATAAAATAAGCAACAATAACTTCTTCAGTACGTTTCTAAAGAAAAGAGATTTCACAAGATGTTCATATGTTGCAAACTGAAATGAAAATTACTGAGTAACTGAAACATGAAATAGAATGGCAGAGGCCAAAGGGAAACATTTTCAAGCCAACGCTGAATGGCTCAAATTTTAAGATATATCTTTTATACTGACTGTCTTAATTGGTACCAATGTAAAATGGTTGCACAGGTAATGTTGATGATGGGCTGAATCCGAAAGGAACAGAGCATAAAGTTTAAATATTAGTTATTCACGTCCACACAAATAGCACAGAAAATACTGGAAAACTGGGGGGGGGGGGGGCGGACGGGGGGACAGGGCACATTACCAATTTCAACTTGATGCATGATTTCATTTCCAGTCCAGCATTGCATCACAGATACCCCATATTTTATTATTTCTGAGGTTCATAATCAAGGACTCCAAGGGCTTGTGTATCCCAGCAAGGATGACACATCCGGACTTCAGATACAACAGGCATAATACATACCTAAAAAGTATTTACACAGACCACTATAGAACCAAAGCTGAAGCAACCTACAATAAAAACTGCATGGGAGTTGTTCAGACAACAACCGTCGGCTTGAACTTTGTTAAGGAGTCACTGAAAAAGTGAAGAAGAGCTGAGTAGAAATACAGCAGAAGGGTTGTTTACATGATTATTTAAACTTTTTAAAAATAAGACTGTGCAGCCAAAGAGTTGAGAAGGAGGGATGATACCCTGAAAAGAAAGAGAATGAAGCACCTGCATCTGCAGAGGAACAACCAAAGAATTGTATTTAATCCATCACTTTTGCTCAGGATTGAAAGATAAACAATTATTGCTCTTTCTTCCCTGAGGTCTGGAGAAAGTGGACAACAAGGACGGAAAAAAAGACACCCAAATGCTGAGATGGACAAACTGACAGTGCTGATCCAGGATAAACCTTTGACCAATTTCATGAAGGAGTGGGACTTGTTTATCTCCTTTTCACAGCAACGATGGGGGCAAATTTCAACTTTAGATTTAGGGATGTGAGATATGTTTTTCAAAGTATGGTTACATGGTATTATCTAAAGGTATAAAATAATAAGGAGTCAAAATCAACCGACAAAGAATGTGAGGTTAGATTAGTTTCAGCAATTGTTTGATTAGTTAGGTGTGTTTTAATGTATGTAGGTACTAGCTTCATGTATCTGTTTTAGACTTAGTAGTTTTCGTTTTATATTATGAAAATCTGCTTTCTTTGTACTACCTTTGCTATTAATGTAGGTAGGTGTCTGTTTTAAGCTTAGTTTTGAAAAAGATAGTAGTTTTGGTGTTGATACAGAAATCTATTTACTTTGTGTTGTCTTTGTTTTTAATGTAGGTAGGTGCTAGCTTAGTGCGTCCCTTAGAATTAGTTTTGTAAAATAATCATTGTATGTCATATATTACAAAAATCCGCTTTGTTATTTATGCAGGTGTTATTAGTTGTTTTTAGTTAGTGTCTACTCATGTAAGGCAATATAATTATTATATTATATTGGAGTTTTAAGGGTTACTATATAATATTATAGTTTTAAAGTTATTGTTCTTATATTATGTTGTAGTTTTAATGTTATATATTATGAAATCTTTTTTCTAGTATTGTCTTCAAATGCACTCGGCTATGGAAACTCACTGGATGACTTTGGATAAATCAAACACTCTAGAACAGCATTTCTCAATATGGGGGTTGGGACCCCTGAAGGGGTTTCAGAGGGGTCATCAAACACAATCGGAAAACATATAGTCTTAGGAACCCCTTTGACAGAGAAAGCTGAAGATCACTCTGACTGTCCTCTTCCTTTTTGGAAACAGATGGCAAATCCTCCCACCAAAAGTCCTCATCTGCTGTGATTGGCCAGCCTCTCAACCATGGGGAGGGCTGTTTCTGAGACTCCAAGCAGGGAGGGGAGAGCAGGCATGTTTGGTGCACGGCAGCATGGTGTGCATGAGCGGACGAGGGAGAGTGTATTAGACTGGAGGGAGGCTCACGCCAGCAAGTCCCTTCAAGGCATGGGGGTTCTGTGTGGAAAGTCTGACCCAATTCTATCATTGGTGGTGTTCAAAATGCTCTTTTACTGTAGGTGAACTATAAATCCCAGGAACGGCAACTCCCAAATGTCAAGGTCTATTTCCCCCAAACTCCACCAGTGTTCACATTTGGGCATATTGAGTATTCGTGCCAAGTTTGGTCCAGATCTATCATTGTCCAAAGGGCTCTCTGGATATAGGTGAACTACAACTCCAAATCTCAAGGTCAATGCCCATCAAACCCTTCCAGTATTTTCTGCTGGTCATGGGAGTTCTGTGTGCCAAGCTTGGTTCTATTCCATCTTTGGAGTTCAGAATGCTCTTTGATTGTAGGTTAACTATAAATCCCAGCAACTACAACTCCCAAATGACAAAATCCCCCCCCCCCCCAAATCTAACAGTATTTAAATTTGGGCGTATCAGGTATTTGTGCAAAATTTGGTCCAGTGATTGAAAATACTGTAGTCTTGCTTCTCCAACATAAGCAGGCCGGCAGAACTTTGGATAAACAAAAACGTCGGATAATACAAAGTCTCCTACTGTTACCAATCTGATGAGGCGCTAGACACCTAGAATACTAACAACAGGAACTCAAAGGGTTAAGGCAAGGCAACACCTCAGGGCTAGAGCGGCCCAGCAGAAAGTGCCCGGATGCGGAAGAGGAGCATGGAAATCAGAGGGAAGAAGGAAGGATGCTTCCACTTTGGGTCTTGCCTCTTTCCCCCCTTTCCTTCCTCCTTCTCCTCATCTTGTGTTTCCCACTTACTGGGAATGGAGAGAGTGTTGGGGAGCGCTGCTTTACTTGAAGGGAAAATGTTGGAGAAAAAGGGGGTGTCGGCTAAGACGGAATATTGGATAAGCAAAGGTCAGATAAGCGAGATTGTACTGTACATCCTGCATATCAGATATTTACATTACGATTCAGAACAAGAGCAAAATTATAGTTATGAAGTACAGTAGTCTCATTTATCCAACCCTCGCTCATCCAACGTTCTGTATTATCCAACGCTGTCTGTTTCCCACCCGGATTCACAGCTGTTTCAATACATTGTGATGTTTTGGTGCTAAATTTGTAAATACAGTAATTACTACATAACGTGTATTGAACTGCTTTTTCTGTTGATTTGTTTTGAAACACGTTTTGGTGCTTATTTTGTAAAATTATAAAGCAATCTGACGTTTGATAGGCTTTTCCTTAATCCCTCCTTATTATCTAACATTTTCGCTTATCTAACATTCCGACGGACCATTTATGTTGGATAAGTGAGATTCTACTGTAGGAACAAAAATAGTATTATGGTTAGGGGGTCACCACAACATAAGGTACTATATGAAGGGGTTGCGGCATTCGGAAGGTTGAGAAACAACAGTTGTAGGGAAAGGCAATGGGATAACTCCTGTGAATAAATCTGAACAAGAAAACCATACAATTGGGTTGTCACAAACCAGAGTCAACTTGAAAGGCACAAAACAAAGTTTTAGGAAAGCACAGCAAAAGCCCATAAAATAGGATTGTACATTTGGAAAACAACAGGGAAAAGGAAAATATTTTTCAATATGCCAAACTTCTAGCAAAATTGACATTTAGGGCCCTTCCACACAGCCTTATATGCCAGAATATCAAGGCAGAAAATCCCACATTATCTGCTTTGAACTGGGTTATCTGAGTCCACACTTAGATAATGTAGGATTTTCTACCTGAAGTTCAAACCTCACTAAGGGCATTTCTACTCAGAACCATATTCCAGAATATCAAGGCAGAAAATCCCACATTATCTGCTTTGAACTGGGTTATCTGAGTCCACAATTAGATGTGGGATTTTCTGACTGAAGTTTAAACCTTACTAAGGGCCTTTCCACACAGCCCAAAAATTCCAGAATATCAAGGCAGAAAATCCCACATTATCTGCTTTGAACTGGGTTATCTGAGTCCACACTCAAATAATGTGGGATTTTCTGCCTGAAGTTCAAACCTCACTAAGGGCCTTTCCACACAGCCCAAAATCCCAGAATATCAAGGCAGAAAATCCCACATTATCTGCTTTAAACTGGGTTATCCGAGTCCACACTCAGAAAATGTGGGATTTTCTGCCTGAAGTTCAAACCTCACTAAAGTCTTTCCACTCAGCCCCATATCCCACATTATTGATGTTTGGACTCAGATAACCCAGTAGAAAGAACATATTGTGGGATTTTCTGGACACTCACTGAGACAAGACAGAATAATCCACAATATCTGCTTTGAACCGGGTTATCTGAAGGCCACACCAGACAAGCCCTATATCTCTGGTTTTCTGAATTAAACTGGATTACGTCTTAGGGCCCTTGCACACAGCTGAATAAAACCCCACATTATCCGATTTGAACTGGATTAAATGGCAGTGTGAACTCTGATAACCCAGTTCAAACCCCACATTATCTGAACTGGATTATACGGCAGTGTGAACTCTGATAACCCAGTTCAAAGCTGATAATGTGGGATATTCTGCTTTGATATTGTGGGATATAGGACTGTGTGGAAGGCCCAGCTATGGATAGGAACCCAAATGTGGGCTTTTATTCCGTTGGGGGGAGGGGCGGGGGAGGAAAGGGCCTTAGTTTTGTAGTAGTTGTAGTAGTAGTAGTACTAGTAGTAGTAATGTGAGTGTTCCGATTATCTGCTTACTTTCTACTGCTTTTTTCCCTTCACTTCCTAATTTGAGAAGCGGGGAGGGCGCGCGGAAAGGGCGGCTTCCTGCCTCCTCTTCCTCCTCCCCCCGTTCTCTCTCTCTTCGGGGTCGACGCAGTGCGGGCGCGAGTAGGCCCAAAGCGGGACCGATTCGCGGCAAGAGGCCGGCCCCGCCCCCACCCCCACCCCCACCCGGCCAGGCCTCGGGTGAGAAAATGGCGGCGGCGGAAGCGGCGGCGGAGAAGTAGGCCTGGACGCCGGGCGAGGCCTGGTGTCTCACCTGTCAGCCTGCAGCCGGGCGAGGCCTCGGAGTCTCCCTCGAAGGCCAGGCGGGGTCCTTCCTTCGTCGTCGTCGTCGTCCTCCGAGCCCCTCTCGCCCTCCCCTTCCCCTTCCCTTCCTCCTCCTCCGCCGCCGCCGCCTCCGAATCCCAGGGAAGGGCCGAGAGAGAGAGAGGAGAGGCGGCAGCGACGGAGGAAGGAGGAGGAAGAGGAGGAGGCGGCGGCGGCGAGAGGGAAGGGAAGAAGAAGGGAGAGGAGGAGAGGAGGAGGAAGCAGAGGGAGCCGCACCAGGAAGAAGAAGAAGAGGAGGAGGAGGAGGAACAATTCTCTCGCATATGAGGGAGTGAGAGGGAAAGAGAGAGAGAGGGAGAGAGCGCCAGGGAGACCCACGAGCCCCGCTTCCGGCTCCGGGCGGAAGTCCCGCCCCCGTCGGAGGAAGGGATTGGACGCCGCCCTCCTCCTTCTTTCCCCCTGCCCGCCCCCTTCTTCCCTTCCTTGGGGCCCCCGCGCGTGATTGGGCGACGTCAAGGGGCGCGCGCGGAGGGTGACGTCACTCCTTTCATGCGCGAGCCAGGCAAGGGATTCGCAGAGAAGGCTCGGCTCGCCGGTTAGAGCGGCGCGTTCCAATGGCAGAGGCGGAAGATTGCCCTCCTCTCGCTTGCCGTAGGGCGGATTCAAAGCTGGCCCTTGCGAATCTCTTAAAGGGCCACCGTCGAAATATCCTCTCTAGATCTACAACTTAAAATATACAATAATAAAACAGTATATCATTATATATTATCAGTCGTAATTATATTTTATTTATTTGTTTACGACATTTATATAAATAATAATAATATATCAGAGAGATAAAATCTAGAAATAGTTTTCTAAGATCTACAGAGACACTCGCTGGAACACCCCAGCAAGCGAGAGTCCAAAAGTGGCAGACTCAAACCCAGGACCTCAATCAATGGCTGATACCAAATAAGAGACTCCCCCCTGGGCACACAGAAAACTGGGTGACTTGGAAGGCGCTGGACAGACTGCGCTCTGGTGCCACGAGATGCAGAGCCAACCTTCAGAAATGGGGCTACAAAGTGGAATCCTCGACATGCGAGTGCGGAGAAGAGCAAACCACTGACCACCTGCTGCAATGCAACCTGGGCCCAGCCACATGCACAATGGAGGACCTCCTTGCGGCAACACCAGAGGCACTCCAAGTGGCCAGATACTGGTCAAGGGACATTTAATCAACTACCAAACTCACAGATTTTGTATTTTCTCTGTTTGTTTGCTTTGTTCTGTTAGAAATGTAATATAATTGACTGGCTGCCCTCCTCTCGCTTGCCGTAGGGCGGATTCAAAGCTGGCCTTCGAAATCTCTTAAGGGGCCACTGTCAAAATATCCTGTCTGTATTTCAACTTAAAATATCTTCTATATAAATAAAAATGTAATGTTCGTTTGTGGGATTAACAGAACAGGTTAACAGAGGCCCTCACTACCTCTGAGGATGCTTGCCATAGATGCAGGCGAAACGTGAGGAGAGAATGCCTCTAGACCAGGGGTCCACAAACTTTTTAAACAGAGGGCCAGGTCACAGTCCCTCAAACTGTTGGAGGGCCGGATTATAATTTGAAAAATAATGAATGAATTCCTATGCATGCTGCACATATCTTATTTGTAGTGCAAAAAACACTTAAAATAATACAATAATTAAAATGAAGAACAATTTCAACAAATATAAAATTATTAGTATTTCAATGGGAAATGTGTTGTTCTTGTGTCCTTTCAAGTCGTTTCAGACTTAGGTTGACGCTGAGCGAGGACCAGGTAAATGACCTTGGAGGGCCGCACACGGCCCCCGGGCCTTAGTTTGAGGACCCCTGCTCTAGACCATGGCCATATAGCCCGAAAAAACCTACAACAACCCACTGGACGAATTGACACCAAATTTGGACACAAGACACCTAACAAGCCAATGAGTGACCATCACTACTAAAAACACTGGAAAACGCAGTGGATGAGACTTAAAAAACAAAAAAATGCATTACAATGCATGTGCAAAACCACATATATACACAAACACACATATATACAGAAATATATACACACATATATGCACACACAAAACATACACAGAAAGGGGCAAGAAAGGAAGGAAAAGAGGGAGAGAAAGGGAAAAGGAGGGAAGGAGAGATGGAAATACAAAAGTGAAAGAAGGCAGGAAAAAGAAGGAAGGAAGGAAGGAGAGAAGGGAGAAAGAGGAAGAGAAGGAAAGTAAGAAAGGTAAGGAAGGAAGGAGAGAAGGAAATAAAAAAGTGAAAGAAGGAAGGAGAGAAGGAAGGAAGACGGAGAGAAGGAAAGTAAGAAAGGTAGGGAAGGAAGGAGAGAAGGAAATAAAAAAGTGAAAGAAGGAAGGAAAGAGGGAAGGAAGGAGAGAAGGAAGAAAGACAGAAGGAAAGAAAGAAAGGTAGGGAAGGAAGGAAGGAGAGAAGGAAATAAAAAAATTGAAAGAGAGAAGGAAGGAAGGAGAGAAGGAATGAAAGAAAAGGAAGGAACTATGGAACCAAAGAGCAAAGGAAGCGAGGAAAGACACAGGTAGAGAAGGAAGGAAGAAGAAGGGAAAGAAAAAGAGGGAAGGAAGGAGAGAAAGAAAGAAGGAGAAAAAGAGGGAGGGAGGCTTGGCCACAGCAATGCGTGGCGGGTACAGCTAGTACAATAATAAAACAGTATATCATTATATATTATCAGTTGTAATTATATTTAATATATTTATTTATTTATGACATTTATATAAATAATAATAATATATCAGTACTACTATGTTACAATATTGTATGTTATTATATTGTACTAGCCATTCCCTGCCACGCGTTGCTGTGGCCCAATCTGGTGATCTGGAAAATAAAGTAACGAGAAAGTGTTGGTTTCTAATATATGTAATTTTTTATGCTTGTGGGTGAACAGTATTTCTTGCTGTTTTTTTGTCAGTGTTGATGTGGAGTTTGTCTGGTTTTCCTACTCTGGAACATACAACATTTAATTGTCCTTCTTTAGGGGTCCCTTTCAAATCTACGATACTATATCTATGTGTGTGAGTGAATCATATA
This sequence comes from Anolis sagrei, assembly GCF_037176765.1. NCBI lineage: Eukaryota > Metazoa > Chordata > Lepidosauria > Squamata > Anolidae > Anolis > Anolis sagrei. Next base: position 117,241,749 of record NC_090026.1, on the reverse strand, counting down.
TATCTATATCTATGGCTGGATGGCTCTTTGTCAGGAGGGCTTTGATTACGTTTTCTTGCCGTGGTGAAGGGAGTTGGACTGGATGGCCTTAAGTATTTTCTGTTGGTCATAGGGGTTCTGTGTGGGGAGTTTCCTCCAATTCTCTCCTTGGTGGGTTTCAGAATGCTCTTTGATTGTAGGTGAACTATAAATCCCAGTAACTACAACTACCAAATGTGAATGTCTACTTTCCCCAAACTTCATCTGTGTTCATTTTGGGGCATATAGAGTATTCCTGCCAAGTTTGGTCCTGATCCATCGTTGTTTGAATCCACAGTGCTCTCCAACACTTAAGGTCAATGCCCACCAAACCCTTCTAGTGTTTCCTGTTGGTCATGGGAGTCCTGTGTGCCAAGTTTGGCTCAATTCCATTGTTGCTGGAGTTCAGAATGCTCTTTGATTGTAGGTGAACTATAAATCCCAGCAACTACAACTCCCAAATGACAAAATCAGTTTTTTGAGTGATGGTCACTCCTTGGGTTAGTAGGTGTCTTGTGGCCAAATTTGGCAGCAATTCATCCAGTGGTTTTTGAGTTATGTTAATCTCATAAACAAACATTACATTTTTATTTATATAGATTAACATCCCATATATTTTACAACTTAAAATATACAACAAAACACTATATCATTATATTTTATTATTATATATTGCCAGTCGTAATTATAATTAATATATTAGTACTACTATGTTACAATATTATTATATTTTATTATATAGCATTACTATTTGTCTTATATTATTAGCATAGTACAATATTAATGTAAAAGTTTCCCCTTGAAATTAAGTCTAGTCATGTTCGACTTTGGTGGGGTTGGTGCTCATCTCCATTTCTAAGCCGAAGAGCTGGTGTTGTCCGTAGACACCTCCTAGGTAATGTAGCCAACATGACTGCATGGAGCGTCGTTACCTTCATGCAAAAGCGGTACTTGGTGATCTTGCATTTTTTCGAACTGCTAGGTTGACAGGAGCTGGGCTAACAGCGGGCGCTTATCCTGCTCCTCAGATTCGAACCACCAACCTTTTGGTCAGCAGATTCAGAGCTCAGCGGTTTAACCCGCTGCGCTACCAGGAGCTCCTAGCACAATATTAGTATTATGTATGACTATATTGTACTATACCACTATACTGCAATATTGTTACATACATGATATAAATGATATAAATATCATATATTTATATATGATATATAAATATATATTATATATTATTATATTGTACTATATTATTAAACCACAATATATATAATACACTACCAGTATATTATACTATTAGTATTCTATAATATACCATAAGTTGTAGTATATATAATATAATAGAACATTGTTAATACACTATATAATATATTAGTATTATTCCATTAATGTGTTAATATATATTTGTGTCAGGAGCAACTTGAGAAACTGCAAGCCACTTCTAGTGTGAGAGAATTGGCCATCTGCAAGGACATTGTGCAGGGGACGCTCAGAGGTTTTACCATCATATGGAAGGCTTCTTTCATGTCCCCGAATGGGATGCTGGAGCTGACAGACAGGAGCTCAACCTGCTCCCCAGATTCAAACTGCAAACCTTTCGGTCAGCAGGCCTACCGACACAAAGATTTAACCCATTGCACCATTGGGGGCTCCATATTGATGGGATCTCAGGTGTTGCTGCAAGATACACAGGTGCATTAGGTCTAGGTGCATTAGTGCAATATGGCATTGTGAGAGTTGGGAGTCCAAAACAGGGCCTAAGTTTGCACATGCCTGGTCTAGGTGCATCTGTTTTGTAGATTAGTGCAGTTTGGCATCACTTTAGCTGCCATGGCTCAGTGCCGTGGCTTCATAGGAGTGTAGTCATAGGAGTTGTAGTTTTCCAAGGTCTTTAGTTTGTATTATTATTATCTTTATCTTTCTCCCTGTGGGGACCCAAGGCAGCTAGAATTCATAGTGCCTACCAGCAACTCATTTTTAAAAGTATATATAGCTAGAAGGTGAGAATATACAGCAGGCATGGGCCAACTTGGGCCCTCCAGGTGTTTTGGACTTCAACTCCTACAATTCCTAACAGCCTACTGTTGGCTGTTAGGAATTGTGGAAGTTGAAGTCCAAAACACCTGGAGGACCCAAGTTGGCCCAGGCCTAGTTCTAATGGGAGCCGACAACCTCCCAGATTATGTTGAGTATCCTTTATCCAAAACGTTTTGGACCAAATGTTTGTGTTTTCAATTGTGTTTCATATACACATAGTCTGAAAAAGATAATTCCATATTAAATACTTATGTGCATGAAACCAAGTTTATGTACTGTACATTGAACTGTCAGATAATAAAGTTGTCACTGTCTCAGCCATCCATGTGGATGATTTGGGATTTTGGAGTATTTTGGAATCCCAGATAAGGGAGGGCGACATGCATGAACAAAAGTAATCCAGTTCCAGTTATGGATGCTGAACCTACTACAGACAAGAGGTTTGTCAGCCATGTTTCTGAACATTTGCATCAACTTCTGCCTACCAGACTCTTCAGAAATTAATATGAACAGGATTTTTTTAATACTTCTGAATTACTTTCCCTTGTTTGAAGATTTAGTAAAAAGCGAAAGATTTTTATGATCTGAAGAGAAACCAGTATAGATTAAATGCAGTGCTTTAGAATTAATGTAGACCACTATCCTAAAAGCTTTATTATCATTTATGGTTTGTTAGGAGTATGTACACATATTTGCAATACTACCAACATTAAAATTTGGAGCTAACTCCAGAACACAAGTGGAATATTGCGGTTCAAAGCTGGCAAAGCAAACTTAAAAGGTAAATTAAGCTTGAGTCTATACATGATTGCCTGAAAGTCCTGCTACGTTGAATGGGGTTTTTAACAAAATATATGTGTTGTAACCTTAGTATATCCTGTTTTTGTTGTGTGCCTCCAAATTATATGGTTTTTTTGTGAGGTTTTTGGCAAGATCTATTCGGAGGCGGTTTGCCATTGCCTTCCTCTAAGACTGAGAGAGTGACTTGCTCAAATCCATCCCATGGGTTTGATTAAGTAGAGATTCTGAAGTTAATAGATTCGAATTCTCCTTTCTCAGAGGCTAAGACTAAACCATTACATCATGCTGGCCCCTTTATACAGAAAGGCTATACATTTCTATGTATATATTTACTCCAGCCCATAAAATGCTATGTTCTACAATATTTCTTTTGTGTATTTTCCTGCATTGCAAAATTGGGTTGGGCTAGATGGCCTTTGTGATCTCTTCCAGCTCTATGATTCTTTCATATTATGACATTCTTCAACGATCAGAGGTTTTAATATACTATATTATATTGACCTTACTTGGTACGTTCTGGAGTGGAATTGAGAATACTGGGCAGAAATGTCTCTGGAAAAGACTTGTGTATGTCTGAGTTTATGCCTTAGTGATCATCGTATAGCCAGTAGGTGGCAGTAATAGGGCCTTTTATTAACATGGAATCTCAGAACTTGTTTGTGGAGTGGGACAGGATTTATTTAAAATATATCACAAGTGTGTGAGTACATTCCTTAGGGCTGGATCATTCCTTGCGTATTAGGGTTGGTAAAGGGCTGTCAGGATGTGGTTCTTAAGTCAAGAAGAATTTTAAAAATATTGTATGATTATTCTTTTAAGCTAAAATTATTGTTCTGAGGTTATCATTGCTACTGCTTACCTAATAAACATCCTTGTTGAAGTACCCTGAAGGGCATTTACCTCCTCCAATAAAGCATCTTGTCAGAATAACTCCATTTTGGCTACACTGTTTGTAGTGAGCTGCTGTTTACTTTCCCTATTGTACTCAGGTACACAAAGCTGCACTAGCATTGGCTAAAATAAATTCCCAGATTCCCCATTTTAAGCTTCATTGCATTGTGTACTATAAACAGGGTAGTAAACAGAAAATGTATTTTTCTATTTCTTCCTCTCCATGTCCCAATGCTGATGCTACCAAAAAATCTACCTGGTAAACAGAGGATAAAGTAAAAAGTAGGCTGAGCAGACATAAAGACTTTATAAAAAGGTGTGTTTTTGTGGGAAGCTTTATTGACTTAGGTACCATCTACACTGTGATATAATTCAGATCAATGCAGTTAAACTGCCTTATGAAACTGCATTATATGACAGTGTAGATGGGACCTTACTAATGTCTGTATGAGTATAACCAGGTTTTGAGCTCGGTAATAATCAATTACAAGTGACTTTAAAGCATTGATAAATAATTAGTTAGCTTTAATTAATTCCTCTTTCTGAAAATGAAGCTGTAACTAAGCTAGATTGTAGTGGTAAAAAATGAGGGATACTTCTTTCCTTTTGACATGTAGCATTAACTTTCAAAGTTATTCCTATAGTTTTAGGAACATGACTTCACTAACTGATGGAGGAAGGTTATTACGTGGCTCAAGAGCTTGGTTATGATTTCTGAAGTTGTGATGACAACAAGAGGAGTATGTTTATACTACAGGTAAGCAGTTTGTAGCATTCACGAGTCTTTTAAAAACTTGTTTTTGTGAAACAGGAAAATAAATAGTTACTTTTTAAAAGTGCTACAGTCTCTCCCAATTCTTGGGAAAGGAACAGAGCATTGTAGTTGGCTTGAGAGTGAAACTGCAAATAAATTTGAAAAATAACTTTGCTCCAGGCACAGTCAGCCCATTGTATGCTAATCGAGGTGGTCAGTTGAAAGATTCACACCTAGCCCAACTTACAAAAGCCCTTTGTCTCACCCTGGTCATTCCACAGATATATAAACCCCCTTTTTTCCCAGTTCCAGCAGACCTCACCTCTGAGGATGCTTGCCATAGATGCAGGCAAAACGTCAGGAGAAATTCCTCTAGAACATGACCATATAGCCCGAAAAAACCCACAAGAACTGAACTTTGAAAAAGTAATTTCCCAAGCTTACCTTCTGGACCTCCCTGCTTGGGAGTAAGCATTTTTGAATAAACATAGATGGGAATGTAGTATATGTTATGTGGCTGTTCTATTTTTATCACAGACATGGAAAGAAGAAAACCAGAAACATTTGGGATGCTGAAGTAGGGCGTGTTTGTGAATTGTTTTCGAAGGGGGAAGGGAATTGTACCAAGATATATAGCAACGAAACCATTGATTCATGTTTATAAGGATACATGACTAAGTGCAGCATCAGCTCTATCTGTTCTAATGCTTGGAAGCATGAGCAGAGGTGCATAAAATGTTTCTCATAAAACACTTACGCAATAAGGTATTGGAAGCATTTATGCCTGCAGCCAAATAATAATTGTTAACGCCTGGTGGCCACTGCATATACCTACTGTGTTCAGATGTTTATGTCACAATAAAAATACCCTGAAGACTACAGTATCAGGATTTTCTGTTTGTTGAAAAGGAACAATGTGTAACCTAAAAACTCTACAAAAAGGCCCATTGATTTCAGTTGAATTTAATGATGGGATGGCACAATTGGTTGAAGTCTCCAAAGGAATTTATCGGCAGCAGAATTACCATACTTAAATCGGTATCCTATGTTTTTAATTGGTAGAATTTCCTTCAAAATCAATGAAACTTAAGTTTCATAAGTATAATGGTTCATTCTTATTGCTCCACTGATACTTAATACTCAAAGCTTCTAGTTCCCATTGTAGTGATTTCAGATAGGACAGATAAGGAGGTCCATACTTAGTGAGATTTCACTAAACCAGATCAGCCAGGACAGAGAACAAATGCTCCAGGTTAAAGGCAAAGCTGCAGGGTTTTATTCCATTTGTCCAAAAGGGATGCAAGTGTTAGCAAAGCACTTCAAAATGTACAAGCGTACATTCAAAGAAAAACACATTTAATGTAGTTCTGACACCTATTCAAACTTTCAACACCATCCTCTGATTGACTGAGAAATCATACTGGGCAGGATCCATGCAGAAATCGGCCAGATATTTCTCTGATGTCACTGACAGAAGGGGAAGATCCCCATAGTGGGAAGAAGAACAGCTGATGGTTGATCAGTTTGCAGGTCTGGTCCATTGCAGAGGAGGGCGCAAAACTGGGGCAAGTGATGATGTGGGTATGCAGGTGATTCCTTGATTAAGTGTCCAGTTCTGTGGAAACAGGTGCAAGATCCAAAAGGCAAAGCTGCCTATTCAGAAGGCGAATGTGTTCATATTTGTTTAGCCTTCTCTTCCATGAGAATGACGAGCCTCTAGCCCTGTATAAACAGGAAAACATCTTAAGCTCATCTTGGTGACAAAAAGGATCATCTGTCTCACATACACAAAGGATTTGATTTTCTTTGGCTTGAGGGATTGCTAGAAAGACCGCTGTTGTTATATAGCAATCTCTGTTCCCAAGAGCTTATGAAAACAGCACGGGGGCTGCAGATGCCTTCAGGATACACTTGATACAAGTTTATACATTTAGAAATTGTAACAGTACACAAGTGATAAAACTTACACAATAATAATAATAATACTTTATTTGTATTCTGCCCTATCTCCCCGAGGGGACTCAGGGCAGATTCCAGCATACACAAACAAAGGCAAACATGCAATGCCTAGAAACAACAAACGCAGAGATAAAAATAAAGGCTTCCCCTTCTGGCCCTGAGGAGTGGTGTTCATTTTCGGCTCTGGGTGGTGTTGCTTATCTCCATTTCTAAGACAAAGAGCCTTCATTGTCCATAGGCACCTCCTAGGTCATCTGGCTGGCATAACTCCATGGAGGCAGTACTTTTTGATCTCACATTTGCATGTTTTTGAGCTGCTAGGTTGGCAGAAGCTGGGGCTAACAGTGAGAACACACCCAATCCCGTGGATTCGAACCACCAACCTTCTGGTCAGCAAGTTCAGCAGCTCAGTGGTTTAACCCGTTGTGCCACCATGGCCCCTAATATCAATTTCATGCATTTATTAAAGGGTTTAGTTTTGATGAAGTTCAGGGTACAGTTGCTGCTGGGCCCTGCCAGAACTCTGTCCACTTGGAGTGCCTCTGGTGTTGCCGCAAGAAGGTCCTCCATTGTGCATGTGGCAGGGCTCCAGCAGCTTTGTCATTGTGGAACTTTAAAAGAGTGTAAAATGTTTAAAAATAATGGAAAAAAAACAAATATGGCAAATAAATAAAATCATATTTCTTGTTTGGAGTCTTCTTATTGTTCAAAATCTTTAGGAGTGGGGATTCCCCTTGCTTGATAACACTATCAAAAGAGCAAATGACATACAACATCTTATGAAATATCTTATTTCAATTAAGCAATGTTTTCTGTTCTTGAACTGAATGTAAAGTAATTGCTTTGAGAGACAGTGATCAGGCATTTGCACATTGTGGCATTCGATCCAGCGAAGTTGATGGTGGAGGATCACTGCTTCAATGCTGGTGGTCTTCACTTCTTCTAAAACACCAACATTTGCCTCCCTACCTTCTTAAAAGATTTGCAGGATTTTTTTTGAAGGCAATGCTGATGGAATCTTTCTAGAATTCGAGAGTGACATTTTTAGATGGTCTATGTCTGGCAGGTATTAGGAGGACAATAGCTTTATAATCAAGCATCTTGGTCTCTCTGTGGATGTCCTGATCTTCAAACACTCTCTGCTTCATTTGAGAAAATGCTTCACTCGCAGAGCTCAGTGTTGTATTTCGGTGTCAATGTTGACTTTTGTGGAGAAGTGGCTGCCTAGGTAATAAAAATAGTATTTTTTTTCTAATGTTATGCCATTAAGCTTGAATTCTGGCATTGCAGAGGGATTGGTTGGTGCCTACTGGTAGAGCACGTTGATTTTCTCAATGTTCAGTGAGAGGCCAAGCTTTTCATATTTTTCTGCAAAGGTGTGTAAAGTGACTTTTATGTCTTGCTCTGAATGAGCATATAAATGAGCACATGAAAACTATTACTAGTCCATAAGTTATTTCACTAGGCATTTCATAACATGGAACTTTATGTTATTAGAGAGAGAAAAGGGTGTTATGCTTAAAGGTTATTTTGCCAGCTCTCTTGAAAGGTAACCATCACAGGAAATGAGCTACATTCCAGTTCATAAGCCTGGCTTGATGACGTAGTTTCGTTTCTTCGCTCCTGAGACATCTTTACATGCAAAGGTCAACACACTGGTATTAATGAAACATAAACCTCTTTTCCTTTTCTACCTTGACACTGAAGCAATGTGACTGGAGGAAATAGAATGTGGTCAACCACCATTCAGGTTGATTTGAGGTGGAGGAAATTTAGACTGAGTTACAGTTTATGCTACCTAAAATAGCTAAGTGTTCTTGTCAAAGCTTTATAAGAAGCGTAACAGGGTGAATAAATGAGTTTAAGAAATGTATGAATGTCTTACCGTGTTTGTTTAGCATTAGGTGTCAAAGCGCTTTAGATTCTACAGTCCTAAACTTGTGAAAAGAGACATCATGGTGATTTCAGCATTGGACTATGATTCTGGGGATTTAAAGATGGGCTTCAAGTTAACTTTTAAAAATGGTATAAATGCCAAGAACTGGGAATCCCTGGCTCTCGAGTTTTGGAACTGGAAGTCAGCAGTTACCAACAGTGCTATGGATTTTGGAGAGGCGCAAATACAGGGTGAAAGGGAGAGATGTGCCAAGAGAAAGAAGGTGTGTCAAACAAACCCTTGTTGTGATTGCCTTCTGCCTAGAAATCTATGTTCTCAATGTGAAGTACCGTATGAATCTAGAATAGGTCTTCACAGTCATTATTGGGGAGGGGAAATGGGGATGACCAAGCAATTTCATGGCATGACCTGGAGACTTCCAGATTGTCCTCTGTATTCGTAACAATTGTTTCCACACTTGTCTTTGGCTGGGATTCAAAAAACAGTGTCACAGCTTCTGCTTAATAACAGAGCTATGCATTCATATTCCATTAACTGCAGTTTCCTGTTCCTTGTAGCAAATCTCGACTGCAATGAAAGAATGTTTTAAAATCAATTTCTGAGTCTTTTATTGAAAGGAAGAAAAGGTCTGAAATGAAAATCCCATTGAATGCAACTGCATTCTAAACCTGTGTTTTACTCTTCTAGAATCACACATTTCTATGGCTGGTGGTGCATTTCAAAGAAACTAACTGCAAGCATAACAGGAAGTTCAGCGTGGCTTTTTGTATGTGATTAATAAACTGCCTTGTGATTGTGACAGGTGAATTGGACATGATGAGTACAGATGAAAACTAATTTCATCTATTCTCAATGACAGGATTAATTCTGCATCTCGTAACACTAGCTGACAAATAACCTGTGTTTTGCTCTTCTAGAACTACACATTTCTATGGCTGGTGGTGCATTTCAAAGAAACTAAATATGCATAGAACTACACATACAGTTTTTGAAAACATGATTCAACAATGGGGGAAATGTGTACATTTCAGAGGGGTACAAAATAATTATAAGTTTTCTATATCGGCCTTCTCACCTCAACAAGGGACTCAGGTCGGTTTACAACATATATGCAAATACAATAATATATAAGTACAACAAAGTGCAACATCATTACAGATTAAAATAGTACAATAAAGTACAATAAAAACATCATCATCACAATTACCTAAGCCAAGTCGTCAATCCAGTCATAGTCATAGTCATAGTCGCAGTTCATCATCCTCCTTCCTTGTGGACGGAGGTTATAGATTCAGTCCTCGAATGTTGGGTCAAAGGGTTTGTTTGTTCTGGAATATCTCTAAATGCACTGTGTTTGAAATGAAGTGCATTTCTACCACACTTTAATAATAGGGTTAGATTCCTATACCACCAAAAGGTAAAGCAGTACAACATGTTCCAGCAAACTTTTATTGATATTGGGACTATATGCTCATGTGATATAAAATAAGTTGCATTAGAAAACAATAAAAAACCATGAGGGCTCCACTTTCCTTCCTCCACTTACGATTTCCATTTTCTTGGCCAACCTTATGTATCTCTGCTTTTTAAAAAAATCTATTGCAGAGAACTGATCTGGCATGATTGTTTGCTCTCACCATGTTGCTGTTTAGTAAAAGATTTTGGCAGCAGATATTTGTTTTTTTCTGTTGTATGTACACACAGAGAGAGCTATAGAGAGATTGACTAGAGCATAGCTTGCCGTTGCTCAGCTCAAGTTTTGTTTATTTTATTATTTACTGCAGGCACACTGTTGCAGGTCAACATCAAAAGTCTGTTTTTCCAGCCACCCAAAAAAAGCATTTGTAAAAAAAAGCCTCTTTCTCAGAGGCTTTGTTAACTGAGACATACTTGTATTTATACTGAATGCAAAATCACAACTATCTCGAGCCTCCTTAGATTAATTGGAACATGCCATTTCCTTTTCAATCATAGAGCTCATATGTGCTGTGAGACCTACTGTATTCACATCTACAATCTAGAACAGCATTTCTCAACTTGGGGTCAGGACCCCTGGGGGAGGTCGCCAGGGGGTGTCAAAGCGGTCGCCAAAGACCATCAGAAAACACAATATTTTTGGTTGGTCATGGGGGTTTTGCTTGGGAAGTTTGGCTCAATTCAGTCGTTGGTGGAGTTCAGAATGCTCTTTGATGTAGATGAACTATAAACCCCAGCAACTACAACTCCCAAATGTCAAGGTTGGTTTTCCCCAAACTCCACCAGTGTTCACACTTGGGCATATTAAGTATTTGTGCCAAGTTTGGTCCAGATCCATCATTGTTTGAGTCCATAGTGCTCTCTGGATGTAGGTGAACTACAATTCCAAAACTCAAGGTCAATGCCCACCAAAAGTTTCCAGTATTTTCTGTTGGTAATGTGAGTTCTGTGTACCAAGTTTGGTTCAATTCTTTAGTTGTAAGTGAACTATACATTCCAGCAACTGCAACTCTCAAATGCCAAAATCAACCCCCTCCCCCACCCCCCAACCCCACCAGTATTCCAATTTCGGCGTATCGGGTATTTGTGCCAAATGTGGTCCAGTGAATGAAAATACGTCCTGCATGTCAGATATGTACACTACAATTTATAACAGTAGCAAAATTACAGTTATGAATCAGCAATGAAAACTATTTTATGGTTGGGGGTCATCACAACATGAGGAACTGTATTAAGGGGTCGCGGCATTAGGCAGGTTGAGAACCACTGGAGTAGAGGGATACTAGATGGGTTCGAAATGTCATTTTGATCTAGAACAAGGTGCAATAAAAAAAAGAAAAAGGATATACTTAGTTCAATACAGAATTATGATATGACATTTGCCCATCAGTCATGTTTGAGGATCATAGAAAAACTGATAAAAGGGTCATAAACACACCCATTTAATGCATCACATGCAAGATGAAATGTGGTGATAATTTAAGACTTAACCGGTAGTATAAAAGTGTATTAAAGATCGTCCTGTGCCGGGTATAAGGAACTTTTGACTCTTCAATTTTGGATTTCAACATCCATAATCCCTTGCTAGTTGAGGTTTCTAGTAGATGCAGTTCACAAAAATTCACCACTCCTCTTCTACACATTGGCTGTGTTATGTGATATAATACACACAGTGACTGTACAGAACACTGTACCTTTCAGAGAAGACTGTGGGGCATAGTGTTCCTAAAATCAAGAAATCTGGCACAAATTCCTTACTCTCTTCACAAAGAGATCAGAGTGGGTAGGGAGCTTTTCCAGTTAGCTGAAAAAGAAACCTGGATTTCAGGTGGAAAGCCTACTGATTAGAAAGCACCACTTTCCATCTCTTTCCTAAGCTGCAGGGCTTCCTGGTGCTGTTCATTATGAATCATGGATCACCGGGCAAAGCTAAGCAGCTTTTCTTCAGTGCCTACTAGACAGCCAGCTAGTATTTGGTTTCTTCCCACATACCATTTGCAAAGACCAAATTCTTTGATATCATATGATGAAGTGCCTGTCTGGACATTGTTGCTTTGTCTGGACAGACACTTTTATTTTTGTTTATTTGCTTTGTTAAATAGCAGATAAACCACACACACACAATGTCATTTTTGCATGGGGGGGGGGGGGAGGCATTCATCTGTTTTGCAGATGAGGGCAAAACATCCTCCAACTTAATTATGCAAAGCAAACCCAGAGATGCAGCTTTTCCAGAAGTTTTACTCAACAGCTTTGAGCACAGCATAAAACCTACACAAGGGCTTCTTATTGTACAATTCCACAACTCTGAATTGGTTATTGCAATCCTTTCCTACAAACAGGAACTACAAAGGTGGTTTCACATGACTCAACTGAATGTGAAAGGTCTGGAGTACTGAACAAAACAGGGATGTCTGGTCAAGATGAATCAATCAGATAATGCATTACATATAAGCAATAGGCGTCACCACAGAAAAACAATAAGGGAGGAGAGCACTCACATGCATTCCTCCCAGATCTTCAATAGGCACAAGGGGTTTCCCCTTGTAGATTGGTTAGATAAAACACTAACATTGAATAACTACTATTTTAAAAAAATCCAAAAATATTTACATAGTTATACTTCTCCTTGGGGCCCCTGGTAGCGCAGTGGGTTAAACTGCTGAGCTGCTGAACTTGCTGACCGAAAGGTTGGTGGTTCAAATTCAGGGAGTGGGGTAAGCTCCTGCTGTTAGCCCCAGCTTCTGCCAACCTAGAAGTTCAAAAACACACAAATGTGAGTAGATCAACAGGTATTGCTCTGGTGGGAAGGTAATGGTGCAGTCATGCTGGCCACATGACCTTTGGCTTAGAAATGGAGATGAGCACCACCCCCCAGAGTCGGACACGACTGGACTTCATATCAAGGGAAAATCTTTAACTTTTACTTCTCCTTTCTCCCCTTAAGCTTTTGACAGTTAATTAGGGTTCCTTGCCTCCTTAACCCAAGGTCCCCCAATTAATTTTGTGGTGACTCGGATCTTCTTGAATCTCACAAACAAATGTAGAAAAATTGTATGCCTTCTATAAAATGGTGAAAATCAAGGTTTACTCTTTTGATGGTTGAATCTGTGGATGAAGAATCCATGGAGACAGATGGCTGACTGTTGTTGTTTGTTAGTTCAGTTGTTTCCGGCTCTTTGTGACCTCATGGACCAGCCTATGCCAGAGCTCCCTGTTGGCCGTCACCACTCCCAGCTCCTTCAAGGTCAAGCCAGTCACTTCAAGGATACCATTCATCCATCTTACCCTTGGTCGGCCCCTCTTTCTTTTTCCTTCCATTTCCCCCAGCATCATTGTCTTCTCTAAGTTTTCCTGTCTTCTCATTCTGTGGCCAAAGTACTTCACCTTTGCCTCAAATATCCTTACCTCCAGTGAGCAGTCTATAAAATGATAAAATCAAGGTTTACTTTTTGGGGAAAAAATTAAAGGACTGGATAGTTGAATCTGTGGATACCGAATCCATGGATACAGAGGGCTGACTTGTAAATCCAAGATGATCTTCTTCTTCACTCTTTGAGGGATTTCTTTTAGTTTTAGGCCCAAATGTATCTGTCCTTCAGTGAATTAAACCAGTGGTAAACTGGTCGGGATTTTTGAGAGTTGCAGGCCAAAACACCTGGGGACCCACAGGTTGAGAACCACTGGGTTAAACCCATGTCCCGGCAGAATTGAAGACCGACAGGTCGGAGGTTCGAATCTGGGGAGAGCGTGGATGAGCTCCCTCTGTCAGCTCCAACTCCCCATGTGAGAGATGCCTCCCATAAGGATGGTAAAACATCAAAACATCCAGGTGTCCCCTGGGCAACGTTCTTGCAGATGGCCAATTATCTCACACCAGAAGTGACTTGCAGTTTCTCAAATCACTCCTAACACAAAAAAGTGAGTTTCCAGTCCTTATGTATCCACAGCAAAGCTTGAAAAATGCAGCTGTTGCTTATATTTTAACAATTTCTTTAGATATGTGTATAATAAACTCAAAGAACATTTAATTACATTTAGTCAGTTTCTGGTCACCTTTTGTTTAACATAGGGTGCTTGAAATGAGCAGAAGCTGGATTAACAGTTTTCTTATTGGAAAGCCAGTACCAGTATTTCCCCCTTTCTTTTTTCCATTTCCTACAAAGAAAAAGAAAAGCTTGTTGTGCTTCATTAGAGCAAAAAGCACAGTACAATAGAGGACCATTCAGCAGCATAAATAGTGCCTGTCCTGTGACTTCTTCTTCTTTTTTTAGAAAAGAATATCTATGGCGAGAGCCACATCGTTTTCATTATTTGATGGCATGACGGATCAGTGGAACTGTAGTGACAGGCCTGAAACCACGGAAGTGGTAACCCTAAATATGTAAAGCCACGAGATTAATTACTTGTTTATTTTGATTTGCAGGTTTTGCCTATTATGTATGCTCCCTTCACTAATAATAATAATAATAATAATAATAATAATAATACTTTATTTATACCCCGCCACCATTTCCCCAAGGGGACTCGAGGCAGCTTCCATGAGGGCAAGCCCTACAATACAGTACAACAATGCTAATAATAACATACAACGAAAATAAAATAAAAAAATAAAATACAAAAACAATATAAAAAGCACATCAAACAATACAAAATCACAATTAAACACAGAAAATAAATCACAATGACCCCTCTTTAAAGCTATATGTTGGAGCCAGCAGTGACGCAGTGGGTTAAACCCTTGTGCCAGCAGGACTGCTGACTGAAAGGTCAACGGTTCGAATCCAGGGAGTGAGGTGAGCTCCCATTTGTCAGCTCTACCTTCCCATGCGGGAACATGAGAGAAACCTCCCACTGGATGGTAAAATATCCAGGCGTCTCCTGGTCAAAGTCCTTGCAGATGGCCAATTCTCTCACAACAGAAGCGGCTTGAAGTTTCTCAAGTTGCTCCTGACACACACATACAAACAAAGCTATGTTTTCAGAATTTGGAAAGTTGAGGGTTTTTAACTCCCAGAATCTCCGAATAGGCACAGCTTTTTTTCCTCCCATTGCTACATTTGTAATGTCTAATGAATTCAAAATAAAAAAATAAATAATTTGACCAAAATAAATAATACATCTCTTTAGAGTTTTGTGTTGTCTCCTGATCAAGTTTCCATGCCCATTCTTAATGCCACTTTAAATCTCACCCTTTTCAACCATTAGCTCAGCAAAGAATGGGCCCCAAATTACTTGAGCTAGATGGGACTGACAAAGCTAGAAAGAGGATTAAATGTTATAGTGACAACATACTGAAGTGGCATTCAATTATAGCTGCAAGGGATTTTTGAAGGCACCTTGATGCTCAAGGAAAATGACAAAATGGTATTATTCTGTACACCAAACACGGCTTGAATCTTCCTTCAGAATTATCAGTGGGCAAATTATAGTCCTCCAGCAATCTCTGCAGCTTCCAGCCTTTCTCCTCAGTGGCTATGCTGGGTAGATCTTATGGGATTTGAAATCCAGCAGTATCTAGAGAGCCATATTTTGTGGATATATGGGCAAGGAGATTTGAGTGAGACAGCATCCAACCTGCCTCTCAATTTGTACACCAGAACTTTGCCATGTGAGCTTATGCGCCTAAGACTCTACACACTTACTTCACTTCACTTAGGCGATCCCTTGTTGTCCGTGTAGGATTGTCTTCCAAGATCAGTGTACTGGTGGAGGGTCGTAGGAGACTGTCTCCACCAGTACACTATTCTTGTCTCACATGTGAGGGCATCGGTTTCCAGGTGGAAGGCGGTCCCAGTTGGGGTTGGCTTGACATGCCTTTCTCTTGGCGCGTCCCTCTCTTTTGCCCTCTGTTCATGCCTCTTCAAATTCTACAGCACTGCTGGTCACAGCTGATCTCCAGCTAGAGCACTCAAGGGCCAGGGCTTCCTAGTTCTTGGTGTCTATGCCACAGTTTTTAAGGTTGGCTTTGAGCCCATCTTTAAATCTCTAGAAGTACATTAACTTTAACTCCGCATAGTTGTACAGAATAACTTGTCGTACCAAGATCTGTCAGGGTATCAGTGCATCCACACACTAAAAAACAAATATTTCCTATAACTATAAAACTAGTGTTCTGCTCCTGTCTTATACACATGAGTATATAAGCTAGGCAGGCGTGTTTGGTGGGTGCATAACAGCTATATTCAGTTGAAGAGTATGAAAGTGGATTTATGTGTGTCTTGCCACGTCGTATGCTATGCATTGATTGCATGTGCATTGACATCATTGCTTTTTCATTAAAGTATCACAACTCATGTGTAAATAGGTGTTTTGAGATTTTTCAACTATTTGTTGTTTATCCGTTGAGTCACTTCCGCCTCTTCGTGACCTCATGGACCAGCCCACGCCAAAGCTCCCTGTCAGCCATCACCACCTCCAGCTCCTTCAAGGTCAAGCTAGTCACTTCAAGGATAACTTCCATCCATCTGGCCCTTGGTCGGCCCCTCTTCCCTTTTCCTTCCATTTTCCCAGCATCATTATCTTCTCCAAGCTTTCCTGTCTTTTCATTATGTGGCCAAAGTACCTCATCTTTGCCTCTAATATCATTCCCTCCAGTGATCAGTTGGGCTTTATTTCCTGGTTGGCTTTGAGCTCATCATTAAATCTCTTTTCCTGCCCACTGACATTCCATTTTCTGCCTTGAGTTTGGAGTAGAGCAACTGCTTTGGGAGACGGTGGTCAGGCATCCGGACAACGTGGCCGGTCCAGCAGAGTTGATGGCGGAGGACCATCGCTTCAATGCTGGTGGTCTTTGCTACTTCCAGCACGCTGACATTTATCTGTTTGTTTTCCCAAGAGATTTGCAGGATTTTTCAGAGGCAACGCTGATGGAATCATTCTAGGAGTTGCATGTGATGCTACACAACACAACTTCTAACCTAAGTGTTGAGCTGGTGCAAGGCCAAAGGGTATGCAGCCAGTGGACACAGTTTTCTTCTGGCTGTGGCCTAGGGATGGAGAGTATGCTTTGGATACTTGGAGCTACAATGATTTCTGATACAGACCCCTTTTCAACAGGCTCTTGCTAAAATACAGAACTGCAGGTCAACCACTCAAACCTCGGAGGAATTAATACAGCAATGAAAGAGCATGTCTGATCTTATGATCCTTCCTGGCTTGCTGTAAAGTCTTTTGGATCAGGCATGCCTACTGGTCTCTCCGGTAACATCTGTATGCTAAAGAATTGTTGTTGCCCTTTTGATCTTTAGCTGATTTTTTTTTTAACCTTGCGTGAGAAGCAGCAGGCATATCCAGTTCTACCAAACTACAGGAATAAAGGTGGGATGTGATAAAGAAGACTTGACATCTCTTTGAGAGAATATCCCAAATTGCTTCTCCAGCAAGAGAAAAGAACTTGGAAAGAAAAGAGGCTTCAGAGTAACAACCATCTGAAAATGAAATGAAAAAGATATTTCTACATTTTTTTAGGATTCACTAAGGGAATAGGAAAAAAAAATCAAAGGTGGTATCTTACAAAGTGAAAGGATTAGGTGCAAACAACCTGCATTGACTGACAGATCTCTAGTGTCCTGATTACTAAGGTTTGGAGCTCACAAGAAGAGACGAAAGTTATGTCAAAAGAGACGTGTAGTTGAAGTAACTCAACTCTGGCAGACTTCAACAAGTCACTGTCAATCAGGCCCAGTCAAGTAGGTCTGGTGACAGTAACTCAAAGTCTGTGACTGAGAAGAACCAGTGGTTTCAATGCTGAAGTAGGGCTCTGGGAGACCAGGATTCAAATCTTCACTCAGCTATGGGGTTATTTATCGTGTCAGAAGTGAATTGAGTGTACAATTGTAATGTATTTAAAAACACAAACAACGTTTTTAAAACCTTGGCATTATGCTAAATGTCCTTTGACCAGAAGCTGGTCACTTAGGATGCCTCTGGTATCGCTGTGAAGAGGTCCTCCATTGTGCATGTGGCAGGGGTCAGGTAGATGGTCTGTGGTTTGCTCTTCTCCACACTCACATGTCGTGGACTCCACTTTGTAGTCCCATTTCTTAAGGTTGGCTCTGCATCTCGTGGTGCCAGAGCGCAGCCTGTTTAGTGCCAAACAGGTCGCCCAATCTTCTGTGTGCCCAGGAGGATTCTCTCATCTGGTATCAACCATGGATTGAGGTATTGGGTTGTAGCCTGCCACTTTTGGACTCTTGCTTGCTGAAGTGTTACTGTATCTCTGTAGATCTTAGAAATCTATTTTGTGATTTATGGTGTTGACATGCTGGCTGATATCTGAACAGAGGATGGGCTGGAGATGTCATTGCCTTGGTTTCCATTGCTGGCTTCTACTTTCCGATGTCAGGTGCTACAATACCGGCTAAACAGTATAACTTCTCCAACACTGTTGGGCATAGGCATCCTGTGATAATGCTATGGGGTAAATCATACTTTCTCAACCTAAGAAGACACTAGCAAACGTCTAAATAAATTGTGTCAATAATACCCTATAAAGGGGTCACAAAAAATCCAAGACAACTTAGGAAGGAGAAGAAAGAACAGTATTAGAAGTCACTGTTGTCCTTGTAGGGAGGACAGGTTAAGGCAAGACAGCGTAATGCTGGTTTGGGCTTGAAGAGGTTCAGGTAACCATTGGCTACAATTGTCTAACTTTTCAGGAATTTCTCAGAAGACTGGCAGCACTGCCTCATGGACATAACATGGAACACCACTTTGAGTAACACTGATCTGTTTGAATCCTTCTCAGCATAGGTGAGGGATATACATCAGGGCTGGGCGGTTTTGTTTCGTTAATTCGTAATTCGTTAATAATTCGTTATTTTTTTTAACTACAAAATGATAACGAACCATTCTGGAGCAATTTTTTTAAAAAACGAATTTTTAAATAGTTTTGTAAATGCTTCGTATTTCGTTATTGTATTCATTTCGTTATTGTTTTGAGGTAGTTTCGTTATTATTTCCGCATGTCTGGGGCAAGTTTTATGGTTGTTTTTTGTTTAATTAGTGAAAAAAATTATAATATCACACCAAGTCAGCAACAGAGGGAGAGGGAAGCTTCAGAAGTTTTTGGAGGTTTTTTAGCGTATTTCGCGGTCGCGTCCGCCATTAACGAATCGATTCGTTATTGTTTCGGAAATCGATTTGTTAATGTTTTGTAATTTTTTTCACATTTACGAAATTTTGTAAATATCGAACTTTTTAAAAGGAAAATTTTGTAATCATTTTAAATAACGAAACGCAAAAACCCCCAAAAAACGAATCGATTTTAGAAACAAATTTTTCCGTTGTTACCCAGGCCTAATATACATATCAAGACAAACTGTTTTTGATGTGTATCTAGATAGATAGATAGATAGACAGATCTCCGACAGGCCCCTACTCTAGCTGTCTTCAGAAGGAATTTAAAAACTTGGCTGTTCCGTTGTGCCTTCTCAGACTAGGAATTTCCACCCAAGCCCTAGTAGCACCTTAACATAACTAATCGCTGCTGCACACCGCACCTTTAATCCGACGTGCCTCCTACCATTTCAGCACTTTTAACCCTTGTACCCCATTGTGCCGGCCGAACCAGTTTTTTAATAATGTCCTGATGTATCGCCATTGTCGTTATTTTGCTTATTGTTTTGATTTGCTTTGTATTGTTGTGTTATGTTTCTACTGTATTGTGTTTTGAGGCTTCGGCCTGTGTAAGCCGCATTGAGTCCTTCGGGAGATGCTAGCGGGGTACAAATAAAGTTAATAATAATAATAATAATAATAGACAAACTGTTTTTGTTGTAAAATGTTTTGCAGTGTAATTTACAGATTAAAATTGCTTTGCTGTTGACTTCAGTAGTTAAGTTTGCACATAACCAGAGATATTTACATAGTAGATTTACCAGTCATACTTAACAGAGGCAGAAAATACGACATTTATATCAGAATCCATGATTGGGTCCAGATTTGCTTTGATGCCAAATATTACCAGTTTACACATATATTTCTAAGCAAATTGCATAGGATAAATGATCGCTTATTGAAGGAGTTAGGTGATTCAAAATGTGGAGAGGGTATGGAAATATTTATTATACAAGTCGTATATATTGAAATGTGTCTTCTTGTGTATTTGTAATTATCTTGAGAGTGAAAATAATTTTGAATGATAACAACATCAAATAAATGCTCAGTATTCTAAAAACTGTTTTGTACTTCTGAAATATATCGTTTGAAGCATCTCACATCTGTACAGTATATTTGCTTTAAATTCCAGAGTGCCCTTTGCTACCAGACACATCAGTTCAATATATTGGCTAACTGTCAGAAAGACTTCCAAAAATGTCATTTCCCTTCCTCATCTCATTCTAAATGTTTAACGAGTTTTCACTGTTAATTTAAACTTCAAACAATTTAGAGATGGAGCTTCTAAACCACATTTCAGATTATGATATAGCACACAATATGAAAGACTGCTTCATTGATTAAGGAATGGATCTTCTAAGAGACCAGATATTAGCTCTCCCTGCTGTTTGAACATTTAGACACAGAAAGTGGTTGTGTATAAAGCCTTCTGCCAGACAAATGACCTACATCAGTTGAAGAATATGTGGGACACTGAACAAGACCCACATGTGGCTCAGCTGGTATGTGGCAACTGAGAGGAGGTGAGTGGAGAAACATGAGCGCTGTTAAATGAAGAAAGTCATCTCAAGACTTGATCTAAAATTCAAGTCAATGGCATTGCCTGTGAATGATATGTGTCTGTAAACTGGAATTTCAAGAAGCAGGTGGCTTAAATCAGTGGCTAAATTTTGCTGAACTCCCAGTGTTCATCACAATTTGCTAATCTGGCTATGGCAACTGATGGTTGTAACTCAGCAATATCTAGAGGGCCACACTTTGCTCTGCAGGCTTTTCCAGACAGGGCCCAAAATGAGGGCCCTGTCAGACTTACTGGAGGTGTCCAAACAACACTTCCAGCAAAAGAGGATTAATTCAGGACAAAGCAGGAAAACCCTGTTTTATCCCAAATTAATTAGATACCCCATTAGATCCCAAAAGGCCTGGTTTTAATGGGGTATGGGCCCAATTTGCTTCTTTGGGTTCCATGAGCCGTGAGAAGTGAAGAGGGCACTCACCCCCTTCCTAGCGCCCCCCCCCTCCCATCCTTAAATTAAAATTAAAACTTACCTGGTCACCATGAGGCTGCTCCAATAGCCCTCCTGGTGCATAAAAATGATGTGCCAGGAGGCAGGGGAGATTACTCATGGTTACCTGCTAAGTTTTTATTTTATTTTAAGGTGGGGGGGGGGGGTTGGGGTGGCCTCATTCCAGCACAGTAGTTACTGCACTGGAATGGGGACAGCCCCCATGAAATGCCACTTCTTTTGGGTGTTCATGGAGACTTAAACGCTGCCCTGAATCGCCTTCGGGCTGATATGGGCAGGATAGAAATAGCGTAAATAAATAAATATATAAACCCGCTTTGGAGTGGGTTTAAGCACTGTGTAGAAGCACCCTGCCTGACATGGAGCATACACTCCAGTATCTTTTGATGGCCGTTTTGCCACTTGGAGGTCCTGAATCCATAAAGTGCTTGCAAGAAAATTGGTGGTGCAGAATGTTTATTTATTATTATTTATTTACCATATTTGTATCCCACCTTTCTCACCCCAGAGGGGACACAAGGTTGCCTTACAACAGGCAGCAATTCGATACCGTACATACATGTATCAAATAAACAACTACAATTAAAACCCAACAAGTAAAACATGAATTATTAAAACATCCAAAACATAATTCAGGGCCATTACATTTCTCAATCACATTGACTCATTGTCACTTATTGCACTGCTCCAATTACTTGTCAAAAACTTGGTCACAAAGTCATGCCTGCAAAGGAGGTGGGACCAAGAGCAGGATCTCCCTGGACAATTTTAACTTCTTAGATGGTTTGTCGAGGGAAATACATTCGGACAGATAAACTGGGCTGGAACTGTTTAGGGCTAGAATTGTATAGGGCTTTATAGGATATAGCCAGCACTTTGAATTGTGCTCGGTAGCAGACAGGAAGCACAAATGTTGTGCTCATTGGCATGCACTGCAACTTGCAACAGTCCCAGCCCAGAAATTAGTTTTGAGGATTGATAGAAGGCATGGATCAACATCTGTAATGCCACATGTTCTCTATTTCTGGCATGAATGAACTCAGGATAGGAAACAAGATGAAAAGGGAAATTTAACATATTGAGTTAAACTGGAAGGAAGAAGGAAGGAAGGAAGGAAGGAAGGAAGGAAGGAAGGAAGGGGTAAACTAGTTCTATCCATGGAGAATGCTTAGTATATCTGGCTTTGGTGTATTCTTCATATTTGATCCCTCAATTCCTAGATTACTTTGCCTGCTGCCTTCAGCTTAATCATGACAGATATATAAGTATAACCGAGAGACCACAAGGAACTAATAAATAACAAAAGAAAGAAAAATGAGTCAAAGTACAGTGGTGCAAATATAGCCAATACCCTAGCTATCAGGAAAACCTGTCATGAGTGTACAGCTCATATCACACAGTTAAAACAGACATAAGCCAGGAGAATATTTTGCCATGTATAGGCAACAGACTTCCCTGTACTATTCATCTCAGTCTGACATTTCACTAGCTGAGAACATTAGATCACATATTTTATGTAAGAATAACAGAGCATAACTATGCCTAGCTTTGAAAGATGTAGAGGAATTATGGTCCAGCTTTGAAAGACATAGGGGAATTATTTTCACTGGATTTTCTGTTCTCAAATCTAGAATGTGTAGAGAAGCTTTGCTGCTGCACAGTAGTAATTCCTTTAGTTTAGACTTTTGCTATATAAGGATGTTACCACATAAGATTGAGAAAACACAATTGCAGCAGAATAAAAGCCCCTTTGGATGGAGCTTACCACATGATATCATGTCTCCTTTAGTCATATTGCTCAGTTTTTATACTGTGAACTAGAAGAATGTGCACAGTTGTGGCAAAATATAGGTGAAGGGATGATAGGAAAAAAACCCCAATGCATTTTCTGCGTAGGATAAACAGGTAGGAAGCAAGGCTGTGTGGAAGACTGATCATGAGAATTTGCATCAACAAGGCCAGCATTGTGAAGTTGTGGCAAGATGCAAAAGTGATTCTTCCAATAATGGTGTATTTCCATTTGTTTAAAGAATATGGTTGTGATGAGAAACTGGTTGGTGTGATAAAGTCCTAGATTTCTTGCCTGAACAACAACTTTGATCTTGTTTTGAGAAGTGCATTTAAGAAGAACTATGTAAGTGACCCAGTGAGGTTGTATTAGACCGCTATAAGTAATATAAATGTAAATGTTACTCAAGGATCTGCTATGCCATTGGCTGCAAGGGGGTTTCAGCTCCTTGCTGGGTGAAGGATGTGCAAACTATTTTGCTCTAAGCAATAGATGCTGCATCCTGATGAAGTCTTTTCTTGCACTGGTTACTTGTACAAGTCTTGATATTATATGAATCTCTTGTGGAGATCTGGAATAGTCCTGAGCCCAAATCAAAGCAGTCGTCTAAGAACTCATAAATGCTGCAGAATCACTGAATCCCTAACACGATGTGCAAGCCCATATGGGATTTAATAGTCTGATTTTGGGGAAGGGGAAAAGAAGACACTTTGAGAAGGCACTGTAATGCTAATCTGATAGAATTGTTAAATGTTCTTTAAGAGCCAAGTGACGTTCACAGCTCATAAATGGGTTGTTATTATTACATTTTTTTAATGAAGATACCAATTTCCATAATACAGTGGCATGTAAAAGGTCATCTTCAATCTGTCATAAGAATAATGAGTTGGTTGCTCAATGTGACAACCTCGTTTCCATAAAATCTGTTTTTGTGCTGAAAACTTCTGGTTTTAAATTATTCTGATTGATCCAGTGATTAAAGTCCAAGTTATTTTTAAACGTATGTGAGGATTTGCTAGCAGTCGGCATGTTCAGAGTGCCTTTTGGTATGTTGACAGCAGTTGCTAAATATCAGCAGCTAAACGCAGAGCCCATTTTACGTTGCTTAGATGGAATGTTGTAGCATGAAAGGTTTCTCTAAATCCA
This sequence comes from Anolis sagrei, assembly GCF_037176765.1. Taxonomy (NCBI): domain Eukaryota; kingdom Metazoa; phylum Chordata; class Lepidosauria; order Squamata; family Anolidae; genus Anolis; species Anolis sagrei. The sequence goes on along the minus strand of NC_090026.1, from coordinate 117,217,837 downwards.
TCTGCAAATTTTTGCCATGGTAGAATTTTAAGGCTTTCGGATCCAATCTGGGCCTATATTTAGGTATCACTAATGCAACTCCTGGTCAAGGCCAGAGAGCTTGTTGCTGGTATGCTAGACAAGAGTCAGCAGAGGGTACTGTTTTGGGTGTTGGACTAGGACTCTGGAGACCAGGATTTGAATCTCCACTCAGTTATGGAAATCTCCTGGGTAGCCTCTGGCAAGTCACGTTCTCGAAACCTCTGAGAAAGCCAAAGGCAACCCTCCTCTGAAGAAACCTTGCCAAGAAAATCCTGTGACAGAGCCTCCTTGGGGATGTCATAAGTAAAAAATGACTTGAAGGCAAACAACAACAAAATGCAAGACAAATCCTGATTTTGTAGTAAGAAGATGTGTCTTGAGTTTTTGGATTGTCATAGTTGTGAGGCCAGGAGTGTTGTCGAACTGCAACTTTCCACGTAAACCATTGGCTCTGCTGTCAAGATCTCAATGGCCACACAGTATCCTTTCTTGATCTAGTTTTTGGCTCCATTTAGTCTTTAATTTTTGTTTATTCTGCGCCTTTTATGAAACTTTCCTTACCATATCCAGTTTTTGTCCACAGATGTTGGACAACATTTCCCATTGTCCTTTGGAATTATGGGATATCTTGTCTAGCATATGTGGACTCTAGGTTTGAACCCACCATACTACACACTTGTCTGTCACATTCTGGAACCCATAGACCAAATCCTAACTTTGATCCTATTTTCAGCCCAAACCAAACCCTATCTTTCTCCCCTTCCATCTTTTCGCACATCCTGTTCTATCATGATGACTCATTTTTATGCGCAGTGAGTTTCCTTTCAACACATAGCAAAGTCCCATTTCCACCTTGCTGGTATCTTTGAAAACAAACTGTGTGTTTTTGCAACACAGCTAGCTGGACACGGAGACAAATATTGGTACATGGGAAGAGTGTTTATTTCATAGATGAATATTGATTTCCTTCCTTGGCCTCTACTATTATTGGCTTCATTCCCAGAAATGTCTCTGTCTAAGGTAGTGTCATCACACCAAGGAAGAAAGGAAGTCCAAAATTTAATATTTTTTCTCTGTACTGAACTTAGGGGAAGAATAAACTGAGAGATTAGGACCCATGACTTGGACTCTCAAGAAAAGTCAAGAATTATCAGCCATCTCTGAATATTGGTCTCTTTTTTAGGGACTACACAGAATGACTATGCTTGGACTTAGTTTACAGTCACCTGCAGCATAACAAAGAAAGGGAGGTCCTTAGAGGATGAAGAATGGGATGCAGAATCATCATGTCTGTTGTATTATGCAGTTTTCATTGAATTGATCACTACCAGGAATCTGGTAATGGCCCTTCTCATCACTTGTAATTCTCAAGGGACTGAACAGACTGACTTTGATCATTTCTTTGCTCCTCCTTCAACGACCGGCTTTGATAGCTCCTGTCTATGCTGTTATCTCACCCTCTCAAACAAAGGAAAGCTACAAGGTGTGTGCAAGGTGACATTCCAAAGCGCTGAAGCATTTGCAGATGTGACAGCCGAAGCACCGAAGCACACCCATCTTAATTACAGACTGATGCAAACTCAGTGGACTTGTGAGGTCCGTGTATTTATAGTGCTATCTTAAATATTCATACCCATGAGTAAGTGTCATTGCTTTCTTTGGAACTATCCATCCTTATGAACTACCTGAATTGGTCCACTCCCAGGCTGATGTATGGATAAAGTTATGCCCTTTGGATTAGTAGCATCTGAGAATCTACCCAGAGGAAGGGAAGTTGTTCCTATAAAGTGTTGGATGAATCTGTTACACCCCAGGCCAGGAAACACTTCTGTACTTAACCACCTCATGCCAGTCCAGGTTAAATCAGCAAAACATTTTATTGAAGATTATGTAAAAAGCAAACAGCAAACATAGTAAAAAGTGTATCAAGTGTATCAATAATCCATAAACTTCCAGGTGCAAGAATAATCAAGAGTCCCAAGGCAGCAAGGCATCCAAAGCAGGAATAAAAGAAAACCCCAAGAAATGTAGAATCCAATTCAGAAAACCAGGAACAATCCCTGGTACTTGAAAACAGGAACATGAACAAAGGCATGAAACTAGTATTCTCTAAGCAGGCATGGCTTGACAAGGGCTGTTGTCTCCATTATCAACATTGACCAGACTGCTGGGCAAAATGCCCGGCTTCTCTAATATACCCCCAAATCATGTCTTTTCACATGAGATTCAGATATGGGCCTCTTTTCTAATAAGCCACCATGGTCTTCGTAGTCTTTGTTGATCAGCTCTAAGTCTACTAAAACCAGGTCTTCTATCAACAAACTCATTACCATTATCTTCAAGCTCATTATTCTCAGCACCTGGACTTTCAGCCTCTGAACTCCTTTCCCTAGAGAGCGGCTGGAATGTGGTCGTGACTAGTTGGAGACACAGACTGCTCAGTTTCAGGACTTAAAATCTTAGGTCCAGAATTTCTATTCTCAGGCCCAGAACCCCCATTAACAGTAATAACAGACACCATGATGAGCTGAATTACAGCAGAATCCTTGACTGACTGTGACAAAAGAAGTCCTTGCTTACAGAAACGTTCATCCTGCAAGTGTGTTGATTTTGAAGAATAACTGGGGGTTTTCAATTTGTATAAAAGCTCATTACACTAACAAACACACAATAGTTCCTATTTTGTAACTGAATCACCCCACAATAGGGGGACAAATGTTCGCTTAATTTGGACGTCATGTTTTGCAAAGACTTAAAATACAGCTATACCTGTTAATAATGTAGATGCATTTTGGGCATTCCTGCTTTAAGAAAAAAATTGGTACCACAGCCAGAATAATGAAAATAATAGTGATACATTTCTACACTACAACAGAGAAGAATTGCTGAAGAATTTTTCAGATTTTTTTTTGTCCAGAATCTATGATATGCTCATGTGAAAGGTAATTCCCAGGTCAAATAAGCCTCCCATAAGTTTAAAAAAAAAACACAACATGTTGATCTTTTTAAAAGACCACTTGAAAGCTTCTTCTAAAGATGGATTCCTTTTTTCTTGTGATTTCCTTTTTGCTGCCCAAACTTCTTCATTAGAGACTTTGTTAACTGGTATACGCAAAATTCACTTGGGAGAGGACTAAATTATTTCTTAATTGTAGTTTTACTGGATTTGAAAGATATGTTTAAAATGTTGATGACATGTCTGTCTTAAAATATAGATATGCATGCAACAAAATCCACTTTCAGGCAATCTTGGTGAGTACTCCAATTATTTTTTCACTCATACAGAACTGCTTGGCATGTTATTGAAAGACCTGAACAAAGACCCTGACTTAAAATATAGGTTATGTGGTGTACATCATATTCACTTTGGAGTTCTTGTTATTGTTAACATGCTGCTCCTGCTTCATCCCAGCATTTGACATTAGTAATGCTTACATACCACCGTGGACCTCGCTTTTATGCATAAATGTTTTTGTTTGTTTGATTTGAGTAGAGAAATGTGATACTCTACAGTTATTTGACCATTTTCCTTCCTTGTTTCTTTCATTACTGCAACATTTTGTTTCTGTTTTTCCTGGTGAAATTGGATTGTTGTATCTAGAGTCCCATTCATCTATGTAATCGACTGAATCTGCCAATTTGGTGAATTTATATAAATTCATGGTTTAAATCCATACTGGGGTTTTTAAAAGTAAGCCTTGGCTTCCTTGCACCAGAAGGAGGGTGTGTGTAAAAACAGAAAGCATGCAAACATTTGTTCTCATGTAGTGAGGTAAATAATGAAATATGAGAGGAATGCCAGTCTGAGACATACCCTGAAACTGTGTTTCCTGTGGATCACACTGCCTTCCTCAACCTCTTTTCTTGTTGTGCAAACTTTTTTGTTGGCAATATGTATTCAAATGAGGCCTGTCTTCTTTTTACACTGAGACACAACTTGTTGAAGGACACTTAGACTGCATCTAAACTGTAGAATTAATGCACTTTGACACTACTTTAACTTCCAGGGCTCAATGTTATGGAATCCTGGGATTTGTAGTTTGGTGGAACACCAACACTCACAGGCATAGAAGGCTAGGGTCTTGTGAAATTACAACTTCCATGATTGCATAGCTCTGAGCCATGGCAGTTAAAGAGGTGCCAAATTGCATTAATTCTACAGCATAGATGCACCCGAAAGCTTGTGCTACAACTTCCACATTAGGAAAGTAAGCATCTACTTCAGACTCCCCCACCCCCGGGTTTAAATGAACTATTCAGGGGGCTAAATGATATCCCCAAAATAGTACTTTATATCATTTAAAGTTCAGGTTAAAACCAAAGGACATTCAAAGGACATAGATGATCCACCATCCATCACTGGATCCATTATGTGAAGTTCAACACCTGATCCGATAGCAACACCATGGTTCACCTGAGTGAAGGTGTCCATAGGTAGATGTTTGGTTGAAAGGTCAGCATAGCCATCCCTTCCTCCCTCCCTCCTTCCTTCCTCCCTCCCACTCCATCCTGCGTCATTCACTGCTCTGCTCAGCTGACGTTTCAACGTCTATATTTGGATGATAATAATGTGATGGAGGATTTTATGCCACATCAGACCTTGACCAATTTTTTCCATTTACGTGGAAAGAGTCACAGAAAGCTGTAAGGCAATGGACAAATCGCCCACTGCACAGGCTTATGTAATACAATCCAAGTTCCAGCCTTGAACACAGTTAACATTAATCAGTATGGACACACTACAGCCATGCAATATTTCTTTTGTTGCATTTTCCTAGTGGGGCCTGTTTTTGTTTTTAAATCATGGATCTATTCTAAGGATTAATGTTTAATCACAGCCGATAACCCTTTTGGGATACATTTACACTTCATCCATCAAATTTATCCTTTCTTAGCTTTCTAGGTTTTATGCTCCTGGCTAGTCCAAATGTCAAGGTCTTGGCAGTTGAATCTATACAGCTGAATCCATTGACTTATGAGGGATAAGCCTACAGCCAATGAAGCGGCTCCTTGCCTATCAGTTTTCATTTATTACTAGCTTTATAGAGGACTTTCAGGATGCCCCTTCCTTGAACTGTACTGTGTTTTCATTGCATGACGTTTGAAGCTGACCTGGGAACATTAGAGCCAGCTTAGAGTCACCCTTTTCTGGACATGTTCTACGAGGGTTATCTGGAAAGTAAGGTTACAAAGCACGTAGCTCTCATGGGGAATTTTCACTGGAGAAGTTTGTATCACTGCCACGTAGCGGGAAGCCAGCAGAAGCGAATGAGCAGTGCCAGTTGTCAGTAGCTCATCGACTGGCATCGTGGTGAAGGTTAGAGATGAGCATCCTCATTCTATTCCCTTCCAAGTGTGAAGTTTGCACAGTAATATGCTACCTAAATGCTAAGGGCATGAACGCTGCTGCAATTCATCGCGAGATCATTTCAGTTTATGGTGAGGAAATAATGTCAAGACAGCATGTGGTAAAATGGGTATGGAATTTCAATTGCAGAAGGACGGAAATTTACGATGAAGACAGAAGTGGACGGCCATCCGTTGTGACTGATGACATGGCTGAAAAAGGTGGCGGGAGACTTCTATGACACAGGCATCAAAAAACTTGTTCCATGGATGACAAAATGTATTGAACTGAATGGTGATTATGTGGAAAAATAATGTAATACCTGTGCTATAATCCATGTAAGTTTTATTAAAATATATTCACTCTTTGTATTTTTTTAAAAATCTTGTAACCTTACTTTTTCAGATATCCCTCATCCAGCATACACTTCGCACTTGGAGGGAAACGGAATGAGGATGCTAATCTCTAACCTTTACCACAATGCCAGTTGATGAGCTACTGACAAGTGGCACTACTCATTCACTTCCACTGGCTTCCCGCTACAGAGAAGTAATACCAACTTCTCTTGCGAAAATTCTATGCAAGAGCTATGTGTCTTGTAACCTTACTTTCCGGATAATCCTAGCAGCTTGTGAATATCCTTCTTGAATTGTGGAGATCGGAACTGTGGACAGAAGAGAAAGAGGCCTGGCAGGAAAAGAGATAAGTCTTTTTTTTCAAAAAGGAGGAATGGAAGTAGATGCAGCCTACATGAAGTGATTTTTCCTCTTTCATAAACAAAAACACATTAGGGTTGTTGTAGGTTTTTCGGGGCTAACACATTAATTCAAAATCAACACTTTCATGCAATTGAATGCAGAACCTTAACAGTAACTGTTCACTATAATAGAGTTTGGGAAGGCATGTATGAACTGGCCTTTCATAATGGACCTTTGGCCGCTGCTAAAAGTGCATTGCATAAAATGCATTTTATCATGCTTTAATGTCGGATTGAGGAGCCATCTTTAATAACAGGAAACCACCCACAGCTCAAAAGCACCACCTGCTGCTTCCTGGCAACATAACAAACACCAGTAACTACAAATAACGAATTGCTATGGTACACGTTTATGTATACTTAGAAAAATGACAGATACACCCAAAACCTCCCAAACTTTTGTTTGTTGATTTTTACTCGGTTATTCCCACCATTCTTCGGATGCATCTGCACTGTAGAATGAATGCAGTTTGACACCGTTTTATTTGTCATGGCTCATGGTACTAAACTGCATGCTATGGAATCCAGGGATTTGGTCAGTAATCTGGATTTGGTTTGTAATTTGGTCAGTCTGTTGTATTTGGCAGAGAAGAGGAAAGGTCTTACAAAACTACAACTCCTTGCATTCCAAAGAATTGAATCATTGGCAGTTAAAGTGGTGTCAAAGTGCATTTATTCTACAGTGTAGATTTACCCTTCATTAATAATATGTTATTCTGCCTTATAAATAGCATTCTGATAGACGAATATTCCAGCTTCCAACATGTTATTGTTAGTTTAGAAAAGGACACATTTCCCAAATGAGAGTGCTATCAGATATGTATTTTCCTCCATGTGATTCAGTGTCCATTGTGAAGACACATCATAAATGAAACAGATCTCACATTTTCTGTGATGCGTAATAATGGAACTGTTTTTGTTATGTGCTTTCAAATCAACTTCAGTTCACAGCAATCTTATCCTAAGAGCTCATAGGAGGGTTGCCACTTCCGTCCTCTGAAGCTGAGAGAGAATGACTTGCAGTGAGTTTCCATGACAGAGTGAGGGCATTTGAATCTTGACCTCCAGTGTTCTAGTCCAACACGCACTACCAATGTTTTCCATGTCAGAAGTGTACCAAATCTGCTGTGGGGTGCATTTCAGAATTCAAAGAAACTAATTATGGTTCCCACCTACACTGCCATATAATGCAGTTTCAAAATCCAGATTAATTGCATTGAACTGGATTATATGAGTCCATACTGCCACATAATGCAGTTCAATGCTGTTAACCTGGATTCTGAAAATGCATTATATGGCAATGTGAGTGGGGCCTAATCTATACTTTGGGGATAGATTGTATAGATTTAAGTATGGAATAAAACCCAAAGTGGGTTTATAAGAAACCATGAACTTAGGCTTGATCCTGTTTAGTTTGAAGTCTTGTCACAGTGGATTTCTTTCTATATTATCTAACTGGTTATTGTCTCCTTCTACATCTAGGTCCAGGGTAAGTAAGACAGAGGAGGGTGCATTTACATAGCAGACACAGTGTGGTTTGACACCACTTTAGCGGCTATGGCTTAATTCTAGAGAATCGTGGGAATGGTGAGACACCAGCACCTATTGGCAGAGAAGGTTAAAGTCCTTGTAAAACTACAGCTCTCATAATTCTATAGCATTAAGTCTTGGTAGTTAAAGTGGCGTCAAACTACATTAATTCTTGTGCAGATGCATACTTTCCTCCTTCTTCTCCATAACTAATTAAAATTGGTTTGTTTCTAAAATCTGATTTTTTAAAGGGAAGCAGCAGCAGTAGTAGCAGAAACAATCAGCCCTTTGGTTGCTTTGGGATAAAGCCTGTTCCAGAGTAGGATGCTTTTTCCAAAGCTGAAAGCAAAGTTACTGTACCAGAATCCCAAGCTGATGTACATTATAGTTGCATTACTGAAAGTGGAACACGTAGGCTTCCATAAGTGAATTGATAGTGCATTATAATCCACTCATTATGCTCATAAAGCTCTTTGGCTCATTAGATAGATGCCTTTTGCAATAATTGCAAATGGCCGAATGTGACTTTTAATAACTTGGAAACCTGTGTAATACATACTGATGCAGGCAGACAGTTGGCACTCTATCAAAATTAAAACACCGGAGAGATCCAATTCAACATCCAAAGAGCAATGTTTACATGCAAGAAAGCTCATTTTATATTATGTACAAAAATGTACACACTCTGCATATCATCTCCTTTGCCACAATACAGATAGTCAATTTCAGTCTACCCCCCCCCCCAAAAAAAAACCAAACAGACTGTCACCTCTGCAGGAGTCTACCGTATACCATGCAGCTCTGGAGGATAATAATAATAATAATAATAATAACAATAATAATAATAATCACCCATCAGGTACCGCCTTGTCATTGGTGGGGGCTTAACAATAGATCACATCCTCAGCTGCTGCAAGAAGATCACGCAGACAGACTACAAGCAGAGGCATAACACCGTTGCTCAGATTATTAATTGGAACCTGTGCCACAAATACCATCTGCCTGTGACAAAGAACTGGTGGGATCACAAGCCGGAAAAAGTTACAGAAAATGAACACGTCAAACTCTGGGACTTCCGAGTTCAGACAGACAGAATTTTGGAGCACAATACTCCTGACCTCACGATTGTGTTAAAAAACAAAGTATGGATTGTTGATGTTGCAATCCCAGGTGACAGCAGGATTGAAGAGAAACAACTGGAAAAGCTGACACGATATGAGGATTTAAAGATTAAACTGCAAAGACTCTGGCACAAGCCAGTAAAGGTGATCCCAGTGGTGGTCGGCACACTGGGTGCAGTGCCTAAAGACCTTGTCCTGCACTTAAACACAATCAATGCTGACAAAATTACTATCTGCCAGCTGCAGAAGGCCACCTTACTGGGTTCTGCACGCATTATTCGCTGATACATCACACAGTCCTAGATACTTGGGAAATGTCCGACATGTGATCCAATACAACAGCCAGCAGAGTGATCTTGTCTGCTGTTGACTCATCTTGTTGTGTTTCAAATAATAATAATAATAATAATAATAATAATAATAATAATCCAGCATAAATATCTCTTTTGCTGTGTCATAGTGTGTTTTTGTGTCAGAATAACAACAACAATAATAATCTTTATTTCTAGACAGCTCTCTCTCCCCGAAGGGACTCAGGGCAGTTTACACATACAAAAAGGCAAGCATTCAGTGCCTCAGGTGAGTACAAACATATGAAAACAAGTCCACATAGGGACCACCAAATGCAGCATTGCCCAAACACAAATCAAGTAACATGAAAGGCACTGCAGACTAATTCAACCTGAGAAGTCAGCCAGAGCAGAGCACCTGATGAACCAACCTGGACACAGCATTTTATTTGAGAACACAGAAATGTTGGACCGCTCTAACAACTACCATATCAGACTACACAGAGAAGCCATTGAAATCCAAAAGCATGCGGGCAATTTCAACATAAAGGAGAAAACCATGAAAATGAATAAAATCTGGCTATCAGTATTTTAAAAAGCTCTAAAATCAGAACGGTAAATAAAGAGCAAAACTCAAATAGCAGGGGGATTCCAGACAGGAAACAATCAGAGCCAGTTAACACCTCCCAACAAAGGATTGCCCTAGGCAGCAACCAGCCATTAAATACTAATCAACGTGGCCAACTGCATCATTCACACTTGCCTCAAGCAGACAAGAGTTCTTTTCCTCCACCCTGGATGTTCCACAGATATATAAACCTCACTTGCCTAGTTTCCAACAAACCCCATAACTTCTGAGGAGGCCTGCCATAGATGTGGGCGAAACATCAGGAGAGAATGCTTCTGGAACGTGGCCATACAGCCCAGAAAACTCACAGCAACCTAGAATTTCTTTTTGTTATTTATGTGAATTGAATAGATTCTGCATCAACTGAAGTCTAATGTTGAGACTAGAGCTTGGGAAAGTAACCTTTTTACACTATAATTTCCATTTTACTATGGGATTCTGGAGTTGCAGTCAGAAAGTAACTTGTTCAAACTGTGTTGTAGGTTCCACAAAATACTTTCTAGTTCTTACCAAATATAGATCAACTTCCACTTACTTGCTCAGCTGATGTTCTTTGTAGCCACTTGTTGCTGCTCATTCGTTCGGTCGTTTCCGACTCTTCGTGACTTCATGGACCAGCCCACGCCAGAGCTCCCTATTGGCCGCCACTACACCCAGCTTCGAGGATCCCATCCATCCATCTTGCCCTTGGTCGGCCCCTCTTCGCAACGGGTTAAACCACTGAGCTGCTGAACTTGCTGACCGAAAGGTTGGCGGATCAAGTCCAGGGAACGAGGTGAACTCCCGCTGTTAGCCCCAGCTTCTGTCAACCTAGCAGTTCAAAAACACACAAATATGAGTAGATCAAAAGATCTCGCTTCTGCAGGAAGGTAACGACGCTCCATGCAGTCATGCTGGCCACATGACCTTGGAGATGTCTGCGGACAACGCCGGCTCTTCGGCCTAGAAATGGAGATGAGCCCTCCCCCCCCCCCCCCCCCCGAGTCAGACATGAATAGACAATGTCAGGGGAAATATTTACCTTTATGGAAATACAATCAGTATTTTCTACATTTTGGTGAAGAGTTAGTACCAGGGTGACCCTTATGTCTACTGATCAAGGCAGCTAAAATTCATATTGTCAGAAATATTTCAATAATGAGAAATATTTGAGGGAAGGGGTTTTTTTTTGGTTTTTTTAAAGGGACCATGGAGAAAACTCTGTTAGGAGTTAAAAGTATGTGAGAGAATCATAACAGAAGGGGAGAGGTGGCTTCCCAGTTAAATAAGTGTAAGTGTGTGTGTGTGTGTGTGAAAAGCAATAGTCTGAGTTAAAAGGGAATTAATTGGGGTCAGTCATAGCTGCTGGAGTCCCAGTTGACCTCAATCAACATGAAAGCCTAAGGAGAGAATTGGATTTTGTACTGAAAACTTGTAGGAAGAAGTGTGGCTGATGGCTCCTAAAGAAGGGAGGACAAATAGCCTTGGCAGCATCAAAATTAAAACAGGCAAAGCTTGTCTTGTCATGGAAATCCAAAGTGGGATAAAATATTCAATCTACTTAATTGCTGAAGGTTAAGTGTAATTTTGGGGCTACCAACTCCCAGCATCCCAGCCAGCATGGCTTGTAGTGTGGAAAAGTAATAAACATAATTGTCCTAGGGTATTTGTATTGAATTTTGCAATACAGACCTCTGATTGAAGAGGATAATACAAATGTGTTCACTATGGGCTGACAAATACACACAAACATGTATACTTTAGTGAACATAACATATTATACAAGAAGGACATTACTTACAAAAATGTAGATGCACCCAAAGTCTTAGTTTTACATTTTACATGTATATACTTTTACTTTTGAATAAAAGGTTTGCTGAAATGCATTGAATTGCTTTTATTTGGTCAGTTGGAACCTATCCCTATTCTTTCAATTTCATTTCTTTATCTGCTATCAATTTTTCTTTTGAATACTGGTGGGGTTGGAGGTGGGGGATTGATTTTGTCATTTGGGAGTTGTAGTTGCTGGGATTTATAGTTCACCTACAATCAAAGAGCATTCTGAACTCCACCAACAATGGAATCAAGCCAAACTTGGCACGCAGAACTCGCATGACTAACAGAAAATACTGGAAGGATTTGGTGGTCATTGACCTTGAGCTTTGGAGTTGTAATTCACCTACATCCAGAGAGCACTGTGAACTCAATGAGAGATCTGGACCAAACTTGGCATGAATAGTCAATATGCTCAAATGTGAACACTCGTGGAGTTGGGGAGAAGAGACCTTTATATTTGGGAGTTGTGGTTGCTGTGATTTATAGTTCACCTACAATCAAAGAGCATTCTGAACCCCACCAATGATAGAATCGGGCCAATCTTCCCACACAGAACGCCCATACGTTGAAGGGACTTACTGGCACAAGCCTCCCTCCAACCTTGCATGCTCTCCCTCTCCCGCACATGTGCACCATGCTGCCATGCACCAAGCACGGCTGTTCTCCCCTCCCTGCTTGGAGTCTCAGAGACAGGCCTCCCCTTGGCTGAGAGGGCTTTTGGTGGGAGGATTCACTGTTTCCAAAAAGGAAAAGAAGAACAAGCGGAGAGATCTTCAGCATTCTCTACCAAAGGGGTTCCTAAGACCATCAGAAATATATGTTTTCTGATGGTCTTTGGTAACCCTTCTGAAAACCCTTCGCGATCCCCCCAGAGGTCCCGACCCCCAGGTTGAGAACAAAGCATCTTTCTGTGCTGAGAGTCTAATAGAGTCTCTGCTGTCTAAAGCATTCCGTTTCTACAGTCTTCTAAAAGCATACTGTTTCTACTGCTATCTAAACTGCACTGTTTCTACATTGAAACGCTAATGGCTTTTGCCTTTCTAAAATGGAGTCTGAGTCCTGTATTGTCCCAGATCTGGTCATGTCGTAGGCAGCCCCTCCCACAACATAGAGTCAAGGAAAATCACATACCAATACACATATATACAATATAGTAAGAAATCTGAATTATATACAAACAAATAACTACTGGAGGCTTGAAGAAGGTTGCTGTTTCCAACAAATTTGTTATTGTTGTTTGCCTTCAAGTCATTTCTGATTTATGGTGACTCTAAAGCAAGGTATGATTGCTTTTACTGGATTTTTTTTGGACAATATTTATTCAGAAGGGGTTTGTCCTTGACTTCCTCTACGATTGAGAGAGGTCAATGGAATCCCTGGAATTGTGGTTTGTTGATGCACCGGCACTATTTGGCAGAGAAAACTAAAGACCTTTTAAAACTACAACTCTCATGGTTCCACAGGAGTCATGTCAGTTAAAGTGGTGTCCTATTGTGTTGACTCCACATTGTAGATGTACCCTTAGTCTGATTGATATATCAATTTGAATGTGGATAGCTAGCTATCAATTAGATTGCACTGGTTTCTCATGCTGATGAGTAATTTCTGTCACTGTCCCTGACAATAAAGCAATGGATAAGACAGAAAAATGCGGGCTTGGAACTACTGATGTCACGTTTAACAATCCATCACAAATGGTGGCTCTTGAGGCTGAGTTAAGCCTGCAGTGACATCCTAGGAAGGCTGACGTCTGTCAATAACATATGGAAGTACAACTGATTGCAGTCCTGCTTACCCCATCAAATCCAGCTCTTTATCTTTTCGCTGAGCCTGTTCTGATAACAGGACTGTGGAGGAAAAATCGTTAAAGCATTTTGAAAAAGATGACAGATTACGAAGAGGCTACAAGGCTGGTCAGCCGGAAGGTGCCTTTCCATAGCTGCTGCTTTTGTGGGCTTGAAGAAGCTCACTCTATTTTTTGCCATTCCTTCAAGACATAGTGGCAGGTGCTCTGAATGAGTAAAAATCAGAATATGTATATATTTGCCATATTTTACATTCTTTTCTCTCTCTCTCCCAGATTCAAACATGCCTTTATCCCAGGAGAATCTGTGTTTAAAAAACACAGATTTTCCTGGGGGCCTGTCCATACCCACCCCAGAAAACGCATGCTTTCTAGGGTGGGTGTCCAGACATTCTCTAGGGACTAGCCCAAGCTCTCAGACCTCTTAGAAAAGCAATGAAAATGTACCCGCCCCCCAGTGCACTCTTGTAGCAGCGCTCTCTCTCCCCCCATACTTTTCCTGACATGTCATTTCTACGCGCCAGGACAGCTGCTCCAAGAGTGTACTGGAGGCCAGATAAGTTTTCATTACCTTTCTAAGGGGTTGAGGCTTGGGGGGAGGGGAGTGGGTATTCGCATAGTTTACTGGGCTTACTTAGCCTGGTAAACTGTGGGAATACTGTCTGCACTGCAGTATTCTGCAGTCCAGAACCAGAGATACTGGATTTATTCCGCACCTTCCAAGAAGGATTGGAATAAATCCACTATCAAATTAATTCGCTATTTATTTATTGTGTCAGGGGCAGACCAAACAGTTGCATTGCATTTTTTTAGCAAACAAACAAACAAAACACAAAGTTTGCAAGCTTGGTAGTTGATTAAATGTCCTTTGACCAGTAGCTGTCCACTTGGAGTGCTTCTGGTGTTGCTGCAAGGAGGTCCTCCATTGTGCATGTGGCAGGGCTCAGGTTGCATTGCAGCAGGTGGTCTGTAGTTTGCTCTTCTCCACACTCGCATGTCATGGATTCCACTTTGTAGCCCCATTTCTTGAGGTTGGCTCTGCACCTCGTGGTGCCAGAACGCAGTCTGTTCAGCACCTTCCAAGTCGCCCAGTTTTCTGTGTGCCCAGGGGGGAGTCTCTCATTTGGTATCAGCCACTGATTGAGGTTCTGGGTTTGAGCCTGCCACTTTTGGACTCTCACTTGCTGAGGTGTTCCAGCGAGTGTCTCTGTAGATCTTAGAAAGCTATTTCTTGATTTAAGTTGTTGACGTGCTGGCTGATGTCCAAACAGGGGGTGAGCTGGAGATGTCATTGCCTGTCAGAATAGTTATGTCATATGTATGTATGTTTTTCAATGTGTTTGCATTAGTATTATAATGTATTAGTTTTGCTTCTTAAAGATGGATTCAGTCATGTTCATTTCCTGTTCAGCTCACATATGTTATTGTTACAAAGTTACAGGCCAGACAGTGAAACTGTGATAATACGAAATTCCTTTGCCCTGAGAGAAATTAAGGAGTGTACCAGCCAAGAACATAGATAAGACAGAAGGGCGGTTCTTATGTTTGCTGTGTCTTCTTGCTATGCTTTGTTTGTCGCCATCTTTAGTTCAATAATGTAGCCCTTTGTATGTAGACATCTTAAGTAAAGCTACCTTAGTAGAAGAATGCTGCCTGAGTTTGTTTATTTTGAAACCACACGCTTGCTGTGCCCAGACTAGAGAGTCTGACTGCTAACATTGCCTTGGTTGTTTCACTATTGGTTGCTACTTCCTGGAGGATGTCAGATGGTGCAATACTGGCTAAACAGTGTAATTTCTCCAGAGGTATAGGGTGCAGACACCCCTGGTTTGTAGTGAATTAATTCAGGACTGTACAGGATGTTGTCTGAACAACTCCTCCTTTATTCCAGGAGTTCCCGCAATAAAGGCCCTGTCTAGATGGGCCCTCAGTGAATTAAAAGGTGATTTCTGAAATAAAGGAACTCCAAATGGAATGACTGCAGTGTTGAGGCAAATAGCCCCCATCTACACTGCCATATAATACCATTTGAATTGCATTAAACTGGGTTATATGAGTCTACACTGCCATATAATCCAGTTCAATGCAGTTAATCTGCATTCTGAACCGGGATTATATGGCAGTATAGATGGGGCCCCATATAAAGCAGATTAAACTGCATTGAATTATATTATATGAGTCTACACTGCCATATAATTCTGTTCAATGGTGTTAATCTGCATTCTGAAACCGGATTAATGACAGCGTAGATGGGTCCCTAGTCAGTGGCAGGGAATGCTGGGAGATGCAGTCCAGCATCAGGCACATTGCAAAGCTTCAGTACAATAACAATAACATGTATATGGATTCAAGGACCACCCTCTTTGTCTGTTGCACACCGTTTATTTAACAATATGCTTAAGAGTACTTTGCAAAGCTTCAGTAATGTGAAACAATGGGAAGCTACTTCATGTACCAATTCTCTTTTCCATTTGGTGCCTAACTGACCTGACCTGAAAGCGATGGAGGATATGGTGCTCATGGATACACAGTTTCTCCCTACCAATCTTAATTTTAATCTGGTTTCCATACAACATCTTATTCACTCTTCTTACAAATAACTTTGCAAGTACTGTCTTTGTGTCCACAATAAAAAAACCAAATTATTTCTATATGTACAACTCAGCCCCTTCATTCAGACACAATTCCTTTTCCTTCTCTCAATGAATGGTGAAGTCTTCACCCTATTTTAATAAAAGTGGGGTGAGGGAGTGGAGTGAATTAAAATGTTTGTAAAGTCATCCGCTCTCCAAGATGATAAAGCAGCTGTAAACAAATCCTCAAGAACCATAACTCTTGTAGCTTTATCAGTCTGTTTGTGATAAGTGTGGTTCATTTATTCATTACAGAAACTAAATGCTGGAAAGGATTAGTTGATCGCTTGGCTGATTGGAATATAAATGCTGTTCAAATACTCTTTGACGGTTGCCAATATGTTATAATCTCTTCGGAACAGCTAGGAGAATATGTGGCATTTTATATAATAACCCTTTGTTTGGAGTACAAAAGGAGAGGCACTTAGGATGTGCATTTGATCGGATGCTCTTGCTGGCTACCAAAGCTTCGAAACATGCCTTTTTGTGGGACTACAAATCCCAAAATCCAGTAGCTATTCTGACTGGAGGTTTCTGAGAGCTGTACTCAAAAAACTAACTTCTCTAAGCTCTATCCACTATTATACAATGCATTATGGCTGGTGACATAACTTCAAGTTTCCCAAAAGCCATTCTCATGTTGGAGAGCATAGTGTTAATTGTACTTTTGTCCATGTTTTTGAAGCAGTTTTGACATCAATGTCTATGCTCTGGGACCAAATGGCATGTTGGCTCACCTAAGAGGGCAAGCCAAGGGGCAGGTGCCACTCTGTCTCCTCGATCTTGGCATTGTTTGTAGTAGGGTTGCTAGTTCTGAATCATCCCAAGTCCTGGAACCTAGGGATAACTCCCAGTGATGCCATTAAGCTTTATGCTTTAAGTGCCAGACACAGTTGCCCACAGCCTGTCATTCAGAAAGAGAAGGAACATATGTCCTGTTTCGAAGTTAAGACAGAAGCCTTAGAGTCAAAGAACCTTAGAGTTGAGAGATCACAAATGCCATTCTGCCATGCAGGAATATTAAATCAAAGCACTCCCAAAAGATAACCATTCTGTTTCCAAGCCTTCAGAGAAGGGCACTCCATCACACTCCCAGGCAGCATATTCCACTGTTGAATGGTTCTTAATCAGGAGGTTCTTCCTAATCTTTAGGTGGAAACTCTTTTCCTATAGTTTTAATCTGTTGTTCTGTATCGTAGTCTCTGCTACAGCAGAAAACAAGCTTGCTTCAATGTGACATCTTTTCAGTTATTTAAACTTGATTATCATGTCCTCTCTCAACCTTCTCTTTTCCAAGCTAAACATCCCCAGCTCCATAAGGTGCTCATCATAGGGCTTGGCTTCCAGACCTTTGACCATTTTGGTGGCCCTGCACTGCACATGTTCCTTCTTGGATTGTTGTGCCCAGAATTGGGCACAGGATTTCAGATGAGGTCTGACTAAAGCAGAATAGAGTTGTACTATGGTTTTCCTTGATACAGACACAACACTCAACACTCCTATTTATGCATTAATTTTTGTTCCCAGATCATGATGAGATGCAGGGGATTGTTCCTTCTGATGTCAGCATGGGGTTCCTGCATGATCAGCAAAAAAGGGGGGTCGTTCCACCTCTCCTTAAGGATCACACAGGTGTCTTATTCTGATATTAGCAGATGCCACAAGCAATGGCTAGCAAGAAGTGGGGCAACATGGAGAAAGGTCAGCATAGGGACAGGCTGAACCCATTTGGACACTGGCCTTGTATTCAGCACTGTTTCTGTGACAGGTATGTACTGGATCCAGGGCAGAAATATCCTAGAGCCACCTGCCCATTTAGATGCAATAAATACTTAGACATCACCACCCCAGAGCATCTTTGTAAATTGCAGAAACAAATCAGTTAAGTCTTGCAAATTTCAAATCTTTTCTATACTAGGTCATCTGGAAATTTGCTCATAGTCCTATTGTCTTAGTGGAGATTAGTCACTCAAAGCTGCAGATTTCACTCCATCCTGGGAATAAGCCACAAAAACAGGAAACTCAGATCTGAGATCTGGCCACCTTAGATTGTAGGTTTGGAGATGTTATGTGTCTGGTAGCAACAGTGAGAAAGAGCTGCAGGCTTAGAAATGCCTGGTCTTGATGGGCACTCAGTGAACTTGAATGATTGCTTTCTGTAGAACTAGATGACATTTGGTAGCATAACATACTTTCCTATCAATATTCAGAATATTGATACCTCTAAGGATGCTTGCCATAGATGTGGGTGAAATATCAGGAGAGAATGCTTTTGGAACATGGCCATTCAGCCTGGAAAACTCACACCAATCCAATATTCAGAATTATAGGTTGAGGAGGTTTTTCACAGGAATTCAGTGTGAAGGTTCTCTCCTTCTCAGCTTTCCTCCTAGGTTTTTAAAATCACTTTGATTTAACAACATGCAAAAGTTCAGAAACATAAACTGAGTGAAAATGTTGAGTGCATTACATTTGGTGTAGTAGTTTGCATGTTAGACTATGAGTGCATCTACACTGTAGAATCAATGCAGTTTGACACCATTTCAACTTTTTTTTTCGTGTCAGAAGCAACTTGTGAAACTGCAAGTTGCTTCTGGTGTGAGATAATTGGCCGTCTGCAAAGATGTTGCCCAGGAGACTCGGATGTTTTACCATTCTGTGGGAGGCTTCTCTCGTGTCCCCACCTGAGAATCTGGAGCTGACAGATGGGAACTCACCTCACTCCCTTGATCCTAACCACTGACCTTTCGGTCAGCAGTCCTGTTGGCACAAGGGTTTAACCCATTGCGCCACGGGGGGGGGGGGGGGGGCTCCTACCACTTCAACTGTCACCACTTCAATTGTCATGGCTCAATGTGATGAAATCCTGGTGTTCTCAAAAAATCTTACCCACAAAAACACGAATTATTCTGAATCATATACATCTCCTTGAACTGGAGCCACAGTTTTAGCTGTTGCTGAAATCACTCAAAACTGGGAGCTGTAGTGTGGTGAGTCACCAATTGTTTCGAAGGGGATACTGTTGTCAAACAGTAATACCCACCCCTCCAAATAAAATGGAGACTCAGTATCCGTGGGAGTTGTAGTTTTCTGGGGGCGAAGGGCCTCAATGAGTTGCCATGGCCCTTGCCCCACTGAGTCTCTCCAGTTGCACCCAAGCACCCCTAACCAGCAACACATAACCCCAATTTTCCCAAAACCCCACCATCCATGCTGCTGGCCTGGCCAGCTCAGTCGGTTTACTGGGATCTTTCTACCGCAGTGCACAAGCGCAGCCTGGGGAAGCCAGACAGAACTGGTGCTATAGAGTATCACTGGCCTTGCTGCCAGAGATACACTGTATCTGTCTTCCTCCCTCAACAGACTTCATTGCTTTCCTCTCCATTTTGCCCCACTATCTATAACTATTTTCTTTTTATTATTTTTCTCACTGCGGATCTGCACACGTGAGCATCCTATAAAATATAACAAAAATAAGGCTATCAGCCACCCCCTCTCCCCTGACCCTTTATGAAATAAGACACATTCTCCTTTCACCTCTTCTTTGGAAGCTTTTAAACAGAGGCTGAATGGCCATCTGTCAGGGGTGATTTGAATGCAATATTCCTGCTTCTTGCCAGGGGGTTGGACTGGATGGCCCATGAGGTCTTTTCCAACTCTTTGATTCTATGATTCTCTTTATTTCTATATGTTTTATGAAATAGTGAACTTTGAAGGGAAAACTCAAGTGAACTCCAGGAACCTTTGAACAGTCTCCCTCTAGGACCCCTCCCAGGGCCAGTTTTGGATAACCATCAAGGTGACAAAGACCCTTGCTGGCAAACAACAGAAGAACTCCAGCATGCCACCTGAAACTTCCCTCTGGGAGATCGCCACCATCTGTGAGACAATAACCCAAGAGGAGACACACTCAAGTCTCCTATTGACACACTGGGCTTTGTCATTGTCCCTCTCCTGAGAAAGTGCTTGAGTCTGGCAAGTCACTATTGTTCCTGAGTCCTGGACTCAATATCGCATAATCTGGTCATTTAATTTTTTGGACTTACATTATCTTTGGATTAACACTGTGATGGCCTGTCTGGCCTCACCACTGGAGGCCCCAGGGCCATGTCACCACCTCCCCAACCAATTGGAGAGCAAGCCAGCAAGGTTCCACTCCCTGATCAATCAGGAGGATGGCTTTTTTGCATGGCTGGGAGGGAATTTCAAGCAAATAGCAATGTTAACGCATGGAGTTCTATGTGTATAAATATGGCCACCTTTTCCATATTCGGTAAACTTACACACTTTGAGCTTTTGTTCCCATGTGAGCCTCCCTTCCGCAGATTAAATTGTTGATTGTCTGGTTGATAGGGCGATAAAACTGCTCCGACACACAGCCATAAAGCAATAAACCAATTAGCTTTATTTACAGACTATATACATATGAGAGTTTTACGGTAGCGTCTGCCTGTGGCAAAAGACAACTCATTATTATTATTATTATTATTATTATTATTAACTTTATTTGTACCCCGCTAGCATCTCCCGAAGGACTCGATGCGGCTTACAAAGGCCAAGGCCTAAAAACACAACATAACAATATACAACCTAACACAAATTAAAAACAGTTAAAGCAATATTAAACAACAAGCAATAAACAATACACCAAGACACAGTAATAGCTACTCGGATTCTTCTTCACACTCAGTAGAACACGCCTACTTACATTCCATAGAAGGCATCATACGTCACATACAGGAAGCAGCAGACCCGTAGCCAGGATTTCGTTTGGGGGGGGGGGGCTGATTTTTTTTCAGGGGGGTTGGGGGGGCTGAGTTTCGGGGGGGGGGGTTGAGTCTGAGTGAAAGAGGGTCTAGCCTAGCAAACCTTTTGTATCATTACCCCAATGCCCCCATGCATATGGGATATATTGAGTATGGTGATCAGATCATGATATGAATAAACATAACAGTTTAAATAATGCACCAGTAAGGCCTTTTCGCGAACCACCATGAGAATTTCGGGGGGGGGGGGGGGGGGCGAAGCCCCTCAAGCCCCCCCCCCCCCCCCCCCCCCGGCTACATGCCTGGGAAGCAGGAACAAACACACTTAACACTATCCCTGCTGAACATTATTACATACACATGCTTACAGCATTAAATCACATTTTGGAAATCTACTATATAACCCAAAATACAGAAACTGACATAAATTTGCTAGATTATTTTCCTCTGTATCCGCAGGGTAACTAAAACGTCACATTTTCCGCTTCAATACTAAAAACTTCGTAAAATATAGCTCCCATAATTCCATAACATTTAACCATGGGGCCAAACTGCCTTAAATCTGCAGTGCAGATGCCCTATCCTCAGGCCTGGAGTTTATCCCATCCAAACTGAAGAATTGGCAACTTCATCTGGTATTTTGTATTTTGTTGCACGGAAAACATGGCCATGCAACAAAATCACCATATGTTTCCTGTTTCCAAATTATGCCACAAAAGGAACCACGTTTGGACTTCTTCCTCAAACAAAGATAAAACTTTCATTCAGACAACATTTGGAACGTGTTGAAGGCTTTCATGATTGGAATCACTAGGTTGTTGTGAGTTTTATGGGTTGTATGGCCATGTCCCAGGAGCATCCTCTCCTGACATTTTGCACACATCTATGGTGGGCATCCTCAGAGGTTGTGAGGTCTGTTGGAAACTAGGCAAGTGAGGTTTATATATCTGTGGAATGTCCAGGGTGGGAGAAAGAACTCTTTGTTTGCTTGTGGAAAGTGAGAATGTTGCAATTGGCCATCTTGATTGGTATTGAATGGCCTTTCAGCTTCAAAGCCTGGCTGCTTCCTTTGTTGGGAGCTGTTAGCTGGTTCTGATTCATGTCTGGAATTCCCCTGTTTTCTGAGTGTTGTTCTTTATTTACTGTTCTGATTTTAGAGTTTTCTATCATACTGGTAGCCAGATTATTTTCAATGTATTGTCGAAGGCTTTCATGGCCGGAATCACTGGGTTGTTGTAGGGTTTTTTTGGGCTGTATGGCCATGGTCTAGAGGCATTCTCTCCTGACGTTTCCCCTGCATCTATGGCAAGCATCCTCAGAGGTAGTGAGGACCTCACAACCTCTGAGGATGCTTGCCATAGATGCAGGCGAAACGTCAGGAGAGAATGCCTCTAGACCATGGCCATACAGCCCAAAAAAACCTACAACAACTCCGATTATTTTCATTTTCATGGTTTCTGTTGAAATTGTCTACATGCTTGTGGATTTCAGTAGCTTCTCTGTGTAGTCTGACATGGTGGTTGTGAGAGTGGTCCAACATTTTTGTGTTCTCAAATAGTATGCATTTGGAACACTTTCTGATTCAGGCATTACATTCCCCTTTTAAGTAACTTTCAAATATGATGAGAGCTGGAAAAAGAATGTGCACTTCATCCTCCTGGGCAGCAGGTGGCGTGAAAGGGAATCTTTCTTCCATTTGGATGAAGCAAACAGAGAAGAATGTGCTTATTAAAGTGAATTTAACTCGGAAGGTAGCTGTGTTGAAAGCGGATGTGACTCTATAGAAATCGTAAGTCTATTTTAACAGACAGAAGCCTGGGAGCATTCCTTTTCTCGCGTGCCGGTTTCATCTCGCGAGAGGTGGGAACCCGGAAGTCCCTCCTCCAGGCGCCGCTCTGCCTTTTCCTGCTGGGCCGGCCGTCAGGCGAGGAGGCCGCAGCCATGGCGCTCTACAACTTCAAGAAGATTATGGTGGTCCCGTCCGCCAAGGTAAGGAGAGAGGCCCCTCCACGCTTGGGCCCGGTTTCTAATAGTGCGGCTGGGCCGTCCCCGTGGCTACTGGTCAGGCTTGTACGCGACGTGGGGAGGAACCACGTGTCCCTCTGCGAGCAGGCTTTCCTCCTCGAGGCGCCTTTTAACTCTCAGGCAGAAATCCAACAGGTGGCGCTCGTTCTTTAGAACAATGGATGATGGGACTTGCAGTACCTTCACTCACTTCCTGAAACCACAGTGACATTCATCCAAATACCAATAAAGACCAAACTTGGCACAGAGAGCCCCCATGGCCAACTCAACATTCTGGTGATGTTTGAGGGAGACTATGGATGATGGGACTTGCAGTACCTTAACACACTTTCTGAGACTGCTGTGACCCTCATCCAATGACTGATCAAGACCAAACTTAGCACAGAGAGCCCCCATGACCCTCTCTCCATCCTGGTGCAGTTTGGAGGACGATGGACCACAGATGATGGGACTCACAGTACCTTCACTAACTTCCTGAGACCACTGCGAGCCATATAAATAACTGATAAACACCAACCTTGATATACAATTCCTTTCTCTAATAACCCGGGCAGCGCCGGGTCCCCAAGCTATTGGATGTAGGGAGGAATTACTAATGCAATGAATTGATTGTCGAAGGCTTTCATGGCTGGAATCACTAGGTTCTTGTGGGTTTTTTCGGGCTATAGAGGTAGTGAGGATGCTTGCCATAGATGCAGGCGAAACGTCAGGAGAAATGCCTCTAGAACATGGCTCTATAGCCCGAAAAAACCCACAAGAACCCAATGAATTGATGTTTGGGTACTTAATCAATTTTAATTGATTGACCACCATGGGTGCAACTATCCAGGCCTGGGCCAACTTGGGCCCTCCAGGTGTTTTGGACTTCAACTCCCACAATTCCTAACAGGCTACCAGATGCTGGGAATTGTGGGAGTTGAAGTCCAAAACACCTTTGTACAATCGTGTGTACAAAGTGTAAAACAGAGGACTCAACACACAGCCCTGTGATGCCCCAGTGTTGAGAGCTGATGAAATATGGTGACCTAATCTAATGTTTAGCTGCAGCCCAGCTTTTGCGCTTTCTTCTCTAACCAAGGTGAAAGAAGAAAGCGCAAAAGCTGGGCTGCAGCTAAACATTAAAAAAACGAAGATTACGGCAACAAGAATGATTGACAACTGGAAAATAGAGGGAGAAAATGTGGAGGCCATGACAGACTTTGTATTTCTAGGCTCAAAGATTACTGCAGATGCAGACTGTGGCCAGGAAATCAGAAGACGCAATGTCCAGTCTCGATAAAATAGTAAAGAGTAGAGACATCACACTGGCAACAAAGATCCACCTAGTCAAAGCCATGGTATTCCCTGTAGTCACCTACGGATGTGAGAGCTGGACCTTAGGGAAGGCTGAGCGAAGGAAGATTGATGCTTTTGAGCTGTGGTGCTGGAGGAAAGTGCTGAGAGTGCCTTGGACTGCGAGAAGATCCAACCAGTCCATCCTCCAGGAAATAAAGCCCGGCTGCTCACTGGAGGGAAGGATACTAGAGACAAAGTTGAAGTACTTTGGCCACATCATGAGGAGACAGGAAAGCCAGGAGAAGACAATTATGCTGGGGAAAGTGGAAGGCAAAAGGAAGAGGGGCCGACCAAGGGCAAGATGGATGGATGGCACCCTTGAAGTGACTGGACTGACCTTGAAGGAACTGGGGGTGGTGACGGCCGACAGGGAGCTCTGGCGTGCGCTGGTCCATGAGGTCACGAAGAGTCGGAGACGACTGAACGAATGAACAACAATCTAATCCTCTGGGAATGTCCAGACAAGAAGTCCATAATCCAGGAACAGTTTGAATATGACAGTCAAAGATCCATAAGTGCGAGTGCAGCATTTTCCCAAATGAAGCAGAGAGTGTTTGAGAACCGAGACATCCATAGGGATACCAAGGTGCTTGTCTACAAAGCTATTGTCCTCCCAACCCTGCTATATGCCTGCAAAACGTGGACTGTCTACAGTCATCACATGCAACTCCTGGAACGATTCCATCAGCGCTGCCTCCAGAAAATCCTGCAAATCTCATGGGAAGACAAGCGGACAAATGTCAGTGTGCTGGAAGAAGCAAAGACCACCAGCATTGAAGTGATTGTCCTCTGCCATCAACTCCGCTGGACCAGCCACGTTGTCCGGATGCCCGACCACCATCTCTGTTCCGTTGTGCCTTCCCGGATTAAGAATCCCCATCCCAAGTCCTAGTAGCACTTTAGTACAATTAACGCTGCTGCACACCGTACTTTAATTCCTACGCCCCTCCTGCCATTTTCAGCACTTTAATCATGTACCCCTCTCGCCGGCCGAACCAGTTTTTAATATGTCTTGATGTATTGTTATTGCTGTTTCGCTAATTTTTGATTTGTTTCGCTTTTGATGTTGATTTGCTTTGTTATTACTTGTTATGTTTTCTATTGTATTGTGTGTTGTGGCTCCGGCCTGTGTAAGCCGCATCGAGTCCTTCGGGAGATGCTCGCGGGGTACAAATAAAGTTAATAATAATAATAATAATCTCCCAAAGCAGTTGCTCTACTCCGAACTCAAGAACGGAAAACTGAAAGTTGGTGGACAGGAAAAGAGATTTAAAGATGGGCTCAAAGCCAACCTTAAAAACTCTGGCATAGACACTGAGAACTGGGAAGCCCTGGCCCTTGAGTGCTCCAGCTGGAGGTCAGCTGTGACCAGCAATGCTGCAGAATTTGAGGAGGCACAAATGGAGGGCGAAAGGGAGAAGCGTGCCAAGAGGAAGCCGCCTCAAGCCAACCCCGACCGAGACCTCCTTCCACCTGGAAACCAATGCCCTTACTGCGGAAGAAGATGCAGAGCAAGAATAGGGCTCCACAGCCACATGCAGACCCACAAAAATATTGGAAGACAATCCTCCTTGGAAAACGAGGGATCGCCTAAGCTGAAGCTGATACACACCCACAATATTTTATAATAATAATAAGTAGTACTATTAAAATATACTGTTTTAGTGTTGTAAGCCTCCTTGAGCCTCAAGTTTAGTGTGGGAGGATGGTGTTGAATGTGGAACTGAAGTCTGCAAAAAGCACAGCAACAATGACTTCATTTGTATCCCGGCCCATCTCGCCAGAAGGACTCGCATAGCATCGTTCCCCCATCATTCCAGGTGGGCCTGGACAGTGAGGAGGTGATTACTAATAATAATTTTATTTGTAGCCCGCCACCATCTCCCTGAAGGAACTCGGGGCAGTTCACAGAGGCACTACGAAGTGCTGCACTCAAGACAACAATACATAAGCATATAAATCAATATAAATCTAAAAACAATGAACATACATAAACCCCATCTGATAAAATTTAAAACTCATAAAACACAGTAGAATCTACGACTATAACTGCCAATCTACAAGCAACAAATCAAATGATGATGTTTTTTGGTGATGATGTTTTTTGTTAATGATGGACTGTGAATTATTTTATATTGTGTCTTGTATTCTGAACCTTGTTCTTTCTATGTTGTACACCGCTGTGAGTCTCCCCTTGGCTGAGAACAGTGGTATATAAGCAAAGTAAGTAAGTAAATAAATAAATAAAACAGTCACTGGTCTCATAAAATGGATTATCCTTCTCTGACTATAAAATTACACAAGGTCAAAGGCCTGTCTAAAGAGCCATATTTTTAAACTGGTCCAAAAGGCTTGGAGAGTGGTGGCTGATCTAATATCTTTAGGAAGGGTATTATGGCATCCTCTGTTGGCTTGGTGGGGACACGTGACAGGGCCTTTTCTGTGGCGGCCCCCCGACTTTGGAACGCCCTCCCAAAAGATCTCAGACAGGCCCCCACTCTAGCCGTTTTCAGAAGGAACCTAAAAACTTGGCTGTTCCGTTGTGCCTTCCCAGACTAGGAATCCCCACCCCAAGTCCTAGTAGCACCTTAGCATAACAAATTGTCACTGCTCATCGCACTTTTAACCCTACGTGCCTCCTGCCATTCAGCACTTTTAACCCTTGTACCCCAGTGCGCCGGCCGAACCAGTTTTAATAATGTCCTGATGTATTGTCTTTGTTGTTATTTTGCTTATTGCTTGATTTGCTTAGTATTGTGGTGTTATGTTATTTTGCTTATTGTTTGATTTGCCTTGTTGTTGTGATGTTATACTTTCTACTGTATTGTGTTTGAGGCTTCGGCCTGTGTAAGCCGCATCGAGTCCTCCGGGAGATGCTAGCGGGGTACAAATAAAGTTAATAATAATAATAATAATATATGCAAACCGATGTTTGTCCAATGTGTGTAGAAGGCAAGATATGATATGCTTATAGACCAGTTTTTCAAGGCATTAGTCTTAGGGCTAATGATGTCTGTGGGGTGTTATAGAACCATAGAATTAGAAGAGAGCCACAATTCAACCGTATTCTGCCATTCAGGAAAACACAGTGCACTCCCAACAGGTGACCAGCCTCTTTATACGCCTTCAGAGAAGGGCACTTTATCACATTCCTAGGCAGCATATTCCACTATTGAACAGCACTTACCTTCAGGAAGTTTTTCTTAATGTTTAGGTGGAATCAGAACCCCACCCCCTTCACAATTTGAATAAATTACTCTATTTCCTAGTCTCCAGAGCAGAAATAATGCAGCTTGGGTCCACATTAAGTGATATAGCTCAAGATTATGGAATCCCAAGAATTGTAGTTTGGGAAGGCAATAGCAGTCTTGAGCAGAGATGACTAAAGTGCTTTGATTGTGCTTTTCCTGTATGGAAGGGGGTTGGACTGGATGGCCCTTAACTTCTCTTCCAACTCCATGATTCTACCTGCAATTAGTATTTTAACCAGGGTCTCAGGACTAATAGTATACATGGAGTGCTATGCTAAGCATGAATGGGAATGAGCAACATTGGCAGTGGTAGGACATTGTTTCATCGATGAGAAGGCAACAGTCCATATAACTAATGTGATTTCCCAAGGTCTCTCCCCCCCCCCCCCCCCACACACACACACACATACACACAATCAGTTCTGAATGTCTCCTCCAGGTGGCAGACTCTACTTATCCACTATAACATGGGTTCTTAAACTGTGAGTCCTGACCCCAAGTGGGGTCTCCTCAGCTCAACCTTGCAGTCACAAAAATGGCAACAATAAAATATTTCTGAACACCCATTTTCAAAATCTGTTAGCACCAATGTGCAGTGCTGACTGTTGACTCTGCAGAAAATGCATTAACTATACCCACAAAAATGGAAATTCAGACAGTTTAGCAAGAATGCTGCTTTATTTTCAGTTTTTTTTTTGTTTTATTCCTATTTTATATAACTGCAGGTACTTTTACATTATCTGGGCAGAGGCCAAAAGGATAGTCCATTTTTTGTGGTGGGGAGGGAGTTGAAGGAGAAAAACCATTTTCGCTTATTCCCTCTCCCCACGACAGGGACATAGGTGGGGAGGAATAACAGGAAAATAGAGGAAAATGGTTCTTGCCTAATGGTTCTTCCCTAATGGTCAAAGGATCTTTTAAAAAATACCAAGTCTGCAAACTTTGTGTTTTGTTTGTTTTTTAATGCAATGCAACTGATTTGGTTAGCTCCTGACACGATAAATAAATTTAATTTATACCACCCATATTATTATGGAGCCTCCGGTGGCGCAGTGGGTTATACCCCTGCGCTGGCAGGACTGAAGACCGACAGGTCGCAGGTTCGAATCCGGGGAGAGGCGGATGAGCTCCCTCTATCAGCTCTAGCTCCTCATGCGGGGACATGAGAGAAGCCTCCCACAAGGATGATAAAACATCAAATTATCTGGGCGTCCCCTGGGCAACGTCCTTGCAGACGGCCAATTCTCTCACAACAGAAGCGATGCTCCTGACACGAAAAAAAGCACCACTGTCACACCTTCCTTACCATTGGTGGCACAAGAGTTTTCTCGAAGCCTGCACGGAAAGTAGTGAGATTGACTTAGAGAGACTGCACAACCTGTTATAAGTTGAGCATCCCATATCTGAAAATACCATTTATTCTTAACTGTTGATTGCTGTTTGTTCTTCGATTGTAGGACTTCATAGACCTGACGTTGTCCAAGACACAACGAAAAACGCCTACGGTCATTCATAAACATTACCAAATTCACCGTATTCGTCATTTCTACATGAGGAAAGTAAAATACACCCAACAAAATTACCATGACAGACTCACCCAGATCATCATGGATTTCCCAAAGCTAGATGTAAGTGCGCTTGATGGTTGGCAGTGTACCACAAAGTGTTATTTAAGTGTAGGCTTGTATATTCTGAATAACTTGGGGTTTTTGTGCTAAAATATATAGCAAGCCCTTGGTGTCCGTTATAGTTTGGTTCCAGGATCCTGCACATATTCCAAAAAAAGCAGATGATCAAGTTCCTATTAATAAAATGGCACAAGATGTCGGTATGCCCTGGTCAACAGGTGCAAGGGCAGCAGGAGAAAAGTCTGTGTAAGGAGGGAGAGGTGTACAGACCATGGATCTTAACCACTCTTACTGATCATGACGTTTGCTCAATAACAGTATTACAGTGAGAAAAAAGACTTAAAAGTTAGAGAGAAGAAGTGCTTCTATTTCTTGTACTTTATTAATATGTAAAGTGTTTACAAGTTTTACTGGGTGCTACAAAATAGTTGCCATAATCATAGCTGGGAATGAGATAGCTGCTTTAGCTCTAACAGGAGCATTATGTTAACCTAGTGAATATATTTAACTATCATTCACTGAAGAACTGATTCTCATGCCACATTACAATGTGCTCTTTGAATTTTCGCCTACTTTAAAATGGTTGGCATGTAATTGGAAGAGAAGCAACTCTGATTTCCTCCTGTGACTTAGTAGAACTCGTTTTACAACTCTTTTCATTTCTGACCATATTACCCAGTAATGGTCAAATTCCTAAGACTTTTGCGGGGGAGGATTTATATCCAAGATTATTTTACAAATATCTTATATTTTATTTATCTGGATAAAACGCTAAATATACAAAATATATATATTTATCTGAATAAAACGCTAAATATACAAAATATATATAAATATATATTTGTTTTCTCCCCCAGGACATCCATCCATTTTATGCTGATTTGATGAACGTTCTTTATGACAAAGATCATTATAAGCTGGCTTTGGGGCAAATTAATATTGCTAAAAATCTGATTGACAAGTAAGACTGCAGTTTTTGTTCATATGAAAAAATGCTGTTTTGTCCATTTATAGATAACATCCTTGTTTGTAATCCTGTTGATACTCTGTGTTAACTTAGAAACTACACAAAAGGTTGTGTTTTTTCAGAGATGGTGTTGGTGGTGCCTGAGTGTGATTATTCAGACCACAAGCACATCCACCACTCTCTTTTACTGGCTTGGTTGGTGAGGAGTATCTTACCATTCCATAACACCAGATGTCAAGGCCATGGTGCCCGTTTGTACTACCGTACTCTTGGGCCCCGCACAATTAAACTAATATTCATGTACACTATGCTAAAAATGGTATAAGGTCTTGTGTACACATTCTGCTGGGAGTTATAAAGAAATTGATTCATTAAACATATGCATTTTCTTCAGAATGTATCCCTTTCTGTACCCCTGCTGAAACCTCATCCCTGAGCTCATATATTTGTGGATGGGAAAAAGTAACAGGCTGCATGTTTTTTTTAATACTGATACAAGTTTGACCTCTGTTTTTGTAATGCAGTGTTGCCAAAGATTATGTGCGGCTTATGAAATACGGGGATTCTCTTTACCGATGCAAACAGTTGAAGCGCGCAGCATTGGGACGCATGTGTACGATAATCAAAAGACAGAAACAGAGTCTGGAATACTTAGAACAAGGTGGAGTATATCATATGTAGCAACAGGAGAGTTACTGTTACTATTATTTAAGAAATTTGGATTGATATATGAGGCCTTCCTCCATTTCATTTTCACAACAGTAGGCTGAGAGAAAGTTATTAGCTTTGATACTAACAACTGCATCACACTGACATTTGAAAATTAACTTTAGAAGAAATGTGCTTTGTCTTTTTCCAATGGTAGAGCGTTTATCAATATACTCGATATAAGCCAAGTTTTTCAGCTCTTTTTTTCAGGCTAAAAAAGCCCACCTTATATTCGAGTCAAAGTTATTTTTTATTTTACCCTGTTGTTGTTGTTATTACATTTATATTATTTTACTTTATTATTATTACATTTATTATTTTATTCTCTTTATTGTTATTATTACATTTATTATTTTACTCTATTATTTCTGTTATTATGACATTTCCATTATTTTTCTCTATTATTATTGTAAGGATAGGTAAGCACATTTACATTAAAGGTTAGAATAATGCCGTGGTTCTCAACCTGTGCGTCCCCAAATGTTTTAGTCTTCAACTCCCAGAAATCCTAGCAGCTGGTAAACTGGCTAGGATTTCGAGGGTTTGTAGGCCAAAACACCTGAGGACCCACAGGTTGAGAACCACTGGAATAATTGTTTAATCAGAGTTGGGCCGTCTTATCTTAAATTACAGTTTTATGTAAATATTCAAAAAAAATTTAACCGACTGATGCCTCAATTAATGTAATTTTATTGATATCTATGTTTATTTGAAATTTACCAGTAGGTGCTGCATTTCCTACTCTTGACTTACATTTGGGTTGTCTTATATTCAAATATGTATGATATATTAGAAGCATTGTAATAGTAATAGGAACATTTGTTTGAAGGGAATTGCACCACTGTGAGAGAAATTTCCACAATATCTAAATTTTCTGCAGATTGTCGAGAATTGTTTCCAGTGTTCCAAGATTTCTCCAGATTTTGTTCTTAAATAAACAAAGTTGGAAGCTAGATTTTAAAAAGATAGAAGTAAGGAGTTTCAAAAGCCTTAATCCCATGTAGGATACTTCCACTCCTTGAAAAAATCAGCAGTAAATTACAGTGTAAAATGTTGAAACATTGCAATCATAATGCATACAGTTCTTTTAAATGAGAAAATGTTGAAACATAAATCAGGCAACCAATGAAAAAGAATATATTTTTGATTAAGGACATGTTTATTGCTTGTTTTTTGAGTTTTATTTATTGTTGTATTTGCTATGCTGTTGTTTTATTGATGTGTTGGGCCTTGGTCTCTTGTAAGCCACACCGAGTCCTTCGGGAGATGTTAGCGAGGTATAAATAAAGGTTTGTTGTTGTTGTTGTTGTTGTTATTATTACTATTATTATGTCTCCATAGATTGCTATGGATCATTGTTACAACATTCGCTGCATTATTATTATGATTGCTAAATGACCAATACTATGCAAAAAATGTGTTGTAGCTCTGTGTGTTTCCTTCTCTAAATGTTCTCTAAAAATGTTTTCTCCCAGTGCGTCAACATCTATCCCGATTGCCAACCATTGACCCTAACACAAGGACTCTTCTCTTGTGCGGATACCCAAATGTTGGAAAATCCAGCTTTATAAATAAGGTATGTGGAATTATTTATTGCTTCAGAGACAGATTAAATTACGGTGCAACCCTAGACATTTGTAAAATAGGTGAATCCCACTGACTTTAGTGGCAATTTTGTCTTCCTAAATATGTTTATGATAACAGTCTCTGTTGAATTGAGATTAGTTTGTAGTTTTAATGTGAGAATTGATACTTTAAATGCTTCAGCTGCTAAAGGGATGCTAAGTTTCTCTTTTATGTTATGATCTTTGTAAGAAAAACAAAACAAAAAGTAGGGATTTTCCTTGTCTTTTTTCTGCCCATTGTCCCATAAAAGGAGTGTGATTAAACCACATTGGTTTTGAAACACTTGTTATTAAAGTTGTAGTATGTCTTCTGAAAAAGCTATTTTCTAAATAGAGAGACACTGTAACCAAGAGGTTTTTGTTTTTAAGGTGACAAGAGCAGATGTAGAAGTGCAACCGTATGCCTTTACCACAAAATCTCTTTTTGTGGGACACATGGATTACAAATATCTGCGTTGGCAGGTAAGGTCTTTCACGGAAGCAATTAATTCAGAAGATTTTTTTTTCACAACATTACAAAGGATTGCATTTGTAATATGGACGCTGCGCCTTGGATTTTGATTTGCTATGTGCTGGGTAGTGCAATTAACTCTGGAGCACCGTGTGCCTCATTTGTGCATTTTTTTAAATTTGCCATATTTATACCCTGCCTTCCTCTACCCTAGCAGGGGGACTCAAGGCGGCTTACAATGGCACATACACAGTGCCTCAAAACAACAAATTCACCTAAAATAGGTTAAAAATACAGCATATTTAAAATGGTTAAAATACATTCAAAGTTAAAAGCATGCCATCCAGAGTTCAAGGTCTAAGGCCATTCCAAAGTCAAATTGCACATAATTACGCAGTTATAATATTGATCACACCCCCATTTTCAACCAGATCTTGGAAAATGTACTTCCTTGGTCTGCTACTTGTAATTATTTACAAGTAGCAGCAAGGCCAGCACTTCTCAACCAAAGGATTCTGGAAATTGTTATCCTAAAAGGCAATTTCCCAGGTTGTAGTTGCCAAATCCCAGTGGCCAGTTGGAATCCCTAGTGCAGTGAGACTTTCATACAGGCATGACTCTTTTCCATTTTGGCTGGTCAGACCTAACTCTGTTTTGATGGAAAATCTAATCAATTGATGCCTCTCAGAATCAACCAGTCGCTACTCTCAGTTGACCACTACTTGAGTTATCCATTATTCCTCTAAATTAGCTGTACAAGTAGCAGCAAGCGGAGTCTAGACATATGAGTGGTTATAAGGTTTCCAGGCTTGAGGGTTGTGAAGAAATAATTAAACATTGTACAACAGTATAGGAAACATTTGACTGTTTGAAGCTTTTGGACCTAGGAGTTAATTCTCCAAGCAATCCATTTTGATAGATACACAGTTACTAGGACCCCCTGGTAGTGCAGTGGGTTAAACTTACTGACCAAAAGGTTTGTGGTTCGAATCTGAGGAGTGGGATGAGCTCCCACTGTTAGCCCCAGCTTCTGTCAACCTAGCAATTAGAAAATATGCCAATGTGAATATATCATTTAGGTACCATTTCTGCGGGAAGGTAACTGCGCTCCATGCAGTCATGCCAGCCACATGACCTAGGAGTCGTTTATGGACAACGCCGGCTCTTCGGCTTATAAATTGAGATGATCACCACCTCCCAGAGTCAGACACGACTAGACTTAATGTCAGGGGAAACCTTTACCTTTTCACAGTTAGTATAACTTCATAGCCTTTATAGTTTTTCTCTGTATTTTCATGCATCCTTTTTGTACCATTGGCTTTACAGAGGCATTACATCTTTTCACTGAAACAATAGTGCCTTCCCACTTTGTCTTTCCAGTTCCTTGGAGTCATTTGTTACATTCTAAAGAGATATAGTGATCAGTTTGCTTGCTTCAATTTCTCTAACAAAGTATTTGCCGGGTATTGGTAGTCTTGTGCTTTTCACATTTATTAGGAAGTAAGTTCCATTAAATTCAGGACAGGAACCATCAATACTATTGTATCTGGTTGTCGGGAGTAAGAAACCAATCTTTTGTTGTACTCTGGACATGATTAATGCTGTATTAATTAATTTTAAGCAGTCCTGTTTCTATGTATGGGTTAAAAGATGCAGTATAAATGTCCCTTCGTTGTTGTTGCAGATCTGTATATTTTCCCGGGCCATGCCCATATCTGATTCATGACTTAGCAATGTATGTGAGCTTAAAAGATCTTCATTCTTCCTGCCTTCATTGCAGGTAGTAGATACCCCTGGAATTTTGGATCATCCTTTGGAAGAAAGAAACACCATTGAGATGCAGGCAATAACAGCCCTTGCCCATCTTCGTGCTGCTGTTCTGTTTGTCATGGATATATCTGAACAGTGTGGGCACAGTTTGGAGGAGCAACTTGAACTCTTTGGGAACATTAAACCACTGTTTGCCAATAAAGTGAGTGAGGATTTTATTATTTCAGCAGAGTAATTTTAATTTGATATAAAATCTCATTTGGAGGCTTAGTTGTGTATTTGTTTTCTTTCTCTCAATCTGTAGCCTCTTATAATTGTGGCAAATAAATGTGATGTGAAGAGGATTTCCGAACTTCCTGAGGACAAGCAGGTAGGACGTTTACACAGGATAATCATCATCATCATAAGTTACCTGCCTCTCCCTGCAGCTTGAGGCGGAGTATAACAACATTAAAACAACAGATAAAACTATTTCTGTTTTGATGTGTTGTAAACTGTTTCTATTTTGCATGTAATACTGACATTGCAGAATAGATCCATTCCCAGCTGCAATCTAAGCATGGGCTTAGGTCAACTTCCACACACTAACTAGAAGTTTTATCTTTATTTGTAACTTCTCTCATTTCTCATATTTGGTCCTGCTGAAAATCCACTTCTTTAAGCAGTTACGCTATCAGTCTATGACATGCATGTTTCATGTTTTGAGAAAATTGTAGAATAGTAAGCAGTCTATTTTGGGCAGAATGCACTGAAATTCAACTTTTTTCCCGTAATATAGAAGTACTCCAACTTTTTTTTTATAAATATGCAAATACTGATACACAACAGAACACTCATGGAGCTTTTGTAGTGGTCCTTATGTTATTGTTTATTTCATGTTAACTCCCAACCATTTTAATGGAATCTTTGTCATTTCCATTCTATGAAAATCATTTATTTATTTTTTTTGTAGAGATTGTTGTATTTAATGATTTAATTTGTTTTTGTTTGTCTATTATGTTTTAGAAAATGTTAGCTGATTTAGAAGCAGATGGATTCCCTGTAATTGAGACAAGCACCCTTACAGAAGAAGGGGTTATTCAAGTCAAAACAGAAGTAAGTGTTCATTTTATATGAACTTAATGAAGAGAGAAGTGTTTTGGACATGATATGCAACTCTCAGTCTTGGGCAGATGTATAATACACGTGAAGACTGTTTCCCATTCTTAGTTGAGAAATGCTACATCTAATCTCTAAAAAGACAACATAAAGTACAGTAGAGTCTCGCTTATCCAACCTTCGCTCATCAACGTTCTGTATTATCCAACGCAGTCTGCCTCCTGCCCAGATCCACTGGTGTTTCAATACATTGCGATGTTTTGGTGCTAAATTCGTAAATACAGTAATTACTACATAATGTTAGCATGTATTGAACTGCTTTTTCTATCGATTTGTTGTAAAACATGATGTTTCATTGCTTAACTTGTAAAATCATAACATGATTTGACGTTTGATAGGCTTTTTCTTAATCCCTCCTTATTCAACATTTTCGCTTATCCAGTGTTCGGCCAGCCCATTTATGTTGGATAAGTGAGACTTTTACTGTAAGTCAAATACCATGATTTGGTAGGAAAGCGAGGTACAAGCTGAATACATTAATGTGAACCTCTGCTGATAGTTCCATATAATTCTAATAAACCCCTGCTGCTAGGCATTAGGAAAAAGTAACACAAGTTTCTGACCTACATGTTTTGTTTTGTTTTTTACTAGCCAGTCTCTGACAATTGTCCCATTGTTAGTCTCGTATTCTATTCTTCCTTACCTGCTCCTTTGAGGCAGGTTTTAACTTGCCAGAGTCATGTGGCTGTTAATCAGCCCATATGAGGAGATGATGACAAATGAATATAGGTTTTCAAACCTGCCATGTAACAAGCTGCAAGGCACCTCTTTGGATGTGTCCTTCAGAGGTAGTTGCTATTAAGCATTTTAATAACTGCACTGTTTGCACACGAATCCAGTATTAGTCACTTCTGGAGGACCAACCTTATTTCCATTTGAACTGCGTTTGACCTGGAAAATTCCTAGTTGTGAATAGCCATATTTTATATTGTTGTTGATGTTTAAAATATGTGATTTTCATTTCTTTCACAAAAGAAAAATAGGGAGACTTCGGTAAATTTAGTACAACAGTTTTCCTGGATGTACGTGCTTCAGATCTACAAACTAGACTGAATGATATATTTACTGTATTTGGATGGCTACTTCTTCACTGAATACACACACACACATATATTGGGGGGGGGGGGGGGCTGGAGTTACACTTTAAAAATGTACCTGTTCCAACTTATATACAAATTTGACTTGAGAACAAACCTTCAGAACCTATCTTGTTTGTAACTTGGGCTTGCCTGTAATGCTTTTTTTGTGACCTGCCTCTCCCCAACCCTTGAGGTGAGGTACAATATTGTTAAAACACACCGATAAAACATGATACCATTAAAATACATACAAATACATTGAACAAAGATTGAAACACCAAGGATTGAAGCACCAGTTACTAATACAACATGGCTCCCCTTGTGGCTTAATTTGGTATTTTGAAATCCAGGAAACATATTTAAATATACCCATGTTGGCCATACAACAAAATAATACCAGATGGGAGATGAGGGTGCCAATTCTCCAGTTTTGAGGAGTGGAATTCCAAGCCTGAGATAGGGCATCTGTACTGTAGAATTAACAGTTTGGTCCTACTTTAACTGCCTGTACTTTATCTAAACTGTGAATGTGATTACTGGTTTGAGAGCTGTGACTTCCTTGATTATTTCCTCCTGTAAATAAATGTGCAGGGCCTTTCTTCGTGTGTTTTATCAGCATGTTTTTTATTTATTTATTTATTTATTTATTTATTTATTTATTTTGGTTGCTTCTACCCCGCCCTTCTCACCCCGGGGGGGGGGGGAGGGGGGACTCAGGGCGGCTTACGCAAGCGAGGCACAATTCGATGCCCGCATTACATACAGCAAAGAACAACAACATCAGTTAACGACACTAATTATAGCAATAAACAGCAATTAACAGAACAGAATTATTATCAGCAAAAACAACCATAAAACCAGTAAAACCAGGTAAAAACAATAAAAGCAATACAAACCTCATTGCTGGTCAGCGTTTCACAATCTCATAGTTTACGTTCCAATTTCCATGCCACACTAATTAACATTATGTGTCTTTTCCAGGCTTGTGACAGATTGCTGGCCCATCGTGTTGATACCAAAATGAAAGGAAACAAGGTGAACGATATACTGAACAGGCTTCATTTAGCTGTTCCAACCAAAAGAGACACCAAGGTTGGTTTATGATTGCTGACCATTATAACCTCTTTTTAAAGTGTGTGTATGCAATTTTCATATCATGAGAAATACTATGTTGCTTGGCCATTGCTTGTTTTGTGGTAGGAAAAAAAAATGCAAAACGTGGTTTCTTGAGCATAATCTGATCTCATTTTTAAATCTTAGGAAAGACCTCCTTGTATCCCAGAGGGGGCCTTGCTGCGCAAAAAACGTATGGAAATTGATGTGCCTAAAAAGAAACTGGTAAATATATCTCTTGGGGTAACAATAGCAAACTTCTTGTGAACAATATATAAGGAAGGCCTTTATTAATGATGTGTATTTCTTTGCAGGAGAAAGATATTGAAATGGAAATGGGCGAGGACTATATTTTGGATCTTAAGAGTAAGTGGCAACAGTAATCTTAACGTTTAGAAGTTTAACTAGATTTAGGCTGTAAATCATATGCACACTGACCTGGGAAAATGTCTTCCCTTTGGGAAGTGCGGGGGGGGGGGGGGGTTTAAAAATCATCATCATCATTATTATTATTTGATACACAACAAGAATAGTATACAGCAAACAAGAACACTGTGCTAGCTTTTGTATTTGATCACACATCAGACACTTCCCAACTGTCTAGGACTGTGTGATGTATCGGCGAATAATGCATGCAGATCTGAGTAGGGTGACCTTTTGCAGCTGGCAGCTGGTAATTTTGTCAGTGTCGATTTTTTTAAGTGCAGGCCAAGGTCTTTAGGCACCGCACCCAGTGTGTTGACCATCTTTACTAGATTGTGCCAGAGTCTTTGCAGTTATCATCATCGTCGTCATTATATCCAAGTAGACATGGATAGGATTGCAGTGTTTGCTTTGTTTTTCTGGCAGCAGGAGGGAAAATAATCTGCAACTCAGACTGTATCTGTAGTCTTTGCTGTTCTTCTATTGAGCTATGTTAATATTTCCTTCTAAATTTTGATTGGGAACTGTTTCCTAATTGCAGGTAGGCATCTGTGTTGAAACATGAAAAGCATCCTATGAACTTTGTTGCTATGTATAACATCTGTTTCCTTAGGCCCCCCTATACTGCCACATAAAATCCATATTATCTGCTTTGAACTGGATTATATGATGGTGTAGAGACCCATATAATCCAGTTCAAAGCAGATAATGTGGA
The DNA here is from genome assembly GCF_037176765.1 of Anolis sagrei. NCBI lineage: Eukaryota > Metazoa > Chordata > Lepidosauria > Squamata > Anolidae > Anolis > Anolis sagrei. Next base: position 117,178,877 of record NC_090026.1, on the reverse strand, counting down.
TCTGGATTATATAGCAGTGTAGAATGGGCCTTAGTCTCTTCAAATGGGGAGTATTGAGTCATAATAAAACTTAATTTTGTAGTATCTTAATGCATCTTGTGGTTCAGGGATGGCTACCGACCTAAATCAGATACAGCAAATTGATGACCACTTGGAAGTGTGTGCAGTTTACTTATTGTAGTGTGTAAATACTTTCTCTCATATTCTGGTTGATACATTTGGAAACTGGAAGATCTTTTAATCAGTATCTTTGCCTTTTGGTGCTTTTTTTCTTCTAGAATACTGGGATCTAATGAATCCATCTGAAAAATATGATCTAATACCTGAAGTATGGCAAGGTCATAACATTGCTGACTATATTGATCCAGATATCATGAAGGTAAGCGTTATTGTGTGCTTTAATGCATTGTTGCATGTCATTAGGTTTACCATTTATAAGATTTCAGTCTATGCATTTCTTACTTGTTCTCTCTTGAGGCCATGAGTACTTACAACACCATTTATTACCAAGGAAAGCAGAAAGCCAGTCAGTTGAAACTATTGCTGTTCTTTTCTTCATTATCAAGGATTCTGCTTATGCCTCTTTTTGGCTCGGGATGTGAGAATTATAATAGGGGATCAGTGTGATGAGTATGAACTCGCTCAAAGGCTAAAGTGAAAGTATCTGTAGTGAAGAAACACTCAAGAATGGACATTGTCTTTTAAAAAAGTTTCTAATGCATTATGTTTTAACTCTTTAAAGAAACTGGAAGAGCTGGAGAAGGAAGAGGAGCTAAGGCAAGCAGCTGGAGAATATGACAGCGATTCAGAAAGTGAAGATGAGGAAATGATGGAAATTAGAGAACTGGCCCAACAGATTCGAGAGAAAAAGAAACTGAAAATCCTGGAGTCCAAAGAGAAAGATAAACAAGGTCCCAAGATGCCTAGAACAGCTAGAAAGGCAAGTATAACTACTCTGTTGAGACATGACTGTGGTTGAGGGATTAAGTACTGCTCGGGTTTACATATTTAGTTATTCATGTTGCCATGGTGAAGAATGTCAGATAAACCAAAGAGGAGAAACATTATGCCCTGGGGCAATAATAAGCCTGCTAGTGAGTCAGAATGAAAAGAATGAGTGCCTCCTAGGAAGATTTTAAAATGTTTTCAAACATATCAGTTGGAATGGGAATTATTGTTGGGCAAGTGGGCTTATTAACAAAAGACTTTCTACATAAATGTATAGCAGAGTAACTTATTAGCAGCAGCGTGACTCAGCACCAGTAGCCCAAAGTGATAAAAAGAACAAAAACACACAGACCAATGTTATCTCTTCCATAGGAGACCTTTCTTTGTAGTAAAATAACATGGTTGCACTATTTACAACAACAAGGTTTCCACAACAGAAATAAAGTCCTTTATACTTCCATACTGGGCTTCTTCCTCATGTAGATAAACAGCTTCGCTCTCACAGAGCCTCCTCTCACACCAAAATTTCATAGGAGCCTCATACAGTAGCCTTCACACATAGCAGCCTTTATACTGGAGCTTTACACACGAGGCCTTTAACCTGGAGCTTCTCTCACTGAAGCTTCTTACACCAGACCTTCTAACACTTGGACTGCTAATAAAGGCCAACCTCACACTGTGAGGCCTACCTCACAGACTGAGACCTTTCTCCCATGGAGGTTTACCTCATACTCCTCAGAACGACACTAGCTTTGGCCCACTAACTAACAGGCTTCGGCCTACAACATTAGTAACTCCAACTCGGTCTCCTGATATGGTGAATTGGTGTAACCAGGTCGGCGGTCCCCCCGGATTGAAGGTGGTGCTGTTGAACGCCAGATCTGTCAATGGCAAAACAGCTTTCATCCAGGATTTAATCCTGGATGAACGGGCAGATCTGGCGTGCATCACGGAGACCTGGCTGGACGAAGCTGGAGGTGTGAATTTGACCCAGCTTTGCCCGCCAGGTTTCTCCGTGCAGCACCAACCAAGATCCGGGGGGCGGGGAGGCGGGGTTGCAGTGATCTATAGAGACTCCATTCTTCTGACCAGGGCCCCCATCCCGCAGTCAACAAATTTTGAATGCGTCCACCTGAGGGTGGGTGACCGGGACAGATTAGGGATTCTGTTAGTGTACCGTCCACCTCGCTGCACTACAGACTCCCTGACTGAGCTAGCGGGGGTGATCTCGGACCTGGCATTGGAGTCCCAGCGGCTGCTTGTGCTGGGGGACTTCAATGTCCACGCCGAGACCACCCTATCGGGAGCGGCTCAGGACTTCATGTCTACCATGGCAACCATGGGGCTGTCCCAACAGGTATCTGGCCCCACCCACAGTGCTGGACATACATTGGACTTGGTTTTCTGCCAGGGATGGGAGGAAGGTGGCGGTGTTGAGGAGTTATCCATCTCTCCGTTGCCATGGACCGACCACCACCTGGTCAGCTTTAGATTAACTGCACCCCCTAACCTCTGCAGAGGTGGAGGACCCATTAAGTTGGTCCGCCCCAGGAGGCTTATGGATCCGGATGGATTCCTGACGGCTCTTGGGGAATTTCCTGCCGCCTCGGTTGGTGATCCTGTTGATGCCCTGGTCGCTCTCTGGAATGGGGAGATGACTAGGGCAATAAACACGATTGCTCCAGAACGTCCCCTCTCAAGTAGCCGAGCTAAACCAGCTCCTTGGTTCACTGAGGAGCTGGCAGCGTTGAAGCGAAAGAAGAGGGAACTAGAGAGCGTGTGGCGTTCGAATCCGAGCGAGCCAAATCGAACACGGTTTATGTCCTTCTTAAGGGCATACGCCGCGGCAATAAAAGCCGCAAAGAAGACCTTCTTTGCGGCCACTATTGCGTCTGCAAAGAACCGTCCGGCTGAACTGTTCCGAGTTGTCAGAGGCCTGTTAAAACCCACCATTCAGGATGGGTGCCCTGATGACTCGGCAGCTCGCTGTGAAGCCTTTGCTCAGTTCTTTGCAGACAAAGTCGCTTTGATCCGCTCTGGTCTGGACACCATATTAACGGCAGTCTCTGAGGATGTAACACGAGCATCTGCTTGTCCGGTTTTGATGGATTCATTTCAATTGGTTCAATCCGAGGATGTGGACAAGGTGCTTGGAGGAATGAGAGCTACCACATGCATCCTAGACCCCTGCCCATCCTGGCTTCTGAAGGAGGCCAGAGGGGGATTGGCCGAGTGGGTGAAGGTGGTGGTTAATGCCTCCCTCCGGGAAGGCATCTTTCCAGCCAGCTTAAAGCAAGCTGTAATAAAACCGCTGTTGAAGAAACCATCACTGGACCCCACTCAATTCGTCAACTTCCGGCATGTTTCCAATCTCCCCTTTTTGGGCAAAGTCCTGGAACGTGTGGTGGCCTCACAACTCCAGGCATTCTTGGTAGACACGGATTATCTGGATCCGGCACAGTCTGGCTTCAGGCCGGGGCACGGTACTGAGACAGCCTTGGTCGCCTTAGTGGATGATCTGCGCCGGGAGCTCGACAGGGGGAGTGTGTCCCTGTTGGTGCTTCTGGACCTCTCAGCGGCCTTCGATACTGTCGACCACGGTATCCTTCTGAGACACCTCGCGGGAATGGGTCTTGGAGGAACTGTTTTACAGTGGCTCCGCTCATTCCTCGAGGGTCGGTCTCAGAAGGTGTTACTGGGAGACTCCTGTTCAACCCCACAACCTTTGTCTTGTGGGGTTCCTCAGGGCTCAATATTGTCTCCCATGTTGTTTAACATCTACATGAAGCCGCTGGGTGAGACCATCCGGAGTTTCGGAGTGCGATGTCATCTGTACGCGGATGATGTCCAACTCTGTCACTCCTTTCCACCTGCTACTAAGGAGGCTGTCGAGGTCCTGAACCGGTGCTTGGCCGCTGTAACGGTCTGGATGGGGGCGAACAAATTGAAATTGAATCCAGACAAGACAGAGGTACTCCTGGTCAGTCGCAAGGCCGAACAGGGTATAGGGTTACAGCCTGTGTTGGATGGGGTCGCACTCCCCCTGAAGACGCAGGTTCGCAGTTTGGGTGTGATCCTGGACTCATCGCTGAGCCTGGAGCCCCAGGTTTCGGCGGTGACCAGGGGAGCATTCGCACAGTTAAAACTCGTGCGCCAACTGCGCCCGTACCTTGGGAAGTCTGACTTGGCCACGGTAGTCCACGCTCTGGTTACATCCCGTTTGGACTACTGCAACGCTCTCTACGTGGGGTTGCCTTTGAAGACGGCCCGGAAGCTCCAACTAGTCCAATGTTCGGCAGCAATGATACTAACGGGAGCGGAGCGCAGGGAGCATACAACTCCTCTGCTGCACCAGCTCCACTGGCTGCCGATCTGCTACCGGGCTCAATTCAAAGTGCTGGCGTTGGCCTTTAAAGCCCTAAACGGTTCTGGCCCAACTTACCTATCCGAACGTATCTCGGCCTATCAGCCCGCCAGGACCCTAAGATCTTCTGGGGAGGCCCTGCTCTCTATCCCGCCTGCTTCACAGGTGCGGCTGGCGGGTACGAGAGACAGGGCCTTTTCTGTGGTGGCCCCGCGGCTATGGAACGCCCTGCCCTTGGAGGTAAGATCAGCCCCTTCATTGATGATATTCCGAAGAAGATTGAAGACCTGGATGTTTAAGCAGGCATTTGGTTAACCCAATGCAACGAATGGTAACTGACTAAAGGACTGGCAACATGGATGACGAACTGGATCACGTTTTTAGTTAAGAGTCGAACTGGATTGGTATTGATGTATGAATTGTGTTTTTATGTTTTTTATGTTTTTTATGCTTTTAACTTTTTTACTGTTGATTGTTAGATTATGTTGTAAACCGCGTTGAGTCGCCGGCTAGGCTGAGAAACGGCGGTATATAAATATAGCAAATAAATAAATAAATACTCGCTATGCTCAGAACGACACTAGCTATGGCCTGCTGACTCTTTCAGTGCTTGACTCACACTTTTGTCATTAAAAATATGCCAGTTAATTTTCAATATTTCTGACAATTATGGCCTTGTCATGTCTGTATGATTGCAACTCCCAGCAGCCCCATTCAACATAGTAAATGGTGAGGAATGCTGGGAATTGCATAAAAATATCTGGAAGGAGATGATTTCCACTCAGTATTGGTTTCCTGCAGTTTGCCTATGCAAAATCACAGGATGGAAAAGGGCAGTGGTCAGGGGTGGAGAAAGACATAATTGCTGATGTGGGATTTTCTTATTGTGTTGCTTCCTAACTTCTTTCAGGGCCATTTTTTAAAAGAAAAAATCTAGTTCATTATTAGAAATATAACTAATTCTTTGTGGCTTCAGGTTCAGCGTAAGGCATTGGAGAAAGAGATGACTGGTCTTGGGCTAGACATGACTGGCAAAAATGATGTAAGTTCCAATTCTTCTTACTGCTTTTCGGGTTTTGATTTCTCTAAGCAATGCTTTTACTATTTCTCATTTTTATTGTCCTGCTTCCATTTTCTGCAGTTGGAAATAGAGCCATTTTAGATTAATAATTGGATAAAAAGCAAGCTATTTAATTAGGAAAAAATCAATAAGGGTAGCTATAATAAAGATGCATAGCATTATTTATTACATTGAGATTAGGGAGATTTTTTCCTGCTTCCCGCAACACTAAAATGTGGGGTTATTTCAAACAGAAGATAGCTTTACAAGGGAAATCATATCAATTGATGGGAGAGTAAGTCTACTAGTTCATAATTTCTGTATACTAATCCCTGGATCAGAATTGCCATGCCTCTGAATACAAGCTACCGAGGCCAGAGTCTAGAGCTATTGCTTTTCATCTCTGAATGACAATTGTGAAACAAGAAGCTAGATAATAATCTGCCTTTCCCATCTAGTATGGCTCATCTTACATTTATTTGAAATCCTGGTTAAGGGACAGTAGAGTTTGTCATTATAAACACTTGGTTTTTCTGTCAAAAGTCAGAAAAACTCACGTGATTTTAAATAATTGTTCCTATAATTGATGTTTTAATTGATTTGTTTTAATATTTTTTATTATATATTTGTTGTTTGGCATTGACTAAATGCCTGTTGTGAAGCTGTTCTGAGTCCCCCTTCAGGGGTTAGAAGGACAGGGTACAAATACGTAAAATAATAAAGAATAATAACTGCCTTGGCAATCGTGTTTGAGCTGCTTAGTGTCTATTAGAAGATGGGGACATCTCATTGGGCTGTCTTGATTTTTAGGCACATTATGTAACTGAGTCAAACAGATCCCGGAGTGTTACCCGTAAACGTAAACGAGAAGAATCTGTGACACCGACATCTTTAGCACGAAGTCGCAGCTCCTCCCGTACGCCACGAGACGTATCTGGTCTTCGAGATACAAAGGTTTGTCCCAGTTTATTTACACTAGTAAGATTTCGTTAGGAATTACAAATAGGCATCTTATGCTGTTCCAACTAAGCAGAAGCTGGGGTGTGTTATTGCAGGGTGATAATGATTTTTTAATGTGTTAACAGCTGTTCTAATGTAGGTTTGAACAATCTTTCTAACCCCCTAAATCTACATGTTTATACTAGCTTTGGAGCACATGGATATAAAAGTGTGAGCACATGCATTTTTGCACTTCTTTTGCACAGTAAACTGGTAAATCCCATTGAACATAACAGATATTTTTGTGACAAAATAAGTACAGGATTGCATTTGGTGACTGAAATGTAATCTTTAGCTGACTGATCACCAGTGGTTGTTGTTAATAGGTATAGACTGGGTCCTAAGAGTATCCCAACTCTCCTTTATGGGTGTAATGAGACATTCCTGTTCACCTGTCGGAAGCATTACCGTCAGTGTGTGTACTGTATCAGATCCCAGGCAGAAAAGATTAGGAAATGAGGTATATGTGGCTATGATTCATTTACAGGTTTGAAATAAGCAATAAGAGCTTAACGTGTACATACATGTTTAGATGTTGCAAAGATGTGACTGTTATTTCAAAAGACGCGATCCCTTTATATTTTGTAATTGAGACTGTTGCCTCATTCCATTTTTAGCTGCCTCAAGCCCAGCTTAGAGAAGAGTGTGAATAACTAGGATACTTTGTATATATCTGTTCTCATTTGTGACTTTAAATATTCATCTTCTGTTTAGTCTGCAGATGTTAATAGATAATGATGCAGTATTTTTTTGGTTCTTATACGCATGGATGTTGAACAATATTTTACTTTTACATAGATGGTGAAGAAAACTAAAACCATGATGAAGAAAGCTCAAAGGAAAATGAATCGGTTGGGCAAGAAAGGCGAAGCAGACAGACATGTCTTTGACCTTAAACCTAAACATCTATTTTCTGGCAAGAGGAAATCTGGCACAACACAACGAAGATAAATGGCTCCTGGGTAGAATAAGGAAATGGCACTGCTTTTTACTTATTCAAATAAAACAATATATTTCAAACTGCAAAGATATTTTTGTCTTCCCTATTTAGTGCTTGAGGTTTGACAAGTCTGCTTTATAGGGGTTCTATTCTGACTGAATTTGCTGTTCAATTTGGTTAACATCAGCTCTATTATAAGTATATATTTCGTTTTGAACATTTGATAACTGTACTATTTTAATCTAGACACATAAGTGAAAAGTGTGGATGTGGCGGAGGTGTCCACTTACACAGTCAGCCTCCCGCCTCCACAAACAGGCTACAGTTCTCAGTGCTGAGGAGCCACCAAAAGCACTCCTTCTAAGGACATTGCAGGTTACAGTGAGCCACATACCAGGGTTCCTCCCTCTCCCTCTCTCCCTCTCTCTCTCTCTCTCTATTGTTGTGGAATTTTCATGATCCTGTCCACTTTCTCTCCCTTAACATTTTCCTGTGGCACACAGCAAACAGAGGAATTGATCAGCAACTGAACGGGGGTTTGGTGGACAAGATAGAAGGTGTAGTTCACCCTGCATCAAGACACAGCACTGTGACTCCCACCGACAACAGGCCTGGATCACATTTGGCACACAGGACCCCCATGACCAGTTGATTTATAGGAGTTGTAGTTCACCTGCATCCAGACAACACTGAACCCAGCCAATGTCAGATCTGGACCAAACTTGGCACACAGACCCAACATGGACAGCTGTGCATAAATGCCTGGTTTGGGGAGGGTTGACCCACAATTCTGGGAATTGTAGTTTACCCACATTGTTATGTCTTTTCTATTGGGAGCATTAATAAAAAACAAAATCAAAGACTGGCTTTTTTTCTAATAAATAGTGTTCCTAATTACCAAACTGGTATTACCTAACATCCCAAAACAAACAATGCCTTTTTCAAACAATGCAGGCACTGCTGGGTACCCAAGCTAGTCTGACATACTCAAGCTTATGGAGAAAACAAGTTCAGCAACATAACATGCACTCTCTTTACAGAAGGTCACTGCCATGTCTAGGTAAGCCTGAGGCAGAACAGTTTCTAAATCCCAGAAGGCCCTCAATTGTTGATAAGGCAGGTTCTTATTTTGAAACTAGCACTTCTAAATAGACTTCTTAAACTCTTGAGTAGTCTCATGGCTTACTAACTGAATTCATACTCCAGTTATAAAGGTATGAACAGAAAAAAATGTTTCATACCTTGGGGAATTATTGTTACTCAGTGTAGACATTGAGACTAGCCGCGAGGCTAAACATGTTTTCTCATTCATTCTTCCCAGCCTGATACCCGTTAGAGGAATAAGAATGGAATTACTACGACTAGCTCTGATTTTTCATTCCATTTAGGAGCACTTTATTTTTCTCCTCTAAATTAGCATTATATCACTTTTAACAAATACAGTTTGTAAGACACTAGTTCTAATTTTGAAGTAGCACCTTTTTTCTTAATGATAAATCATTTTCCTTCATACATCAAGATTCCTAGTGAAGTTACTTCAAGAAAAATCTATTAGAAAAGTTTATATATTAATGTGTGTATCTTATACTGTCCATATCCAAAATATTATAAACTGTCACATTTAATGAAAAAATTGACACCTAGAATAGAATAACTATTCTGAACATTGTTGTACTTCATTCTTGTACAAACAAGCCTTAGAGATCCTGGCTATGACAACTCTTTGTCATACTTGGTGACGTAGTGAAAATTCAAGCTTCATCCTCTAGTAGGTATGTCAACAAACAGCGACTCAGTAATCTAGCTGATAAGTTGAAAATGTGGCAGACTGGAGACTTGCCTTAACGCACGCAAACAGAAAAACAAATTCCCTTCATCCTTCCTATTTCAACCCAATCAACTTTTACATTGTTTCAAATATTTCATTGATCAGTATTAAAGGTTATTCTGTTATTTTAGACCATCATTGTTCTAGAGGTTACATCCTGTGTATCTTATCATGATCAATAAATCTCTTCAGATTATTCAAGTTATCCCACCATTTAAAGAGAAAAGTCTCTGCAATCAGTTTGAACCATGGAGTAATCTTGATTTCATTTTGGGAAGCCTTATCCAGCATTTCTCTCAGTTCTTCCTGTGTCACGTAACAGTAGCTTTTGATTTCATTGGGATCTGGGTTAAGGGTCACGTCTTTCTGCACAAAGAGGATGTAGTCTATTTCATGTTCTCCCCAGGTCCCATTGGATTGGGCTTTGTAGTGAATTCGGGTTAGGTAGAGGAGTTCTTCTGGCAGCACCTACAATGAATTTTTGTGTTAGTAAAGCTACCAATATACAGTACATGATGCCACTGCTATTTGATAGAAATTATTTCCAGTATATCAAAATACAATTATATTCTTTAATAACATACAAAATGCCAGTCCATAAGCCATCAGCGCTTGGTCTCTGCAACGTTTCCATGAAAGAATGGGCAAACTGTATGTAGCCAATGGGCATTAATATATAGATTGCTATATATTGAAACTAGCACTTCTAAATAGACTTCTTGTAGTCTCATGGCTTACTAACTGAATTCATGCTCCAGTTACAAAGGTATGAACAGAAAACCGGTTTCATACCTTGGGGAATTATCAGTTACACAAATTCAGTAGTATAAGAGGCACTGCTCTAAGTGATTACATTCAGTACAACATGAAGCTACCAGGAAGTAGACCAGGAGATAAATTATAGCAAATGTTGCCCCCTACCCATATGAACACTTTTTAGGAGGAGGGGGGCTATAAAGTTGCTTTACTCAGGAAGGGCAGGCACAGTATGAAACTCATTAAGACTTCTGATATACCAAACTAAAGGGAGCTTAAATGCTCGTGCTTATTACTTTGACCAGTTATTTAAAAGGTAAAGTATTATTTACCTGTTCCATTGGAATTCCTAATTCTGCCTTCATACGCCTCTGTGCTGCTCTTCTAATCCCAATCGCATTATTTTCTTCCAATTCAAGTGAAGTGCTTAGAGGGTGACTACAACAAGTATTGGTAAAACAATCTAAAAAAAGATTTGGTGGAATTACTTGTAGAATTTCAGATAGCTATACAATATAGGTAACATGGTATACAACAAGAAAGAACAAACCTGGGAAGGTGATTTTGGCATCTGATCTTTGTTGCAAAAGCAGCTTGTTCTCCGAATTGAACAGAAACACACTGAATGCACGATGTAGCAATCCTAGCACACAGAGAGACAGAAAACAACCATAGCTTGAGTTTAAATCTAAAATTAAAGAATGAACCAATTTCCATTCTTAATACATCCATTATAATTTTAAAAATAATGTATATACTCAAGTATAAGCCTAGGTTTTCAGCCCTTTTTTCGGCTGAAAAAGCCCTTCTTTCAGCCCTACACCTTCCAGCCAGGACCCTCACCTCTCCACACAGCAACCCAGCTGGGTCGCTGTGCTGAGAGAGGAGAGGCTGTGCACCTTCCTGTCTTCTCTGACGCGCCTTCCTCCCCTCTTGCTGTGTTGAGAAGGGAGGAGAGACCTCACATCTTCCTCTCCTTAGTCCTTCCCACCTCAGCTTTTTACCCACTTTTCCAACACCCCTTTCCCACCCGTCTTCTCTTATTCTAGTTTCCCCCTTCCTACTCCAGTCTTTACTATTCCCAGCCCCTCTCTCCCATTTTTCCAGCTCCCTTTCCATTCCAGCCTTTCCCGGGTTCCAGCCTCTCTTTACTATGTCAGTCTTGCCCCTTTTCCCACTGTAGTTTCCCACTTTCCCAGCCCCTCTTTCTCACCCGTCTTTCCTGCTTTCCCAGTCTCCTTTCCCACCTCAACCATTCCCACTTCCCCACTTGCCCCCTCCCCACTCCAATCTTTCCACCTTTCCAGCCTCCCCTTTTGCACCCCAGTCTTACTCATTTTGCAATCTTTCTTCCCCCACTCCAATTTTCCCTAGCTTTTCCGAACCCCCCACCCCACCCACACACTCTAGACTGGGATCTTTCCCACTTTTTTGGCTACCGCTTACATCCCAGCCTTTCCCAGTTTCTAGCCCCCTTTCACACCTCATCTTTCCCCCTTCCCCAGTTGCCCCCTTCCCACCCCAATCTGTCCTCCTTTTCCAGCTACTCCCTTGTCACCTCATTTTTCTACTTTTTTCAACAACCCCTTCCCATTCCAACCTTTTCACATTTCCAGTCCTTCTTTCTCACCCACTTCCAAAGCTAGTCTTTCCCACTTTTCCTTATTCATGTACACAGCATTTCCCCCAAAATGTATAGTTAAACTTTGGTGATTATGGGAAGGATACATAAGCATATTTACATTGAAGAAGATTAGATAAATGATTTAATCAGAATTTGACAGTCTTATCTTAAATTACAGTTTTTTGTAAATATTCAAAAACATTTAACCTACTGATGCCTCAATTAGTGTAATTTTATTGGTATCTATTTTTATTTTGAAATGTCCCAGGAGTTGCTGCATTTCCCACCCGCGCCTTATACTCAAGTCAGTAAGTTTTCCCAGTTTTTGTGGAAAAATTAGGTGCCTCGACCTATATTTGGGTCAGCTTATACTCAAGTATATAGGGCAGGTATCCTCAAACTGCAGCCCTCCAGGTGTTTGGGCCTACAACTCACAGAAGCCCTAACAAGCTTGCTCAGTTGTCAGGAATTCTGGGAATTGAAGGCCCAAACAGCTGGATGGCCACAGTTTGAGGATGCCTGATATAGAGTAAGCTGATTGTCTAGTTTGGAATAAGAGAAAAGGGTGTGTATTTCCTTGGGTAATGTATTACAATCACCTTTCAAATACTTCCTATGAGCTTAATGGGCTCAGGTCAAGAAGTGATGGGTAAATGGCAATACACTGGTACAAATCCTGAAAAATGTTAATATCTTATGTGCATGCTCTCAGTCATTCACTTGAAGCAACACAATACATAGTTCAGAAACACTATTTCAATGACTTTTGGTCCTGAGTAATGGGAGAGAGGCACATATATCCTATATCCCCAAACTGACATTCTGCTAACATGAAAATAATATTATGCTAATATGAAAAAATGAATGTATTGATGATTTTGTATAATGTTTTAAATTGATTTTACTGTTTTAATTCTTATGGTGTGTATGTTGTTAGCATCATCTGATGCTTATGTGAGGTTGCCCTGAGTTCTCTTGTGGACAGAGTTCTAGAGCACAAGACTCCTGACCTCACAATCGCGTTAAAAAACAAAGTATGGATTGTCGATGCTGCAATCCCAGGTGACAGCAGGATTGATGAGAAACAACTGGAAAAGCTGACACGATATGAGGATTTAAAGATCAAACTGCAAAGACTCTGGCACAAGCCAGTCAAGGTGGTCCCAGTGGTGATCGGCACACTGGGTGCAGTGCCTAAAGACCTTGGCTTGCACTTAAACACAATCGGCGCTGACAAAATTACCATTTGCCAGCTACAGAAAGCCACCTTACTGGGATCTGCACGCACCATTCGCCGATACATCACACAGTCCTAGACACTTGGGAAGTGTCCGACGTGTGATCCAATACAATAGCCAACAGAGTGATCTTGTCTGCTGTGGACTCATCTTGTTGTGTTTCAAATAATAATAATAATAATAATAATAATAATAATAATAATAATAATAATAATAATAATAATAAGGTATCAGGGATCAGACCCTTAAATTTCGACATGAAGCCTGGCAGCAGTGACAGATCACTATTACTGCTATTACTGACATTGGAATGCATTCTTTGTAACTGTTTTAAATAAAGATTTGAAGCCAATGGGCTGAAGTGCATAAAGCTAAGCCTAAATGGAATAGCAGTTCTTAAGAGATTTCATCATGGGCAACCTCTGGTCCACCTAATGTGACAAAAAATTGATGGCTGGAATTTTTTTTAGCAAACCCAAATTACTCCAGCTGTCTACAAATAGTGTATTTCTCCTGCCCGAAGGACTCAATTTAAATTAATCTTTATGAACATACAAGATTAGTTTGTCTAACCACATTCCTTGGGCTTTTTAATTTCCTCCTTCTTTCTTTTCCTGATCACTTTTTGCCAAACAACTTCATTATTAAAACCTGGAGGCAAGAAACTCAACTCTCCAAGGTGAGGGTAAGTAGACATTTTCAATCCAACTAGGTTATGTGAACGGAACTCACCCTATCTATATACAATGGCAATAAAAAAAATTAAAAATACCTTTGTCAATATTTTCATTCAGGTGGCAGTTTTTCTTCGTATCTGAACCAATTCTGTTGTCATTTTCATCAATAAGGATGCACATCTCTGCTAGCAACTGTACCTGCTGTTCATCCAAGTCATCCGTGTTTATTTCAGGCATAGTTGCAGTATTTATCGTTCTAAGGATACTGATCAAAAAGAAATAGTTATGTCTTCTCACAATCACCACCTCCACCCAATGTCACAGTATGCAACAAACTTTCAAAGCAATTGCTTTATCAGTCACATTACTATACATATCTGGGAGAATCAACTGAATGACAAAATAGCCTGGGCGCAAAACACGCCAGCAACATTAAAAAGTGAAGCAACAACCCTCAGTTTCCCAACGATGAAAGCAAATCTGGTGGAAGCGTGTTTATAGTTTCCGATACCTAGATAAAGGAGGTACCACAACAACAGAGCACTTTCACTCCCAATTACCACACTGCACCTGCCACGCGTGTCTTATCTCCACTTAATTTAGCTTGTAAAATTCTAACTTTCCCAAAAAAAATCCCACATAAAAGGAACTACAGTGTTTCTTCCTGCATCACTTTACTGGGACTCTGTGTGACTCATGTCATTAGTTTATGTTCCCAACTTCCAGGCATCTATAAATCCAAATTGCTAAATAGAACACAGCGCTTGGAAGAGATAAGTTTTGGAATGCAACTTCAAAAATACCTCTATCTGCAAAATGCAATCCATAAGAACAAAGATGTCCCAACTTTGATAGAATCAATCTGTACAGAAGCAGTATAAGGAATAAGAAATACTGTGATAAGAAATACTAGAGCAGTGGTTCTCAATCTTCTTGATGCCATGAGTCCTTAAAACAGTTCCTCATGTTGTGGTGTCCTCCAACAATTAAATTATTTTTGTTGCAACATCATAACTGTAATTTTGCTACTGTTATGAATCATAATGTAAATATCTGATATGCAGGATATATTTTCATTCACTGCACCAAATTTGGCACAAATACCTGATACGTCCAAATTCGAATACTGCTGGGGTTGGGTGGGCGGGAGAATGATTTTGTCATTTGAGAGTTGTAGTTGCTGGGATTTATAGTTAACCTACAATGAAATACCATTCTGAATTCCATCAATTTAATTGAACCAAACTTTGCACACAGAACTACCATGACCAACAGAAAATACTGGAAGGGTTTGGTGGGCATTGACCTTGAATTTTGGAGTTGTAGTTCACCTACATCCAGAGAGCACAGTGGACTCAAACAACAATGGATCTGGATCACACTTGGCATGAATACTCAATATACCCAAATGTGAACACTGATGGAGTTTGGGGAAAATAGGCCTTGACATTTGGGAGTTGTAGTTGCTGGGATTTATAGTTCATCTACAATCAAAGAGCATTCTGAATCCTACCAATGATAGAATTGGGCCAAACTTCCTACACACAGAACCCACACGACCAACAGAAAATACTGTGTTTTCTGATGGTCTTTGGTGACCCCTCTTGCACTCCCCTTGTGACCACCCCAGGGGTTCTACCTCCAGGTTGAGAAACGCTGACATGAGAGGAAGAAAAGAGTAAAATATCAGGTCTTGTTTTCACACCTTGCTTTGCAGATTTCAGGTTTCCAGACTGAAAACTTGCAATTGCTCATAAACCTTTAATGACTGTATAAAAGAGGGACAACTCCTTTATCTTTAGCAATTGTTGTGCAAAACTGGAGATGGCGCCTATACTTAAATAACTGTTGTGTAAATCTGGTGATGTATCATTACACTTTGCATGCCTCCTATACCTTTCATAATTGTGTAAAAAGGGATGTCTCCTACACCTTTCAAAGTTGTGTAAAAACAGAGGTGGCTGCTATACTTTTAAAACCTTTAATAGTTGCATCAAAATCATGGCTCCTATAACTTTCATAGTTGTGTAAGGAAGGAACGATTTTCATACTTTTAATGATTCTATAAAACTGGCAGTGGCTCCTAAACCTGACATAGCTGCTTTAAAAAGGGATGGCTGCTGTCATTTTCAGTTGGGTAAAATTGGAGATGGCATGTACACTTTTCATAGCTCTGTATTACTGGAGATGGCTCTGATGTCTTTAACACTTATGCAAAACTGGAGGTATGAAAAGTTGTGTAAAAAAAGAGAGACCGCTGCTATACCTTTCATAATTATATTAAACTGGTTATGGTCCCTAGACTTTTCAAAGTAGTGCAACACTTGAAAAGCCTCCTATGCTTTCAACAGCTGTGCAAGATTGGAGATGGTTCCTAACTTTACATAGACGCACAAAAAAAGGATGGCTCCCACCTTCTGTACTCTTCATAGTTGTGCAAAAAAGAGGTGGCTCTAATACTTTTCACAGGTGAGCAAAATTGGAGATGGGTCCTATGCTTTTCACAACAGTTGTGTAAAACTTGAGGTGGGCCCTATGCTTTTCACAACAGTTGTGTAAAATTGGAGGTGGTTCCTATACTTTTCACAATAGTTGTGCAAAACTGTCTAAAACTAGAGATGGCTCCTATATTTTGCACAACAGTTGTGTAAAATTGGAGGCAGCTCCTATATTTTTCATAACAGGAGGAGGCTCTTATATTTTATTTATTTATTTATTTATTTGATGCACTTATTAACCGCCATTCTCAGCCCATTAAGGGCGACTCATGGCGGTGTACAGTACACATAAAAGACAGTTACAAAAAGCCAGTTTCAACAACATATAAACTATACAACAATTACAGACTACACTAAAAATCCGCTTCGTCTCTTAGTGGAATCATAGCCCGTCTCATATTCCTTGTTCCATTATTTTTCATAATAGTTGTGTGAAACACGAGGGGGCACCTATACTTTTCACAACAGCTGTATAAAACAGATGGTGGCTCCTATATTTTTCACAAAAACTGTGCAAAACAGGAGGTGGCTCCTATACTTTTCACAATAGCTGTGTAAAACTGGATATGGCTCCTATACTTTTCACAACAGCAGTGTAAACCAGGACGTGGCTCCTATAGTTTCCCCAACATTTATGTAAAACTGGAAATAGCTCGTATACTTTTCACAACAGCTGTGTAAATCACGAAGTGGCTCCTATACCTTCTTCAACATTTGTGCAAAACTGGAAATAGCTTCTATACTTTTCACAACAGCTGTGTAAACCAGGAAGTGGCTCCTATACTTTCCCCAACATTTGTGTAAAACTGGAAATAGCTCATATACTTTTCACAACAGTTGTGTAAACCAGGACGTGGCTCCTATACTTTTCACAACAGCTGTGTAAAACGAGATGGCTCTTATACTTTTCACAACAGCTGTGCAAAACTGGAAATAGCTCCTATACTTTTCACAACAGTTGTGTAAACCAGGACGTGGCTCCTATACTTTTCACAACAGCTGTGTAAAACGAGATGGCTCTTATACTTTTCACAACAGCTGTGCAAAACTTGAAATAGCTCCTATACTTTTCACAACAGCTGTGCAAAACTGGTGATGGCTCCTATACTTTTCCCAACAGTTGTGTAAATCAGGAAGTGGCTCCAATACTTTCCCCAACACTTGTGTAAAACTGGACATAGCTGCTATACTTTTCACAACAGCTGTGCAAAACTGGAGGTGGCTCCTATAACTGGACACCGATGCCCAAAAAAAGGATGGCTCCTCTACTTTTCACAGCTGTGTAAAACAGAAGGTGGCTCCTATTCCTGTAATAATAGTGTCTAAAACTAGGGGAGGGTTCAGACTTTGAATAGCTGTGGAAAACGTGGAGAGAGGCCCTCAATGCCCTCAATGCCAGGGGACCCTAGAGGAGTCATGGTTTAGGGAGGCCCCTCAGCTCTGTAGGGCAGAGAAGGCCAAAGGTCTTGTGAAGCTGCCACAGCCTCGAGCCTGGGCGGCTGAAGAGAGCCAGGCCGGTCCCTCCCCTCCCCTGCCCTCCTTCCTTCCTTCCTCACCGCGCTCTGCTTGCAGGCCAAACCGGACGTCCCTTGAGGCAGCAACCGCGGCTTCCCGGAGAGCGAAGGCCCAGCACCGCCACCGACAACGAAGCCACTCTCTGGGCTCTGACAGGCTTTGACTGCAGAGCCGCTGCTGCCAAGCGTGCTGCCGCCGCCGCGCGCCACATCGCCAGGCAACGCGCCTTCCGCCCCGACGGGCCAATCCCGGCCGCCGCGAGCCTTTGCGTCACCAAGTGGGCCGATCGCGCCATCGCAAGCTCACCCTAGGGGGCGTGGCCGCCGAGTCAGGCTGCCCAATCCGAGGAGGAGGTGGGCGGGGATTTTTCCAAAGGGGGCGTGGCGTAAAGGACAGGAGGCAACAGGAGGAAGTAGAGGGGGGAGAAAATAAACCAAAGGAAGGGAAGGTTCATAGAATGAGATAAGCCAGCCTTTAGGAGGCGAGATAGTGGGATAACTATGGCCCTTCTACTCTGCCATTATATAGCAGCGTAGACTCTTATAATCCAGTTTAAAGCACATTTTACACTTCCATTATATAGCAGTGTAGACTCATATAATCCGATTTAAAACAGATAATCTGGATTTTGTATAGTAGTGCAAATCCAGTCCGGAATTCGAATCCCACTCAGCCACGGAAGCCCACTGGGGCCCCTTTTACACTACCATATAAAATCCAGATTATCTTTTGAACTGGATTATATTGAACTGGATTATATTATCTTTTGAATTGGATTATATATGGCTCATATAGAATTATGGGCTAATAAGAGTTGGAAGAGGACAGGAGGGCCCAAAAAAGGACCACATGGGCCATCCAGTGATTCTCAACCTGGGGTCCCCAGATGTTTTTGGCCTACAACTCCCAGAAATCCCAGCCTTGAACTCCCAGGGTTTCTGGGAGTTGAAGGCCAAAAACATCTGGGGACCCCAGGTTGAGAACCACTGAGTCCAACCCACTGCCATGCAGGAAAAGCACAATTAAAGCACCCCTGACAGATGGCCATCCAGCCTCTATTTAATAGCCTCTAAGGAAAGTGCTTCCACTACACGCCAACACAGAGAGTTCTACTGTTGAACAGCTCTCACAGGAAGTTCTTCCTAATGTTCAGGCAGAATCTCCTTTCCTGTAATTTGGAATACAATCCATTTCAAAGCAGACAATCTGGATGATCTGCTTTCATAATCTGAATTATATGGCAGTTTAGATCCAGCCTGGGTCACACTCTCAGCCTCACAGGAAACCAGGAAAACAGTGATGGGTATATCTGCACTGTGTAGAATTAATGCAGCTTGACACCCCTTTAACTGCTATGGCTCCTGGGATCTGTAGTTTTGCGAGACACTAGTTCGCTGTGTCAGGGAAAGCTAAACCCCTTGTAATACTATCATTATTCCATAGCACTGAGTCTCAGCTGTTAAAGTGGTGTCAAACTTGATTAGTTCTACTGTGTAGATGCAGCCTATGACTCCCACTCAGACATAGACCAACTGAGTGACTTTTGGGTGAGCCACACTCTCTCAGCTTCAGAGGAAAGCAATTGCAAGTTACTTCTGAACAAATCTTACCAAGAATTGCACTGATAGGGGCTGCATCTATACTACAGAATTAATGCAGTTCAGTGCTATGAGATTGCAGGAGCTGTGTTTTGGTGTGACCCCAGCACTCTTTGGCAGGGAAGGCTAAAGACTATTATTTTATTTTTTAAATTTATTTTCCATATTTGTATACCACCTTTCTCAGCCCGAGGGTGGCTCAGGGTAGTTTACAAATGGCACAATTCGATGCCCCCAATAACATAAAAACAATTAAAACATTTAGCATAAATAACATCATTTGAAGCAGTAAAAACCAATAAAAACATAAATCCTCAACGCCTCATTACTAAAATAATTGTTCAATCGTATTGTCCAGTCGTTCCGTAGATCAGAGTTTTAACCTTTTTGAAAAATGTTAGGAGGGTGGGGCTGATCTGATATCCCTAGGGAGGGCGTTCCACAGCTGAGGGGCCACCGCTGAGAAGGCCCTGTCCCTCGGAATCTGTGAAGAAGGCGGGACCGAGAACAGGGTCTCCCCAGACGATCTTAGAGTCCTAGATGGTTCATAAGGAGAGATACGTTAGAACAGGTAAGTTGAGCCAGAACCATTTAGGGCTTTATAGGCTAAAGCCAGCACTTTGAATTGGGCCCGGTAGCAGACCAGCAGCCAGTGGAGTTGGTGCAACAGAGGAGTTGTGTGCTCCCTGAGCACCACTCCTGTTAACAGCCTGGCTGCCGCCTGTTGGATCATTTGGAGCTTCTGAACAGTCTTCAAGGGCAACCCCATGTAGAGAGCGTTGCAGTAATCTATACAGGATTTAACCAGAACGTGGACTACCGTTGTCAAGACAGACTTCCCAAGGTGTGGGCGCAGCTGGCGCACAAGTTTTAACTGTGCAAATGTTCCCTGGTCACTACTGAGACCTGGGGTTCCAGGCTCAGTGATGAATCCAGGATCACACCCAAGCTGCAAACCTGAGTCTTCAGGGGAAGTGTAACCCCAATCCAACACTGGCTGTAACCCTATGCCCTGTTTGGCTTTGAACTAGCTTTGAACCGTACCAGCAGTCTTTGTTCATTCTACAATATAGATGAGCTGAGACTCAGTGGGCAAACTTCGCCCCTCTGGGTGTTTTGGACATCAACTCCCACAATTACTAACAACTTACTGGTTTTTAGGAATTGTGTGAGTTGGAGTCCAAAATACATGGAGAGCTGAAGTTTGCCCATGCCTGGTGTAGATGCTGCCATAGGTTGAAAACACACTTGCAGGAACAAGTCCTTGGAATTAGAGACACACCCACTTAGGCTCATACATTGAGGGTTGGACTAGATGGCCCTTGGGATCCTAACTTTTCTAACTCTTATGGTTCACAAACACACACTCAGTATCTAGAAAACCATTTTGTAACCTGTTGGGTAAAGGCATGAAGTGCCTTTTGTATCATTTAAATAATACAATCCCAAATGCATACCAGATTAGCATTTGTCATGCCATTCATTAGCTGCAACACACTAACAGTGACAAAACCAGCCTGCCTCTGCTAATTTAGCAACCAATTGAGACTTTGGTTTTGGTTGTCACAGTCAAGATAAGTGTTGTAAACTTTAAATCATTATTTGCTGCTTTGCCTAAGTGGCATAATATTTGCATCGAGGAAATCAGGCCGGCAGCTTCCAGATTTCCATTTGGAGGACAGAATGTACAAACTTCTGTTGCTGTTCTGTGTTGGAGAAACATTGCTAGTTGTAGCCAGATGTTTTAGTCCATTTTGAAAAGGTTTTTAGTCTTCTTTGTGTAAGAGTGCAGTCGCCCTATCAAATACAACTTCCACAATTCTATAACATTGAGCCATGGCTGAATTTTTAGTTTAGTACGTGCTTTAGTGCATAGCAACCAGTTTCTTCAGATGCAATTGATATCAACGAAATAACATGCTGAAATAAAAATCAGTTGACTTGCTAAAATAAAAACAGATGCTGTTAGATTTCCCCCTTTTTATGTTACAGAAGACTAACTTGAGTAGCACACTGAGTAAATGTTATTCTGCAGGAGAGGATAGCTGCATTCATCTGGTAGCTCAGTTTAACTCCAGGGATTAAAAAGAGAAAGCTGTAAGGACTGAGAGATTGCAACAGTTTGCTTTCTGGCCAAGATGCTAAGGGAAGAGGCTTCAGAACTGCTTTTGGCACAGAAGCCAAATATTGACGCACCCTGAATCAAGATGGGTTTGTTTTATATGTTGCTGAAGGCTTTCATGGCTGGAATCACTGGGTTGCTGTGAGTTTTCCGGGCTGTCTGGCCATGTTCCAGAAGCATTCTCACATGATGTTTCACCCACCTCTACGATAGGGTTTATTTTACTTTTCAGAAGTTGTTCTATAAACATTTTCTGAATTTTTCATGATGGCAGATTATAGCCACTAGGAGGCATGGTGTTGTGTTCTACATCACATACCCCAATTCTTTGATTCTAAGATGCGCTTTTTTCCTCGTATAACATCTCAGAAAACAGGGTGCATCTTGGGGTCAAGCATGCATACAGACACACACATATCAGATCTGTTTTTCTGTTGGTAGTACTGAAACTATTGTGCATTTTGCGATTGATATCTTGGAATCAAGGAAATGCTTTTTTTGAGATATCGTTGTCTTCTGTTTCCTGTCAGAAATTACCCTGCTTATCTTGTTATTTGGTCTTATTTAAAAAATATTATACAGAAATGTTTAAGACTGAAAGCGGCTGCAAGGAACTGCACATTTCACACTGTATTGTTGAAGGCTTTCATGGTCGGAATCACTGGGTTGTTGTAGGTTTTTTCGGGCTATATGGCCATGGTCTAGAGGCATTCTCTCCTGACGTTTCAAGGCAGAATATCCCACAATATCTCCTTTGAACTGGGTTATCTGACTCCACACTCAGATAATGTGGGATTTTCTGCCTTGATATTCTGGGATATAGGGCTGCGTGGAAGGGCTCCTGTATTTTGCTTTCTCTTGATCAGTTCAGGTAGCATAAATAACTTGGAGTAGAACTGGCAACCTTATGCAAATCACATTCTCCTAGCTTGATAGGAAAGCCATGGCAAATGTTCTCGGAATAAATTTTGCAACAAGCTGGTAGGTTTCCCATAAATTGGTGTCAGCTATAATAGGGCCACCACAAATAGAGTCAGCCTGCAACACATAGTACAATAATGGTCCATGCTATAAGTTGGAACCGATAATTAAAAGCTTTGCATTTATACAGAAATAAATCCCGTTGTGAAGGATGATCCACTTTCTCTACTAGTGGGAACAAATATTTTATTGGGGTCCAAATACTATCTTCAACCCATCAGCACATTTCCAGGTCAGATACACCTTAGTGATATGCAAAATTAAGCAAATCAAAGGAGAATGATGTTAAACTTCTTAGGTGTGTCCGTCTTCCTATAATTAGAATGTGGGTTGCCTTTGGCAATTCGCTTTATCTGAGTCCATGCTCCCTTCTTGGCAATCATAATGATCTTCTTGGCAATCATAACGATCCTCCTCTATTGCGATCAAAGGGAAGGTGCTGCAAGAGTCATTGGATGAAGATTAAAAAGCATTTGTAAATGTGGCAGTGTGCAAGAGACGGGAACACACTACAGGTGTCAGAGTTCAGCCATTATTCTTACACTTACTTATATGGGAGCAATCACTGTTTATCTCAATAGGAGTAAAAATATACTACAGAACATAGACATTACTATGAAGACATATTTGTGTGACAACAAAGGGAGAAATTGTTTTCATCTCCTGTTCCTACTTGTAGATTTCCTATGAACATTTTATTCGCAATGTGGTGGTTTTGATTAGTTTCAGTGTGTTTTTGCAAGATTCTTTTAATCTCATTGGAGGATTTTCCTTAGTTTAAATCAGGGATCTTCAAACTAAGGCCCGGGGCTGGATACAGCCCTCCAAGGTCCTTTACCCGGCCCTCACTCAGGGTCAGCCTAAGTCAGAAACGACTTGAAAGCACACAACAACAACAGCCACTGGGTTGTGTAGGTTTTTTCGGATATATGGCCATGTTCTAGAGGCATTTTCTCCTGATGTTTCGCCTGCATCTATGGCAAGCATTCTCAGAGGTAGTGAGGTCTATTGGAACTAGGAAAATAGGTTTATATATCTGTGGAATGACCACGGTGGAGCAAAGAACCCTTGTCTGTTGGAGCTCAAAAAGGGGCGAGACCAGGGAACCTAACGATAATTGACAGGTGGCTTGCCCTATGATTGCAAATTATATCAGGAAGCCACCCTGCTGCAAAATCCCAAGCCTGGGATTGCAAACAAACATTTAATGCAAAGCAAACAGATATATACAGCTGTTCCAGAACACTATGTTGTCATCAGCATACTGGAGTTCTATAACAGATGTTGTCACCTTGCTTTTGGCTTTCAGTCTGCTGAGGTTAAATAGCTTGCCATCTGTCCGATAGATGATTTCCACCCCGGTGGGGAGCTTCCCATCAACAAGATGAAGTATCATAGTGATGAAGACGGAGAAGAAAGTTGGGGCAATAACTTCCTGACTGGGAGAGCTGTTCAGCAGTGGAACTCTCTGCCCCGGAGTGTGGTGGAGGCTCCTTCTTTGGAAGCTTTTAAACAGAGGCTGGATGGCCATCTGTCAGGGGTTTTATTTATCGTGTCATCAGCAACCATACCATTGTGTTACAATTCTAACAGAACAAAACAAACACACAGATTAAAAAGAAAAAGAAAAAAAACCCACAGATTTTGCAAACTTGGTAGTTGGTTAAATGTCCTTTGACCAGTATCTGGCCACTTGGAGTGCCTCTGGGGTTGCCACAAGAAGGTCCTCCATTGTGCATGTGGCAGGGCTCAGGGTGCATTGCAGCAGGTGGTCTGTGGTTTGTTCTTCTCCGCACTCGCATGCCATGGATTCCACTTTGTAGCCCCATTTCTGAAGGTTGGCTCTGCATCTCGTGGTGCCAGAGCGCAGTCTGTTCAGCGCCTTCCAAGTCGCCCAGTCCTCTGTGTGCCCAGGGGGGAGTCTCTCATTAGGTATCACCCATGGATTGAGGTGCTGGGTTTGGGCTTGCCACTTTTGGACTCTCGCTTGCTGGGGTGTTCCAGCGAGTGTCTCTGTAGATCTAACAAAACTATTTCTTGATTTAAGTCGTTGACGTGCTAGCTGATACCCAAACAAGGGATGAGCTGGAGATGTCTCTGCCTTGGTCCTTTCACTATTGGCTGCTACTTCCCTGCGGATGTCAGGTGGTGCAATACCGGCTATGCAGTGTAATTTCTCCAGTGGTGTAGGGCGCGGACACCCTGTGATAATGTGGCATGTCTCATTAAGAGCCACATCTACTGTTTTAGTGTGGTGAGATGTGTTCCACACTGGGCATGCATACTCAGCAGCAGAGTAGCATAGCGCAAGGGCAGATGTCTTCACTGTGTCTGGTTGTGATCCCCAGGTTGTGCCAGTCAGCTTTCGTATGATGTTGTTTCTAGCGCCCACTTTTTGCTTGATGTTCAGGCAGTGCTTCTTGTAGGTCAGGGCACGGTCCAAAGTGACTCCAAGGTATTTGGGTGTGCTGCAATGCTCCAGTGGGATTCCTTCCCAGGTGATCCTCAGAGCTCGGGATGCTTGTCTGTTCTTAAGGTGAAAGGCACATGTCTGTGTTTTAGATGGATTAGGTATCAGTTGGTTTTCCCTGTAATAGGTAGTAAGAGCACCTAGAGCTTCAGAGAGCTTCTGTTCAACCATCTCACAGCTCCCTGCTTGAGCAGTAATGGCACGATCATCAACATAGATGAAACTCTCTTTTAAACAACCAGAGACGATCATAGCGATGAAGATGGAGAATAAAGTTGGGGCAATAACTTCCTGATTGTGAGAGCCGCTCAGCAGTGGAACTCTCTGCCCCGGAGTGTGGTGGAGGCTCCTTCTTTGGAAGCTTTTAAACAGAGGCTGGATGGCCATCTGTCTGGGGTGATTTGAATGCAATATTCCTGCTTCTTGGGAGAATGGGGTTGGACTGGATGGCCCATGAGGTCTCTTCCAACTCTTTGATTCTATGATTCTATGATTTCCACTCAGGTGGGAAGCTTCCCTTCAACAAGATGAAGTATCATAGCAATGAAGATGGAGAATAAAGTTGGGGCAATAACTTCCTGACTGTGAGAGCCGTTCAGCAGTGGAACTCTCTGCCCCGGAGTGTGGTGGAGGCTCCTTCTTTGGAAGCTTTTAAACAGAGGCTGGATGGCCATCTGTCAGGGGTGATTTGAATGTAATATTCCTGCTTCTTGGGAGAATGGGGTTGGACTGGATGGCCCATGAGGTCTCTTCCAACTCTTTGATTCTATGATTGTATGCTATTGGGGATTTGGGGTGTTGCAGGATTTATAGTAAGTATCAGAGTAAGTGACCAAGTATTAGCTTTGTCAGAAGCTAATTGAGAATACAGTTATACTGGTGTAGCAATAAACTTAGGCAAGCTGTAAAGAATTTTCCTGGAAAAGGAAAAAAAAAATCCCGCCCGCCCGCACAAAGTCTCTCCCTTCTAGAGAATGTATTATTTATTTAACGTCAGCCGGCCGCAGCCTTCTTTGGGCGGTCACGTGATCCACTCCCCGCACCCTTTCATTCTTTCCCCCCTCCTCTCTATGGTGGCTGGCCGGCACAGAGGCGGCGCTTCCGGTGGGAAGCGGAAGTGGTCCCGAGCAGCTCTGGGGCGGTTTCGGTACATTTGGAAGGAAGGAAGGAAGGGAAGGAAGGAAGGAAGGGGAGGGGGGGAAGCGAAGGACGAGACCGTTAGTAGGCAGTGTTGCCGCCCGTTGACGCTTCCCCCCTCAGAATTGACCTTTTCCTAATTTTCCTGGTCGAAGGGCTTCAGAGGTGAGTCTGGGCCCAGCCTGGCCTGGCCTGGCCTGAGGGATGGCGGCGCCTCTTAGGCCCAAGCAGTGGGTTGACCATTGTAGATAGGTAGAAAGATAACGGGGTGTGTGTATCTGAGTGCATATATGTATGTCTCTCTCTCTCTCTCTCTCTCTGTGTGTGTGTGTATATATATATATATATATATATAATGGAAGTGTGTATATGTATACAAATATATGTTGGGAAGCAGCCTCTCTCTCTCTCTCTCTCTCTATATATATATATAGATAGATATAGATATATATAGATAGATAGATATATAGATAGATAGAGAGAGAGACAGATAGAAAGATAGATAGATAGATAGATCGATGCTGCTTCCCAACATATATTTGTAGACATATACACACTTCCATATTTGTGGTTGTGTCTTTTGTGGATTTGATGTTTCCCCCAAGAATAGGCCTGGGCCAACTTCGGCCCTCCCTCCCGGTGTTTTGGACTCCAACTCCCACAATTCCTAACAGCCTCAGGCCCTTTCCTTTTTCCCCCCAGCAGCTTAAGCGGCTGAGGGGGAAAAGGAAGGGGCCTGAGGCTGTTAGGAATTGTGGGAGTTGGAGTCCAAAACACCGGGAGGGAGGGCCGAAGTTGGCCCAGGCCTGATCTAAGCCAACTGTCCACAAATTACAAACATTCCCCTCACAAACGACTTAGAATTAAGAATTAAGGGGGTGAAACAACAGGAACAGAGAGAAATCTACCCCTCAAAAGGGACATTCATTGCTGAAAGAGTTATCATAGGGAAAAGGTGTCTCCATGGCCAATCTTTGTTTCCCTAACAAGCCAAATTATTCAAAATCTACAAATAGAAAGTGAGGTGAAATCTACTGAATAGGAGTACAGACAGCAAAGGAAATACCATTGGGGTTATATTTATTTATTTATCGTGTCATCCACAACCAGAACATTGTATTACATTTCTAACAGAACAAAACAAGCAAACAGATAAAAAAAACACACAAATTTTGCAAACTTGGTAGCTGATCAAATGTCCTTTGACCAGTATCTGGCCACTTGGAGTGCCTCTGGTGTTGCCGCAAGAAGGTCCCCCATTGTGCATGTGGCAGGGCTCAGGTTGCATTGCAGCAGGTGGTCTGTGGTTTGCTCTTCTCCACACTTGCATGTCGTGGATTCAACTTTGTAGCCCCATTGGGGTGTAACACCATTGGGGTGTTAATAATAATAACATAACACTTTATTTGTACCCCGCTACCATCTCCCCAAGGGACTCGGTGCAGCTTACATGAGGCCAAGCCCGCAGTACATCAATAAACAGAACATCCATAAAATAAAACATCAATAAACAAAACAATGCAATATAAATCATAATCACATGAACAAAATAGACAAAAGCAATCAACAGTAACATATAAACATTTAAAACCAAAGGCCGGGCCAAATGTGATAGATTAAAATTAAAAAATAGTGCTGTAGTAAAGTGCATTTTGAGGACATAATGCTGAGAGTTTTCCTTTCCTATGCTATCCAAACCTATAGAGAGAGAGAGAAAGGGAGGGGGGTGGAGTTACACTTAAAAATGACCGTGAGGAGAGAGAAATGGGTAACCATTACAAGGCAGTGGGTTGTTAAGGTGTGTGAGGAAAAGCTGTGAGTTGATATACAGTTGCTAAGACTGTGCAATGTACACACCGTTATGTTAGGGGGGCCTCTCCCCCCAGTGGCACCAACGGCTGCTCTGGCCAAAGCAAAGACAGAGGGGAGCAGAAGACATTTCCTTCTTGTCTTTACTAACAATAGTAACATTTCCTTCTTGTCTTTACTAATAATATAGTATACTGTATATACATATAATATTTATAATAATATAATACTAGTAATAATAATACAATATTATAATCATAATTATATATTTACATTGCAGGTAATATTACTATATTACAATATAATTGTATAGTGCAATATAGTGATATGTAATACTGATATTGTACTATGTTAATATAATACATTGTATGAAAATATATATTGTAAGCCGCTCTTAGTCCCCTTCGGGGTGAGAAGGGAGTCATATAAATGCCGTAAATAAATAAATATGTGTGTGTGTGTCTGTCTATCTAGGATGTTTCCCCAAGCGTGTATATGTCTGCGAATATGATATATACACACACATATATAAGTGTGTATGTACACACACACACATACATATATATACAGTAATACACACACAGTGATACACATATATCCCTCTACATTTGTGGTTTTAACTTTTGTGGATTTGATTTTTCACAGATTTACTACCATTAGGAATCTGTAACTTCTCCTGTGTGACACTCTGAACAACTTCCTCCAGTCATGTTGGAGGATACACATACATATGTACCACACAAATATGAAGTGAGATTAATTGCATACTTCTGGGATCCTGGATCAACCTAGAGAAGTGCTGTTGCTTTACTTTTTAATCAGAGAGAGAGAGAGAGTGTCAGCCCTCCACATTCCCTGGGTTTAGTGGGAAAGGACAGTAATAATAATAATAGTAATAATAATAATAATAATAATAATAATACACTTTATTTATTTGTCACTCCTGATGGCTAGAGGCAGGGTACAACAAAGTTAAAAACACACACACACACATACCATATGTATACACAGTAGATTACATAGATAAAAACACAAAAATATACGAAACTTACACCAAATACAGATACAGAATTGATATGCAGTAGCAATAGAACGCACATCAAAACTCATGATTGAAAGTTGACTGGGAAGGTCTGCCAGAAGAGATGGGTATTAAATCACGTTTTAAATTCCGACAGCTCATTTAGCTGTCATTGGATCTCCTCTGAAAGTGGAAAACCACAAATAGAGATATTGCTATTTTTATTAGCTGAGCAAACACCTTTCAAGGAATTCTCTCTAGAAATATCTAGGTCCTCAAACATGACTGGAGGAAGTTGAAGTTGGAGATCCGAGAGATTCCCAGAGGGAACAAATCTGTGCATAGTTAAACTGCAAATGTGGAGGCATGATTGTGTGCGTGTGTACACAGGTATCTCCAGTCTGTGACTCCAGATGTTTTAACCTCCAACTCCTAGAAGCCGTAGCCAGCTTGTTCAGTAGTGAGGAATTCCAGGAATTGGAGGCCCAAATAGCTGGAGATATACCTCATACTTTGCTTTTTTTTTGAGGAGTCCACATTCCAATACAAATTTCTTGTTTTGTCTATATAAAGTGGGGGAGGGGAGTTCAAACCTGCAAATAGGGGACATCTCTTATAATTAGACACCTAGCAATCCTGTATGTTCTTAAACATTTCAGTGTGAGGGGTGTGTGTATGTAGATAAGTCCCATGTTGACAAAAGTATTGGTATTTTATTTATATTTTTAAACTCTGGGAGGAGGACATAGTCTTAATAAGACAGTTTTATGTTTTGTTCAAAATATTCCAAATGTGAATGTTGCCATTTGAATACATAGGTGTTGCTCCGAGGTGTATTTTTTAATGAAGCAGTGAGACATCCCGAATAATTAGTTTTGGGAGCACAGCCAGTTTGTTCGAGAAAGACCGTGGTGTTTTAATGAGCTGCTCTCCCTAAACATAAAAATTTCCTTTGCAAAGAAAAAAAGATTATTGGATATTTGTTTTATCAATTGTTCAGTGATATAGATTTGTATAGGAGCAGATACAACTCAATGATGAAACATATTCTTGATACTGTATTCAAAATACCCCAACTTCCACCCCTGTGTCTGGAAAAGACTAGGGAATTTTGAAATACTTCAGGGCTGCTGACAGGGTAGAGAAGCGCTTGGCAATTTGAGGTCCAGTAGATGTTTCTGGATCAACTCTAATTCACCTTACCTACTGATGAGAAGTGTAACTTAATTGCATTTGCAGAGTCATATGTTTTCCTTCACTCGTGTAGATTGACACTAGATAAGACTATTGGTCTGAACATATATACAGTATAGTGTCTAATTAATATTCACACATTCTTCCTTGGAGAAAAAAAGTTGAAATGCTTCTTCATGAGAGTTATTATTTTCAGAGTTTATTTTACATTAGCAAAATATTAAATGTTTCAAAGCTTTTAATTTACAAAATAAATGAAATAACACATTTGTATTTTTAAAAGATATTGACAGGCAAAGCCAGAAAAGAGAGAAACGTGAATGTACTATAGACCTGAAGATCAATAATATAGTATTTTTAAAAAGCATAATGGGAAGTCCTAAAGAATGTATGTATGTGTGTATATATATATATATATATATATATATATAAACAAATATATAAACAATTCCATTACTAAATGGGTATGTATGCCCCTCAGCAAACATGAATATTTGGTGGTGACAGAATCTTTTCTTTTTGTGTGTTCCACATTCTGAAATTCTGCAAGTAATCCCACCAATTTTTTTTTGGTAGATTGTTTACTAACATTTGTAGTCATCTCCTTTACTTGAACTGGACAAAAATAAAGATAAAGAAATAAGGAATAAGAAGGAGTTGTTATAGGAAGAATTTTAGCCTCATTGAGGATAGTGGAACTCAAATTCTTTATGTCATAATCCCTTGTGCATATAGGTACAAATAGTCTGTACTGGATGAATAATGATTTAATCATTTATTCCGGAAATCAGCTGCTGTGCATCTAGCATTGTTTCCACATTCTGCCCTATTTCAACATGCTTCCTTTCCTGTCTTAGCATTTTTAAAAACCAGGGTATATCAGATTTTTTTTTTTTTTTGCTGCTTGTTTTCTTCCCTATGTATTCTACCTCCATCTGCTATGTCTTTAACTATGCTAGCTGAATTTCTGGCTACTATCCCAGAGTATTATTCTTGACTATAAGTCTGAGTCATCCTTTTTGCCCCCCTTGGCTATGGTGTTGACCTTCAGTTTTGTTCTTAATACTTTCTATTTAGGCACATTCCCAAAGGCCTAGTAGGTTGTCCCTTGGGAACCTATCACCAGGAAAAGGAGGAAGAGCTTTGATGTACATGAAGAGTAGAGCAATTAACTTCCCTGGAGTGTGATTGGCAATGTTAATGGTTAGATTTGCTCTCACGATATAAATTATATTTAGACATTAAGCATTTCCTTTTTACGTTTAGCATACATGTTGCTTCCTGGCCAATGTTTGTTCCTGAGTCATGATGCAGAGACTTCTTGATATACAGGAGCTTTGATTATCTCCACAATACCGAAGTATACGATGCAAGTAAGCTTCAATATGCTACGAGGTTTGAGTTCAGGTCTTCCTTGTAACACAAATGTGACACTATTTTCATACACAATGGCAGTGATTTATTAACAGTGTGTGATTTGTGTCTTGCTCATCAGTTTACACATACAGTTAGCTCTTTCTTTCTTTTACCACATCTGTACTTGAGTCTAAGAGGTCCCTACCCTAATAGTCTAAATTATAAAGTATATGCAGGGAAAAAAAGAAATAACAAAGGTTGAGGATAAATAGATATACTGCTGTTTGAAATATATGTGCTGTCATTTTGCTTAGGTACAAATAAGACCTAACATAACATGAATAAAATATCAATGGGAGCAAGTAGCTTGAAGGTTGATGAAACTGCTGTCTAGGCTAGGGCTGAGCAATTGTGACCCACTTGGTGTTTTTTGTAGTACAAACATTAGTCAGTATGGTCAGTCATTGTGCAGAAACATCCAATCCAGATGAGGGAGCGCTGGTTTCAGAGGGAGAAAAAGGTGCAAGTAGTAAGGGCATATAGAACAGGCATGGTCAAACTTTGGCCCGCCAGGTGTTTTGGACTTCAACTTCCATAATTCCTAACAGTCAGTAGGCTAGAAATTGTGGGAGTTGAAGTCCAAAACACTCGGAGGGCCGAGGTTTGTCCATGCCTGATATAGAAGGTCTTTGTTCAGAAGGTTCTTTCTTGCAATTATCTAGGTAAAAGAGCACATTCTCGAATCCTCAGCAGACCAGCTTTGAACAAATCGTTAAGAAAAACCCATGATAGGTTTACTTTAGGATCACTATAATACAGGCATGGGCAAACTTAAACCAGGTGTTTTGGACTTCAATTCCCACAATTCCTAACAGCCTCCTGCCATTTGGAATTGTGGGAGTTGAAGTCCAAAATACCTGGAGCGCCAAAGTTTGCCCATGCCTGCTATAACAACTTGAAGGTACACAACAACAACAAAAGCATTGTTTTATATGCCAACTACTGTATAAAGAGGTATAGTCAACACATTAACTTTATAGGTTGAGCCATAATTGGGCTTAAGATTGGAGTGTTTTAAATGTAATGTAATCAAAGGCACAATATGATTCTGCTACCACTGTGTTGTAAAATCTTTACCTGTAGGTAGTATTTTTCTTCAGCAGCACTGACAATTTTGGAATTTTATAGTATTTTACGCCTTCAGTTTTCAGAAGAAATTCATTTTACTCTTGGACTGGCCTTTCCACATTGTATTGACTGAGGATGCCCTGCAAGTCAAAAAACGATTTCTGGACATCTTATTGAGTTCACACTGATTTTTCATGGATTACTGGTCTGACATCAATGCCAGTTTAGAATAAATCTGTAAAGTACAAGCAGTCCCCAGGTTACGAACAAGGTAGGTTTGTTCTTAAGTTAAATTAAGTTGGTGCATATTTAAAGTGTAACTCCAGCCAAAATATGTATTTTGTAGCTTTGGATAGCATAGGAAAAGGTTAACACTCTTGTGGTGCTTCTCTTGCTGTCTGGCCCCCTGTTCAGAAGATTGCACTTCACTTTCTGTCCCTGTGATAATTGGATTTTTTTAAAAAAATGGCTTGTTGGGGAAACAAGGATTGGTGAGAAAGTGATACCTTTTCTCCATTATAATAACTCTTTCAGGGGTGAATTTCTTTTCTTAGGGGTATATTTCTCTCACTTCTTTTGCCTTACCCTCATTCTTAACTGTAAGTTGTTTGTAAGTTGGATGTTTTAGCTTGGGGACTGCCTATACCAGGCATCCTCAAACTGCGGCCCTTTAGCTGTTTGGGCCTCCAACTCGCAGAAGCCCCAATGAGCTTGTTCAATTGCCAGGAATTCTGTGAGTTGAAGGCCCAAACAGCTGGAGGGCTACAGTTTGAGGATACATGGCCTATACTGTGGCTTGTCTTGTCCTGATGAAAACTCAGCAGTTGTTTAGGAATAGCTGTCCAGTGTGATTATCTTACTATGCAGACTCTAAAACTTTTGGGAACTTCTGTTTCCAAGGAATACGTTTTGGAAAATGTACTATGTTATAATAGTTTACTGCCTGTTTCACTCGTAATTAAGAACCTGTAAATACCAGTGCAAAAGTAAACTTTATAAGTTGAAAGAAATTTTGGGGATCAAAATTATGGATTTTGATGTGATCCATGGATAAGTTGAGGGTCATTCCACAAAGAGGAAAAGCACCTACTGCCATTTTCCCATTCTGGCATTCAAAACAGTCAGAAGCAGTATTGTGATGGTGAGAGTAGATGGGATTGTTCTTCTGTTAAGTTCTCCTGGATGGGCTAAGCTTACACGTTTTGCCACTCTTCCCAGAGAAGGGGATGGTTACTTATTTTGACTAAAATTCCAGAATTATACATGAATGTATAGACAGTATATAAATGAGTTAAGTTCTGAAGGTGATACAGCACCCCCATCCCCTGCTGCTGACTTATATAGCTTTGAAAAACACACTTCTTTGTTGTTTATATCAGTCAAAAATAAAGGTTAGGTAGTCACTTCTTTTGGTAGTTACCACTGGAATACCTAGGTCTGTTGCATTCCTTTTATTCCTATTGTTTTCTGAAAGTATCCCTTGATTACAGATCAGCTTAGAATTTGAATTGAGAATTAAACAGGATGTTGGACACTAAAATATAAAAGGATGAAGGTCTTGCTTCATTGTTTATGCTTGTCCTGCTACCTCCCTTCCATTTCTCCAATCTTTTAGCCAGTATAAATGAACAACAACAAAAAGGAAGCACATAGTTTTAGTAATTCTTTCCACATTCTGACACTTCCTGAACCACAATCCTTGGCTTTCATAATCACATGTACTCAAAGGATTTTTTCTTTCATTATACAACTCATCTTGATAATTGAATATCACACATTCAAGCACAGTTCAGTATCAACTCATGTTATAAAAGATGATTTATTACAGAGAACTCAACATCATTGCTAGACTTTTGCTATTGTGTGTAATTTTTTCTCTTGTGTGGAAAGATTTGCTAGTATGTAAATAAGTTAAGCCAAGTCATTTTCCTGGTGTGGGCTTTGTTGATCATTGTGCATACTATATTTGTGCATGTCAGAATAGGATTATTTGCAACTGGCATTGTTGTTACTGCCAGTGCAGCACTGTTTTTTTGGAGGGTGAAAGGAGAATACGAGGAAGCAAAATAAAATTGCAGTTTTAACTTTGAAAAATACCCTTTTTTGTCATATCAGATAGTAAACTAATGGACTTAATTGCCAGTTTGTTGTTGTTGTGTGCCTGAAAGTTGTTTTCTGACTTATGACAACTCATGGCATTTTTCTGAGGCTGAGAAAATGTGACTCACCCAAGATTATGCGGTGAGTTCCCATGACGGAGTGGAGAATTGAATCTGGTCTCCAGGGTCATAGTCCAACACTCAAATAACTACATCACACTTTTATTTGCATGTCTGAAGTGTTTAGTGTATAAAGGAAAAAAATGGTAGGAAGTGAACACACTAAGTAGTTGATTGAAATTTAGCCTATAATAATTCCACTGCAATTGTTGTCATAGTTTGACTATAAAGCCCATTGAAATAAATGGGATGCATTTTTAATTGAAAAGATTTATGATGGTGCTGTAAGGGCTTTCTACTCTGTAGATATGCTACCCCAAGAGCATGAATCAGCAAGATTCAGATCATACTGAAGGTAAACTGCTAAATCATTTGAACTGTATTTTCTAATTTTTCAGTAATTAATTAGTGATGTTGCCTTTACTTTGCTTAATGGCAAGAATTTGGATGCATTAGTAGTTTTGCATGCTTTAAATATAATTAACTTTTACATTTAAAGTCTTTTAAATTTATGTTTGTATTGTTTCACTAATCCATATTTAATGTGGTTTTCATAGGATATTTAACATGACACTGATATACTGGACAGGTAATTGCCATTGTTCTGAAAACCTAATCTTTTAGGATGTATTTAGGTAACTTTATAGACATTATCAGCTGCTTATCTAGTAGTAGTACCATATTGCCAAGGACTTGTTCAATTAAGACCATGTTTTCAAATATGTCAGATTTTTTTGTGAAGTGTGCAGCTGATAATGACACAAATCACTTTTCCAGCTTGGAGAAGTGATTTGTTACAAACATTTAAAAATAATGATAGTTTTATTTGGATGTTTATAAAGTTGATCTGAATAAGGCTCGTTTGTATTTTTGGTGAAGTAGCTTGTGGTTAGATTTACAGTATAATCTTGTCTAATCAGAGGTTACACTGAGTTCAGTGTGACTTATTTCCAAAGAATTATAAGATTGCAGTTTAAAAGTAACATGAAATACACTTATAGCTACTTCACACATGATGTTTTTCCTGCACTGGCTTGCTAGTTTAGCTGTGCCAAAATATTCAGTCTGTTACTGCATACAGTGGTGTATGTTTCTTGTACACCAAGTTACTCGGTTTAGGAGAAACATCACATGTCAGCTGGCACTTGAGGATTGATCTTGCCTGTTACTTCTCCCTTTCTCCTCTGTGTGTGTTTGCTTGCTGCCTCTTCAGCGTTAGGTTTGTCTTCTTGCGAGATCTGGGGGAGAGCTTGCATGTGACATGTTTTTGTGAATAATGCATGAATATTACAACCATGCTATTGCATGAAGATATTCCTTGGAACATTAGTGCAATGAAACTCAGAATGGTGATGTCAACTAAGTAAGCTGTTAGCAATTTATAAATCAATAATGTACATTTCTCAAATCACAATGCTTTGGGGGAGTTTGACAATGCCTTGTTATGTTTTGCTTTTTCCTCTTACTGGTTTCGTAGACGTTATAATTTTGGTCTAAAATTTGGAAACCCATTGGCTAGAGATTGTACTTAATTGTTTATATATTATTCATTTATCTATGTTCTTCGTAAGTAATATTAGTAAATGATAATCCAGTTGTTCCCTACTCTCCAAAACTGGTATATCACTTTCTGCTTTCTCTCATTTTGTTGTCAATGGCCATCAAGTCCATTTTGAATAAGAGACCTCTGTGAATAAGATATCTCCAAGTCCCCCTATCACCCACAGTCTGCTCAGGTCTTGCAGACTCAGGGCCATGACTGTCTTGATTGAATCTATCCATCTGTAATGCAGTCTTCCTCTTTTCCTGCTGCCTTCTACCTCACCGAGCATTGTTATCTTTTCAAGTGAGTTATGTCTTCTCATGATGTCTTGTTTTTGTTACCATGGCTTCTCAAAAGAGTTCAGGGTTGATTTCTTTAGGATCCATTTATTTGTTTTTTTTTTTTTAGCAGTCCACAGCATCCATAGAATTCTTCAGGACCACATTTCATATGAATTGATTTTCTTCCTATCGGCTTTCTTCACTGTACAGCTTTCACAACCATACATAGATATTAGAAATGCGATGGCCTAGGCCACCCTACTATTGGTATCCAATGATATAGCTTTACATTTGAGGACCTTGTCTAGTTTCTTCATAGCTGCCCTTCCAAATCTTAGTCTTCTTCTGACTTCTTCACTGGAATGAACTGAAAGAATCTGTAATAGGATTAAATCCCCTTTGTGAAATAGGAAATGACTGACCAAAGTTTGGAATTGATCGATTTTTATGTAGACACAGTTAATGCTTCTTGAGGAAAGTGTATTTCACTGATCATTCTGGAAGAAGTCTGGAAAGAGTTAAATAGAAGAAGTTTAATAGTGGTAATGGAATTTGAAAAAGAGGTGCTATATATAATCTAAATTTAATCTGACAGAAGTAACATTAATAGATTGACTTTATGTAATGTGATGTTTCACATGGGGACACATTCCACTTTACTGCTAATAATTTTCTTACGTCTGAAAACAGTGATTGGTTAGTAGCTATAGATAAAAAGGCTACATCATTAAAATCCTTTATTCACATAGACACACCAAAAGGCAGGGTAGCCATTGATGGAATTGTAATGTTCTCTTGATTTCATGTAACCTATCTATACTGCATTTAGAAAATGTTGTATCTTTGGCTTTACATTTCATAATCAAGAGTTTTTCAAATACAGACTGATGGTTATAAGTGTGACCGTGCTCATCCCTTGTTCATTAGTTTGTTGTCAGAATTATTAGGATTAGGGATAAGATCACAGTTGTTTTAAGTCATACTTACAATTCTTTGCTTACTGTTTCTGTTTTCTTCTTTGTACGCCTAGATTATAGTCTTGATCTTCATTACTGTTCTGTTATATTTTCAGAGAATTAACATTACTTTCTGTCAATATGAATTGATGCTGTTTAAACTTTGATCTCAAAACAGTATTGGCTGTTTTATAATGAAACTAGACATAAGTTTTTCTGTCAAAATTAGGGCTGTTAATAATTAATGAAATTTCAAATCATTAACTATGATACATATTTGATTTAAATTGCTCATGTATACGAATATTCTGTATTTTTAGATCATGTGTATATAAGTATGACTCCATTTTGGAAGAGGCATTTTTTCCTATTGAAGAGGGGAGGAATGCTTCATGTAAGATGGTGTCTGCCTCCAGTAGGTTTTGAAAGTAGTTGTACTAAAAACAAGACATGTTAATAAAATTTACAGCTGGATGAATGGCAATCAGCTTTTAATCAGGCTAAATGTTGATTTGCTGCAGATTTAATTGGTTAAGTGATTAAATGTTGCAGCCCTAATTGATGGGGAAAGGGAGAACAGAAAATGAAAAATGCTACTCACTTAGTAGGCTCATAATCATTTTTAGAAGATGTGGATGTGGCACATTTCTTAGATGCTTCTGTAAGTAAAGCACAACTTGATTTTTTTTTGAAAGGGAGCAAAATAGTTCACAAATTAGTTAGTCTGTTTGGACTCAGATACTACAGAAACATGTTTTAGGGGAATTACATTTTGAAATATTTAACAATGACTTGATAAGAGTCAAGATGTTAAGACATACAAAATGCTGCAAGCAAGCCTCAGAAAATACTTGATTCTATACAATTTACTTAACAATAACCATCAAATATCCTATATTCCTTGTTAGATTTATTAGTTTCCGTGTGTTTCATTGAACCACAGTAGGTATTTGGTAGTTTGGTGAATGCATTTTGGAATTCTCGGTAGTTTGCAGTTCAGTGGATGTGCATCTTGAAAATGCATAGTAGACTTTGAGGAGATTGAGCTTTTTTATGGTCGACTTTTTGCACAGTATTTAATAGTGAAAATGTGTTGTAATTATTTGTAGAAATAAGGTTGTTAATAATCATTATCTGCAATTTCTAAAAAGTGGAATTACACATTTAATCTTTGAAGATGCTTTTTTTTTTTAAGATTTTTGGAAAGATGTAATTGAAGCTATAGAATTCCTAAAGATTTCTATAAGACTAAATGTTTATATTACTGATGTTATTAAAAAGCTTCAATAATTAATTTTTGATTTAGTTTATCTTAGGAGCTTCTGGGAAGTTATTTTTTTGAAGTAATGCCCACAGAAAGTGGAAGTTGTGCCACTGCTCGCCAAGCAAAGCAGAAACGCAAATCTCACAGTCTTTCTATACGACGGACAAACAGTTCTGAGCAAGAGCGATCAGGATTGCAGAGAGAAATGCTGGAAGGCCAGGTAAACATGCCTTGGAAAAGTCTGCCTCTGTGTGTTCTTCAGTGTTAGATTTTACATCTGCGATATCAGAACAGTAGATGTGATAATCTACTAAGCAGCAAATCTGAGCAAAAAGTAATGTAACTAATACGGATAAAAATATGATTTAATTGAAAATTCAAACACACAATTGTAGTGAGAAATGCAGTCTGGAGTTGAATGTTTGAACATGAAATCTCTGCATTGAAGTGATGAAACATAATTTCATAATATTTTCTGAAAGAGTTTAATGTCAAATTTTGGATATAGTACCAAAAAATAACAATAAAATGCTTTAAATGTTTCTATAATTTTAATATGTTGTCATCACCAGGATTCAAAACTCCCATCATCTGTTAGAAATACACTTCTGGAACTTTTTGGCCAAATAGAAAGAGAGTTTGAGAATCTCTACATTGAAAACCTTGAACGTGAGTTTATTTTTCTATCACTTTGTTTTTAAAGGAAATGTGTTGTAAACGCATCCTAGTGAATTTTGTCAGTAGCAATATCTGCAAAAAGAATGTGTGTGTGCACACATATAGCTTACAAGCTATGTTTTGCATAGTCCTGCATTATGAGGGGATATATTTTATTGTTTTAATTAGAAACTGGTTGGTTTGAAGACAATGTAGAAACAAAAAATAAATGACAAGGAATAATATACTGGTGGCCTTGTCTCTGTCACAAGTTCCAAGAATAAACAGAGCATAATTTATGAGCAGGTCTATGATGCATGTAATAATAATAATCATCATCTTCATCACTATCATCTTTATTTTTGTTCTGCCCTATCTCCTCGAGGGGACTCATTATTAATCTTCCAACTAAGATATTTGTATTTGTTTCCCTTGTGACTTAACCCACGGTTTCCTTACCAAGTATCTGAACGTAAACAAACAAACATTGTCTCCTTCCATTTGTAATGGAATTACACATATGAACAGGCTTCTGATTGAGCAATGACTTGCTGATTTAGAAGGGAGAGCCACTCTCCTTCCTAAATTATAATTTACTTTAGCTAAGTGTTCTTTTCACTAGCAGTGTCTTCTTAGACACTGCAGATTTTAAAACAAAGTTGAGATAGTGTACAGTACGAAATTTTTCGGAAGACTTGAGTATATGTATCATATTAGTAATGCACAACCATAAACATCCTTTTCACATGAGAAATGAAGAATTGGCCTGCAGAGTTGTGGCCTTTGAAATTAATAATAAAGACTTTATTTATATCTCCCCATGAGGATTCAGGGTGTAATATATAATAATATATAATAATTTGGAATATATAATAGCTAGAAAGTAATGCTTGAATGCTTGTTGTTTGCATTAACATGATATTTTTAAAAAATAAACAGGTATGTTTAATTTAAAAGTTATGGTTGAATGTTTATTGTTTGCATTAACATGAACTTTATATGCCACTGCTAGTACGTAGAGAGATTGATACACTTAATGAGCGCTTAGCAGCCGAAGGCCAAACCATTGATGGAGCTGAATTAAGCAAGGGACAACTGAAAACAAAAGGTAAGAGATTTGACCATATAATTCTCATTGTTGACTTTTATAACTTAAGATGGCATTCTGTTGGAAGGGTATTAATACTAGCTTTCAGAAAAACAGATAAATAATCTTTTAAAAACAAATTTCCTTTTAAATTTATTTGTCTCAACAGCCAGTCATAGTACCAGTCAGCTCTCTCAGAAATTAAAGACTACTTACAAGGCATCTACTAGCAAGGTATGATATGCAATAAACTTTTCCTTACCTAGAGCATCCACCCACCAACCTCATATTGGCAGCTTGGCGTTAAGCACTGTGTATATGTAGAAATGCTTAATGAATTCTACCAGAGCATCTGGTTTAGTTTTTTCTGTAGCCCTTAAGAAGTGGTGCTTCTGGATAATTTACAGTATTTCGAAAAATCAGATGGAAAATAGAGTGGCAAAAGGAGATTTGTAAGAGGATTCCTTTTGTAGATGTGAACACAAAGCTAGAATTAATATGGTTACTGATAGGATTGTAATTGTGGGTACTTCAGTTAAAAGAAATTGAAAGACATGATAAATGCATTTTGCCTACTATTCCTCATAGTTCGTGGACATGATTTATTTCTCTACCCCATTGCAAAGCAGTCTAATTTACTAGTCACATGCCATCTATAGAGTATTGTCATATGGAAGTAGTGCTCATCCTGAAGAGAGAAGGTCAAGTACTTCATTTTATTTTTTACTGGCTCGTAAAGTAAATCAGATTTTCAGATGCGAAAAATTGTGTGTTAGCTATACACATAATTTTAAAAAAGTATTTAAACTTCCTAGGGTATCAGTAATAATAATAATAAATAATAATAAACTTTATTTATACCCCGCCACCATCTCCCCAACGGAGACTCGGAATGGTTTACATGGGCCAAGCCCGGACAACATATTACAGCAAAAATAAAACCAAAACATAAGCAACAAGCAACAGCATCAAATTACATTAACAAAAAAGAAAAAAAAACATATGAATGCAGCAACAAAATAACATACAATAACAGAAATCAGTAGATTTCTAGGTTCATATACTGTCCTTTCAAGTCTTAATTACGTGAAATCCAAGTTGGTTATCAACCACAGAAAGAGGTTTATCCTAATTATTGATTGAAAAATGTGCTTTCTGAAAGGTTTTCAGAAAATCAAGGACAAAATGACTTTCTCCCTGAAATAACCTTTGTTTTGTAAAAGTACACATGTCAACTTAGCATTTTGAATTAATCTTTGTAGTAAGTTTATGTGCCTCGGAGTCACCTATTGACTTATGGCAGTTTATGAATTTCCCAAGGTTTTCTTAGGCAAGGAATGCTTAGAGGTGGTTTTGCCAGTTCCTTTCTCTGAAAAACAGCTTAGAGCAGCTGGCATTTGTTTATGGTCTAATGCAAAGAGACTATTGGAAATGAGATTGCCTAGAATGAGCCTCTCTTATCCATATGATATCCACTACCAAATAAATATCAGATTTATGGTAGGAGCAGACTGTACAGGTTTGTTGCTCAGACTCCCAACGCTGAGCTCCTGCTAAGATTTTAAGTACAAGGTACTTACTCCCCCAGTGGGACTTGGGCATCATTGAGCCTATTGTCAGTTGTGAAAATGTTCTAAATAGTACTCAAAATCTGTCCCCAGTGTACCATATTGCAGTGTTATTATCTGCTTTAAAAGTCTAAATACTAAAAACCATTAGATCCCATCTTATCTTGGAAACTAAGCAGGGTAGGAGACCACCAACTAATATCAGGTGCTGTAGGCTATATTTCAGTGGAAGGAACTGGAAAAACCATATCTGAGTATTCCTTGTCCAAGAGAAAACTGTGAAATTCATGTGGTTGCTGTTAAGTGAGACATAACTTCAAGCCACATAACACACATATATACATGCATGCATATATACAATATATCCTTCTTTAGGTAATTTTTTATCTGATTTTCTGCAGTGTACATTTTGTGTACTATAAATGACCTACTGTTAATTTGGTCACATAAAAATTAATAGATGAAGTATAATGACAACATGTATATTTTGAAGAATTATTTGAGATTATTTAGTGGGTTCTATTTGCAGTGCTCATTTTTAGTTTGAAAAAATGTCATCTTTTTGCTTTGTGTGTTGTCTCCATTATGAATATTCATGTTGTGGGAAGGAAATATATCACCCTCCACTTTGTATGTATCCTTTATTTATTCAATGCGAACAGCAGGTTGTTCATTTCTACATAGTCATTAAAGAAATTTGCTGTTAAGTATGTATTATAAATTGCTGTTCTTTAAAAGCAAGTGCTGAATATTTATCTCTTCTTACTTGCTACGTAGCGCTCAAATTCTTTCCCAGGCAAATCAGGTGGACCTCGCAACTTCAGCGTGGGAAGCTGGGAAATATGGGGTGGAGACTCCTGGGTAACTGCTTTGCTTCCCAGTGTGCCAGTATGCATGCCCAGCTAAACAGTAGTGAGTGATGGAACGTGCAGAATTTTATCTTAAGCAGTCTTCATGCTGTGGATATCATATCTGTCAACTGTGCTCTCTTGGAGGACCTTGTGTCACTCAGTTTTCAGATACTTATTGCTTTTGCTTTTGCTTAATAGTTATTCAAGTCAGGATCTAAGTAAACTGCCAGATTTTCCACATTACATTCTTCTCTCCCCATTACAAGGCACTGAAACAAACTATATCAGCTGACCAATTTCTTATTATATGGCCTTAATACTATTTTAAGTCTCAGATGTTTTTCTGCAAAAGAAGGAAAAGGGTAACTGCTCCAATACCTATAACTAGGTTGTTACACAAGAAAGCATTTCTAAATTAAATACAATAATTTTTTATTAGGTTTTGAAAGTAATCGTGTTTACCTTGACTTCCTTGCAGTACTCACAAAATGCTACTGTAACTTTGGTTCAGTAGCATGCAGAACTTTCATAAGTCTTGAGTTTGGACGTTGAGGAGTCAGTGGTCCTTATTAAATTCCAAGAACTGAAGAATCATAGCTACACATGTATATTATTCTCTTACAAGTGAAAGGAAGACCAGTTTTATCAGGTGACACTGAAGATGTAATCTGTATTGTGGTAAAAGTATTCTGCATTTTCCGAAAACCACCCTAGAGAAAAGTGTATATCATTTTGCTAGATGAAGACCCCAATTGACAATGATGAGATAAGACTTTAATCTCATTTACAATCTGCTCAGATGTAATTGTTGACTCCCTTTAAACGAATTAGGAAGTAGACTAGCCCTCGTTTTAAAACCTTGTCAGTCTGTATTCTTCTGAAGCATTTTAGATGAGAAACTTTGTGGGAAATCAGAAGTAAGGAAATCTAAGTTTAATCGAGATATGACTTTCTATCCAAGAGCTATTTTTTCAGATGTCCTCTTCACCATAAAAACAATAACTTATCACAAGAAATTTACTTTCATATGTAGGTC
Source organism: Anolis sagrei (assembly GCF_037176765.1). Taxonomy (NCBI): domain Eukaryota; kingdom Metazoa; phylum Chordata; class Lepidosauria; order Squamata; family Anolidae; genus Anolis; species Anolis sagrei. The sequence goes on along the minus strand of NC_090026.1, from coordinate 117,135,152 downwards.
TCAGTGACTTTGTGAAATTAGCAGTCATTAAGTCTCCCCTTCCTTCTATTTTATTTATTTATTTATTTATTTGCTGCATTTGTTGACCACCGTTCTCAGCCCTAGGGCGACTCACGGCGGTGTACAACATATAAAAGACAATTTACAATAAAGCAATAACGAAATATTCTAATGGCCTATCTGCATGGTTACAAGTCTCGTTACCATTTGAAAAGCAGCTGCTGTGCTAAGACTGTCTAGCAATCGACTGTCTTGCACCTCAAAGGAAGCTGTACGCATGTACAGTGATCTGTGGCTAATTCTTCAGTACTATATATACATATTATTTTCCATTGTCACCAGTGTGTAGCACATAACAATATCAAAACCCCTATCTAATAGGAAGTAATGACTGCTAAGAGACATGTTGAGTGGTCAGAGAGAAGAGAAATGGTTGAGAATGAACCAGTGTGGAGTAACTGGATGGTACTTACTGGAGACACAGTTTGGTCACTCTGCCCAGTTGTCCTGAAACCAAATTTCTGTTTATATCCTCTCTTGATTGAATCAACTTTTAAAAGTACTTTTTTCATTAGCAAAAGAACAAAAAAATTAAATAATTCTGTATTCATAGTTGGTTTGAATAGTAGTCCTAGGGAATTCCTTAGTGAAAATAAATAGAAAGCAAAATTAAGGTCTATGTCACTTTTTGCAACAGGAGACACTCTGTGAGCTTCCACCATTGAGAATTTGGATTGTTAGAATTTAAACACTTCAAAGAAATATGTTGTGCAAATTTCTGAGGAAATTACGTGAAATTCTATGATAAATTGTTTTTCTCTTTGAGGTGAGTTGTAAACCAGAGAGCCTATCAGGGCTCTTTCTTACATCTTATTAACAGTTGAGAGATATGCAGGTTGCTCCCAATTTATTCTGCAGTTCCACTTCTCATACATAACTCCATTTTGTTTGAAGACATTGATTAAATCTGACAATTGAATTTTAATATTGCCTTGAAATTTTTATGATTAATTCCACACTGTGGTTGAAGTACTAATCTGTACCTAGTTCTGCAAGAATTAACCCGTTTTCTTTTCAATGCATCCATAGAAATTATTGCTTCTACCTGCTTTGAAACAATTCTGATCATTAACTACTGAATTATGATTCCATTTAGGTCTCATTTCATCGTAGTAAATATTAACAAGGAGGAAAAAATGGAATACTGTCACTCCCCAAACTGTGTTAGGCTTCCTTTAGGCTTTAAATTCTTTTCTCCCCTGAAATTTAATTTTGTATGTTGATGGAATACATTGTCTTTTATTCTTTTTGTTTTTTCATTGAGCACTCTTCAGACCTTGCTTGTAATAACAGAATTGGCTATAATTGAATTTTTTTTTCTATGTTTGGTTATGAGGCGATACATCTTGCAAGAAGGATTTTGGTTTAACTAGGCTCTGATTATAAAACACTTCATATAACTGCTTCTAATTCTAAGATTATGTCTAGAATTTTTAATGAGTCTTCTTAATTAAAGATGAGTATAGACATACTCTCCTTTCAAGCTTTTTAATTCTTTTTATGGCACCGTTTTTAGTTAGCGCTGCCATTGATACAATGCTTGAATTTTCTGTTGTGGAATTATTTGCAGCAATATTGGTTTAGTATCAGCTCTCTGTTTTGGTTTTAGATGAAATTACATTTAGAGTAGGTCATTACAATCAACAGAATTTAAGTGAGTTGTGATAAATGTAATTATCAGTGATTTGGACAAGTCTTTTCTGACCAAATCTGAATGTAATTCTGTATTCCGAAGGGAGCTACAAATATTTATGGTCCAGTTCAGTGACGATATTGCTACAAAACACAAGCTTTCAAACACATCTCATATTTATTTTCTACTAAACAAAAACTCTTAGAAGCTCACCTGAAAACACTGATCTTGGAAATTAGCAATATTGTCTGCCATACTTCATTTATTGCATGTCGGGCTTCTATGTTTTATTCATTTCACATCAGTAATGAGTCTGGCACCTGTCCGTGCATTAGTAGTCATTGCTCAGCACAAATCATTGCATTATGTTGAGGAATTTGGGCTTTTTAAAAGCTTTTTCTTTTTTTAAAGAACCTTTTGTTGATACGCTCCTGTACACTCAAGGGCCAACAGTTGTGCCTTGTGATATGAAACACCACCATAACAATGCACATAGGTTTTCAACCATCAAGTTTTATTCCCAACCTGATTAATTATTCCTTAAAAGATGGCATTGAAAGTCCTGATCTTAGTCACCCAAACTCAGCAGAAAATGTTGTCAGAAGTCTCAGGATTAATAAGAGTTATGATTTCAGGATATTTAGTCAGTATCCATTGCTATTATGTATCTTCAAATCATTTCTGACTTATGGCAACCTTAAGTCTTTTATTTCCAAGATTTGTTCAGAAGGGAGTTATCTTTGCTGCTTTCTAAGGCTAAAAGAATGTGATTTGCTGAAGCTCACCTTGTGGGTTTTGATAGCCAAGAAGGGGTTCAAACCCTGGCCTTCAGAGTTATAGTGCAATACTCAACCACTGTGCCATTATGGCTCTCATACTGAATGGGTCATCAGAATAGGTTGTCATGATCATTTTTGATACCTTGCCAAGACTCTACCTCTCACAATCATACACAGCCACAAATGATCACCATAATTATGCTGAATGAATTTTTATATGTTTGTAGAGGTAACACAGAATTAGCATAGAAGTTGACATTGAGCGACTACTATAATTTTAGAAAACTTGGTTGAACGTTAAGAGTAAATTCTGGCACACAACCTTTGTCATCATTTTTGAGGGGCATGACCCAAGACAGCAAATATTTTGCCACCTGACTTTCTTTTATTCTTAGTTTTTGTTTTATTCTGGTGATCCAAATTTCCCAAGATCGATACACTTAGTTCTGTGTTTTGAAACACAGGCCCTACATAATAATGACAGGCAGAAGGTGAATGTTCAGTACCTCAAAACAATGAAACACAGACACACAGATAAAGGTAAAGGCTTCCCCTTCATCTCCAGCTCTGGGGATGGTGCTCATCTCCTGCTCTGGTGTTGTTCATCTTCATTTCTAAGCCGAAGAGCCTGCGTTGTCCGTAGACACCTCCTAGGTCATGTGGCTGGCATGACAGCATGGAGTGCCATTTACTTTCCTGATGAGATCTATTGATCTCACATTTCCATGTTTTTGAATTGCTAGGTTGGCAGGAGCTGGGGCTAACAGCGGGAGCTTACCCCCTCCTGTGGATTTGAACTGGTAACCTTCTAGTCAACAAGTTAAACTTCTCAACGGTTTAACCCGTTGTGGTACCGCGGCCCCTATAACAAGGATATACATCTTTTTAAATTTTTTATTTTACACAAATGAGAAGGGGGGGGGCAGGCTAAAACCAGTTTACGGTGACATTAACAAAGTCCCATTTATAAAGCTCAAACTATCGTCAAGAAAGCATATAGATTCACAAATGCAATCCATATATACAAAAAGTGTCCAACCAGAAGGGCCAAAAATACATATTAAAATGTGGAAAGGACAGTGCTTGAGTGAGTGATGGCAAAGGCTGATCTAACTAAACTTAGTGTGTAAGTTTCTTTGCAACTGTAGGGGCTCTAGCAATCCACTTTTACTATTCCTCTGTTATTTTTTGCCTTATAAAAATGTAGTTTCGTGATGTATGGCGATCTGCAAACATCAAAGATTTTGTAAGATCAAATAGCATCAATCTACTTCTAACCAAAACAGTGCCATCATATGGCATGACCATATCATATGGCTTAGAGAGGCATGATCATCAATACATTGCAAACTGAATTTTTAGTCATTAAAGCAACATTCAATTGTTTATATTGCACAGTATATTCTTCTTTATTAGCCCAAGCCTCAGCCTTAGAATGCTTAATTTACTGCATTGTAACAAATATTTATGAAAGTTATTGTTGCTTTAGATCTTGCTAAAACTTCAGTTATTTTATCTGCTTCTCCAGCAATAATCTCAAAACACTTTGTGCACAGGGAGAATACCGGAAAAGTATGAACTGCTTACCTCCATTTTTCTGTTTAGATTTTTTTAAGCAGCAGTTGCAATTTGGGAAAGGTTTTCTCCATTTTTTCTCCCAAAGGCACTAATCAGAGCAGGCAAGTAAAGTAATTAATATAAGCATTCATTAGTCTTTTCTCTTATTTTTTTCTTATCCTTTACTTCATACTGTGTATTACTTTTTGAAAGGAATGTTTCATTGTCATGCAAAAGCAGCTGGCCTTTGCTTTCAGATTGTTGTTCCAGCTGTTTGAGCTAGCTGTGGTATTTTGCCATTTCACATGGCTTTCGATTTTTTTTCTTTCCCACTTTAGCCATTTAGGGCTAGCTGTATTTGACGAATAGACTTGTATGGTGCATACAATTCATTTTAGATAGAAATAAACGCTATGCGCTCCTCAGATTATACCCACCTGTTTATTGGAAATAGGTAAGGGAGAATCTGAGACCTCCTAAAATATCCACATTGGGCCAAATGTTGCTTTGGCACACCCAATAGAATGCCCTGACCTCACATAGGCCAAATTTGGTCTTGTTATTTTTAGGAGAAAACATCTCAGAGCTTATGCATCCATAGATGGCTACAGTTAAATGTATCAACAGTTTTTATGTTGTGCATTTAAGCAGGATTGCAGTGGCTGGAGGGTGGGTAGTGATAAGCAATTGTATCTTTATACTTGTGTCTCAGATCTACCTCTTTCTCTTCTTAGATTGTATCCAGTTTCAAAACAACAACATCCAGAGCAATCTGCCAGCTGGTGAAAGAGTATATTGGCCATCGGGATGGGATTTGGGATGTCAGTGTTACGAAAACTCAGCCAATAGTTCTGGGGACTGCATCTGCTGGTAATGTTATGGCATCATGTCTTCACTGTTGCCCGTGATGTTTATTTGAAAGGATCATGCTAGACAGTATATGTCCAATCACCAGTCAATGGATTCCCATTTTTGCCCACCCTCTTTCCTTATTCTTTACCAAAGGAAAGATGCTTTCAAGTTCTTTCTATTTGTGTCTCTAGGGAAGATTTAGTCCATGGCTCTGAAAACGTAGTTCACAATTCTTTGATTTTAGATATATTTCTTTCTCTAAGAGGGAACTGGTGTCTCATCTGGCAGCTAGGCAGACTGTTAAGCTCAAATATTTATCTGGCTATCTCCCCATATATATTAAAATACATATAGCTCTTGATAAGTCTCTGCCAAGACAACGACAGGAGTTCACTTTTAACTGAGTTGGAGCTTGAGAAAAATTATATTATTTAATACTTTTTAAAAGAAGGAATCTACTATTAAATAACAAAGCTAACTGAAATCATAAATAGCTGTTGTTGCATTTCCTTTTTTGTTGTTTTGCTTTTCAGGTTTGTCCATTAATCTTGGTTAGTCCATATAGCAACTAAAAATCACACTTTCTTGTCTGCTTCTATAAGCTAAGCAGGGCTGAGCCTGGTCAATACTTGCATGGGAAAACACCTGGGAGTTCCAGGCAGGGTCAGGAGACAGTCTTGTCTTTAGACCTGGAGAGTTGCTTCCAGAGATGACAGTATTGTAGTCTGTGGTCTGTCTCAGTATAAAGCAGCTCCCTGAATTATTATGATTACAAACATTGCTCAGTCTTAAAGTATGCTCTTTCCACTGCTTTCATAGGACAATTTCTTAATAATTTGGCTTGTAAAGCACCCACATATGCTGAAGCAGGTTGAAAAAATGTTTAAATGGAGGAGGTACTGAATTTAAATTTAAGAAATCTTTCTTCCTTGTATGTGTATTCCTTGTATTCCTTGCACCCTCTTTTCTCCCTGTCACTGAAAGGAAGAATTCAAAGACATAGCTGTGTTAATTTAGACCAGTTTGCAAAGATATGTTGTAGCACCTTTGAAACTAACAGACAGGAAGGAGTTGGTAACATAAGCTTTCACAGACTTAAGTTTGTGCAGACTCAAGTCTATGAAGGCATATGCTACCAATTTCTTTCTCTCATGCTCAAAAAGGAATCTGAAATACTTTACTGCCACCTAATGACCATTAGAAAATGGCAGGAGGACATGAATCAAAGAAATTAGAAACTCGTAGGTAGGCAAATTTCAGTTTAATTTGTCATACTACTGAGCAGCTTCTCACAGCAGAAGAAGGAGAGGCAATCTTTCTCTACTCCCAAAATCTTTTGTAGAGAGAGTAGTGGGAACTATAAAGGCAATATGGAAAAACCTTACTGTGTAGGCAGAAATGTGCTCTTGCACCATTGGATTCTACCTGTAAGTCAGAAAGTATCTTGCCACTTGGTTGTGGTTTGCATATATGAATGAGCTATCACAGATAAAAACTAGGCCTGTCGGTTTTGTATCGTTAATTCGTTTTTCGTATTTTAATCGTTATTTTTTTAAAAAACGAAGCGATATCAAAACATATTTTCAAACCCGGAAGGGTTTGAAAATATCGAAACAGCAGCCCCCATTGTTTTTACGAGCTTCAGCTCGTCTCGTTAATGGCATGGGGGCTGCTGACTGAGTGGTGCTGGAGGAGGAGGAGGAGGAGCCGGAGCCGGATGGCGCGCGGAGGCCGCTTGTGAGCGCGCGCGCGCCATCCAATCGCTCCGGCTTCTGCGCCCCCCCCCTCCTCCTCCTCCCAGCTGTGTTGCAGGAAGTGCAGCTGGGAGGAGGAGGAGGGGGGCGCAGAAGCCGGAGCGATTGGATGGCGCGCGCGCGCTCACAAGCGGCCTCCGCGCGCCATCCGGCTCCGGCTTCTGCGCCCCCTCCCCTCCTTTTCCTCCCAGCTGTGTTGCAGGAAGTGCAGCTGGGAGGAGGAGGAGGGGGGCGCAGAAGCCGGAGCGATTGGATGGCGCGCGCGCGCTCACAAGCGGCCTCCGCGCGCCATCCGGCTCCGGCTTCTGCGCCCCCCTCCTCCTCCTCCCAGCTGCACTTCCTGCAACACAGCTGGGAGGAAAAGGAGGGGAGGGGGGCGCAGAAGCCGGAGCGATTGGATGGCGCGCGCGCGCTCACAAGCGGCCTCCGCACGCCATCCGGCTCCGGCTTCTGCGCCCCCCTCCTCCTCCTCCTCCACCCAGCTGTGTTGCAGGAAGTGCTAGGAGGAGGAGGAGGAGGGGGGCGCAGAAGCCGGAGCCAATTGGATGGCGCGCGCGCGCTCACCCGAGGAGGAGGAGGGCGCAGGAGCCGGAGCCGGATGGCGCGCGGAGGCCGCTTGTGTGAGTTTTCAGGGCTGTATAATATGACCATGTTCCAGAAGCATTCTCTCCTGACATTTTGCCCACATCTATGGCAGGCATCCTCAGAGGTCTGTTGGAACTAGGCAAATGGAGAGTTATATCATCTAATATTATCTATGGAATGTCCAGGGTGGGAGAAAGCCATTCATTGCTAATCAAGGTGACCATTACTGCAACATTCACACTTTGATCAAGAAAAAATTTGTTTCTAAAATGTTTTGTAAATATTTACGAAATTTCGTAAATAACAAAACATTTTTTTGGAAAAGTTTTGTAAATATTTTAAATAACGAAACAAAAAAACACCCCAATTAAGAATCGAATTTAGAAACAAATTTTTTCTTGATCAAACAGGCCTAATAAAAACAGTACAGAGAAGTTTTATTTCCTCAGAATTGGTGGTTTTCAGTGGAGTCAGTCCAGATACTCAGCAGACATGAAGCTCGGAGAACTCAAATGTGCATGAAACAGTCAGTTGTACTAGGCCAGGGGTCCTCAAACTAAGGCCCGGGGGCCGGATGCGGCCCTCCAAGGTCTTTTAACCGGCCCTCGCTCCGGTCAACCTAAGTGTGAAATGACTTGAAAGCACACAACAACAACAACAACAACAACAACAATAATCCTATCTCATCAGCCAAAAGAAGGCTCACACTTCCCATTGAAATACTAATAAGTTTATATTTGCTAAAATTGTTCTTCATTTAGTTATTTAGTTATTGTATTGTTTTTAAGTGGTTTTGCACAAATAAAATATGTGCAGTGTGCATAGGAATTCATTCATTTTTTTTCAAATTATAATCCGGCCCTCCAACAGTTTGAGGGACATTGACCTGGCCCTTTATTTAAAAAGTTTGAGGACCCCTGTACTAGGCCATGTAGTGATGAAGTCTTTTGTCTCACGAGGGCAGAAAAATAAGAGGCAGTTTTTAAATGTAAAATTATATGTACAGTTTCCATCACCTTTTATTCTCAGCTTTAATTTACAAGATCATAGTTACAAGATCTTGGTGTAGTGATGGTATGTTATGCTGTAAAACTCTGGATTACAATATGTAAATTAAAACTCAGTAATCACTTTAAATATGATGTGCATTTTTTGCCTGTTTTAATTATTACAGATCACACTGCTTTGCTTTGGAGCATAGAAACAGGAAAATGCCTTGTCAAATATGTTGGACATGCTGGATCAGGTAAGAATAAGTTCATATTGTGAGCAAGATAATATTTTATGTAGGGGACAAATCCCTAGCCAAACTTTAGAATCCACTTTTAAGGTTGAAAAACAGGTTTTTTAAATAGCACTTTGGTTCATATTAGCAAGTGTAATGTAATTCTGCCTGCAAAATGTAGAATACCTGGGCAGAGAATAAGAAAATGAAATAAATGGGTTTCTAGTTTCAAACTTGATAATGTTGCTGAGAAACCAGTGGTAGTGCTAAAATTAATTGGGTTGTTGTAGGTTTTTCTGGGCTATATGGCCATGTTCTCCAGAACATGGCCATATAGCCCGGAAAAACCTACAACAACCCAGTGATCCCGGCCATGAAAGCCTTCGACAATACACTAAAATTAATTGCTAGTCAGAACCTTTGAAAACATGGAAGATGAAGCAGGAGATTTCTGGATTGTACCGTTTTCAGATTGAGTTAGGGATATTACATTATTGGATGCTCTAGAGTTACCAAGAACTGGCACACTCGGTGTTCTCCCCTGATGGGTGAATATACCTGAATGCAGGGAGTCCTAGTTTCCTACCTTACTCCTACCTATAGTGTGAATTAAAATAAGATGGGATTGTAGTAATTTGGTGTCCGTAATTTGGTGAATGTTTCTTACTACATCTGGCAAACCCATTGTCTAGGCTGTATATGGGACTAGTTCAGTTGCATATGAGCTTTGATGAGGTTTTCCCCTGCTTTTGCTAGCCTAATACTTGTACTTTCTTACGTGTTTGTTCTCAACACAGTAAACTCCATTAAGTTCCATCCAGCGGAGCAAGTGGCTCTCACAGGTATGTTAATATTGTGTTCAAATTAATGTCCACAGTAAACTTGGTAGATATCCTTGCTTGTCAGTTTTGTATATGTAATTTTTGAGTGCTTTGTTAACTTTGTTAAAAAATTTAGTATATAGGGCTATAGAGAACTGAGTTGTACTGTCAGTTTGTGAAAAGCATAAGAGGTTGGCTGGATCAGGCAAAAGTCTTATCCAATCTTTATCCTTTAACCTGCAACATTGACTAGATATCCCTGTGAAGTACATAAGCAAAATATGAAGGTAGTGGTTGTCTGTATTTCTCAGCAACTAGTATTCAAATCCCCCCGGCAGCACAGCGGGTTAAACTGCTGAGCTGCTGAACTTCCTGACTGAAAGGTCAGCAGTTCGAATCCAAGGAGTGGGGTGAGCTCCCGCTGTTAGTCCCAGCTTCTGCCAACCTAGCTATTTGAAAACATACAGATGTGAGTAGATCCATAAGTACCGCCAGCCATGCGAGCCATATGACCTTAGAGGTGTCTATGGACAAAATCGGCTCTTCGGCTTAGAAATGGAGATGAGCAGCAGCCCCCAGAATGGGACATGACTAGACTTAATGTCAAGGGAAACTTTTACTTAGTTTTCAAAAGAATGAACCTCCAGGAAGTGTATTGGTCATTGATAGTATTGTTCATGATTTAGTCTAATCTGCCTTTAAAGCCATCTATATTTGTGATCATCACAACACTTCATGGCACCAAATTCCACGGTTTAGTTATGAAGTATATGAACAAATAATTTGTCATTTCTCTGCTTCGATTCACTTTTAAGTGATCAGTCTAGCGTGCTATTTTTAATAGTAGCAGCTTCCCTGGTGTTTCTGTCTTACTTAATGACGCAGGGGATTGAACCTGAAACTTTGCGCTTCACTTGATTATGCTTTGATTTGGCTACATTTTGTTTCAAAATTATTTTTCATTACAGCATTATCAATGGATTGAAAGAGTGCTAATGTTTTATTTCAAAAGAAATAGGATTCCAACATTCATAGCTATAAGAAATCATGGTAATCTGTCTCATTGCAAGTACACCTTAAAATCTTGCAGCTTTATTATACTATAAGCTTTCATGTACTACAGCTCATTAGCCCATAAAAGCTTATATCAAAATAAATTCTGTAGCCTTTTTATTTTTTAACATTTTCTTTTAGGCAGCACCAGATTAAAATGTCTGCTTCCCTGGAGATAATTGGGTCCTTTTGGCATTTATAGATCATACTCTGCCCCTGTCAGGAATGACATGATAATCTTTAGTTGAGAGAAAACGGTTGAGAATTATTATGGTTGGGGAAGATTAGGGATGCCAGCTATGGATTAAGGATGCCAGTTGCTTTCCTGAACTTGTACTTACTTTAAAACTTAGATTGTAATACAGGAAATGGTGATAGAATACAGTAGTAGTAAGAAGCAGTGAGTATCCTTTTTGGAATGCTTGCATTATTTTGATGAATGGCTAGATTCTAAAATGTACTGGTATTAAGTAATTGACTGTTAATATTCTTTGTTCAAAAGTAAAAAGCACACAACGATTAGTATTTAAATGTCACATCCACATTCTCAAGAAACATGATCTGAAGGATTTGGGACAAACCTGAGTGCTCTTCCCCACCTCTGCCACCCAATCTGCCCAGTTTTCTCAGACAGCATTTTGCCCTGTCATTGAACATGACAGACAACCAAACCAGAACTGTAAATTAAACTCGGAGCCATGGCTCAAAATACTGGTTTTAGAAGGATGATTTAAATTGCTTGTTTGTTTGCACACCATGATAAACTGGGAAAATTTGTTTTAAGAATTTCAGAAGAAGAAAGGGAATTTGGTAGGAGAGAGCATTTGAACTTGTTTCTCATTTCCAGTCCTTCATATTCTACTTTGAAGGATTAGATATTTTGAATTTGTCTTTCTTTAACTTTTTGTATTTGTTTTTCAGCTTCAGGAGACCAGACAGCTCATATCTGGAGGTACATGGTGCAGTTGCCTACACCTCAACCTACCACAGACTGCAATGTAAGTGATAAAATCCAGAGAGGTCTTGGGTACTGAAAATATTTTTTCATGCTGTACCTTTGCTGTAATAGTCGGCCTGGTTGACAAATGATCCTTTGTCACCATTGTTGCTGTGTAGTTTTAAACGCTAGTTACACAACACCAGATCCCATCTGGTTTTGCAAATTAAACAGGGCCAGTCCTTTTTCATACTATTAATGAATACCAGTTACTGTATGGTATATTTCAGAGGAAGGAACTGGCAAAACCACCTCAATGTATTTGTTGACATCTGCAGCAATTACTGTATTTTATTGTTTTTACCAGAAGGTATTGTGAATTTATGATGTTTTGTTGATTGTTTATGTTTTGTTTTGCACTTGCATTTTGCATATCACACCTTGAGTGTTCTGTGAGCCGCCCCAAATCTCTCTGGGAGATGGTGGCAGGATACAAATAAAAATTATTATTATTATTGTCTAAGAAAATTCTATGAAAAATGATTGAGATTGTTGTAAATCAATGGGCAAACTGATGGTTACACATACACATTTTGCTAATTGTCCTTTCATATTGTTTCATGTGCTGGGCATGGTGTGACTAGTTGTAACTACCAATTTTGTTGCCTCTGAAGCCATTCTTCCACTCAGTCAAAAAGTGGAAATGGTTGATATGTGGAACCCATGTAGTAGTAGTAATAGTAGTAATGGTTTTGGAACACAATACTCCTGACCTCACAATCGTGTTAAAAAACAAAGTATGGATCGTCAATGTCGCAATCCCAGGTGACAGCAGGATTGCAGAGAAACAACAGGAAAAGCTGACACAATATGAGGATTTAAAGATCGAACTGCAAAGACTCTGGCACAAGCCAGTAAAGGTGATACCAGTGGTGATCGGCACACTGGGTGCAGTGCCTAAAGATCTTGGCCTGCACTTAAACACAATTGGCGCTGACAAAATTACCATCTGCCGGCTGCAGAAGGCCACCTTACTGGGATCTGCACGCATTATTCACTAATACATCACATCATCCTAGACACTTGGGAAGTGTCCGACGTGTGATCCAATACAACAACCAGCATAGTGTCTGCTGTGGACTCATCTTGTTGTGTTTCAAATAATAATAATAATAACAACAATTTTATTTCTTTCTTACCTGCCCCTCCTCGTGGCAGGTTACAACATCACTAAACCACATAAACATCTAGGACATTCTATAGAATACACAAATCAAAACTTTATTGTGTTTATATCATAACCACAAAACCGTGCTTTAAACACAAAGACTGTATAGGCAGTCCTCGAATTACAAAAATCTGACTTGCAAAGGACTCATAGTTAATAATGGGAGAAATCTATTCCTAAGAATGGAAGTTCACTTTACAAAGAGTGATAATTGGGAAATGGTGTCTCCACTGAAGCTCTATCACCAGTCTTTGTTTCCAAGACAAGCCAAATTTATTAAACCAATTATCACAGAGAAAAGAAAGTGAGGTTAAATCTTCTGAACAGGGGCAGAGACAGCAAAACCAACACCACAGGGGTGTTAGCCCTTCCCTATGCTATACAAATATACATATACATACATATATCTGGAGTTACACTTTAAAAATGTACCTGTTTTGACTTACATGCAAATTCAACTTTAGAACAAACCTTCAGACCCTGTTTTGTTTGTAACTTGGGGACTGCTTGTACTGAATAAAGCAAGAACTACACTACACCATGAACAACTTTTACCATGTACAGTATTGTCCACAAGATGGCACCATTGAGAGGAGAAGAGCAGAACATGACCATAAAAGCATTGTGTGCACATGATGAATGAACAGACCACACTCCAAAATGGGTATATTTCAAATTGGTTGAAGAAATAAATCATGAAAAAGTGGGGCACGTGTGTAGTCTGTTCCCCATGGAACAGCCCCAGTTGCTTTCATAGCTTCAGGGCATGAGATATAGCTGAAATCACTGCCCCTGATTTCAAAAACTTCCCACCTTCAGATGTTAGTTAAAAACATCAATTTTGTGTTTTCTTCTACAAGCTCAGGACAATTTACAATCTAAACATAGAACCTCAAGAAGGAATATTTTAAGTTCATTTACTCCTCCCTATGAATATAATATAATATTATAATTTATATAATATAAACTTTCCCTATAAATTTGCTGAATGTTGAACTTTTGTCCCTGTGCCTTCCTTCCAATTCCATTCCATTGTCAATTATTTCTACAATCTCTCATAGTGTCTCATATTAGGTTTTTATTTCTCAAACTGTCTGGCGTGGAAACTACATTCACATTAGGATCCAGGCAATAGAAACCTCTGTGTTTGCAGGAAAAAAGTCTTATCAGTGCCCAACAGCTGAAAGCCACATGGTATATTTAACATATAATATATATTCTCAAAATTAACAGCAAATGTCTGGAGAAGATGAAGTTGAATTCTCTGATAAAGATGAACCAGATGGAGATGGAGATGGTTGTGGAGATTGCCCCACTATCCGGACTTCTTTAACCTCACTGAAAAGCCATCAAGGTGTCGTCATTGCAGCAGATTGGCTGGTCGGAGGAAAGCAGGCTGTGACAGCTTCATGGGACAGGACGGCAAATTTATATGATGTGGAGACATCTGAACTTGTGCACTCTCTGACAGGTATCTCTTTAAATGGAAACTTTGTTCTTGTCTTAAAATCTCCTGCCCTTTCCCCAGCCCTGGGACTCAGCTTACAAAAGATAAAACAGATATAGATAAAACTTTGTATTTTAAGGCAATTTTTGTATTTGACTCCTGCAAAATGCAGCCAACCCTCCACATTTGCTGGGATTAGAGGGAAAAGATACCCATGAAAGTGAAGAAATGCATATTTAAACATTGCTGTTTTTGTTTGACTTAGAGGACATTCCTTAAGGAATCCCTAGAATCCACAAGATCTCAATGGAGAACCTAGAGATTCCTAGAGAGAACAATTTAATCAAATTTGTGAATAATCAGTTCAAACCTGCAAATATGAAGGGCCAAGAATAAATACCTATATAACGTTTAAAGTAATGTCTTTTGTTGACAAACAAAACAAAGCTTACACACATAGTCTATGGAAGTGTTCAGTTTTGATGATTAGGTATTTTTATATACTAACTGCAGAAGCTTAGTGCATATTAGCTTTTCATAGAATGTAAAAGGATTTCCATTTGCTATAGTATAGTACAATGAATTGTTTATTGTACCAGCCATAGGCTGTGACATCAAATAATATGCAACTTTTAAAAGTACAATAAGCACTTTCAAATCAAATCATTTATTTTGGTCATAGACGAGCACAGGAAATAAAAGTCACAGTTTCATATGAACTTGGTATGTTTAGTACATTTAAAATATAAATACTAAAGCACAATAAGGGTGAGGGAGCAGAAGGGGAAATAGGATAAAAAAATACAATGCACAAGTCTATCAGCAAATTATAGAATCAAGGAAGATCATTGCTGGATACACAGTTAACTTTTGGGACCAGTCATTTCCTGCAGGATTTTGTATGCTGTTGCACAAAACTTTGCAACATTGTAGGTTGTAGCTGAATTAGTATCTACAAATAGCAGGGAGATATAAAATTTTCCTGACCACTTTCTAATATAAACATAAAAACTTATTAAATATACTATCATCATCATCATCATCATCATTATTATTATACCCTGCCAACCATCTCCCAAAAGAGGACTCAGGTGGCTTACAAGAGAGAAGTCCAAAAATTACAAGTTAAAAACAGAGATACAGTTAAAATCAATAAACAAAATAAAAACAACACAGTCATAACAACATCATAAAAACAAAATGGCTGAGATAAAGGAACCGTAGTTTTTTTTAAAAATTCCAGTAGCAGTGACATGATAGCAATAACAATGTCTGATTTGTATCATCCTAATGAAAAGTTCTGTGGAATGTGGTTTACAAAAACTTGGCTTTGGTTTAAAATATGCTTTGAAACACCACTATTCTATTCTGTTTTCAAAACTTCCTTTTAGAGTTTGCAGAACAGTAATGGTCATTATTCACCTTGTGAGTTGCTTGGTTCATATTCAGTGCTTAGCTGATTGCTTCTGACTATGGTCATTTTTAGTGTGGATCCTCCCTTTTGAACATGGAGGCATCCTAACTTTTTCATCAACTTACTCGTATTTGAAGAAGTTCAGTCCTTAAGATGAATGCAGCCTGCATCCCTTTTGCATCCTTTGAAAAGCATGATTTGTATGCCTTGTTTCAAACCATATTATTTTGTCACCAAATTTCTAATGATTTTGCTGTAGTGGTCACTGCCCTATCTGCTAGAGGTTGCCCATCTCTGAACTCGATGACACTTAGATTTTGAAATGTACAGTTTTAGAGTCCTAAGCATGATCCTCAGCCTTTGTTGGCCTAGTTGAATGGGTGGACATCTGGTATAACTCTGTTCTCCAGAATAATTCTCTCTTTAGATACTTTTTACTACATGTCCCAGGACTTGTTGTCATTGTTGATGCTGGTTAGGGCTGGTAAGAATTGAAATACAAAATATCTGGAGACCACCATATTGGAAAATCCTGGTCAACAGAAGAACATACACACAACTGGTAAATTTCTCTAAAATTTCCAGTCACAGCTTTAGGATTGAAATTTGTCAAACATGGATAGTATGGCATTATAAATAATTATTTGCCTGTAAGTGGTCACTTCCCCAAAGGCCTGTTGAAACTTAAGAAGTTTGCTTATTATATAAGACCCCAATTCACACAAATCAGAGTGTCATGGCATGTATCATCTTCAGAACAGGAGTCAAGCCTGTCATCTTTTTTTTCTTTTTTTTCTTTTTTTTTCTTTTTCATTCTCAAGGAAAATTTTGTAGAAAAATTTGAATCCACCAACAGGTTGGGTGGAGAGTTAGCTATATCCATTTTTAAAATACATGTTTTCAGTTGAATGGAAGAGCCGTGGTGATGCAAACTGCTTACCTGAAGGTTGGATTGCTGACCCAAAGGTTGCTGGTTCAGGGTGAGCTCTCATCTGTCAGCTCTAGCTTGCAGGGACATGAGAGAAGCCTCCCAGCAGGACGGTAACACACCCGGGCGCCCCCTGGGCAATGTCTCTGTAGACGGCCAACTCTTTCACACCAGAAGCGTCTTGCAGTATGTTCTCAAATCATTTCTGACATGATAAAAAAGTTGAATGGAATAGCCTGTACTTTGCTGGAAATACTAACAAATAGTCTGGGATAGGTATTATAATACACAAGTGGCTCTGGGAGGAAATACTGATGCATTTTGAAATGGGTCCTTCTTTCCTGGGTCATTTTGGTTGTCATCAAAACATAATTATTGTGTCTCTGATGTTTTTCATCCCCAGTGTTTGTGAAAATGAAATGTCTTGCATTCTCAGTGCCTTAATGTTTTCATCTGTGGTTGTAGGGCATGATCAAGAACTTACACATTGTTGCACGCATCCCACCCAGCGTCTTGTGGTGACCTCATCACGCGACACAACCTTCCGTCTTTGGGATTTCAGAGATCCTTCTATCCATTCTGTGAATGTCTTTCAGGGCCATACAGAGTAAGTGAAAAATATTTTCTAGGACTTCAAGGGGGAACTGTGTTGGCATAATTGTGCTAAAGATGCTGCCATATGGATTTTTTTTATAGCGGTTGTTTGTATTTCTCAGGAATTTCTTTTCTACATTGCCACCCCAAAGTAAAAATTTAGTCATTGCCAGATAAAAGAAAGTTAAGGTATAGTCATTTCTAATTCGCAAAACCTTGTATAGTACTATAAAATACTTTTTAGTCTTTAAGATGACATCTCTGGTTGCCTAAAAGTTCTAAGGCATATTTGTTACAGATTCTATGTAGCAAAAACTTCACCTGACCATAATTTCAAAGCCCCAAATCAGTGTAAAAACACTGTTGGTGTGCTAGTTGTTTTTCCTTTTACAATTCTTTGGGGGCCATTTAAATGATTTTGTGAGCATTTTAATATCTGTTTGCATTTTTAGTAATAAAATATGTTTATGTTTCAAATAATAAGCCACTTTTTATTATCTGTGAAACTGTGTTTCACTCTTAGTTCTGAAAGATAGGGAAGGTAAGGGAAAATTGTTGTTTAATGATAGACCATCTTAACTTCTAAATGCCATATTTTTGCAGCTGACTTTCTTTAAAAATGAGATGCATATAATAATAACTTCCACCAGATGGCACCTTAATTCTATGTTTCAACCTGAAAATATACTGTCTTTTACATCCAGGCATATAGGGATTCCATACAAAAATGACAAACTTAGCCAGTGAGACTATAAAACACATTAGTATAAGATGTGTTGAAATGGTTGTGCAGTATGAATATGTTTCACTAAATGTTTGCAGTGTCTTGGCTTAAAACAGGACACTGTAAAAAAAAGGAGGAAGGAGGAGTTAGCACAGCTATAAAATATTTGCTTTCATGACATAGTACTTCTTGATGCAAGAAGGTGATGGTAGCAGATTTTAATATGCTATCAATGTCTATATTAGTTTCGAACTGAGATATGGAAGTGAGCCTCAAAACAATGTTGGATAGTAAGTGATAAGACAAACTTCCAATAAATCAGAGTTTTTAAAATCAAGATTAAGTAAGTTCAGTTATGTGTGAGAACAAAAGGAGATTAAACCAAACTCCTGTGTCGTCCAAATCTCTGTTCCCAAACCCTGACTACGCTTTACAAACAGATCATGAATGCAGTACTACTCTGCTCCTAGAGGTAGTGTGTGACTGTCATGTCTATTAGCCACCGATGGTCTGTATTCTTAGCTAGAGTGAAGCGTAAAAATATCAGAGTAATTGTTTTTTAAAATATATGTTTGAAGAAATATCCTAAGGAAGGACTTAAAAGGATCAGAGCTTGGTTGCTGTGAACATCAGTTTTGTTATAAAAGAGGCAGCAAGATTTTCACATTAATTTCAAGTTCAGAAGCTTGTAGTAAAGTTCAAAACTATGGCCTTGGTCTTGAATATTTACTTCAGTGGCCGTTCCATTAACTTTTTGGTGCACATAAGTAAGATTGCAGCTCTTTGAGATTGATTGACTTGTCTGAGAGAAAGATTTCTTTAAAATTAAATGCAGCATATAATTTAAGGAAAGTTATTTCTGCAATAATAGCAACTTGTCTGGATACCATTATAGGTATACAAGCAGCCAGTTTTTGAATATTGGGCATTTACATATAGATATGCTTTGAATTTTTTTTTTTTGTTTGAAAATAGTAACACCATCCTGTCTTACTACATTCTATTTGGAATGAGTTGGCGATTTTGGTTTGGCTGCTTTGTGAAGAGTGTTTTTTATTTTAGCAGAGTTGATGTCTGAGTTCATTCGCTGGACAGTTGCTCGCTCTTTATCATATAGTAGCGCAGTAAAGAGAATGAGGCTTTAAGAGCCTTGGCTCTTTCTACATTTTAACTGTTGCTTAAAATACTTCTCAGAAGACATTTTATCTGCCATTCCCTATTTTATCAGCAAGGATGACATCATGCAGTGATTTGTTTTAAGAGAAGTTATATTTATTTACTTGAACTAAAGTCTAAATAGGACATATTTCCGTCTACATCAGTGGTTCCCAACCTGGGGTCCATGGATCACCAGTGGTCCTCAAGAAGTAAAATATGGTCAGTGGCCTCACCATTATTACTACACTGTTGCTACGAGAGACTGGCCTTACAAAATCCTCTTATAGCGCTGAGGCTTATTCAATAGGGTTTTCTGTGGGCAAGCAGATAGTGACTACTGGATGCCATATGTTCTGTATCAGAAACTAGATCTGATGTGGTCTGCCCAATACAGTTTTCTGAATCAGCACCTCAAATAACCAAACAGAATCTCATTGACCAAAAACCGATCCTTAACTCTTTTGGTATTAATGTTGGAGAGTGGTCCCTGGTCAAATTGGTCCCTGGTCAAATTGGTCCCTGATCAATAAAAGTTTGGGAACCACTGCTCTACATTCTAGGGTTCAGTAAGAAACATATGTTTTGTTTTTATTATTAGATTTATAGCCTGCCTTTCTCCTCAAAAATGAGACAGGTTTGTTTATAACATTTATGAGTCGCATTTCAGCCTGAAAAGGGCTCTCAAAGCAGCATGCAAATTAAAACTCATATTACAGTTTCAATAATAAACACACCTTTTTCCAAAATGTTTTGAATTTGTCCTTGTGTCCCCGCCCGCACACAACTCTCCCTGCAATATCATGCCATGTGAGTAAATGGGCACTGCAGTGTTAATTTTTTTTGAAGCCGCTCCAAGCAGCACACCGCATCAGCATTTCATGGTCCAGCATTTTCTGCATCATATTTTTTCCCCCATGAGTGTGAAATTTCAGCAGATTGTTATGCAAAACAGTTTTGTGTCTCTGTGTGACTGGGGAGACAGCTGTTAGTCCTAATGAGGAGTGCTAGCATTACAGTATTTCTGTTGATTGAGACCCACGGAGGGAGCAGAATGTTCCAGATCAGGCAGTGGTGTGTGGTGAGAAAGTGCCACTCTGTCAGCTGGAAGTACATGCTCGGCTGCTCGCTACGACAAGATAAATGAGTTTTGCAGGGCCTTGGCAGAGCCTGAAGTTTTTCTACAGAATGGTAGTAGCACACCAGACTCCTTGTGGAGGACCCACAGTTTAAGGGTGTCATAGGAGTACTGTCTCTTTGCCAATATATATTTTTAATGTCCAAAGATACCTATCATCCATTCTGAGTTATTAAAAGCTAATGTCTTTTAGCATTCCGTTAACACTGTGTCTAATGATCTTTTGTTGACAGTTTTCATTAATTTAGCCAAAAGGATATTAACCACAGTTTTAAGCTGGCCACAGTTGCTAGAGAACCTGGCATCAAATGACAGAAAAGTGGGGGAAATGTTTATCCTTTTTCCAAGTTTCTTATTTAAACGTTCCAGGTTCAGCACAATTCGAGCTTTGGCCAGTATCTGTTTTGCCATTAAGCCTCTGTGTAAGAAGCTACTACATTAACCAAATGTTCTGCTTAACCCCTTATTTTCCATTAAGATTGAACTCAAGCCTCAATTGAAATTGTAAGTTAAAATGTTGGTCTCGTGGTTTTGCTTGTTGTAGCAGCAATGCTATACTCCAATATCAGCAAAGTACAGATTAAATAGATTGAAAGTTACATTATATTTCATATAAAAAAGGAATTCCCCCAATTCAAGGGATGCATCTTGCTCACTTGGACACTAGTACAAGTTAAAAGTGTGTGTAAAAATTCCTGAACTTTGTGGAACTGGTTTTTTTTATATAGATACCATTGCCGAAGTGCACACAGAGCATAGGAGGACTGGTGGAGAGGCAATGGATTTTACTACTCTGTCTCCAAATCAAATCAAATCATTTATTTCGGTCATTGACCAGCAAGGAAACACAATGGAGACTGGACAATAAGTGTCCTTTTCATGGACATTGTCCAGTGTCTGTATGAGTAGAATAGAAATGTTGGCCAGGAACATCCATCAACAAATTTAGCTAGATCAGGCATGGACAAACTGTTTTTGCCTTGGGTCTGCATTGCGGGCCCATCTGGGAAGACCGGGGTAGGATAGGGCAGGGCCAGGAGAGGGCAGGGCAGGGCCCCGGTCATCCTCAGATTGTCCTCCCAGCATAAGGACTAAACTGCGCACCCCACCCTTATGCTGGGAGGAAGGCAGGACACATGGCAACTGTTCTGATCCTCTTCCCCCAATCCTTGGGCAGTCCTGTTGGCATTACGCCAGGAGGAGAACAAGACACGAGGCGGCTGAGAGTGCTCTGAGGGGCTCTCAGCCGCTGCATGCCTACCTCAAGCCATCCTCCTGGCATAAGGATCAGGCCGCTTGCACTGTCCTTATGCTGGGAGGAGGGTGAGACACATGGGGGATGAGAGCGTTTTGGAGGGTTCTCAGCTCTTACGTGCCTTCCTCCCCCATCTTTTTGGAATAAGGACACGGTGGGCCGCTGTGTCCTTCTGCCAAGAGGACAGGGAAAATGAGGAGGGCCTGAGGTAAGCACCTAGGGGGCTGCATCTGGCCCCTGGCCTTAGTTTGCCCATGCAAACCACATGATGAAGGTCTATCATTGTAGGTACCCTTGACACCACCATCCCTACAAAAAGGCTGCTTCTTAAACCAGGCAGTGTCCCTACTGATGGGTTCTGAGGCATTGCAGATTGGACAGTTTGGGTGTAACAACTACAGTTCTCACTTGATTGTCAGACACATTGTGACATGAAGCTGGAGAGATCCTTCATGGTCCTGCCACAACTGCTGCTACTCTATATGCCTCACAACCAGCAGAGTGCTGCAGGGGTATATACTAGTTGTGTATGCCTAGATATAAGGGTAGACATAATTATTAATGTTTAAATAGGAATATAGTATACAGTTGTGTGGTTACCTATATTTCTGCTCTGACTGCTCTCTATTTTCTGATTTTGTATGGATTGATCCAAGACCCAAACTTTTGGCTATTTGTTTTTAGCTTTAGTCTAGAATTGGACCAGATGTTGACCCTGTTCCTCTGCAAGGTTTTCCCCCAAACTCAATGTGTAGCAATTTTGTAATACAATGCAAACAGTCCCATTCTGTCCATAGGGCAAAGTGTATATGTGTGCCTTCAAGTCATGTATTGACATGACATCCCTTAAATTCCACAGGACAAGGTTGTTTGCTATTCTGTTCCTCTGAAATATAACTTACAGCATCTGGTGTTCTTTGGAGGTCTTCCATACAAGTACTAATCAGATTTGAACCTGTTTAGCTTCTAAGATATGATAGGATCTGATGTCTTGAAAAGACAAAAAGGTTTTGTCTGTCTTTGCAGAAACCCTAAGGTTATGCAGTTTGAATGATACATTGCTCTTTTGCAAGTTCAGCTGATTTTATTATCTTGTTATTGTTCTTGTTTGGGGCATTAATGTGTAATTTTCCTTTGAATAGTTTCCTTTTGAACTACCCCATGTCTCTTTCTTTTCCCTGTGGTATGAAGAGGGTTATTACTGCCTTCTCTGTTACTTTTTAAAACCTTTTCTGGAATAGTGAAACAGTTTCCTTATCTTTGTCTCTTTTTGTGTTCTTTTTTGTGGATCTTGGCATTGTCTGCACTGTGGGAAATGCTATTTTTATATTGTATCACTGTGTTTACTATTTCTGCTGCTTGGCAATGTGTCGCCTCCCCACTTCCACTCCAGTGCAAATTTTTTCTATCCTGTCACATTCTCAAAGCTGGTTTTAACATTTACAAACGTGTACTTGTATTTTTGTTATAAAATGAAGGAAATAGTTTACAAGGATTTAATTCGACAATAAACAGTGTGAAACAAAGTATTGTTTAGAAGAAGTAAAGTACAGGCAGTCCCTGAGTTATAAGCATCTGACTTAGAAATGACTCAGTTAAGAACGGGGGTGAGACAACAGGAAGTGAGAGAAACCTATCTCTCAGAAAAGAAATTCACTCCTGAAAGAGTTATCATGTGGAAAAGTTGTCTCCAATGAACCCTTAGCACCAATCCTTGTTTCCACAACAAGCCAAATTTTTCAAAATGTATAAAAATAAAGGTAAAGGTAAAGGATTCCCCTTGACATTAAGTCTAGTTGGCTCCTACTCTAGGGGATGGTGCTCATCTCCATTTCTAGGCCAAAGAGCCGGCGTTGTCCATAGACACCTCCAAGGTCATATGGCCAGCATGACTATATGGCACGCTGTTATCTTCCTGCAGAAGCAGAACTCACATCGGCATGTTTTCAAACTGCTATGTTGGCAGAAGCTGGGCCTAACAGCGGGAGCTCACCCCTTCCCAGATTCAAACTGCCAACTTTTCAGTCAGCAAGTTCAGCAGCTCAGTGGTTTAACCTGCTGCGCCACCAGACGGCCGATATATGTGTGTGTGTTATTGCTGGAGTTATCTCACATTGCTGTATCTCACATTGCCCTCTATTCTTGCTGTTGCCAATTGACTTACGCACTTCATCCATCAGACCTAGCCTTACAATTGATTTGCACCAGTCCGTCCACCTGTGCCCAGAAACTGATTATTATTGGAATTTCATTGGTTGTTGATGTTTGTTTTTATATTTTGCTGTAATGTTGGTTTTATTCTGTTTTATCCTATTGTTTATTTATTTTAATGTGCTATATTTAACTATGTTGATTGGGCTTGTCTCCATGTAAGCCGCCCTGAGTCCCTTTGGGGAGATGGAGGTGAGGTACAAAAATAAAGTTATTATTATTATTATTATTATAGTTACATTTAAAAATGTACCTGTTCTGACTTACATATAAATTCAGCTTAAGAACAAACCTACAGAACCTATCTAATTTGTTACTTGAAGACTGCCTGGACAGAGTGAAATTAGCAAATTTGTACAGTAAATCCTACTGACATGGATTTTTAAAATTTTAAATAGTATTTATTAGTTTTCTTATATACAATCAATTTAAAAGGAAAAATAGGTAATGGAGCTGGGAATAGACAAGGGCATCTAACATGGATGGAGAGATCTTAATGGTCATTTTTTAGTCTCCTTATGGAGAAAAAGAGTGAGATATAAGTAGTAGTAAGAAAATAAATACTCATTTTATGTGGCTTTGGGCTCATCTTTGGCATATCTGCTAAAAAGGACAATCTGTAGAAGATGTAGGAAACAAAGAGAGTTTAGGCACTTGGAGCACACAGGTGAACCATCAGAAGTCAATTTTATATGTTTTATTTTGTTACTGTGAGAAATTTGCATCAGGAGTGCAAGAGCGTGGTTTTTAAGATAACACGTAGAAGGGTTCAACTACTGAAGAGTTAATTCATTGCATTTTCTGTCTTAAAAATGCCTTCTAACATGTGACTCTTGGTATACATTTGGGATATAGGTTGTAGTACAATTTTAAGCAATGAAAAGTGTTCTTGAATAAGTTCAAAAGTGTGGCGCTTTGAACAATTGCTTGAAAATACAACTTTTTATATCTAGTCAACTAGATGAACAACTTAAATGCATGATGAAATAATCAATGTTTGCTCCTATGTTGTGGAACAGCAAAATCTTCTCCTTGCATTAGTATTCCCATATCTGAAGCATATAATTTGAGATGCTCTGTGTTCTTCTGGCTGTGAATGTGTGTGATTTTGGAGATCTTCCAAGGATCAAGTGGCCATTCTTAATTGCCTGTGCCCCTGCTGTCACTCAGGTGCATAGGCATATGTAATTGAGTCTTGGGCTCAGAAGGCTCAAGTGAAGACCTTTAGTTTGAGCCACATAATTACTCTGACCAGCTCAGTGGCACTTTGATGCAGCTTTAAAAACTTCATACCAGTGACACAATGCTGTTTGGATCTAATTAGACTTTAACTTGATGTCAATTTACATTAAGAGGGCTTGCACATACTAGTCCATTGTGACTTGGGGTAATACTAATCTCAATCAGTAGGCTGAATAGGACATGAAATCAAATTCTCACAGTACAATAGAAGTGACAGGAGCAACTTGACACCTTAAATTAAAATTACTAAATTCTGAGCAATTGATGTGTGTGACCCCAAGCTATGCAGGATAGGTCATTAAATGCAATCCATAGAAATTGAGCTGGGAAGCACACTGTAATGAGCCAAGGGAAGGAAAGAAGTGCTTTGTTAGCATACTCCAAAGGTGGAAAGAAGCTAAAGGCTTTGTAGACTAGAATAAAGAAAAAAGCCCCCACCATTCTTTGTCTCTGTGGATGTAACATTTAACTTATTTCTGGGTATTGGGGTTAAGTCTGCTGATCCTTCATTTGTACATGGTAATTCAAGTAAGAGAAGCATTTTCAGAAACAAAAACTTTATTTCTTGTAGTGAGTTACCAATATTATTGAAGACTTATCACCTATTCTCCTTTAATGGGTGAAATATCGTTCTTCAAACAAAGTTTGAGCTACTGACCACAATCTTGTTGACCAGTTTAATTACACTGGCATAGACAGAGGTAACATGGCCACCAGGCAAGGACTAGTGATGGTGGCTAAAGCCATTTCTGTGTGAGAGAAAACTCCTGAGCTGCTTAGAGATTTGCAGTATGGCTTTCTTAGCTTCTCCCATGCCAATTGCAACCACTCCAATAGTTACATTACACCAGCATGTGGCATTATTTATTTATTTACAGTACTTATATTTTGCCCTTCTCACCCCGAAGGGGACTCAAGACAGAACACACATACAGCAAACATTCAATGCAGATTATACAATGACAGGGCATACAACAGATAGAGGTATATTTATGCCTTTTTTTCACCATTTTGCATGTTTTGGAGGCTGCTTGGTTCCGGACACAGTGGGGTGCTGTCACTCCATCTTTTTGCCGAAGAGCTTTCTTTGATTGTAAACTTTCCTGTGAAATGCCATGCCTAAAATGCCACCCCACTTAATGCGGTTCCTATTCATCTACTAGGTGATCCGCTAGGTGGGCGGGGGAGCTGGGCTGAAGGTCAGGAGCTCACCCTGACCTGGCTTTGAACTGTCAACCTTTCGGTTGGCAAGATTAACCGCAGCTGGAGCTGGTGATTAACCTGCTGTGCTAAAACCAGCTAAAATTATCTCTCTGTGTTATATTCATAAGCATACAAGAAAGGTGGACTGCATTATTTAGTATGTGTGAAAATTATGCACAAATTGTATGTTATAAAGAGTTGATTGCTTCATGCAGTACTGTCAGAAATAATTTGCTTTTCATGTATATAATTTCATTATTATAATTTTAAAATAATTTTATTTAAATTAGTTTACTTTTTGTAATATTTTACAAAGTGGAAGAATAGTCTAGATATTACTGGTAACTGTTCCTTTTCTCCTTTTAAGCACTGTGACTTCGGCCGTCTTCACTGTGGGAGACAATGTTGTTTCCGGTAGTGATGACCGTACTGTGAAAGTCTGGGACTTGAAGAATATGAGGTCACCAATTGCCACTATTCGCACAGATTCTGCAGTAAACAGGTAAGCCAGAGCAGCTCATTTGATTAAATGGTAGAAATACTAAGACATAATTGTAATGTGTGTGGGGGGAGGGAGGGGTCTACTCACATTCAGACATGATTCATGATAATTAGATCCTAAACTTTGGGGAGCCTGTCTTCCTTATTGACTTCCAGTTCATAAAATGTTCTGCTGAGGCTAGATGAATTCCATGTTTTTGAGACTGTTTCTCTGTGTATAAAATCTCAGCAAATAAAATTAGATATATTGAGATCCCTCAAATAATAGGCTCTGCTTTGTCTCCCAACTGTACTGGTATGTCATAAGGATGGTACCCAATCCTCTTAATTTTTCCTGAAACGAAATAGTTGAAGGCAGGGTTTTGTGTGCAGAGCAGTTACAAATTACTGATGAGAAATGGATGGAATTTGGATTGGAGCCTATTTATGGTTCTCAAGCATTGCCCGTCTGAGAAAAATACGAGCTGTGGTGCTTTAGAGTGAAAACCAGTAAGGCTGGTTAAACTTCAGAATTTCTTTGGATTTATTTATTTACCACTTGCAGATTAGAGTTTCTCTGTGAATTTGCACAAGCACATTCCCGAGTCGTCATGAGTTACTAGATGTTTATGTAACTGCTCTTTTTAAAGACTCCCCTGTGTGCATTTAAAGGCACTTAATGCAAACTGAGCATATGGCTGCTAATTTCTTTTACTTTGATTGTAGCCCCTTAGACTGCATTACCTATCCCTCTAGAGGCTTCCCTGATCCTCGGGGAGAGAGATGTAGGAGAGTTCTTGGATGCCCAGCTATAATCACTGTGGCCCTCTCTTGCAAAAGGGACTGCATTAGTGCACCTAGTGGTGATGTTCACAATGTGTTTACCATATTGTGGATTTCATTTTTCTAAGTTTTTTTTTTTTAAAAAAACAACACATTGTATGCAATGATGGGAAATATGTACAACATAGATCTTGGGTAAACCACATTCACTATGTTTGAACAACTGTCAATTCCCGTGTATCAGACTTCCTAATCTATTTCTAAAAATCTCTTCTGTGCAGGATTAATGTTTGTGTCGGTCAAAGAATCATTGCACTTCCACACGACAACCGGCAGGTTAGATTATTTGACATGTCTGGAGTGCGATTAGCTCGGCTTCCTCGCAGCAACAGACAGGTACTAGCAGTTTTAATTCTGTTTGTTAGAAATATGCATGCTTCCTATCCCTTTTCACAGTTATGTACAAAATCTAGGTGTATTTCTTTCTTCTTTATCCCTGGCATATGTTGAATGCCTGTTTAAAATAATTGCATTGGATTCCCGTCCATTGAAGGCCCTAGTCTTCAAAGCCTCGACTGGCTTAAGCCTGGGGTACTTTAAGGATGACCTTCCCTTTTGCATAGTTAGCTATTCAGATCCTTCCCATTGTGTTGTTACAGGGCCACAGAAGAATGGTCTGTTGTTCAGCTTGGAGTGAAGACCACCCGCTATGTAATCTATTCACTTGTGGATTCGATCGCCAGGCTATTGGCTGGAACATCAACATCCCTGCCTTGCTTCAGGAAAAATGAGATGTTGGAAGTATTCCCCCTCCCTTTTCAGTTTTGTTGCCATAGACTTCTGTGCAGACTTTCCTGTAACGTAGTCTGCTGTCATTGTAAAAGGTGCTCCTTGAAAGGGGATGTATTGCAAAAGTTGTTACCACGTTGTGCACAGTTGCATGAAATATACAGGAAACATGTGACCTTTTCAAAGAAGTTAGGTTCTTATGTATGAACTTTTATATCTTGGCATCTACTGGTGACTAGAAGGATGTTTGGCTTTCCTATGGAGCATATGAGTGTTCATAAGTTATTCAGCCTAGATGAAGAGTAGGGCATTATGTCTGACTTAAATGTGAATTCTGTGTACTTATTGTGAAGAATATATAGTCTGCCTTTACCCTATCATTTTACATATCTGCCTTGTTGTTAAAGAGAGTATAGGGCTAAACTTTCAAGATGAAGGGTGAATTTCATTGAGAAGTATGGTGGAGATTTACTTGTGTTTGTATGAAGTCTGACTTGACTCCAATGTAGTATTAATTTCAACACCAAACCTAGTCTAGTTACTGGAATTAGATTAATGGTTAGACAAGAGGATGGAAAAGTAATGTTTTTGCATTGGGCTTAGAATGCTGGGTTGCCAAGTTCAAATATCCCTTTACATCTCAAGAACTAATTGGATCATTCTTACCTCTCATTTGGTTTGAGCTACTGCTCTATGTTTTGAAATCTCGGCAAACGATGAAATATTGCAATCACGGCAATCTGAATAAGTTCTTAATAAGCACTTTAGTTTATAGCAGCTGTTATAAACCACAAGTATCTGATGACATTTCCTAAAGAATGTGAGAGTTGTATCTAAGAAGGATTGACATCACTACGTTTTTGTGAAGTATTTTTTTTTTTAGTGAGAGAATAATTTTTTTAAGTACATCTGTGAAAAACATATTTCAAATTTGGTGGGAGCTTTCCCATCATAGTTACATTTTGAGCCAAAAAATTTCAAAGGTCAATATCCTAACAAGCATATTGTGTGCTCCTCACACACATCCCATCCCATGGCAAGCTACTTTTATATTTCAAAAGCAGTACATAATATGGCGTAGTGGACCACTGTTCAGAACAAATGTTTCCTCAAAAATCTAATCAGGTATGCCCAAGACCTTGGTCATGCCTGACATACTTTTCTGGATTCTGGCCATTGTTACTGAGAGTGCTACCTCAAAAATGAATGTGGGGCTACATTGAATCTTGCTGTTTGACCTTAACAAGGCACTTTGAGTCTCATTCTGATGTGCTGCCTCAAAGAGTAGAAGACAATCATACCAAATTTCAAGGTTGAATCGAGTCAAGCCTAAGACTTACACAATAAGGCATTTTGAACATGGGCAGAAATCCCTGTTTCCATCATTTCTAGGTTTCCCTTAAATTTAATTCAGGACAGCTCTAGATAAGTTTTATTCCTCTTGCATTGTGCTTGGTGTCTGATTTGTAAGGATGTTTCTTGGCAGGCAGTTTTGGGAAAAGAGAAGGCGTGGAGGCTGTGTTTACAGTTTCTCTATAGATGTTTTATTTTCATCTGAAGGCAGAAACTGCTTTTTAAAACTGCCCGTCCATATCTCAGGGTTGGAGTTAATCAAAGTGGAAGTGTAGATTGGTTACAAATATTTCCAAATGAATCTCCATTAAAACCTTGCATTACATTTTCTTGTTATTTTTTTGGCCGTTTTTAAGTTGAGATTGTCTTCCACAGCACTGTCCAACATGAATTTCATAGACTCTTGTTTCCTTCTATATAGAGAGTAAACAGTAGAATCCTACTTTATGAGAAAAGTAGAATCCTAGAAGCAACCTAATCCATGGAATGATGATAAATATTGAGGTAGTTTATGTGGAACCCAGAAGAGTTATTGTAAGAAGCATATAATATTAAGAGTAGCCTGATCTATTAGGGACAGGTGGTTGGATGATCCCAAAGCTAAAGTGGCTATGTAGAATTTAAAGTGGAGATCAATGCTCTGGGTGTTTATTAGACATATACTGATGACGCACTGATGTTTTTCAAGTTCATTAAAATCCACCAGAGGAGTTGTTCTTCTCCACAAAGAATCCCCACTAGTATCTGGAAAAAGGACCCACGATTTATTTCAGCTCCAAGATTTGTAGATTGTTGTATTGCATTTTATGGCATGTACTTCTATGTTACTATTGTCATAGAGTGACTGGAGGATAAACAAATATAGTAGCTATGCCAGTTCATCGTTTTACACTTTTGTTTGAATGGTAAAAAAAAAAAAGAAGAAGAATAAATTTGAGCACCATAGCACACATGCATAGTTCTCTCTCTAAAACACTACTTTTATCTGTGTTCCATAGCTAAAGGAGCTGGACACATTTTAGCCCAATTCATGTCCAGCATGAGAGTAGTAAACGATTTGGACATTTTAGACACGCACACACACACTTTTAGGAAAAAGCTTGCACGCCCCTTGTCTCACTGGGGCATAAAAAGGTCATGTGCTTTGGGTCTAGCTTTTTAAACGCACGGGAAATAATAGGAATATGGGATCGATTCACTATTTCTGCGCTTTGTATTATTAAAGGACGAGTCTTTCAGAGCAAAGATATATCCACAGACTCATCCTGACTTTAGCAGTAGGCCATAGCTTATATTAAAAAAGCAAACTTGTTACTAAATTACTGCAATATCTAAAATGTTGCATCGAGGCAACAAGTGCCCATTTCAATAGGTGAATGGTAGTGGTGAAAACAGTTAACACCCTTCACTTTTTCTCATTTCCATGTCAAAATGAACAGGGGTTCGAACTACTGCTGTGCAAATACTGATCTAATTATGTCCTGCATTTCACATGGAAGGAAAGTGTCTGTTGCATATTTTCAGTATTGAGACTTGGTTTTGCAAAAGATGGCTGTATCACTGGGTAAATCACAAAGACATGTGTCTGTCTGTCTCTTTCTCTGTGTACATAAGTTCTTCAAACAGTGCACATCATTTTTGCAGATGAAAACAATCTGTAACTATTTCTAAATCTGAAGAATCTTATTTTGATGCCTAAGTCTTTGAGAACCAGCTTCCTCAGTGGAAGAAAATCCTGTAGTTGTATGTCAATGTAGAACCACTTTTTTGTTTGTTTACTAAGATTCTGGTGATATGATCGTTTGTGAGTTTTTTTAAATGTTCAGTGTTTGTCTTTGTTGCAATTTGAAAATGCCATTAAACCATTCATCATAATTTCAGAATTTGTATTTTCAATAAGTTCTAAATGATGTGATTTGGAAAAGAAATCTTTTTCTCCCAGTCTAAAGTGATTAAGCCTTTTCTGAGTTTTAGCTTCTATTAAAGGTGGGTGGAATGAGACATTACAAACCACAGGGCTACCAATGAAAGTAGTAGCCTTAATTCATTTTCATCCCCCTTTTTTCTGAAACATCTTGGAATATACAACACATGATACATAATGCATTGTCAAAAGCTTTCATGGCTGGAATCACTGGATTGCTGAGAATTTTCTGGGCTGTGTGGCCATGTTCCAGAAGCATTATCTCCTGACGTTTTGCTTGCATCTATGGCAGGCATCCTCAGTTTGAGAGGTCTGTTGGAAACTAGGCAAGTGGGGTTTATATATCTGTGGAATGCCTGTTAATGCAAAGCCATTCAATGCTAATCAAAGTGATCAATTGCAACAATCACACCTGCCTCAAACAGTCAAGAGTTCTTTCTCCCAACCTGGACAGTGATATATAAACCACACTTGCCTAGTTTCCAACAGACCTCTCTTCCTCTGAGGATGCCTGCCACAGATGCAAGCAAAACATCAGGAGAGAATGCTTCTGGAACATGGCCATACAGCCTAGAAAACTCTCAGCAACCCATGATACATAATGGTACTGTGATTTTAATTGTCTCTGTTTTGTTAAATGACTGTTGACTACAGGGCAAGAAAACTCCCACCTCAAGGTCATTCATGTGCAAATAGTTCAACATTACCGAAAACAACTGAGAATGACGTGCAAGCCTACAATTTCTAGTAGTCACTTTATTTCCTTTGTAACACCTACTTCCATTGTTAGCCATACACAGAAGGAAGACCAAAGTAACTGATGAAAACAGGATTTGTCTGTGTCCTACATTTTGAAGTGAATAACTTAAAAGTGGCTTTCTTTCACAGGTAGTTTTGTACACTTCCATTTCCTCCCATATTCTTTACAAGGAAATCTTTAATTGCATCTTGCTACACAGGTTATGAACATCCTCCACGTGGCTTGTTTCCCCAATGTTACATTAAATTGATTTTTCCTGCTTAAAGAAACCAGTCAAAACATAGATTCAGTACAATTTATTTTAATACAACAGCCCTCGCTGTATCACAAAACACTTTACAGTCTGAACAGAAATAACTGATAAAACTCACAATAAGCTGAAGTTAAGATTGACAAGTGATCCAAAGATTGTTGCATTCATACAAAAATGAAGTGGTGGGATTGCTATGGAAACATCTTGCATAGTTAAGATCCTTCCTGAAATATTCTTACAAAATTGTCCTCAATAGCATTTTGAGGGCTGTACGCTTTGGATTTGTCAGGCAGCACAAGTGAGGCCAGACTTGTTATGTTATTGAACTTAAAACATTCCTCTTGCAAGAATCCTTGCATGTGTAAAAACTGACATAGAACTTGAACAAATAACACCATTATTCCTCATTGGTATTGCTCAAGACGGTGTAGTATTGGGGGGGGGGGGGGAGGCAGCAATCAAAAATAACCATAGGATGTACAAGCCCGTTACTTGGCAATAAGCATAAAAAGCCCAAAAAGGTGTAGATGAAAAAATGTGCACCGTGAAGTTTCTTGCACAACTACATTATATTGCATTTGGGAATCCTTTGTCCTTCCAGAGCAGTGGTTCTCAATCTAGGATCCCCTTGATGTTTTTGACCCACAACTCCCAGAAATCCCAGTCAGTTTACCAGGTGTTAGGATTTGTGGGAGTTGAAGGCCCAAAACATCTGGAGACCCCAGGTTGAGCACCACTGTTCCAGAGGCTTTGAACTCTCAAAATCCCTTTATCTCTGGTCCTCATGGGTGAAGCTACTGAGAGTTGAAGTTCAAAAACTATTTGGAGGGTCAAACATTCTCCACCATTGCTCTAAAGCAGGAATAAGAATAATGGAGTTCTTTACATGTTCTTGGACATTCATTTCAGGAATCCTAGCAAGCATCGCTAATGATGAGGAATGTTCTGAGATGCAATTCAACAGCATTTTTGGTCTGGCGATTCCCAAGTTGCTCCCCCACATTTTTGGGTTCAACTTTTGTGGATTTGCTTATTCATATAATTTATTAGAATGTTTTTTTCCAGGAATCCCTAGATCCTCTTGGCAACTTCTGCTGTAAGTTGATTACAGAGGAGGACCTAGCAATTCCTGGAGAGAACACTTCTTTAGGAATCTGTAGATCTTCCAGTGTGATTCTGTGGCCAGCTTCTGTGCTTCGACCATAGAGATGTGTTCCCTCCAGTAAAAAAATTACAGGTTCATTTTCATAGAGGTTCTATGTCCTTACATCGGACCAGTTACGTTCTGTCAGCCTCACAGGAAGGCAAAGGCAACCTACCTGAACAAATGCTGCCAAGAGGACCTTGCTATCAGTTCATCTTAGAGTCACCATAAGTTAGAATTAACTTGAAGGCACACAACAGCTAACAACAATTATCAAGGAGTATATGTGGCAGTCATTAACACTGTTGATATTATGTTAATAATTGCTTGCTGAACAATAGTAAATGTAAAATCGACCATCATAACACTGGATAATCACTGCCTACTACAATGTAGTTCCTGATTGCTGCAAAAGGCACCACTTAATGGAGTAGCTGATCAGCTAACAATTTCATAATTAGCTATGAACGAGTGGTAATTAATGAGAGGACTAGGAGTCATCAGGTGGCAGCAAGTCATGCTATGAAGAACATGTGTTTTGACAATGTTATAAGTGGAGTGTATTATGAGATCTCCGTAAATGTAAAGAAAATGTGCAGAATATAGCATTGGAGGAGATGGGAGACTGAGTCTTGATAATTTCAACGTTCATTCTGAAGAAGAGTTCAATTCTTCACTGTGTATGTTTGTGAGTGGTCCTTGCTAATACCTCAGTAACAACATGAACGGCTGAATAAATACCAATACTTGGATAGAACTGTTTGTCCCTGTCCTTCTTAAGTAACAACCAGAGGAAAAATTATTTAAAATACACCTATTCAGATGTAGCATTTGGAGGTGCAGAATTGTGCATTAACAGACAGTTGGCTGTAATTGTACCTGGGATTTGTCAAGGTGAGCCCAGTTCACCTGTTTTAGATGAGATTATACTGTTGAGGGATGACTAATATTAAGATCCGACTTTGTGCTTCCTCAAATGACTGAAATGCCAGCACAAGGTGATAGTAAACAAGTTAATATAACTGGATTGTTTAATGTTTGGATTTCTCACCAGCTAAGGCAACATCCCCAGAGAAAGGGCATTTTGTTATTCAAAAGTGAAATGATGGAGTCAGGTTTAATCTGATTTTTATTCCTTATCTAGCTTTGTCAAAATGTTATCTACACTTTTGCAGCATAACTTAATCTGAAGCCAAGGGAAACAAAGAAGTTTTAATGGATCTAATCTCAGAGGAAGATTTACTATATAACACTTCACAGCTGTTAATCCTGTGAAGAAAATGAATATGAAAACTACCTTTATAAATCTCTAGGGATTAAGAAATTATTCTGATACTGTGTAATGACTTTCAGCGATCTATTACCATACAATCAAAGCTTGCTCCTGGCCATATCTTACAATATTTGTATAGGGAAAATTCATTAAGTACCAGGCTGAAACTGGCAATTGGTGAGGGAAGAGACAAGCTAGGGCAAGAGCATAATCCAAGGATGATAAAGCAGTAGGCTTAATTAACAGTGGCATTAATGTGAAAGAGCTGGGTGATTTTAAGGATGGAAGGTAAGTTACATGAAGTAATCCAACAAGGAAGGGCAAATATAGAAAAGCAATGACAAGGTCAGTGACATGGAGGTCTCTCATTCATAGGGTCACCATAAATTAGTCAACTTGGCAAGCCCAGATACTCTACCTAGATCAGCATTTCTCAACCTGGGGGTCAGGACCCCTGGGGAGGGGGAAGCCATGAGGAGGTGTCAGAGGGATCAGCAAAGACCATCAGAAAAAACAGTATTTTCTGTTGGTCATGTGGGTTCTGTGTGAGAAGTTTGGCCCAAATACAGCATTGGTAGGGTTCAGAATGCTCTTTGATTGTAAGTGAACTATAAATCCAGCGACTACAACTTCCAAACATCAAGGTCTATTTTCCTTAAACTCCACCAGTGTTCACATTTGGGCATATTGAGCATTCATGACAAGTTTGATCCAGATCCATCATAGTTTGAATCCACAGTGCTCCCTGGATGTAGGTGACCTACAACTATAAAACTCCAGGTCAATGCCTTCCAGTATTTTCTGTTGGCCATAGGAGTTCTGTGTGCTAAGTTTGGTTCCATTCCATTATTGGTGGAGTTCAGAATGCCCTTTGATTCTAGGTGAACTATAAATCCCAACAACTACAACTCCAAAATGACAAACTCAATCCCCCCCCCCCCCCCCCCCAATCCTGCCAGCATTTAAATTTGGGCATATCAGATATATGTTGCCAAATTTGGTCCAGTGAATGAAAATACATCCTGCATAACAGATATTTTTACATTACACTTCGTAACAGTAACAAAATTACAGTTATGAAGTAGCAACGAAAATAATTTTATGGTTGGGGGGGGGGGTCACCACAACATGAGGAACTGTATTAAGGGCTCCTATGGCATTAGGAAGGTTGAGAACCTCTGACCTAGATTCTTCTGAAGATGATGTGGAAGTGAATGATGAGTTCAGCTGAATCGTAACAAATCATGAAACAGGATATTTCCAGAACAACAATTATTTACTATAATGACCAGAATCCAACTTCATGCCTCTTGGTGAAGTAAAAGAGATGTCAAGAACCAGGACTTTGAGGTTTGGGCTTATGTCATATTGATGGGTTTGTTTCAGATATATATATTGCA
The DNA here is from genome assembly GCF_037176765.1 of Anolis sagrei. NCBI lineage: Eukaryota > Metazoa > Chordata > Lepidosauria > Squamata > Anolidae > Anolis > Anolis sagrei. The sequence continues at coordinate 117,099,198 of NC_090026.1, read as the reverse complement.
CCTTTTCTCCGTGTGCAGCAGGACTTCAAAAGTCACAAAGTAGAAGATGGCTTAATCAAGAAAATACCAGGGAATCTAAAAGCGAATCCTTGCTTCCGTCTTCTCCCTCTGAGCTTGAGTTCTGTCACAGGGAGCTGAATTGGGAAACTAGCCACTTCTTTTTAGGAATGCTGACTGCTTTATATCACAAAACGGCAGGAAATTTGCCATGACAGCTCATCTTCCCCCTGGAACAGAGAAACCATTGATGGGCCTGGTCTCCGAAGTTGACACAACATCTGTGGTCGATGCTGTGCTTGCCTATAGAGCCAGTCATCTGTTAGTCCCTGGTGTTTTGTGTGTTTCTGTTCAACAAACACAGCCTGGCTCCTTTTAAAGATGCAAAAGATCAAAAAGCGTAATGAAGCACAAGGAAGCAAATCTTTCCTTCCAACACCTGCAAAAGGAAACCTGGTATTGGACACATTATCATGGCTGAGGTCCAGGGAAGGGAGAGTGCACTGCCTCCGTGCCTCCCATGCATTTTCTTACAAATTTGGTATGCAAGAGGGGTAATCTTGCAATATTTCTGACCATATAACCTGCTATATGTTTTTTTAAAATTACCCAAGACAGAATCTACTCAAGAGGATATTCTGATCCTTTACTGAGTCTGAGTCAGTTTGGTTTGGAACCAAATCAGCCCTTGGCATGCCTCACTAGTGTCCTTTGTCTGATTCCAAATTGGTTTAATGTACCACACACAAGTATAAGATTGGAAAAAGAAGGCCTGGCAACAGTGTGGATGTGGGTCCCTTCAGTTGCATGAACTCCAATATTGTCTTGGCCACATAGAATGGGGTGAGCTGTAGGCTCGAAGAAAAATTTATTTAAATTATATATGCGTATATGCACAGATTCAAATATTTTGCCAATGTACTCATTTGTAAAAATAGGATATGGCTTTATTTCAGTTGGAGTCACTCCAAAGTAAAGGGCCTCCACTCAGCTCCTCCTTAGTGCCCAAACTGTATGGAGTGGGGGAACCCTATGAGATTCCCTTGTCTTTGATGGATGTAGGAAGCTACTGTGGTGATGGGCATTTCTTAAAAGTGAGTTATTGAAGGCACAATTGCAAACAGTGCCAGCAAGAAGAAAAAATAAGAGAAGTGTAAAGAAACCAGAATGGAAGTCCAAGGAACCTCTAGCTGAGCTAAGATTTAAAGAAGACACGTACCAGAAATGGAAAAAGGGAGAAATCACCAAAGAGGAATTCAAACAAATTACCAAAACATGTAGGGAAAAGATCCGAAAGGCTGACGCACAAAATGAGCTCAAGCTTGCCAGAGAGGTTAAAAACAATAAAAAGGGGTTCTTTGGTCATGTCAGTAGAACTTCTGACCATAAAGAAGAGCTGTTCAACAGTGGAACCCACTGCCTCAGAGTGTGGAAGAAGCTCCTTTGGAGGCTTTTAAACAGGCTGGATGGCCATCTGTCGGGGGTACTTTGCTTTTCCTGCTTTGCAGGGGGGTTGGACCCATGTTGTCTTTTCCAAGTCTATGCCTATTATTCTAATTGCAACTAGAGACCGTATTGAAGGAGCAGAACTGATTGGGGACTTTTTGTACCTTGCTTACCTTCATACTATGCATTGTTATTCCACCCAGCTCCACGTCAGTATCTCATTTTTCTGTTCAGAGGCACCTTTTATCTCTGAGAAGTTTGAAAGTACTTGTACTTGTCATGTATGACAGTTTTCTTAAATGTGTTTGTGGGCAGACTCATTGATTCCAGCTGTGTTGCTGGATGTTTTCTATTCTCAGATAGCCAAGTTCACTGCTGTTTGTGTGTTGTTACTCCCACTTTTACAGTTTTGATCTCAGGCAGCCCTTTGTTTTTTCGTCAAACAATAGCTTGTATTTTAGACAGAAGCTTTCATTTAGTACGATGTTCTTAATTTTAACTTCCACCAGAGGGCAGGCCAAGACGTAGGAGGAAAGGACTTGTATATGCGTTATATATTTGAATTATACAAGTGCTGAAATTAGACTAAAATATAGGCATAGAATTTAGGTGCTATAAAAAGTATACTTTCTCTGTCAGGTTATATCTAAATAGGTATTTATCAAAGCTTATTTTTAAAGTAAGTGAGAGCAAGCAGTAACTCTTGATGCTGCATCGTTTCGTAAAATTCAAAGCAGGTTATCAAAACATACATTTTTGGTAAATGTTAGCAGAATACAATAATACTGTTAAACAACTATGTATAAGAATCAGGACAGGAGTTAATGCTAAAAAAAAAAGAGAGTAAACAACTTATTGAATTACACTATATATTGCAATGTCTTCTTGAATTAGATTTTGAAAAGAATGGTGACTTACATTGGTTGCTAGATACAAAATCCCATATCCATAATAAGCAATACCTTTATTGGCCAATCAAAATAAAGGAAATACATTATGCAAGCTTTCAAAGCTTCATTGGCTTCTTCATCAGACAAAGATCAAACGGGAGAAGAAAAAATGGTGGTACTAAGTACTAAGTATGTGAAGGGAGAACATTGTAAGAGCTGGAAATATGCATTTTCTTCAATATGTGATTTGCCCCAAAGTAATGGATGGGAACCATGTGGGTCTTCAGGTGTTAGACCACAAATCCCAACAACTTTAGTCAGTGTTTCTCAAACTGTGCTCCTCCCGGTGTTTTGGACTTCAACTCCCACATTTCCTAACAGCTGGTAAACTGGCTAGGATTTCTGGGAGCTGAAGTCCAAACACCTGGAGGTGCATAGTCTGAGAAACACTGACTTAAGTCATCATAATCATAGATACTGCAGCCCAAAAACATTTGGAATGCCATCTTAGTTGTTGGACCTTAGACCAGGCCTGCAGAACCCGAGGTCCTCCAGGTGTTTGGGCCTCCAACCCCCAGAAGCTCTAGCCAGCTGTTCCAGTGGCCTGGAATTTTGGAAGCTGAAGTCCAAAATACCTGGAGGGCCTCAGGTTTTGCAGGTCTGCCTTAGGCCATTGTTAAACCTGATATCTTGAATTGTGAATGAAAGTGAATAGTTTATGGAGTTGTTTCCTCTACCCTTACCTTCCAATAAGGAGCCCCTGGTGGCACAGTTAAACCCCTGTGCCAGCAGGACTGAAGACCGACAGGTCATAGGTTCAAATCTGGGGAGAGGCGGATGAGCTCCCTCTATCAGCTCCAGCTCCCCATGCGGGGACATGAGAGAAGCCTCCCACAAGGGTGATAAAACATCAAATCATCCGGGCGTCCCCTGGTCAACGTCCTTGCAGACAGCCAATTCTCTCACACCAGAAGCGACCTGCAGTTTCTCAGGTTGCTCCTGACATGACAAAAAACAAACAAACAAAACAAAACAAACAAAAAAAACCCTTTCCAATAACAATTAAAAGGGTAATTCTTGGACACAATTCAAAGAATGGCTTTTAATTTTCATTACAATTGGCTCTGCAGATTGGGGGTGCACACGGTTGAAAAAAGTTACTCTTTTTGAATAGGTAACCTCTAGCCATATGACTGTGAAATCAGAGTAATTACACCTGGTCAAGTTGGCGTTGGCATTCCGCAAGAACTGCAGGTGAAGCCAGTGGACATGCTGTCTGGATTAGTCTGTGAGTTGTAGTCCAAAAAAGGAGAAGATTTCTGAATTGTGGGCTGGAGTTCCAACACAGTGCACATGATATGAATAAATGCTTGAAAGTGGAGTCCTGACATTACTCTTTGCCTGAGGTTTTCATTATATGCCTCCTCTCCCTGCAGTTTGAAGTGGCACAGTCCACAACGAGCTACCACTTTTGATTCTCATCCATGAAGGTGAGATACTGGTATACAATCAAGGTGGGGGAGATTTCTTTGGCCAATAAATACACTGCGTACATTTGCATGTAATTTTCAGATGGTTTGTTCCACATTCATTTCACTGGTTTTATGGTGAAGAGGCAACTTAAAATGCTGAACCCTGACATCATAATAAAGAAAGCAGAGGGTTGAAGTCCATGGTTTCTTGAGTTGCTCCTTGCAATGCAAACTAATAAATGATAAACTGGAATTCACCAGAATCCTGACTTAATGTTGAACCTGATAACAGGCATACAGCCATGGCATGATGACATTTCCTCTTCCAAAGAAAGTTTTCTTCAGTTGTCAAATTTCTAGCATTGTAATAAATTAACACTTCCATTGAGGATACGGAAACACATTTTAGGCATCCAAAGTAAAGGAGCCGTCAAAGTTTCCAAGGGGATGTTAACACAGCGGATATGGGAGTTCTAGCTGCAAATTACAAATGTCTCTGTACAATATTAGAAATTTGGGGACTGCAAGAAAATTCCATTGGGGTAGCAGACCTTTTATGGGAAGAGGGAAATGTTCTAATTTCCCTGTCCCCATGAAAATTTGGGTGAAATTGGCTTGAATCATAGACAGGGGTGGCTCAACCCATTACGCAAAGTAAGCATTTGCAGTATAGTTGATTTTGCCCAGGGGCACTCTTGAGGCGCTCTTGGGGGAAAATAGACCTTGACATATGCTAGTTGTAGTTACTGGGATGTACAGTTAACCTACAATCAAAGAGCATTCTGAACTCCACCAATGATGGAATTGAACCAAATATGGTACACAGAACTCCCACGACAAACATAATATATATAATGCCTCTAGAACATGGCCATATAACCCGAAACTGAATAATATATATATATATATATATCAATGATTGGTGGGGGGGGGGGCAAATACTGTTTGCTTACCATTGAAAATTACCTAGGGCTGCCTCTGATCATAGAATCATAGAGTTGGAAGTGACCTCATGGGCCATCCAGTCCAATCCCCTGCCAAGAAGCAGAAAAATTGCGTTCAAAGCACCCCCAACAGATGGCCATCCAATCTCTGTTTAAAAGCCTCCATAGAAGGAGCCTCCACCACACTTTGGGGCAGAGAGTTCCACAGCTGAACAGCTCTCACAGTCAGGAAGTTCTTCCTAATGTTCCGATGGAATCTCCTTTCCTGTAGTTTGAAGCCATTGTCCTAGTATCCTCCCTGTGACTTCCCCTCACATATTTATACATGACAATCACGTCTCCTTTCAGTCTTCTCTTCTGTGCAGTGTTGACTAGACTCATACGCTTAATTTTGTTTCTCTTTTTCAATGTTTTTCAAATGATGTTATTAATTTCTTCCACATCCTTGCATGAAACAATAGCAGCAGCAAAACTTTGAAAACAGTCAGCAATATTTTCAGGTTTTCTCTTCACTATTCAGGCACAATAAAGCACCTCTGACTGGAAGGAGCAGAAAGGATAGGAAAACAAAAACGGACTGCTTTGTTCAACTCCACAATCCACAACAGCTAGCTAAACAGAAATGGGATGAACAATAAATGAAGGTTTGTTGGTGGTTCTTTTTTTATTTCCAAGCTTTAGACCTCAGGCTCTCATATCCTTACTCAACTCTTAGAGTTCATTAAACCTTGCCCTGTAAACCTCTGGCCCAGTGTTGCCTTGTGCTGTCTGACCTGCCACGTTCTTCTTCTGTTGTTCCCTAACCAGGATAAGTTCTCAAATAATGCACCTCAAGCAGCATCAGGAGCAGCAGCTGTGTGTATACAGTCAAAATGCTTGCTCCTTTGTGTGCCATGATGCCCGGAGTGTGTTCAGGCCCCTGTGTGTTATGAAAACTGCTGCATTTTTAGTATCATTACTAAAATTATTAGAAAGGGTAAAGTCTTCTAGCTGATGTTTACAGATAAAGAAAACACCACGGACCTTATTTCTTGTCCTACAACCTAATAGACATGATACAAGAATTGGGACTGGGAAGTAGGACCACTAAGGAGGCAATAGGAAAGTGAGCAAACTCATGCATTAATTTGTCACACACACACACAGCCTTTACTGGCACACAGCAACAAAATCACTGCATATGCATGCACAACAGGTCACAGATAAAAAGGAAAACATACTTAAAAGTTAGTAATCTCAAGAATATAATTTGCAACAGTCTTACAAAAGAATGCATCAGAGTTATTCAGAAGATGTGGAATTTTTAACACCCTTGCTGTTGAGAACATGGAAAAATTGTATATTTGTCATATAGTAAAAAATGTTGACTATCTATTAAAGGAATATTTGGTATTTATTATAACAAGTTGTGTTTATGGCTAGTGCTGTGGGTTTATAGTTTTAAAACAATTAGCTACTCAATCTTCATGTCTGTATATGTGTAGTGAATTCAGCTAGGACCGCAGTTAAGAGGTCAATGCCTGGTGAGCATCTGCTAAACCAGATCAGCCAGGACAGAGAAACAAGCTCCCCAGATTGAAGGTAAAGCCACAGAGGTTTGTTACGATTCTGCCAACAAGGATGCAAGTCCAAGCAATATGCTTCAAAAAGTATAAGCATAAACTCACAGAGAAATACATGGCAGGCTTTTTGTAGGTTTTTTGGGCTGTATGGCCATGTTCTAGAAGCGTTATCTCCTGACGTTTCGCCTACATATATGGCAGGCATCCTCAGAGGTTGTGAGTACATGACATCTTATACAATTCTGACAGCTTTTCAGATTTTCTGCTCCCTTCTCTAATGGCTGAAAAAGAGGCAAGCTAGGATTTGCACCTGGATTCCCTGTGGGTTGTTTGACGTCACAGCTTGCAAGAGGAGATTCCCATGGTGGGAAGAATGACAGCTTGTGGTTGGTCAGTTCAAAGAACCAATCAATTGCAGGGATGCCTCCTGAGAAGGCACAGTCCATAAGGAAATGGTGGTGTGATGCTGATGAGTCCCTGATTGACTCGTGTCCAACTCTATGTGAGACAAAGGTGCAAGACTCTAAAGACAAAGGGGGTGATTTTAGACTATTGAGGGCTTGGCTACTGTCATAGAGAGTTAATTAATTCATATCCACTAAGTTGCCTCTTCTGCCAGAGTAACAGACTCTCAGCCTCAAGTTAAATGGACAAACATCCTGAGCTTATTTTGTTGATAAAGGGGATCATCTATGTACTTATACACACACAAAGATTACAATAGCTATCTGGCTTGCAAAATAGTTGGAGGAACCCTGGCCACCCTGACCACCATCTTGGTGCTGTGGCTCGACAACATACTGACACCATCTTGGTGCTGAGGCTCGACAACATACTAACTCACTGATGACCCCTTGAATTCCATAGGGTTTTCGCAAAGGTGATTTTGTTAGTTCTTTCCTCTGAAATATAGCCTACAGCACCTATATTAATTGGTGACCTCCCATACAAGTATTAACCAGGGCTGGTTCTGTTTAGCTTACAAGATCAGATAGCATCTCATGTATTTAGGTTATAGTAGGGTAGAAAGGCCTGGTTGTTATTGTTGCAGGAAATCCATAAAAGAATCGATGGGACATCAGTCTAGTTGAACACCCTAACCCAAATCATCTCCAGTTAATTATGCATTGTAAAATCTCTTTACGCTAGTGTTAAACCAAGAGAAACAAAATAAAATCAATCTATGTATATAGTGCACAAAGCACATACACATCGTAGCTGATCCCTGTTGAAATCTCCCTGCAGCCAGTAGAGAAAAACAAACATAAAAAAGGCATATTGAATTCCCAACATGTCTCAAACATTAGTCTTTCTTAAGAGAAAAATTGCTTCACAAGTAAGCAAGAACAGTTGGATCTGCTTATCTGTTTGCTGAATTCCAAACGTCTGTCTTACAAATCACTTCAGTGCAGCTGCTGAAACATATTACAGGGCTAGCGACTGACTTCTTCTGTAGACAAATGCTGTAGAGAAACACAAAATTATATGAACACTCTGTTTGGAGATGACTCTATGGCTATGTCTACAATAAAACTACTACTATAAAAGTACTACTGCTATAAAAATCCCTTAACAAGATAATTAGGAAGTCATAATATTGCCAGGCAGCAAACATGGATGGCCAGTAGAAAGAAAAGAGGCATACAACTAAAGCACAATAGGATTCTAATCCCTCCAATACTAACTGTAACACAGGAGAAAATAGAAATGAAGAAGTGTTGTGTGTGTGTGTGTGTGTGTGTGTGTGTGTGTGTATATATATATATATATATATATATATATATGCTATTACCAATCACACTACAAAACATACTAACAACCATCATGACAGATTATTGCATCATTAGATTTCTTACCGATAAAAAAAATTCCACAAATGGATTCCAATCTTTCACAAAACCTTCACTTCACTTGCCTTGTTCTTTAAAGCTGATGTTAGTTTGGCAGTTTAGATCAATGTGCAACCTTATCGATCCTTTGATGTCCTTTTCCATATTTGAGCAAACACTATTGCTCCTGCTATTATATATAGAAGATGCAGCCCATATTTATGGTCTAATTTTTTACCTATAATACTGGTGGCATTTCAAACCTATATGTAATATTTGGGGGATTATCATATAAATTTTAGATCAAAAGGAGCTGCGGAGCTGCTGAACTGCTGACTGAAAGTTGGCTGAACTGCTGACCTGAACTCCAGTTCCTGCCAACCAGAGGCAGCCCTAGGTAATTTTCAACGGTAAGCAAACAGTATTTTGCCGTCCCCCCCCCCAACCAATCACTGATATATATTTTCTGTTCGTCGTGGGAGTTCTGTGTGCCATATTTCGTTCAATTCCATCATTGGTGGAGTTCAGAATGCTCTTTGATTGTAGGTGAACTATACATCCCAGTAACTACAACTCACATATGTCAAGGTCTATTTTCCCCCAAGAGTGCCTCAAGAGTGTCCCTGGGCAAAATCAACTATACTGCAAATGCTTAATGGGTTGAGTCGCCCCTGCTGCCAACCTAGCAGTTTGAAAACATACAAATGTGAGTAGATAAATAGGTACGGCTTTGGCGGGAAAAGGCAAAGAGACGCTCCAAACAAACTTGCTCTTCACACAACCAGGAGTTGACAACGCATGTTCCTTGGCTTGAAAATGGAAACAGCACCTCCCCAGAGCCAGAGATGAGCACTGCTTCCAGAAGCTGGAAATGAAAGGTGAAGCCTCTGCCTTTGTTTGTGTTTGTGTGTCTCATTGTACATGATTGTAAAGGCACTGTTTGCCTATGTATGTAAATGCTGTAATACGCTCCAAGTCCCCTAAGGGAGAAGGGTGGAATATAAATAAAGCGTATTATTATTAGATCAATAAGTTTTCACCTTCTTACGAGTTCACTGAAAGGAAGATATATATGTATATGTATTTATACATACACACATATACAAAGAGAGGTGGGGAGGGAGGGGGAGGGAGATGGGAAATGCCATTGAACAGCATTTGGAAGGCCCATAGCTTCAAACAGAACATAGAGAAATAAATCAATGTTGGGTGTCGAAAAAAAATCACCGTGCAAATTTGTGTTTTAATTGTTTGCACATAGCCTAGAAAAATACACAAGAAAACTTGCAAGAAATTCATTGTTTTAAGCCAACTCCCTAATTCTATTTTGCTGCCGAGTGTTTGTGAATTGGGGTAACAGCATCTCAACAAACTGTTTGGACAAACACAATAATACAAGCAATAAAGAAAGCTTTAATAATAATCAAAGGATTTCCAGGGAATACTTTTATCATCCCTCCTCTGCCACCTCCAGTTTAATTCTTTCAGAGAATAATCAGACCATGACACAAGACCAAGTCTCAGGACACCAAGCATCGATTAAGGGGAAAAGCACACGAAAGCTGAAAAGCTGGCTGTTCTTCTGGAGATGAAATGTCTTTGATGCAATGGGGCTGAATTCCTCCAAATACATCTAGAAAATATAGTTTAGCAACTGCTGGTTTAAATTGAGGTGCCTTGGGCTCACAAAAACATTAAGATCAGACTTAGCATCACAGCCATAGACAGGTCTACTCAAAGCAGTGCCCTATTTAGGGACTTGTTTGCAGAGAGTAAGGATATGGGCAACATCTACACCTTGTGCCTGAGGCCCCTTCTACACTACCCTATATCCTAGGAGCTCATCCCGGATTATCTGCTTATCCCAGATTATCTGGCAGTGGAGACTTGTATAATCCAATTCAAATAAGATAATCTGGGATCAGATCCTGGGATATAAGGACCGTGTAGAGGGGGCCTGAAAGTATATCCACTGACTGGTATACTAGACTATTGTATGCTGAATACATTTGATGGTTGCGTGTTGAACATAAACATCTCCAGAAGAACTTGAACCATGGTCAGTTGAAAGCAGCTGTCAATGGCTATTAAAAGTAGGTCTGCCTTTTAAGTGTTCCCCATCACAGGAATTCTGTAGCTAGGTCCAATCAAATGTACCATATTTACTTGAATCTAGTGCACCATCAAATGTAATGTGCATCTCAATTTTCAAAAATCTTCCAGTAATGGAAAGGAAACCAGAGAAATAGGTAACTTTTCCCTCAGGAGCCTCTACTGTTGAATACTCTCCCCCCCCCCCCCCCATATATAAACAAGCAGTATATATACTGTTGAATGAATAGAGCTTGAAACCACTTTAGTTGCCCTGGTTCAATGCTATGGGAATTGTAGTTCTACAGGCTATTTAGCTTGTAGGGTCTCTTTGGGGGTCTCACCAAACTACAAATCCCAGGATATAATATACTGAATAATGGTATTCTAAGTGTTATCAAACAGCATACATGCTTACAGTATAGATGCATCCTAGTTGATTCCAAAGTCATCCTAGGTGATTCCAAAGTTCTCGAGACATAAGGCCCTTCTATGCTAGGCACATAAAACTCTCTGGTTCTACTTTAACTGTTCATAGCCATATACTTTGGAATCTTGGGATTGAAGATCCGAAGGGCTTGTGTTGGGAGGCAAAATACATTTTTGCGACCCAGCAAATAAGCTGGGACTGCATTTGATCAAAAAGTAATCCAAGCTTGCAACCACCATCTCCAAAGATGGCAAGGCCTGGATGAGCAGAAGAGCTGACATTTATTTGCTGTGCTGTAAACCTTTTCCTCCTTCAGAGGACTGCTTGCCGGTGATGACCAAGAAAATATCTAGAAAGTGCAACGAAGAAAGCTGGAGAAAATAGGAGGTGAGAGAACCGTGAAGGTGAAAGAGGTGATCATAGTTTCCAGTAACAGCTGGCAATTAATTTCTTCTGTCGAGACTTGCACAATGTTGGCAGTGATACACAACCGTTTCAGCCCTCAAGTCTTGTGATAACTCTTCATATTGTGTCAAATTCCTTGTTCTGTGAAAGACTTTGTGCCTCTGCTATCTCTAATGTTTCTTGCCCTGTTAGTAGGCAGGATGTGACTATTACAGGTTGCAGATATTGGAGGAGAGCAATACCCAACCAGTTCTTTCAAGACCCCTGGCCATTCCTCTCTGTTGGAAGCATTAGTGTCACATAACCTGTCCTACACTCTCTAACTAATCTGATGGATTAAGATGTAGTGGAAGACATTTCCCCTTCAGCAATGTTGTACTAAATTCAGTTGTGAGTCTAGTTCTTTCTCTGTGGACATCACATGAAGTTACCTAAAGTGGGCAACAGTGGGAGAATTTGTCAGGGAGTGTGGCAAATCCAGTGGGCAGCGGGAGAATCTGTCACCCTGTGTCCCGCATTGCCTGCAGTGATGTCTTTCTTATCACATGGGGAAAGTGTTGCTGCCTGGCGTCCCCCTGCACTTGTTCCATTGCTGGCAATGAGAACATGGGAAGCCTTCCATGTTCTTCTTGCCTCTTGTTAGGATGTACTCAGCACAGTTTAGGAACTGAACTCTGCTGGAAGTAGCTCTATGTCATTTGATGGGATCCAGCAGGTTCTGTCCCCAAACTGTGAAATAATATATAAGATGCATCTTACAACGGGTAAAAAAAGCCCATGTGATGAAGTGGTAAAGAGAAATAGTTCAAAGGTTCTTGTTCTTTACCACAAACAGCCACTATTCTGGGTTGGCTGTGAATACTCCAGTTCCTTGAGGATGAAACTGAATAACACCGTCTATTCCATATTTAAAGGCAATGTTAATCAAAGTGATGAAATATCTGTGTGCTGTCACGTGCTGGGCCTATAAAAAATGTCTTTTGAACAGGACGTGCTCTTTGTGCCCAGCGGGAAGCCGGGTTGCCTTGGCTGAGAGGCCCTAAGGATTTTCCTATACAAAAGTTTTTAGATGCTTGAAAAGTTTAACAAAGTCATTTATTATTGCTAAGATCTTCAACAATTTAAACAAACACTTCTCAGATCTTCAACAAGTCAAACAAATGCTTCTTAACTTGCCCAAATGGACAGGTAACTGGCTTTGTGAACTGTTCCTTTTCTTTTAAGAGGAAAACCTTTTTTAACCCGTCCCAGGCAATCTATTTTCTATGCTTGCTGGTGTGGGCTCTACTCCCGGCTCCAATTGTTTCTGGTTACCCGAGTAGACCTACCATCCAAAGCTTTGTAGATTCTCCAGCTGGAGTTCTTTTGGATCTTTTCCACAAAATATGTGGAGCTGTTTCCCCTGGATGCTTCTGTTTCCCCCGGATGCTTCTGTTTTCCCCGGATGCTGTGAGAAACTAAGCTTGCCTACAGATGGAGCTGGTCCACGTCCTGTAGCTAAGCTTTCCACTATAAGACTGAACTAAAAATGGTTCCCTTTCCCTCCCAGAGCCCTGGAAAAAATGGGTAGAACCAAAACTTAACAATGATAGATAGGTCATTGGCCTTATAATTGCAAACCAAGGGAAGCCACCTTACTGCAAAATGCATGAAACCTTGGAATATATACAAACACTCAATAGAAAGAAAATGAAGCTGAAACTTCTGGTACAATCGTATCAGCACAATCTGATTGTTGTTGCACAGACTTTTCTCACCTGTTTTGACCATTGATACTTTGATGATTGAGAGATAAATGCAGGTTTCACTCACAAAACGCATTCTGGAGAGAAAACATGCTATCGTCTTCCAATTCCTAGTTCAATCACTCATTTGACTCTAAGGCCATTTCTACACTGCTCTATATCCCAGGATCTGATCCTAGATTATCTACTTTAAACTGGATTATATGAATCTCCACTGCCAGATAATCTGGGATAAGCAGATAATCTGGGATCAGATCCTGGGAAATAGGGGCAGTGTGGAAGGGGCCTAAGAAACAAAGATGTGAGGAGCCAAATGTTGACCTGCATAGGGGTTCATCTTATATATTATTTCACAATTTTGCTTATTATATTTGTCATAATAGGAAACTGCTTTGTTTGAATTAAGTCACTGTTCGATGAAAGTAATATAATCTACTTTGAATGGCCATGTTTTTCTCTGTCCTATCATTGAATGACAGCGCTGCCTTACATCAGAAGGTGTTACATACCCTACACATCAAGTAAACTATACAGATCTGGATGCATATGTCTTTTTGTTTGGGGTTGGGTTGCAAAGGGTTACCTTCTAGTCCCTTGAGCCATAACTACTTTGAACCAAAAGCTACTGTTGCTTTCTCAATGAAGAATTGGACCATCCCAGCTCAGAGGGGAAGGAAATAAGTCTGCTCACAGATATGTCTCCTCCATTCCTTCCTCCTTGGTGTTACATTTCCTGAACTACCTCCCATTTCTTTTCCTTTTCAGTAGGCTACAGAGTGCCACTTTGTATTCCACGTAGAAAAGACATGTGTGCACATAAACATATGACACTAACAGGATTCTTTTGATAGTGTGGTGAGAAACCATTGCTTCAACTGAAACTTCTTGTAACAGACTGGATCGTTTTGAAGACTTGTACCTGGACAGGGTTTTGCTCTCATTCCCCTTTCAGGTTGTTTCTTTTCCATGCAACTGTTGATCCAATGTCAATGAAAGAATTTCCTGGAAGACAGGTGCGTTGTCTTGTTGTTTTGAGTATTCTCAGATTTTCACAAATTTATTATTTTGTATGGAAACTGTGTAGAATTCAGAATGGTGTTGCTGAAAGCATAGACTTCGTATTGCATTGGAAGATAAGAAAATAAATAAAACCCTAAACTTTTTGGTTGACATTTTGAGATCCGTTAAAGGCAGAGTAGATTTGTGCCTAAGTTTGTCCCATAGTTTCATTCACAATGCTAAGCTTATATATTTGGGCTTTAAAGGAATGAGCAACAAAAAAAACCTGCAGCTGAAAGTTGAATTGTCCATCTGTGCCAAAGTTGCCTAGCAGCAAAGGTGTTTATTATCAGTGAGTTACCTGTCAAAGTTGCTCAGCATTCATCTGAATCAGGAATAACATTTTAATATTCTGATGGATGGGGATTTTAGCTTGAAACCACTTCTCATATAAAGCAATGTGTAGTTTTACATTGGCAATATCATCACATTCCTTTGCTTCACTTAAGTCCATCCGAATAAGCAGTTTGAGTCGGGCATTCCTCGGGCTCTGAGGCCTTTTGTGGCTTGCTCTGCTGCAAGGTAAACTTCTGTTCTCAGAATGACATGCCGAGCTTGACATTACGGTCTTGCTTCCCCTGCAGGCTCAAGAAACCCAACCAGCATGTTAGAACACAGAAAGCAAAGTCAAGATCTACCCTGAAAGTCTCCGAACAGGATTTTGCCCTGAAGCACAGAGTTTCATCTGGGTCCCATCCCTTCCCAGAGCTTTTTGAAGTAGCCACAGTTCTAAAAGAAAGTGCGGTGGAACAGAATGTGCTTGGTATGCTCTGCACAGATAGTGACCTGAGTTTACATTTTGTTTTTATACATAACTAGAGGCTTATGGTAAAAAAAAATCCATACCCTTCCAACTGTCTCAATTTAGATGGATACTTCTGATTAATCCTCTGTTTAATCCACTGCTTTTGCAATGTCCCAGTTTTTCTCTTCTCCTTTCTCCCTTGATCTTCTGTTTACTTCGATCTGCAAACTGAGTTTAAAGTTCAAAAGGAGTTTGAGCTGAATTAACTCAGCAGGGAGGAAGCAAAGGAAGGAGCAGAATATTGCCTTTCCCAGTAGTTGGGACCCATGGAAGTGGGGGCCATGAGGGGCTGTCAAAGGGGTCACCAAAGTTTATCAGAAAACACAATATTTTCTGTTGGTCATGGGGGTTCTGTGTGGGAAGTTTGGCCCAATTCTATCATTGGCGGGGTTCAGAATGCTCTTTGATTTTAGGTGAACTATAAATCCCTGCAACTACAACTTCCAAATGTCAAGGTCTATTTTCCTCAAAGTCTACCAGTGTTTACATTTGGGCATATTGACTATTCATGCCAAGTTTGGTTCAGATGCATCATTGTTTGAGACCACAGTGCTCTCTAGATGTAGATGAACTACAACTCCACAACTCCACCAAACCTTTCCAATATTTTCTGTTGGTCATGGGATTTCTGTGTGCCAAGTTTGGTTCAATTCCATCTTTGGTGGAGTTCAGAATGCTTTTTGATTGTAGGTTAACTAGAAATCCCAGCAACTACAACTTCCAAATGACAAAATCAATACCCCCCCCCCCAACCCCACCAGTATTAAAATTTGGGTGTATTGGGTATTTGTGCCAAATTTGGACCAGTGAATGAAAATAAATCCTGCATATCAGATATTTACATTATAATTTATAACAGTAGCGAAATTGCAGTTATGAAGTAACAATGAAAATAATTTTTTGGCTGGGGTCACCACAACATAAGGAGCTGTATTAAGGGGTCACAGCATTAGGAAGGTTGAGAACTACTGCAGTAGACAGAGTCAAAAGCAAACTGATGCATGCTCTACAATCTTGTCTGTTCTTCCTTATTAATAACTTTCCCATCTTGACCACCCACTGATATTGTTCAGCCACCCATGTTCTGTTTTTATCATCCGTGACAAATTGGAAAGTATATGTATTTTTAAAGTTAATTTATATTTGGCCTTTATCTCTTTATATCCTGCCTTTATCTATTTGCTGCCTTTATTATAGGACCCAAAGCAGCAAAGCTTGCAGTAAAAAAAATGGCTATATTGATAACTCAAATAAAAAACGTGACTTGTGCCAACTTTTCTTCCAATTCTTAGTTTTAAAGGTCGGGAGAGAAACAGAGAGACTCTTTGCCATTTTATCTTTAAAGTTAGCACCCTCTGTTCCAGTCCTAAAATTTAGCGATCTGCCAACATTTGAATAATATTCCTTTTTTCTTGGAAAGAGAATGGTAGTAGCAACAAATAGATTTGGTCTGGTTTATCATAACCATACTATGACATCATGTTAGTACAGCCAGTAACTGAAGAATAGGGAAGACTTGGAAACTGGTGTCAAGTAATATTACATATATCACCTTTCTAAAAAGCTATCTTTTGTAAATATCACTCTTAGGAACATCAAAAATGCACACTGTCAATGTTACTTGAAGCCTGGCTCAAGCCAAAAGCATTCATCTATGGTGGAAACAAAAATTTAAATGGCCTAATGGAAACAGGCAGGACCATGAAGAGAGTTGATAAAATAGAACATAAACAGCACCAATGAGGGATTTAATTACCTGGGAAACTAGCATGAACAGGGTATTCATGCAGAACTATTTCAGCAAGGGAAGTCGGGGATTATTAATCCCCATTCTCCAAGGCGGCATTATTTATCTAGCAGAGTTTCAGGACAACAGAAAGGTTTGCATGTTGGTGGACTGTGAGTGTTTATTGGTAGCCCGTGAAGTGCTAGCAAAAACAGCAGAACATCCCTCTTTTTAAAAGGAAATTGCTAATTTGTGCTCTTAAAAGTGCAGCCACTATTCTGTTTCATGATGGAAATCATAATGGCCTTAAAACCTATACCTATGGCCATATGTATTTGGGCACAATGAGAAATTCCAGAAGCATTCAGAAATTTAGTTGGTTGGAAAGAGTTGAAAAGAACTCCTTTGTGTGAAGTCTTGGCTCCTCCTTTTCCTCTCATCTGCTTTAGTTCCACCTGTTTATAGGTTTTCCCAATAGTATAGATACTTTCCTTTGTATTTGTTTTTGGATGGAGCATAAAACACCTTAAAGGCCAACCTTCGTTGGTCTATTCCATTTGCCTATATAGAGCTCTTTTGCCTGACCCCTCCCCTTTTTCTGCAGTAGTGCTACAGTGACTAGAGGTTTGGGCATTGTCTGGTAATCCTAGGCCCAAGCAAGTAAAAAGCAGGCATCCTTAGCATCTGCATTCAGCAGTATTCTTATACCACTAGTCCCAGAGACAACTGAAGCTTTTGACCAGCTTAAGCTTCACAAGAAAGAAGATTGAGACAGTTTATAAGCAATAGTTTGTAAACCATCGCTTTACACCATAGGCAGAAGACTCCAGAGAGATGACTGCAGCCCACAAAGGCTCCTTTTGTAATGTATTGTTTTAAGTTATATTATAATAGTTCTGGGTGGATTTAACCCTTTATTCATCTTGCTTTCAGTAAAGTCATTTGGTTATCTTTTCACCTTGCCTTGTATTAAGGGTCTGAATCTTAACAGAAGGTATACAAATAGCCCCGAGTAAAGCTGGACACCATAGTTTTTCCAAAGGCTCGGGCGTGCCATTACACTTTGACTGATGGAATATACCACTTTCTCCCTCACTGCTGTTATGGTTGTTAGGCATAGCTCTACTCCTTTTAGTTCTAGGTTATTTTTCTCCATTTTTGTGATTCTATTGTGTATTCATTACACCTCTTTACAAATCATATTGGAGGTCTTTGTGAATGAAAGGTAGAGAATAAATATTTGCATTGTTGTTGTTGTTGTGTGCCTTCAAGTCATTTCTGGCATATAGAGATCCTAAGGTGACCCTAATCACAGGGTTTAGGTAACGTTAGTGAAATGGCATTTTAAAAATATTTTTGACATGATTTTTACACATTAGATAAAATGGAAAAGCATAGTTTGTTCAAAATTGTAAACAGATGCTCATATGCTTCATATTCTTCAAGGTCCCAGACTATACACTATGCTGGGCCTCTTCATGAGCAAATTATCTTAAGAACTTGACTGTAGCCAAATATCGATGCCTATTCTCCAAGACAAAGTGCAATGTGGTCCCATTGGAATTGCATCGAGGATAATTTGTGGGGTCCCATACAATGCAAGACTTTGCACATGTAATAATTGGGATGTTGAATGTATGTATCACATCTTATTATCCTGCAGTTTTTACAAGCAGGATCAGCTACATATTATTAACCCACTAGTGAGAAAACTATTTGATAGATCAGCCCAATTCCATGTAAAGTTTTTACTAGGTGATATTTTCCCCCATGTGACTTTAGCTGATTTTTGAACTATATGTCCACTTGGCTCTAGCTAGTATGAGTAATAATCTGTGGAAGTTATAGATCAACACATTTAAATGGAGTAAAATGAGCCAGGGAGGAAAGCCGTTTTAGCAGTAACATCGAAGCACTTTGGATACCTGGAACTAATCTATGAAAACGTTAGGAAGACAGAACTAGCTTCCTGGATATACAAGTGTTTTCTGGTTGTGAGACAACATGGCTGAGCTATTGAAAGTAGTTTTGCTGGGTCTTCCTAGCAGTTGCCTGGCAACCAGAAGGAGTTTGTCTTCCACCTGTGTGTGGACACCTGCTTGATCAAATTTGCCATTTACGTTCTTAAATCCCTTCATAGGAGCACATGTGCCAAAATCCTTGAAGCCAGAATAATAGATGAATTGAGTTTGCAGTGGTCTTTGGGGCATGTATACCCTTTCTTCTCTGTGTTCTCCAAAGAACTGTATGGAAAACAAGCACATCGTTGTTATGCTCATATTTACTTAATTTTCACCATTTATCAAGGCTGAGGAACTTCCAAGAAGTTTTATCTAAGAAGAAAATGTCACACGGCCCTGAGAAAGTGCTGTTGATCTAATCAAGTATCTCCACAGCAATTTAACTCCAAGTCTTAGCACATAGAATTATAGAATCATAGAATCATAAAGTTGGAAGAGACCTCATGGGCCATTCAGTCCAACCCCCTGCCAAGAACCAGGAATATTGCATTCAAAGCACCCCTGAGAGATGGCCATCCAGCCTCTGTTTAAAAGCCTCCAAAGAAGGAGCCCCCACCACACTCCGGGGCAGAGAGTTCCACTGTTGAATGGCTCTCACAGTCAGGAAGTTCTTCCTCCTGTTCACATGGAATCTCCTTTCTTGTAGTTTGAAGCCACTGTTCCACATCCTAGTCTCCAGGGAAACATAAAACAAGCTTCCTCCCTCTTCCCTGTGACTTCCTCTCACATATTTATACATGGCTATCACATCTCCTCTCAGCCTTCTCTTCTTCAGGCTAATTATGCCCAGCTGAGTCTGAGTGAAAGAGGGTCTACCCTAGCAAACCTTTTGTATTGTTACCCCAATACCCCCATGCATATGGGATATATTGAGTATGGTGATCAGATCATGATATGAATAAACATAAGTTTAAATAATGCACCAGTAAGGCCTTCTCGCAGACCACCATGAGAATTTCGGGGGGGGGGGTGTGAAGCCCCTCAAGCCCCCCTCCCCCCCCCGGCTACATGCCTGGCCTCATGTAAGCCGACTCAAGTCCCCTTGGGGAGATGGTGGCGGGGTATAAATAAAGATGATGATGATGATGATGATGATGATGATTATTATTATTATTATTATTATTCCCACACATCATCTCTGGCCATTTTCTTAGCATTTTCTTAAATGAGCTTGGAAAAAAAAGAAATTAACAAGAGAAGTGTAAAGAATGTGTTATCTCTTTCCTCATTTTTAAAACCACTATTGTAGAAAAGAGCAGCTCAGAGAAAAATATATAATTCCTCTGTGGTTATTTAAAGGCATTAGGATTTTCTTAAGAAAGGAACTGCCTTCTTAGTAAAAGAAAAAGGCATTGTGGCAAAGCAGAAGCCGCACACACACCGCCTGAACTCACCAATCAATACATCTCTATAATTAAAAATAGCCTGGGCTTCCTCTTTGCCAATGTATGGAAAAAGTTTGAAGGTGTAAAAAATATACAGAATTCCACCCCAGGTCTTCTGCTGCCCTCTCCTCACCAGGCGTGGATATGTTTGATTTCAGCCTGCAGCAAATTTGTACCAAGTCTCCTAAGAGTGTTCTCGCTCATTATAGATATGTGTGTGTGTGTGTGTGTGTGTGTGTGTGTGTGTGTGTGTATGTATGAATAGTTTCTGCTTCTGAATATTCAGTGAACTATTTGGGATAAGAAATCTTAATAACTGAAAACTAATGGTGGAGATCCTGCATTGAATACATAGCCACAATAAAGATTTGCTTCATTTCCTGATCTAGCTCTAACCTAAAAATTCATCTTAAAATCTAAAATTTTGTGTTGTTGACACTGAAAATTGTTTCCCTCCCATGCTGAGGAACTCCAGTCCTTGATATGGCTGCTTGGATTAATCATGGGCCTGATTACCGTTTCATCTGTTTATTTAGTAAGTAAGTAAATTTTATTATGGTTGATGACCATAACATCCACATCAAACCCAAGGGGTTATATACTTCAAACTTCAATCAGTTTTAAAATCTAAGCTAAAACCACATACAAGTAGTTATTAAAACCCAACTCAACCCACCAGATCATCCAAAGGCAGTCTAAAGAGAGGTAATAGGGATGGCACCAGGGAGGGGGGAATATCCAACACTATAAATATCAGTCTATATCTGATTTCCCATCTATATTCCAGAGGTGAAGTTTAGGACTTTTGACCCTCAATCATTGCCCACCAGCTTTTAATCGCAGCCGTGCAGAACTTAGTGACGTTGTACGTCACAGCCAAGTTTGTGTAGGAGAGCGGCAGGGCTATGTAGAATTGTCCAGAGTGTGCTGGGTATTTAATTGTCCACGACGAGATGAGACGAGATCGAATGCCTCTATAAAACAGGACCTGCAGAAGCACATGCTTTGTTGTTTCTATGTGACCTGAGTCACAGGGACATACTCTCAGGGTATGGGGTCTTCTGGTAACAATTTTTCAGTATGGCAGAAGGAAGTACATGGCATCGTGTCAAGGTGAAGATTCTCCGATGGCGTTTTCATACTGTTCCATCTTTTTGGATGGCACAGAATGGTATAACCTCCTTGGGAATAGAAACATCAGTGAAGCAAAAAAACAAAAACAAAAACAAAACAAAACAAAAAAAAACAAAAAAGAGGGGGATGGTGGCCATTTTTTGGGCTGATTTTTGATGTGCCAGCTGCTCGGCGCACTCAGATGAGCACTTGACAGTCATAGGTCCGGCTGGCAGGGCCTACGGCCAACCACACTGCATGCCTGATGCTCAGCTTTAGGCCCTGGTAGCTGGGTGTACAAGTGTCATTTTTTTCAGACCTTGGGCCGAAAAGCTCATTTGTATAGGTGCCTGTTTTCACAAGTAGTGGACAGAAATGGGGCCATATGAATGGGACAAAGAGAGACGGATAGCGGTTCCATACGAATGCATGAGACTGGCTTGGATTTTAAGTCGGTTTTGTGGGCACTTCTGTTTGTGGAAATGGCTCTGTGATTGTAAATGTTTTGGAGGAGACAGGAGGAAGGTAAGTTAAACCTGCTACTATGAGAATCTATATCTCTTTCCTGTTAAACTGTTTGATACCTGCCTCTTATTCCTTCACTTTTCAAATTCTACTGATGTTTCCTTCTCATCTCCATTTGGTGACGAAGTGAAGAATTCCTCTTAGTTTGAAGTCAGAGTAAGTAAAGCTCAGGAAACAATCAAAGAAAAGCACAGGATATTTGTTCGTATTTTTTTATTCCTCTTGGCATTTTATTCACTTATAACAGAAACATTCACTTATCAGGTATCACTGAAGTGCAATTTACAGAACTTAGCAGCAAATTCACACCTGTAAATTCAGATTGTTTTTGTTCTTCTGTTTGTACAAATCTTACAAATGTACATCCATTCGTACAGTATTGCCATTCACTCATGCTCGCTATGTACATTGTCTTCCCTTTATAGAATTCCGACTGAGTTGTCGCTCTCCTGTGCTTCAGGAAATGTGGCTGTGGAGCTGGGAATGGGAGTCATCGGGACATGTCAAGACATCGCCTGGGAAAATGAGCCCTGGGATAGACTCAGACTCTGAAAAAAAAACAACCAACCAACCAGCAACATATATGTCCTCCAGGGAGTTCAGTGAGAGGCAGAAATACCCAGAACCTGGAAAAGCGGCTTTTGTGGACTACAACTCATGTAAAGCCACAGCCAGAACTTTCCCAAGCTTCGAACAGGTGAACTGTTACTTACTTATATTTGTTGCTTTGTTGCATTGTCTTTACTGGGAACAAATGGGATTCCACAGAATGTCATAGGAATAAAAAAATGGAATGACAGATTATTAATTGGGACGGTCCCTGCCAAATTGGGACATTTGGAGAGTATGCTCCTGTGCTCACCAAAACTCTCCTTTTAGAAGAAGGGAGCCATCCCCTCCCCACTTTCAAAGTAATCTTTTAAGAAAGGAAGCATAAGAAGAAACATCAGGATTTCAATGGGGGAAAGGAGACAATCATGGATCTTCTTCATGTGCTGTGTGTTGGAAAATATAAAGAACTCTCTGACCCCAATCCTGTTGTTCATCTCAACGACAGTATGCAGTTTACCTATGTGTTGAATCATCACTCAAAATTTGATTTAATTGGTCTAGTTATAATTGACAAATAGGATCTAGGTCTTATATTTATTATAATTGAATTAATGTAGCTATTTTATATTTCAATCAATTATCCAATGTAGTTTTTATTCAAGGAAGGAAACTGTTTATGACTTGGTTCCAAAAGGGTATTGGCTGAAATGCTTTTAATGAGATAGTTCTCATTCATGTACCTTTGTCTGCTGCCAAGCTAGATGGGACTCCTAATGTATTGGAGAGGGAAGGGGGCAAGAAAGGGAAAGTTACTGAACAGGGAGGACTGCCTCCCTCCCCCCTTGTAATTCCTTAGAGAGAGGCATGGGAATGGGAGTTTTCCTTCCTCTTTCTCTCTTGTAGTGAACTGTATCAGGGATGAGAGGCAGCCCTTGTTCTCACCTCTGTCTCTCTCTAAGAAATTTAACACCACTACAAGTGGCCATGAGGATTAGCAGTTGTTTGGAAGGGAAGCATACAGTTTGTTAAAGGAGCAGTTTGGAAAAATCACACTGTAAATGGAGCTTTAATGTGGTCTACAAGCAGATTTGAATTTTTCTCCATGGAGCTCCAACATGTCGATCCACCATTTTATCCTCACGTTGACTTTGTGAGTTAGGCTAGGCTAAGATAATTGTATCTTATCAATGGTTTCCTCAGTGTCTAATCTGGACAGAATTCTCTGGTCAAAGGATCCACCAGACTGGATGTTCCAGAGATGGTCTATATCAGTCTGTATCAGTGGTTCTCAACCTCTGGGTCCCCAGATGTTTTGGCCTTCAACTTCTAGAAATCCTAACAGCTGGTAAACTGGCTGGGATTTCTGGAAGTTGTAGGCCAAAACACTTGGGGACCCACAGGTTGAGAACCACTGGTCTATATGTTCAAGACCTGCTTTGGAGTGGAACATATAATTGTGATAGGTCTGAATGCTTCTCCTGTATAATAAATGAAAATCCAGTAGATGGACAATTTGAATCTTTGAGAATTTGCAAGCAATTGTTTTGTTTTGCAACAAGTGGGAAGATGAAGAAACAATCAAACAAACATGTGACCATCTACATCAGTGGTTCTCAATCTGTGGGTCCCCAGGTGTTTTGGCCTACAGTTCCTAGAAATCCCAGGCAGTTTACCAGTTGTTATGATTTCTGGGAGTTGAAGGTCCTGAGGACCCACAGTTTGAGAACCGCTGATCTACATGCATTTGGAACCATGTATCATTTAAAAACACTTAGACTGTCTCTTTATGATGCCCTTGAAATCAGTGGGATTTAGTCTGCAACCCTGTTTGCCTTTACTTTGGAGTAAACACCAATGCAGTTTTTTTTCATGTCAGGAGTGGCTTGAGAAACTGCAAGTTGCTTCTGGTGTGAGGGAACTGGCCATCTGTGAGGTTGTTGCCAGGGGATGCCCGGGTGTTTTGATGTTTTATCATCCTTGTGGGAGGCTTCTCTCATGTCCCTGCATGGGGAGCTGAAGCTGACAGAGGGAGCTCATTTGTGCTCTTCCCAGATTCGAACCTCCGACCTGTCGGTCGTTAGTCCTGTCGGCACAAAGGTTTAACCCACTGTGCCACCGGGGGCTCCACCAATGCAGTCAGTGGCAAATACTTCCAGCTAAACAAGCATAGGATTGGACTGCATAAGGCAGAAGTTATATAGTGAGATTTCATTCAGTTAAACAATGTTTAATGGAATCTTATTTCTCTGGATTCTGCCCAAATCATTATCTCCCCATTACGCCAAAATTCCACATCTTCGAATAAGGAATGGAATGATTCACATGACCCTCTGAAGACGTAAGACCTGGCATAGCTCATTTTAGAAATTAAACTTGTGCTACCCTAAAATATTTGCCATTCCTAACTTGTTGAAGCAAATTCTGGTCTTTTACTATTTCTAGTCTAAGGAACTTTTTCTTATTTGGTAGTTAATAATGGAATGTATTGATTACTGGAAACATTTCAGTAAAGGGGAGGGGGAGTTGGTTTTTTTTCATTCTAATTTAAAAATTCTAGTTTATCACAATAATCTCCTCTGTACAAGACACTATAGTATAGATACATCTTGCAGTTTAATCTAAAAAATAAGAAAAATCATCAAAATACTGTAACTATTCCTATTGTGTGGGCATCAATAAACAAATGTATTTACTGAATATGGCTCTCCAAACCTTATATAAGAGCATCTAACTTTACTGGCAAGAAAGGGAGCTTCTATGGGAGAGGCAGTGAGTGTGTAGTGAGGGGATGAGGGTTTTTGTGTGTGCTTTGTGTGTGTAACTCAGTTGAACAGCTCTAACCAGAAACACCGAGAAGGATCACAGATCAGGAGCAGCATGATAATATATACATATTTCATTCAAACTACAAGTTTAAAAAGAAAACAGTAGTTCTATACCCGCAAATCCTGTCATTTGAAAAACAAAGTGAAATGAGAGCTTGAAGAAGTTCCTTTTTTGGAGGCTACAACATTCAGATGGCCCAGGTGCCATAGCGATTGGCCATGCCATTTGGGAGCATTCTGAGAGTTGCAGTCTCCTCCAAGAAGGAGGTTTTCAAAGTTCTGAACAAAGCTAGACAAAAGTTTGGGTAGAGGTTAATTCTAAATTGCTTAGAGTTTTATAACTTTTCTCTTTGGGGATCCTAAGTGGCAATTTTCAATTGCATGAACAACCGAAGAGCTCATTACAAAAACTCTCCACACTGTTATTTCTTGACCGATGGGAATAGTCCAGGGCTAGAAAAGAGCTCCAGATGGTGCACTCCAACTGCCCCATGGATGTAGTCACGTGGAGAAAGAACTGCATATGCAGCCATCAGTCAGCAGCACTATCATGGGAATCGGGAGGCTGTGGATGTCTCCCAGGAAGGCGTGATTCACAAGCAGCTGTGCTCCACAAGAATGGATCCACAGGGATGCTTCAATTCCAGCTCTTAATAGGACACTGCATATTTATTTTGCATAAATTATTGTGCATCTGGAACAATCGTCACAGCTGTGTGGTCCCACCTTCTTTGTCTGGTTTCTTACATTTTAGTGGGCATTAGCTACACACTTTTATAGAGGCAAGAACAGCTTTGCTAAAAAAATTGGGATCTGGGCAAGCAGAGATCACTAGGAAGGTGAATTTTGGGAGTACGTAACATGCAGGAGAGAGAAAGAATGTGCAGATCACTTATTCTGATGTAACTAAACTTATCTTGACAATTCTAAGGCCCAGATCTATAAGCTTTTAGCATAGTGTAAATATATGCCAGTAGAGTTACACCAGATCCCATGGTTGCACAACCAATTGCTTGATAAATGCCTTGGGCATATAGACCAGTTGAATAATTCCTCAACCACCAAGTTGAAAGGAAGAGGAAAAGTTATGTGTGTGCTTTTGTGGAACAGATGTCTGTGCCAGGGGGTGCTCTTATGACACCTTTGAGCAAGTGTAATGTCTTGCACCATGCTTTTCATGAAAGCTTGTGCTCCAACAAGATTTTAGCTCATGTGCTACCCAAACCTGTTGAGAGGTCAATGAATAGTTCATTATTTCCCTCCTGGAAGTCAAAGAAAAGGCTGGAAAATTTCCTTGCTTCAGGCTTCACACTGGAGAGGCTTTGGAGTTGTTTCTATCTATTCAAACAGTAGAGAAAAGGGATGTTCTAACAATTAACTATTTTCTTACTCGCTGCTCATTGCCAACCCAGTAGATTTCTGGACCTACAAAATATATTCTACCTTCAGATTTTACTAGTTTCAATTTTTGCAATGACCACCCCAAACTCAATAGTTAAATGAGAATTGCAGTGGTGGTGTTAAATGGCTTTACTACCTGAACATTGAAAGAAAGTCTTCATTCAGCAGCTTCCTGATTGGAAGTCTGTTCAGTATCCTTTTAGTCTAGTATTTAGTTGTACACAATGGGATATTGTTTAACTATTTAGTATACTTTAGTTCAGGACTTCTACTATATGCATTTTCAAAATCGGCCTGCGTGCAATGACATCCATCTAATCTGTTGTCCTCATAAAAAACTACCCTCTGCCTTTCTCTTTCCTTTCCAGAACTGCAAATGTCTTCTGTATGTCTGGGTCGTGAGAAAGAATGAAGCCATCGTTGTCTCTTTTTGGTGCAAAGAGGTTATTCATTTACGGTTATGGTTGGCTACACTCCAGTGGTCTTAATACTGAGCATGCCCAAAGGTCAGGGGACAAAGATAGGATTCTTTGTGCAATTGATCTGGTGCTTTATGTTGTGCAACAGGTGCTTTGTAAGTTTGTAACTTTCAGTGATGCTGTGTGCTTTTATTTATTTATTTTGGTCTTATGTTAGGTGAGGTTTACAATTGTCGCTTGTTGTTTGTTTCCCAAGTTTTAGATTGTGGAAGCTCAACAGTGGATGAGACTGTAGATAGCCACCATGTACTACAATCAATCCTGGAACTAAATCTTACCAGTACTTGGTACAACCAACATTTTATTTGCTAATTTTTAAAATATGCTGCTCAGTAGAAAGTGCCTCCAAATTCTTAATACATACATGTGAGCAGCAGCTTTTACTTCAGAGTGTTCCTATTTGCAACAAGTGTTTTCTGGTGTAATCATAGGACTATAGCCTACAACCCCCCGTCTTTTACACACGCAGAACTGAGCTTTTAGATTTTGGAGCACACTGACTCCAAAAGTGCCTGCATGTCTTTACTACTCAGAAAAACTCCTCACCCACCAAGGATAATTATTGCACAACAATGAAGGGGAATACAAGTGGGGTTTCCCCACCCCTGTTTTCTGTTTTTAGCCAGAAGCAGGACCTGCTGTTGCTCAAGTGACAAATGTCACCAGAATAATTACAGCAATGTATAATGTGCTACAAACGAAGAACAAACAGTGAAGGTCATTTTTGTAACCTGGGCTTGTACATCCTTGAGAAGGGATGGGCATGGAAAAGCAGTTTCCTAAAGTCAAGTTCAGTGCATTAATCAGAACACATCTTATACTTAACGCATTTTCCATTACAGGATTCTAAACTGAGTAGAGATACTTCTCCTGGAGGTAAGTCTCAGACTGCATCCGTCACGCTCTCGGCTCCTGCTGCGTACCTGCCCTTCTCTCTCCAGTCAATTTGATGGGGTCATGTCACAGAGGTGATGGATGATTCACACAGTTAGTAGGAACTGATCTTGCTCTGGGGGTTTTTTCACCCAAGTGCCCAGGCCGGCTTTCTGAAATGCTTTGAACAGCTGCTGCTTGACGGACTGGTACGTATGTGCCACCAACTTGGCCTCACTGTACACTGATGGCACATCTCCATGGCTTAGTATCCGTGTGCTCAGCTGCAAGAGAGATGTGTGGAGCGGGGGGGGGGGGGGGGGGGAGGGGGGGTAGGAAAGAGATAAAGGGGAAACCCAAAAATGTAAATGAAAGAAGAGTAGAACAATAGGTTTTTCTACAGCTGCACAAAATAGTTACACCTGCATTTTATAATCCACAGGACTATGTATTTGATTCTGATTTTAGTAACAACATTCTGCAAAGAGAAATTTGACATGATACGGTTTCCACTGTACAGGAATTTTGTTCTGAATGCAAGTGTACTTTAGAGAACCAATACAACAAATTAAAACAAATTGCACACCACTTGGAGGAAAGTCGGGTTGGTGTGCTGATGTGCTATCTAATGTAATATGAAATATATTGACACTCTGTTCAAAAGTCAACAGTTTCTCCAAACTTCATATGACTGGCATCCTGTTAGTGACACATGTTACTTTAACAACCTTATCACAAAGGCCTTGCAGAGGAAACAGAGGGGCAGCGGGGTGAATCTGTTGCCCCACACACAGCTCCCTCTCGATAGCACTTTCCCCATCACATGTGGGAAGCATCATCCAAGGATGCTTCCACTCTGGATGGAGGCAGGGCTTCCACCGGAAGTCACATGATGTGTGATGGCCAGCATGGGGCTCCATCCCCAAAACAGGCTGGACGCATCCTAGGATGATGAATTTGGTGAATGTGATCAAATTGTTAGTCCAACATACTGTTGGCTCCTTCAGTTCCTATTTATGGCGATTCAATGGCTGGTGGAGAGAAGGAAGAAAAAGGAAAGCATTTGGCTATGCCCTTTTAGCTGAACAAAGACCAGAGGACTCAAATGGATTTCAGCAGATGAAGTCATTTGTCTTTTTCTTGGATATGGGAATGCAGCAATATACCTCTATGATTTCCCACTCTTCACAAACCAATGAATGGCCATGCAAGAAGCTGCAGTAGGTAAATGTTGAGAGGAATGTCTAGGAAGGTGTTGAGAGGAGAGAGATAGTGTATTCCATGATCTTAGCCTTTGTCTGTCCATGTGCATATTTTCAAAACTTTCCAAACTTAGGAAAAACACATGTATCCTCATCCCTCTTGCTATAGTCCCAGACCACTTGTGCTGGTTTGTTCATTCTTTGTCATTATACCTGCAACTCAGGTACTGCTAATCAGTTTTGGGGCTTGAAACATTATAACAAAGTAATAATACTTAAAGCTGAGACAATTGTTAAACATTGGGGATTGTGTAGCCCTCCAAATTTTGTTGGCTAGGACTAATGCTCAGGGATGTGGAAAAGCAGTCCAAGCAATAAATACATCACTTATATTATGGATAACAGCACAGGTCAATTTTTAGGGCAGTGTGAAGAACTGAATTCGTCTACCTCTGTTTGCCTACAAAAAAGATGATTCCTACTATTGTTAATGGTTGTTCTGGGCCTGGGCAGACAAATCTCTCACTACTTGGATTGTGCTCTTGACACTTGAGAGGAACTTGCACGTAGCACATGTCTGCACCCATGATTCCTCTCTCAACTAAGCTGAGATATGGGGAAGCTTATTTCTGTGCATTTCTTGCTGGACTGGTATGCGAAGCTATTAATATATTGTGATTTACATCTTTCTCTCTCAAGTTGGCAAAGCCAAATCCTTGCCTTCCAAGTTTTATTTTCTGGTAAGCCTCTTATACTGATATTGGATTTTCAAAACCTATACTTCTATTCTTTGTGCAAATGGAGCTTATAGATAAAGCCAATCTATGCTGACAGTGGGTTCTGGGATGCCTCAGCGTAGAATTTCTCTTTATTTCAAAGCAGAATTTGGTTTCTGTTGTGCCTAGTTTCCTCAGAGCCATGGCCTGGTAAATAAATAGCCCTGATTATCCTTTCCTCATTTCTGCTGCTTTGGTTAATGTGACTGCTGATTACCTTTTATCAGATGGTTTATTCCCCTCGTGCTTTAATATTGCATTATTATGTTTTGTAAAGAAGGCACTGAGGAATTCTAAAATGACAGGTGATTTAGTATGTAAGTAAATAAATTAGCCTCCACGGTAGCCAGTAGAAGACAAAGGATGCACTGGAATCTAACAAAAGGATGCATTGGAATCTAGTTAAAGAATTGAAGTTATTCAAGTTTTTAAACAGGCAAGTGACTGCTTTGAGAGGAAGCACAAACAGAATCCATCTCCTTGCCCCTGCCTACCCCCATCCCAATCTCTTATTCACAAAGGATCCTGGGAAACATGCAAAAGAGAGGGCAATAATCGAGCATCTAGGCTTTGCCAGCATGTCTAACTGAGAGGTTGTCTTGTTGAATGGGAGAACAGCATGTGTATGTTCTGAAATAACCCTCTGAGCTGCCTGTCAGAAACCAGCTTAAAAGACAAAGACGTGCATCTGCAGTCCAATAATCACCCCGGGTACCTCGGAAGAAAGAACTTTTGTGTTTTGCTGGAGGATTAAATCAATGACCTCTTCCCTTGACCTGCCAAAGACACAGCACAACCAAGCCAAGACGTCAATGCCTTTGACGTTTCTGGAGAGCAAGCAGAAGTCTGGGGGATGCCGTACACAGCAGGCAAAAGTCCGACCTAGCACTTACAAGCAAATGACCTGGCATCCCTCAGTGGGATGTTTCTCCCATGACTTTTTTTTCACCAGCCATATATGCATGACAAAGTTGTTGTTATGTTGCATGGTATGAGGTATGACCTTTGCTCCTGTTACTTTCCCTAATTGTTACTTGTGGGCATCTGGAAAAGAATGTTCTATTTAGATTGGATGCAATCAGTGACCAAAATTTTACATCTGGCGAGCAGTGTTACACACACACAGTTAAATCTCTCCATGTTTGTGTTATGTGTCATAACAACTGAATGTACACCCAAGTATGCAACCAAATGTGCAACCAATTTCATAACTGAATGCACAACCAACTGCATGCATAGTTCAATATGCAACTGAATGCACCGTTGAGGGAATACTACTGCCAATTTTAGTAGAGACAGATGGATACATGATGGGCGAGATTGAGCATGTGCAACCATAGTGGTGCCACATACACAATACGACTTCCATGCCCTTCATTTCAAGGTAGATGTTATACATTAGAAAAAAACATCCATCTCATTCCATAGAGAAACATATGCAAGACATTAAAATGATCTGGTGTCCGTGTATTTTGTATTGACATGCATATGCTACCACACATAAAATTACTTTTGTGAATAACCACATATGTGAAGCTGATAAGATTTTTTCCCAAATATTATACAATAGTATACCAGGCCCAGCTCAAGCAACATGATTTCAGTGTTATTTTTATTTCAAAATCTATCAAGAACTAGACCTAAAATACAGGACAGTAGTTCTTAGCCTTTTGGAGGCCATTGATCTCACTTGAGAAACTGTTGAACTACCTTGGCTGTTAAAATACTCATTACCTAGAGCAGTGGTTCCCAACCTTTGGTCCTCCAGGTGTTTTGGACTTCAACTCCTAGAATTCCCATCCAGCTTAATAGCTCTTAGGAATTGTGGAAGCTGAAGTCCAAAACACCTACAGGACCAAAGGTTGAGAACCACTGGCCTAGAGACTTCCCGACTAGCCCATGTGATTTGAACAGAACTAAAAAAGTTGATTTTGTTAGAGAAAACCTCTTAGAATCCCCTAGCCCAAGCATGGGCAAACTTTGGCCCTCTAGTGCCTTTGGCCTCAACTACCAGAAATCCCAGCCAATTTACCAGCTGTTAGGAATTGCAGAAGTCCAAAACACCTGGAGGGTCAAAGTTTACCCATGCCTGCCCTAGCCAATATGGTCACCATGTAGGCTGAAGGATGCTTGAGATGAGTAACATTTTGAAGTAACATGAGTAACATTTTGAAATATTGGTTTTGAATGGTGGTATCCATGACAGAGTACAAGACTGGCTATAAGAAATGTCTCTCAACAGAAGATATGATCTTGCTCAGAAACATTTGTGACCGGCATTGCAAATGTGTATGTTAACAACCTATATAGCTTTGTCTTTCCCAGTGCCACTCACCCTTACCTTCCCATAAAGCTTTGCCCATCGAGTGTAAAACATGTGCTTGCAAAGTCGCGAAGAACTCCCACAGTTTCTTTTTCCTGTTGTTGCATTAATAAGTTCCAGGTCGGAGGTGCCCACTATCCAATTCACACTGAAACTGGGTGATTTCCCCATCGGCCGTATCTCAGCATTACTCACTCCTGTCAGAGGGGAATCAGAAAACATCACAGCATTAAAGATCAATAGCACCTGCTTCCTGGGAAAACTGAAATCATACTTTTATTTTACTTGGAAAAATATTTTCCCACCTATAAATAAATAAAACATTTTCATAAGAAATTTAGAAGGGACCTGCTGGATAAGACCAAAAGCTTGTCTTTCTATTCATAGACTAGTCACCCAGATGCTTGTCAATCAGCCATACAGTCATCATACATCAAAGTTGACTTGACACCCACTCTGAGCTTCACAGCTTCTGCAGTTCCGTCTTCCCACAACAAACATGTGTTGTTGCTGTAGTTAATTTGACTTACACTTTTATTATTATTTTATTATTTCCAGCATTTCTACCCCGTCCTTCTCAAACCCTGAAGGGGGACTCAAGGTGGCTTACACTGGCAACAATTCAATGCCGCAACATACAAACAATACAAACAACTATAACAACATTTTAAAACCATAAATAAGACATTGGGTTAAAAACAGATTAAGCATTATTGTCAAACCATATAGCCATTTCCAGTCTGATTTCCATCCAGAGTGCTGTCATGCCTGCTGTCCAAAAACCTGGTCCCAAAACCATGACTTAAGTTTCTTCCTAAAACAGTGGTTCTCAACCTGTGGGTCTCCAGGTGTTTTGGCCTACAACTCCCAGAAATCCCAGCCAGTTTACCAGCCATTAGGATTTTTGGGAGTTGAAGGCCAAAACATCTGGGGACCCACAGGTTGAAAACCACTGTTCTAAAGGAAAGGAGGGATGAAGCCGACCTAATCTTGATAGGGAGCGAGTTCCACAGGCATGGGGCAACCGCCAAGAAGGCCCTGTCCCTCATCCCCTCCAAACACATTTGCGAAGCTGGTGGGACCAAGAGCAGGGCCTCCCTGGATGACCTTAAACTATGAGGCGGGACATAGAGGGAGATATGTTCGGACAGGTAAGCTAGACCAGAACTGTATAGGGCTTTATAGGCCAAGATCAGCACTTTTAATTGTGCTTGGAAGTTGACCGGCAGCTTTTGTCTTCAAGGCAGCTTACAAGCAACAACAACATGGAGAAAATGCTCTTAAAACAAGACAAGAAGAGCAAGAATGCTTCAATGAGATCCGTATCCCAAAGACAAACAGTTAGTGTTAGGCCCATCATCCCTACAATGCAGTAAAGATAAGGTGTGGGCAAATGTAGCACCAGAACTTCTATCAGTCACAGGGTAGCCCATGATGTGCAACTATGGCAGTTGAAATATAGCATTATCTCGAAGTACAGATGATCATGCTACTCATTAATATGATAGGTCAGATTGAGATGTGGATCCAGTTGATTAGAGGTGCTGAAATGCCACATCCAGTCCCCTCACTTAGATCATAAAGTGGAAATGACCTAGTATAATACATGGCAGGAGGGATGCCTGTTAAAGACCCCTAGCATTTCTTGGCTTCCTGTCATAAGTAACATCCATTTGTCTGGCTAAGTGCCACTACCCTAAACGACTGTATACAGATGAGTTTGGATGAAAATATAATTGAGTTATCATCTCACGCAGGGTCTGCAATCACATTTATGTCACGTTAATAGCAACTCCAATTCTTTTGCCAAGATAACTGATCAGTTCGTATCTTTTTTTTGAAGTACTGCCGAAGATATGTAATATAAATGTGTATGCTGCCGAGACTGTCGTGCTATTTAAATCCTTCCATCTCCAGCCTGTTGC
This sequence comes from Anolis sagrei, assembly GCF_037176765.1. Classification (NCBI taxonomy): domain Eukaryota; kingdom Metazoa; phylum Chordata; class Lepidosauria; order Squamata; family Anolidae; genus Anolis; species Anolis sagrei. The sequence continues at coordinate 117,065,397 of NC_090026.1, read as the reverse complement.
AAACAGATCTGAATGTATGACTTGACACTAATGCGCCAGTCTCTGTCAAGCTATCACCCAAAGCTTAATGGATGGAGTGCCAAAATATGACAGCATATGCTCAGATAAGTCCTGCCTGGGATAAAGCCACAGGTAATAGAACAAACACAGATGCGGCAAACTTAATGACCAGAGGAAAGGAAAACATTCAGTCAAATTAACAGCTTTGCATACATGCATCGCCAATGAACCCAGAAAATAAAAGCAATTTGCATACAGATCCCAAGATACTTACTAGCAACAGATAATTATTTCTGATGGAAAATAACAAGTCATGGATTTCATGGAGGCTAAAATTTAGGTGTTGGTAAAAACATTTGGTGATTAAGCAATGGCATCCTTATATGTTGTGAGGAGACATTGCAGGAATCTGATCCTCTGTTTTTCAAATAATCCTCTTTTCAGTGGAACAGAGACGTGAAGAATTTGGAGGCACTAGCACAGCCTCATACTATACAACATCCTGTGTTATAGTAACCACTTTTACTAATTCCTCTCCAGAAGAGAATCAGTAGTCTTGAATCTGTGAAGTCTTGCAGGATATTCAGGACCCATGTCAACATCCTTTTAGGTCTTTGGTATATGACTCTAGTTGGGCAAGTTAGTGTCTCCAGGCCTGGGTCAGGATACCATTTTTATTCTCTATACATGTCATGTACTTGATCCCTAAATAACATGGGCTCTTGCCACTAAATCTGACCAATATCATGAGGCAACAGGTAAACATGAGCATGTGTGTGTTTTAAATCTTTAAAGTATCCAATCTCTCCTTTACGTTTTGTCTACTGTTGTGGTTTGAGTATTGCTGGTCAAGGAGTGAAACCAGACATCTAAAAGAGGTGGAAATTTTAACTAAGTCTGTTAAAGTAGTGTCATTTGGACCAAATGTAGAGTACAATCTTAGACATTGGGTTGTTGTAGGTTCTTCAGGTTATATGGCCATGTTCTAGAAGCATTCTCTCCTGATGTTTTGCCTGTATCTATGGCAGACATCAGACCCCACAACCTCTGAGGATGCCTGCCACTGATGCAGCTGAAACATCAGGAGAGAATGCTTCTAGAATGTGGCCATATAGCCTGAAAAACCTACAACCCAGTGATTCTGCCCATGAAAGCCTTGGACAATACATTAATCTTAAGACACATTATCCAGAAAGAAGTAAGATCCATAACATTGTGCTCCACTGTCCAGTTTTTTAAATTATCATGATGATAAAATTGATAACATTCCTGGGAATGTTCATAACTTCAAATGTAATGAATAGGAGTTTCTGACATACATACGTGTCCTGACAGGAGGATTACATAAACTGGAATAGGGTCCTGTTCAATAGGTTGTAAATGTGTCCAATGTCACAAAATATTGAAGTAACCAAATACCATGAGTATACTTGCATAGCACAAGGCAGACACTCAAAAAGCTTTTGAACCTCTCATGAGCACCAGTACTAGATACAAATGTTGTCAGGACCATAATTCAATGGTAGATTACATGTTTTGCAAGTAAAAGATCAGGTTTAATATCCAGCATCTACAGCCAGAACACAATCTCAGTTGGCAGGTCTGGTAAAGGTACAACTACAAACAGCACGGTATTGCATTTTCAATCCCCTCCTTATCATGTTCCAGTCTCAGCGCATTTCCCATATCGTGACTGCACAGCACTGTTTGTTCCACAGTTCCTGCCAGAAGAAATTCGTTGTCTGAAGAGACAGCAGAGAACATACACAATGCAATACTTCTATGACATGGGAAAGGGAGAGAATTCCAAATAGGGATGCCATTTTCAGCCCCAGCCTTGTTTTAACTTCTGATTGCCACACCTAGTTGTACCCTAAATCTCCCAAGCAAAAGTACCATATCCCTATGCTATGTGGATAAAGATCCCACCTCCAGAAAATTCACACCTTTCCCCAATGGCTTCCTATTTCATTCAGCACCACTCTTTCCCAATAACTTTGGCTAGTCCTGAAAGTGGATGTGCTTAAAGCACATCACTGAATGGGGAATAGGTTTAAATCTGTTCTTAAGTAAACTTTATGAACCGAGGCTCTAGTTTGGTTTTAACGCTTATGAAGTGCTTTAAGGTCTCTGGATGAGAGGTGATATACATATACAACTGCTAAGCTTAATCGAATGATTACTCTATTGGATAATGATTACTTCCAACTATATCTCCTTTTCTGGTCAGCGAAAGGTGTGTTTAATGATGTTTAATGGTGCAAGACATTTTTTTTAAAAAAAGGTTTATTAGGACTCAGTTGGAGACTAACCCTCTGTTAAGGTCCAGTTCATATATTCAGACAGTGCTGTATGATGAACCATGCACATGATCAAGACTGAGCAAATTTAACCACGTCAACACAGTGTGGTTTATTTTCTTGTGTCAGGAGTGACTTGAGAAACTGCAAGTCACTTCTGGTGTGAGAGAATTGGGTGTTTTAGCATCCTTTTAGGAGGCTTCTCTCATGTCGCCACATGAGGAGCTGGAGCTGACAGAAGGAGCTCATCTGTGCTCTCCCCGGATTCGAACCTTTGATCTGTCAGTCGTCAGTCCTGCTGGCACAAGGGTTTAACCCACTGCACCACCTGGGGCTACAGTGTGGTTGACTGGTAAGGCTAACATTAACTGAATTGCAGAGGAAGATGATTATGTATAGAGATGGCTTATTTTATGATACTGGAACTGGATGTTTGCATTTCAACAGTTACCTGAACAGGGCAAAATATTCTGTTACCTTATGAAAATGACAAAGTTGCATTACCTTAAGAGCAACAATGTTTTAGACCCCTTTCAGGCTAATTGTATACAGTGTATATGAAACATAAATGAATTTTGTGTTTAGACTTGTGTCCTATCTCCAAGATATCTCATTGCATATAAGCAAATATTAAGAAAAATCCAAAATCGAAAACCCTACTGGTCCCAAACATTTTGGATAAGAGCTACTCACCCTGGACTTGCAAATGCACTATTAAATACATTTTACATTATTTGGTAGGAAATAACCATGTGCACAATCAAAGCAAGTGCATTCTGGTGGTCAATCAATTCCTCTCGTGAGGGGGAGATCAACCGAGACTGTGGTTCTTATCCCATTTGGGGAGGGGATCATATTACTGTGGCATTTAGTCCTGTAGTGTTACAAACCACACAGTTCCGATTATCATTCCTTATCACATGTTGTTCTTTTTTTGCCTTTTCTCCCAAAATAATCCATGTTCAGATTTATCACACCCGTTCCTGTCCACTTCATTAAAAAAAAAGAAGAAGTTTGGGGGAAAAACTTCTGAGAATGAGAGAGAGAGAAGAAGGGAGGGAGTGAAGGGAGAAAAGCAGGAGGCTCCTTTGAAGTGTTTCTTGTGTAATTGGTAACACAATAGAATTCACCAATTGCCTTGTATGGCTGGGAGGTGGGAGAGCAGGCTTTGCTGGGGTGCCTCTTGCATTGCAAAGCTTTTATTCAAGGCAGGAGAATTTACCAAAACTCATTGCTCCCTTTTTCCTTCTGTTTTTTAATTACGCCCCCAACTCCTCATGCAAAAGTACTGCAATGTGGGGAACTTATTTGTGAAGCTTAAAGGACTCAGCAAAAGATGACCAGTTACTGCCTTCCTGACCTGTATTTACATGGAGGGTGAGACAGGAAAAAGAAGTGTGAAAGAACAATTAAATAGACAGCACTCCGGGGATACTGGCTTTTATCCCATCTCAGTACTCCTCATTGCAGAAGTCAGAGGTTTTAAAAGCTAGCAGTACAGACAGAAAAAACAAACGTATTTTGAAACTTTCGTATTTCGAATGATTACATTAATGAAAACAATTACCATGCCAGGCTCATGAAGTAGGATTTTGGGAGAGAAATATCAATACTTGGTAGGGAATTGCCCACAGGAACGCCCCTTACTTCCCATCACTGAAGCGATTCAACCTGGGCAAATTTGACAGCTCTTATCCCACGTGGTTTTGGGTGTTTTCTCCAGTTCCTGAGTCTAGAAGATGATATCTCACTGCCTTCTCCCCGCTAACTTGTTTTGACTGTTTCTGAAGTTTCCCTAACAAATCCTGACAGAGCCGACAGGAAGTTTTTCTGCAATGTCATGCAGTGGCAAAAAAACCAAAAAAAAAACAAACAAAAAAAAACCCAACCCCAAAACCCCACAAAAAACCAAAGGGATTTTGGCCTGTATCAATAGGAGTATAGTGTCTAGATCCAGGGAAGTCATGCTACCCGTCTATTCTGCCTTGGCCAGACCACACCTGGAATACTGTATCCAATTCTGGGCTCAGCAAATGAAGGGAGATGTTGACAAGCTGGAATGTGTCCAGAGGAGGGTGACTAAAATGATCAAGGGCCTGGAGAACAAGCCCTATGAGGAGCGGCTTAAAGAGCAGGGCATGTTTAGCCTGCAGAAGAGAAGGCTGAGAGGAGACATGATGGCCATGTATACATTAGTGAGGGTAAGTCATATGGAGGAGGGAGCTAGCTTGTTTTTTGCCGCCCTATAGACTAGGACGCGAAACAATGGCTTCAAACTACAGGAAAGGAGACTCCACCTGAACATTAGGAAGAACTTACTAATTGTGAGAGCTGTTCAGTAGTGGAACTCTCTGCCCTAGAGTGTGGTGGAGGCTTCTTCTTTGGAGGCTTTTAAACAGAGGCTGATGGCCATCTGTCGGGGTGCTTTGAATGCGATTTTCCTGCTTCTTGGCAGGGGGTTGGACTTGACGGCCCATTAGGTCTTTTCCAACTCTATGATTCCATTCTATGATTCTATAAATCGTACCATCAATGGATCAGAAATGTTTTAACATGGGAAGGAGGGAGTGGGATAAGGTCTTATGTCTAGGGTGGAATGGACTCCATGCGCCTCCCCTCTCTAATAACTTGAAGCCATCTAGATGTAAAGTTATGTACAGCATTGAGGAAGAATTGAATTAATTTACTGAAGTCGGATGCATCATCTTCAATACTGTCCAGTTCAAACAAGAAGGAAGACAAGCATTTTATTAGGTTTTTGCAGGAACACTAGCAAGGGCTGGCAGTGAGTTTATATTTCTGAGCAAGTATGTGCTTACCGCTTAGGAGCAGCTGATTCCGCCGGTATGAGGCTGGCAGTGGACCAACATCTTCTAGTCTATGGCTCATTACCCGTGAAAGGTGACCAGTGTGAGAGAGGCTTCCCACAATAATGCTATGCAAATACACCGGCTCGATGAAGTAGCTAAGGAGAGCACCTTGCAACCCGAGAACGTTCCACCTGAGAAAGAAATTCAACATTGAGAGAGGCATTTGTCAAGGAAGGAAATGACAAATGAGGAGAATTATGGAGTCCCATGAGCAGAAGGAATGGAACATGCTAAGGGAAAGCAAATGGAGCTGGTCTCCCCATAGAACCGATGGAGCAGGCCACCACTTAGGTGCATGACATGTACAATATTGCATGGAAATCTTAGATCAGTTGGTGGAATACAGTCACCCCATGGTAGCAAAACAAACCTTGCAGAAGTCAGTAGGCATGATCTAGCCATGGACAACTGCTTTTAAGTCCCATTTGATTTCACTTGCCAAGCAGTAAATGCACATACACAACTTAGTCTTCCACTGAAACCAAAGAAATGCAAACTTAATACTTATCTATCATTGCATTGCGTGTACTGTGTGGAGGACTAAGCTACCAGACCTTAATATCCTTAATAATTGTGCAAGGCACTCTGTGTGTGCAATATTCTCAGTCAACCAGTAGCCATTTTTAGTTAAAACACAGCTGTGGATATGCATTTTTCTGCCAAGTCCTTACCTTGGCCTTACCCTCAGTTCTGCTAGCATAGTTCACCAGGATTATTATGGTCAGGGCAATACAGTAATTACAATTTCTTACTCTTGCTCTTAAAAGGGATTCTCCTTCTTTTATTTGATTTGACTTTTTTATTTTCACATATTTCACGTCAAAATTAAGCATCAATAGGAAGAAAGACAAGATCACAGGGAGGAAAAGAGTTTGGGTGGAATAAAGCTCATAAATGTCCATTACTCATCCTTCAATGTCCTTAAGTCCAAAATGAAATCAGAGAGAAAAGGGGGTAGGGAACTTGGGGATGGGAAGTGCGAGCGGAGGAAGGGAGAGAAACATTCAGATAAAGCAATATAGGATATTACCAAAAATATAAAATAATACGAATAGAAAAGGTGCATATATAAAAGAAAAGAGAAAACAATAATAAAAATGAAAGGTGTGTTGACTTCCAGTTGTTTTCATCTTGTTGTTATAGGAGCCCCTGGTGGTGCAATGGGTTAAACCCTTGTGCTGGCAGGTCACAGGTTTGAATCTGGGGACAGCGAGGATGAGCTCCCTCTGCCAGCTCTAGCTCTCCATATGGGTACATGAGAGAAGCCTCCCAAAAGGATGGTAAAACACCAAAACATCTGGGCATCCCCTGGGCAACATTCACCAGAAGCGACTTGCAGTCCCCTGGGCAACATCACACCAACATCACACCAGAAGCTACTTGCAATTTCTCAAGTCGCTCCTGACATGAAAAAAAAATTATCTTCTTTTTACTTTCTCTCTTTCTTTTCCTCTCACATGAATTTTAATATCTACAGTTTTTTTAATTTTAATAATAATTTGTACATTCAAATTAGCATTTTCATATCTTCTTGCGTCAAATAATCTTTAGATAAAGTCCAGTCTTTATTTAAGGAAATCAGAAGACGCTTACTTCTTGGGAGGAGAGCAATGTCCAGTCTCGATAAAATCGTAAAGAGTAGAGACATCACACTGGCAACAAAGATCCGCCTAGTCAAAGCCATGGTCTTCCCTGTAGTCACCTATGGATGTGAGAGCTGGACCTTAGGGAAGGCTGAGCGAAGGAAGATAGATGCTTTTGAGCTGTGGTGTTGGAGGAAACTGCTGAGAGTGCCTTGGACTGCAAGAAGATCCAACCAGTCCATCCTCCAGGAAATAAAGCCCGGCTGCTCACTGGAGGGAAGGATACTAGAGACAAAGCTGAAGTACTTTGGCCTCATCATGAGGAGACAGCAAAGCCTGGAGAAGACAATTATGCTGGGGAAAGTGGGACGAGGGGAAGAGGGGCCGACCAAGGGCAAGATGGATGGATGGCATCCTTGAAGTGACTGGACTGACCTTGAAGGAGCTGGGGGTGGTGACGGCCGACAGGGAGCTCTGGCGTGGGCTGGTCCATGAGGTCACGAAGAGTCGGAGATGACTGAACGAATGAACAACAAAGTCCAGTCTGTTTTCTTCTTTGCGGTAACTTAGAAGTTCTTCAATTGATATGTTTGATTATCCATGTTCATAATGTCTACAATCTTTAGTAACCATTCTTCTGTTGTGGGGATTTCCTTGGTCTTACATTTTATTTGCGTACATTATTCCTGCTGCTGTAGTGAAGTAGTTAAATAAAATATTCTCTAGAACATGGCCATATAGCCCGGAAAAACCTACAACAACCCAGTGATTCTGGCCATGAAAGCCTTCAACAATACAAAATATCTTTGTTTTTGTCCCATTTTATATCTGTTATTCCCAACAAAAAGTACTCAGGTTTCATCTAATTCAGTCTTGAAACATGCTTAACTGCATTGGGCCTTAGTTTCTTGGTGCTGGTGTTGATCCTTCAGACCCTAAGCAGTTTGGGTGCATGGTATCTTAGTGAATGTGATTTTCCAGCATATCAATGTTTGCAGGCGAGACTCCACTCTTGAGCTTCCCCTTGCTTTTGTTGCAGGGCCTTTGCCAGCAGCAGCACCTTCTATGGGGAATGCTTTCCTCTATTACTACCTCTCTACAAGCTTTGAGCAAGCAGGTTAAAGTTTTGTATTTTGTCAGATTTTCATTCGATATAAATAAGGGAACTCTAAGAGCATGATATTCCTCCCAAAGAGCTTAGCCCAGATATACATAATGCATGGCCCTATCCTTGAACAGCACTCCTTAAGAAATGCTTTAGCACAATATTTGCCTTTTGCAAGCTTAGTGCTTCATGAGCCAATATATGCGACATTTTAGAAAAGGTTAGAGATATTTTGCTATTTAAGGCAGCATCCAGTGGTTGCCATGCTTTAAAAAAATGCATTCCAAGTGCAAATCTGTACCAGCAGGAAGTGTTATGTAGCTAATTTCTTACATCATTGTTCTTTTCATTAATTAACATTTCTCAACCGTTAGTGCAATAATTGCGATGCCTCTGTGCTGTACGTCTCTTCCCATGATTAATAAGGAGCCATTATACTTCCCTTTCCTGAAGCAGTCAATTAACGCGAAATACTTTCCATTAATTACCGAATGTTTAAAACCAGCATGCCGTACCTGGAGAGCAATCTGCTCATGGAACCTGTGACAAAAATGGCTTTCAGAAGTTCTTTTAAAATATTATTCCACGTGTGTACACATGCACACACATACACAACCACAGCCATACACCCAAGGAGCAAACCACAGGCAATTTAGCTGGCTGTATTAATTTGCTTCAGAAGCAAGGCCTGCGAATGAGAAACATCTTTTAATCTCATGGAAGACAAGGCAGCCATCTGGCTGCTGAGGATTTCGGAGTGAGACTGCCCCTCTCTTCCTCTCTAAACGCAGGTCATTAAAGTAATGTGTTCATCCTACATAAAACTCAAATGGAAGATAAAAGGTAATATTTATATACAAACAATTTAGTCCCACCATTTAAACAGCCATTGGTTTTATGAAACATTTGCTTTCCTCTATCAGATTTGCATATCCTCATTTGGGGGTTTGCATATGTATAGGTGTGTGGTCATTTCTGAGCAATGCTCACCAGGTATCTCTCTGTCTGACTGCCTATCTAATTTAGTGGTAGACCTTATTGCACTGAAAACAACAAAAAATTAAGAGAAAAAAACAGTGTAAGATAGTTTATAATGTATTTGATAAGTGTAAGATAGTTTATAATGTATTTGATAAGTAAGTAAAATAACCAGAAAACAATATTTATTTATTTATTTACAACATTTTTATCCCGCCTATTTCAGCCTGAAGGCAGCTCAGGGCGGTGTATATATCAGCAACAATTAGATGCCATATAGAATACATATATCAATAAAGACAATTAAAACACACCATAAATGCATATAAAATCCATAAGAAATATAAAACTATAAGAATCCATAAAAAACCCTGTGTCTACCAATCCAAATTCCTCATCCGTTTACATAGTCTTAGCCATTCCATGTTCGTATTACGATTTTGTATTAACTGGTTACACTGCAGCTCCAAATGCTTGCTCAAAGAGCCAGGTTTTCACTCATTTTTGAAAGGTCAGGAGGGAGGGGGCCAATCTAATACTCCTGGGAAGGGAGTTCCACAGCCGAGGGGCCACCACCGAGAAGGCCCTGTCTCGTTCCCACCAAGCGCACCTGTGAGGCAGGCGGGATCGAGAACAGGGCCTCCTCAGATGATCTCAATTTCCTAGACGGTTCATAGGGAGAGATAGGTTTGGATAGGCAAGCTGGGCTGGAAGTGTTTAGGGCTTTATAGGCCAAAGCTGGCACTTTGAATTGTGCCAGTAGCAAACTGTTTGCTTCTGTTTAGAAAAAAAGTGACCAATCTTAACATCATTTCTGATATCAATTTGAAAGCATTCGCTTTTCTTAGTTTACTGAATTAGAAGACATTGGTGTTCTACCTAGAAATAATGTGGCCATAGCATAATAAATTGAATTTGGTTATATAAAAGCATCACACAGAACAATGAAGGCAATGTGGAAAGAGGACATGACCCTTAGGGCCCTTCTACACATCCATATAACCCAAAATATCAAGGCACGCAATCTCACAATATTTGCTTTGAACGGGGATATATGCTAGTGTGGGCTCAGATAACCCAGAGCCCTTCCACACAGCCCTATATCCAAGAATATTAAGGCAGAAAATCCCACAGTATCTGCTTTGAACTGGGTTATCTGAGTCCACACTCAGATAATGTGGGATTTTCCTGCCTTTATATTCTGGGATATAGGGCTGTGTGGAAGAGCCCTGGGTTATCTGAGCCCACATTACCACATATCCCAGTTCAAAGCAGATAGTTTGAGATTTCCTGCTTTGATATTCTGGGTGATATGGCTGTGTGGAAGGGCCCTTAGGTTTCATTTGTAATCTAACCTGACTGACAATGCCATTGTGGAATGTGTTGTTGAAGGTTTTCATGGCTGGAATCACTGGGTTGCTGTGAAATTTCTAGGTTGTATGGCCAGCTGAGGAGACTTCTAACCAAGGTGAAAGAAGAAAGTGCAAAAGCTGAGTTGCAGCTAAACATCAAAAAACCAAGATTATGGCAAAAAGATTGATTGATAACTGGCAAATAGAGGGAGAAAACATGGAGGCAGCGACAGACTTTGTATTTCTAGGTGCAAAGATTACTGTAGACACATACTGCAGTCAGGAAATCAGAAGACATTTACTTCTTGGGAGGAGAGCAGTGACCAATCTCGATAAAATAATGAAGAGTAGAGACATCACACTGGCAATGAAGATCCGCATAGTCAAGGTGATGGTATTCCCCATAGTAACCTATGGATGTGAGAGCTGGACCATAAGGAAGGCTGAGCAAAGGAAGATAGACACTTTTGAACTGTGGTGTTGGAGGAAAATTCTGAGAGTGCCTTGGACCGTGAGAAGATCCAACCAGTTCATACTCCAGGAAATAAAGCCCAACTGCTCATTGGAGGGAAGGATAGTAGAGGCAAAGATGAAGTACTTTGGCCACAGAATGAGAAGACAGGAAAGCTTGGAGAAGACAATGATGCTGGGGAAAATGGAAGGAAAAAGGAAGAGGGTCAAACCAAGGGCAAGATGGATGGATGGTATCCTTGAAGTGACTGGCTTGACTCTAAAGGAGCTGTGGGTGGTGACGGCTGACAGGGAGCTCTGGTGTGGGCTGGCCCATGAGGTCATGAAGAGTCGGAAGCAACTGAATGAATAAACAACAATTGCCATGTTCAAGAAGCATTCACTCCTGATGTTTCACCCACATCTATGGTAGGCATCCTTAGAGGTTGTGAGGGTTGCTGGAAACTACACAAGTGAGGTTTATGTATCTGTGGAATTTCCAGGGTGGGAACATGGCTATACAGTCCGGAAAATTCATAGCAACCAAATGCCATTGTTGCTTGAAAGAAGGTGTCTATTATTTTTTTTTAAAAAAAAGTACTTGAGTTATGGTGCTGTGCATTGAAATCCATCCTGGTCCCTCCAATCCTCATTTACCAGGCAGCGGTATTAGGTCTCAATAGACGTAGGGAACAAAACTGAGTTGAAGGAATACCTCATGGCTCGTTAGGAACATAAATATTAAGGGTGATGCTAATTTCTGAAGCACTACTAAAAGAATCCTCCACCTTGTGAGACTGTAGAGCAGAACAGACAACTTCACATCTTTATGCTTGTCTGCAATATCCTGCCTCATGTACAGAGGAAGAATTGCTTCAGGCTACAGACAATGCGGTTGCTGTTGCCCTTTTTTTTTTGTTGTGTCGGGAGCAACTTGAGAAACTGCAAGTCACTTCTGGTATGAGAGAATAGGCCGTCTGCAAGGACGTTGCCCAAGGGATGCCCGGATGATTTGATGTTTTATCATCCTTGGGGGAGGCTTCTCTCATGTCCCCGCATGAGGAGCTGGAGCTGACAGAGGGAGCTCATCCGCGCTCTCCCCGAATTCGAATCTGCGACCTGTCGGTCTTCAGTTCTGCTGGCACAAGGGTTTAACCCACTGCACCACCGGGGGCTCCATGCCCATTTTTGGTCAAAAGACATTTAACTGCTTGTGCTCCTTCTATTTTTATCAGTTTTATTTATGCAATGCTTTTGAAACAAAATAAATAAATACATTTCTGAAGGAGGTGGCCTGTTTGGGCATGTGATTCTGCTGCTTCCTCTATAATAGCACTTTCAAAAATTAACATCAGTTATGCAGACTAAATCCACTGTTACATTCTGGGCTCTCAATATATCAAAGTGACTTGTCTTGGGGAAGACGAATGATGAATTATTTGACGTTTTCTTCTAATTGTGCAAGACTTTTAAAATGCTCCTTCCAAGGACACGTTTGCTGCTTAAACAACTTACCATTTTTATCACTTTTATCATCAAGGGAAAACTGACATATGAAAGGAGAGTTGGATGTGGAGCTAAGTTCAACTGAAATGTGTGGATTCAAGTCCCATTATCTCTGCTGAATCCAGTGGGTAGGCTTAGGGTCCAAGGCCTTTGGCTTAAATCACACTGTGGACTGGGCTGTTAGTCTATAGATTTTTCTCTAAGTATCTTTAGACCTCCCCTAATATCTTCCTGTGAAAATCAATAGGAGCGATTCTCAACTCTCTCTTTGTTTTGAATATCAGGAGGGAAGAACAGCTATTCTGAGCTAAGAACAAAACACATGCCTTTTCTGTCCACTGCTATTACTTCAATTTTTATTGCACAAGGATGGTAGAAATCCTTTGCTTTTGGTACAGGTAATTCTTACCTAAATAGATGTGCTCCCATCTGTCAATAACTGAAATGCCAGAAATGATATTGAAGGAACCTAGCTTTCCACTCACTAGATGACATTAAGGAGAAAAATAAAATCTGATAAAGGCAGTGTTCAGCTCAGCTTCTGACATGAGGAGTATGACGCACTCTCTTTGGTACTGAACAAAACTAGCTTCTCTGTGAGCCCTTCCATACAGCCCTATATCCTAGAATATCAAGGCAGAAAATCCCACAATATCTGCTTTGAACTGGATTATCTGAGTCCACACTCAGATAATGTGGGATTTTCTGCCTTGATATTCTGGGATAGAGGCTGTGTGGAAGGACCCTGTGGTGACTTCCAGCAATATTAGGAGAAACTAGGTTTTCTTTATAATCTCCTCCCCTCTCTTCATAAATCACCCATACTGGGTTTCAGAAGCACTATCAAATTGGCTCCATCTAAATCCTCCATCTCTACCATTCCAATGAAGTTTACTCTGGTTTTAAAATAATAAGCTGACCTACATTTCTAAAGAGAACTTGGAAATGTTACTATCTTTGACTAATCTCAGAATCCCTTGGCTAACATGGTGACTAGACATTAAGGCCCAGATTTTTTTCAGGAATGGTAGTTCATGAAAGCGAGTTCCCGGTGACGCAGTGGGTTAAAGTGCTGAGCTGCTGAACTTGTTGACCAAAAGGTCACCGTTTCGAACCTGGGGAGTGGGGTGAGCTCCTGCTGTCAGCCCCAGCTTCTGCCAACCTAGCAGTTTGAAAACACGCAAATGTGAGTAGATCAATAGGTACTGTTCTGGTGTGAAGGTAAGAGCACTCCATGCAGTCATGCCGGCCACATGACCTTGGAGGTGTCTACGGACAACGCTGGCTCTTCGGCTTAGAAATGGAGATGAGCACCACCCCCCAGAGTCGGACATGACTGGACTTAATGTCAGGGGAAAACCTCTACTTTTACTAGTTCATGAAAATAATGGCTAGTATCACAACTAAAGTGAAGTATTTCAATCAACAGTTGATTTGTGAGTCAACATATAGGTAAATCCCATTGCTTCCATGGGTCTACTATAGTCAAGGGTATCAACAGGTCAGTGACTCCAAGTTCTGATCCTGAGAAAATTCAGAACTAACTGAGCAAAATGCCATGGAGGAGAAAGGGACACAACCAAACAGTATAACCCAGGCATGGGCAAACTTTGGCCCTTCAGGTGTTTTGGACTTCAACTCCCACAATTTCTAACAGCTGGTAGGCTGCACTGAATTGCTACACTGACCCTTTTTTTTTGAAAGGGGGTAGATGTGGTGATGGTGGGTATAGCCCATGCATGGGCAAACTTTGGCCCTTCAGGCGTTTTGGGCTTCAACTCCTATAATTCCTAACAGCGTACCGGCTGTGGACTGGGCTGTTAGTCTATTGATTTTTCTCTAAGTATCTTTAGACCTCCGGCTGCCAGAAATTTGGGGGTTAAAGTCCAAAACACCTGGAGGGCTAAAGTTTGCCCATGCCTGATAGAACCCCTGCTCTGCAAAAAGTAGTCCCGAAGTCCAGGCCTTGGCATCACTGGTTGGAAGAATGTCAGGAAGCCAAAGTGGGCAAGATATTTGTCCAAGACCCAGAGAACCAAAAGTTTGCATTTTATTATTATTATTACTATTATTATTATTATTAAAAAAAAAACATTAACATGTTGGGAGCTTTTTGGATGTTTTGTTGTGCCTTTGATTAGACAGTTTCACCAGAGTATTATCTTGACTGTCGTGCCCTCCTATTGGTTCCTCGTAATTTTTGCTAAAGGTATGCCTTAATCCCTGTACATTTGATCTCCACACTTTCCATTGGCTCCTTTTAGGAATTATTGCACTCATTGAGCCTGAACTCAGCTATGACTTTGATCTCAGCCACATTGTTTTATGATGTTGTTTATGATTGTGTTATGTTTTTAAATTATTTTTATTTGATTGATTTTAATGTGTTTCAGTTTTTATCTGTAATTTTTGGGCTTGTTCCCTTTGTAAGCCACCCCGAGTCCCCTTGGGGAGAAGGTGACGGGGTATTAAAAATAAAGGTATTATTATTATAATTATTATTCTTCACTGGACCTAAATGAACCACATGAGCATTACAGCTCAAGCCAGGAAACACAATACAGTCATCCACCACGTTAGACATTTACATTGCATTCAGCCATATTTATGTCTTCTACCATAGATCCCAAATTCAAAGTGTTGCTTATTCTGGGTTTTTCAGGCTGTGTCTAACATTTTTCTGCCTTTAGCAAGAAGTGGGCCGTGAAACCTTCATGCTTTGCACTGCTGGAGCCAAGAACTGACATCCGCTCCCTTGGATGCTGAGCTGCATAGACCCCTGAAATGAGTGCAACTTACATGGGAATGGAGCTGGGCTGCCTGTTGCAAACCTTCGTAAGTTTCATGTGCATTTGTCATAAGCTTTTCTTGTTTACTCTGCCAGAGAATCATGCAGACAATTATCCAAGCTTCCTCCTGGATTTTCACGCAATAAGGGTTGTTATTTATGGTAGTCCATACTCTCCAGAACACCTGCTGTTTTTCTAGTTATATGACAAATCGGCTGCTATTGGTTTGGAAACTGGAACTGCTGCATTAAGGGCTGATCTGTAGTTTAGATAATGGATGGTTCATATTTTTGTATCTGATAGTTAGAGGCGAAGACCAAATCCCAATTGATGTAGAAAGGGGTTAAATAAGAGTCGGATTATTGTAAATTGACTTGTTTCACATGCACTGATTGTATTTGGTTAAAGAGCTAGCAGCGTTAATTGATTTCCACTTCCATTAATATGTAGCTTTTCAATTGGCTTGGTTTTCAAAGCTGCAGAATCCAGGATAAAATGTACCACAACAAACAGAAGGGATCCCGACAGTCTGTCACTAAAATGCTTTTTTCTCTTTTTCTTTTGCAGGCAGTTCATTTTTCCTTACCTCACTCTGGACAGCACAATTGAACTGTAGTTTGAAGAGACCCCCATGGTCCATCAGCTTAGCCTCCTGCCATGTAGGCATGACACACCCAAGTGAGGGCCATCCAAACTCTGATTTAAAACCTTTAGAAAACAAGATTCCACCACACATTGAGGCATTCTATTCCACTGCTGAACAGCTCTTATTGTTCGGAAGTTCTTCCTAATGTTTAGGTGGAATCTCTTTTTCTGTAGCTCGAATTGAATATTTGAATCCATTGTGATAAAACAGTGGTTCTCAAACTGTGCTCCTCCAGGCATTTTGGACTTTAGCTTCCAGAAATCCCAGCAAGCTTACCAGTTGTTTGGAATTGTGGGAGCTGAAGTCCAAAACATCTGGAGGAGGACAGTTTGAGAACCACTGTGATAAAGCATTTCTTCTTTTATGCAAAAGCTTTTTCAGAGGTGGTATGAAGGCAGAAGAAGATACCTTTCTGGGCTAGAAGGATGTATTCTGGATCCCACAAATTCCATTTTAGGTTGCACCATCATTAGATTTGTCACAGCCACCAAATTTGATGTTGCCACGATCAACCTGAAAATTAGCATTATTTGTAGTGGATCTCTGCCATCAGGAAGATGTTAGATCCTCCTGCTACACCATATAGCTCTCTAGGAACACATTCCTAGGCATCTGTGAAAATACCAATCTGTGCTGTTTTGCCAGATCTCACCAGGAATACTCTGTCACATTCTGAGCTCTGCTATTCAAGAAGAACACTGGCAAGCTGAAATATGTCCTGTGGAGAATGATAAAGGGTCTACTGACCAAGTCCTATGAGGAATGGGTTAGGGAGTTGGGCGAGCTCAGCATGGAGAAGACAAGATTGAGAAGTGATATGATTTCTGGTTGTTGTTAATATTTGCCATCAAGTCAGCTTCACCTTATGGGGGCACTGCACAATAAAAATAGTCTATATTGCTTCCGTTCAAATAATTACCAGGGTTTACCCTGTTAAGTTTCCAAGATCAAACAGGATCTAGTGTCTCTGATCTTGGAAACCAAGCAGGGTAGTTCTTGGATGGGAGATTGCCAACAAATACCTGTTATCAACAGCCCTGCTTAGGTCTGTGACTTCCTTGACTGAATCAACCAATCACTGTTTTCCACTTTACCAGCCATTATTGTCCTTCCCAGTAGAAAATTCACAGGTTCCCAGTGTAGATTCTTATTCTGGTAATGGTGCGCTATGTCTATGAGCTGCCATTTTGAATTTATTTGATTGCTGTTCAGGAAGACTCCACAAAGGGAAATTAAAACCATATTTTGTAAACACCTGCTTTTGTTGCTAGCTCAGAAATCACTGACATAGAAGGGGTCCCACCAGACAGAACTGGGCCAATATCCCCTTCAACCCTGGAGCTGGTCCCATGGAAAAGCTAGTCATTTTTGGAAGCAGATGTTCTTTCAGCTCTGGAGATGTCAGTGGCCGCAGAGAATTGCCTGTCAACACACTTTAACTGTGATTAAACCTTTAGCACACAAAAAAGTTGTTGAATGACAGAAGTTGCAGAATGTCTTGAATGATAATAGCAGATTGATGAAACTGCTTATTTTGCTTATAAATACCTTACAAGCAAGGAAATACAATAACAGCTGTTGGATAAATTATTCACTCTGCATTATTCACTTGGCTCTTGTAATTCTCTCCAATACACCAAAAAACAGCTACTTTGGTAAGTCATGAAAAATGTGTGCTTTTGAAGTTTTCACAATGACCACAGTTATAGTTAAATGTAACATTCCCAAGCAATGTTCACATATACATTGGGGTCCCCACACTATGTATAACACTTTTCACACCACCAATGCAATTATTCAGTTTGGATTTTTATAGACATTTGTAAGACCCATAAACCAGCTCTATGTCAGGATTGTTACTCTGGATTCCACAGCTGCATAAAGTTGTTTACAACAGATATTAAGACTTCTAGTTACTCATAGTGTAACAGTCAAATAACCACTAAAGCAAACCAGTTTGTTCCCAACTATAAGGATGAATAACATCTACAATTTTCTTTTAATCGTGGGAGAAATGGAACATTTCCATGGATCTATGAATGACCGTAGCATGGCAGATTCTCAAACTTCTAATACTACTAATTGGTTTAGCACAAAAAACCTTTCCGGGTATTTTTTTTTTGTGCAAAAATGCTGGCAACACTAAAATTCAGGAAAGACAATCATGATGCTTTGGACTAGCCCCAGTCAACTTCACGAATTGTCAGTCACAAACATCTGGAGAGCACAAGGAAGGTTGTCCTATTTATTATGGCAAAGAGGTGGAAAACTCAACACAGAGATAATTCCCCAAATATCTAGTTCTAACTTGTACTAAATTGAAAACAAAGTCTGTGGCAGGAAATATAGAGTGAAAGAGAATCAGGAAGAGACTGAATCTGTTTTTAGCTTTGACCTAAGTGTAGAAGGATTCTCATGGAAGGAGGCCTCGCAGAGATATCTCTAAAAGGGATTGCCGATGAAAATCTCACATGCTTTCTATTCGTTCTTTGACAACATAGGAAGAGCAGTCTAAAATACCTAGCACACTTTCATATTAATGTGTAATTAATAAGTAATATCGTCAACAATTAGCATACTTTGAACATCAAAACAAGAGTTTCTCTTTTGATGCTGGAAACAGAGACCCTGACAACATGTCACATTATTGTGGCGTTGTGGAGGAGTGTAAGGAGTCTTGAAATAATCCAGACTGAGC
Organism: Anolis sagrei; assembly: GCF_037176765.1. Taxonomy (NCBI): domain Eukaryota; kingdom Metazoa; phylum Chordata; class Lepidosauria; order Squamata; family Anolidae; genus Anolis; species Anolis sagrei. The sequence continues at coordinate 117,047,120 of NC_090026.1, read as the reverse complement.
TGGTGTGGATAAAATCAGATTCATTTGGAAGAAATAATATTAGCTTTGGACACTATATTGCAATTGATTTTCCCATCAAGATTAAAATATAATACTGGTTTCTGGATGTATATTTAATTTATTATCTATTGACATTCAGAAAATCAGAGGCAGCCAGAGACTGAAGCTTTAATTTATTTAGTCATTCTCTGCCTTAGATTTGATTTTGAAAGTTTGATCATACTCAGGTGCAACAGGGAAATGCTGTTGGAGACTTTTATCTTACGTCTTCGAGACAATCTGCTACTGGAAGATTTGATCCAATGTTACTCTGAGACTATTTCATTACATGTGTCAGATTATTTTGGTGTATTGCCATTGGACTCTCTTATTATTCCTACAATTAGATCAAATGTGCAAAAACTCATTTTGATTGTATAGTACTATTGACTGCAACACGGCCACCCAGGTAAACTAAGACCAAAAAGTAGCATTTTTCTGCTATTGTATAAACAGCGGAAAATCCCACTACCCCTTCTATAAACATTGCTATTATCTTGCATAGAGTGGCTTAAGACATGAAGATGCATAAACTTCCTGAATAGCTTTATTTAGTTTTCCTTAACCATTTCTTTACTAGTCACCCTTCATCTCAAGCTTTAAAACCCTAAATTGCATCAAATATATATTAAAAGTTGCTCATCAACCACCTTCAAATTTGGATAGTAAGCAGAAACAAGTTTTTAAAAAATCATGTCAGAAGTGACATGAGAACATACGGCAGGTCGCTTCTGGTGTGAGAGAATTCGCTGTCTATAGAGATGTTGCCCAGGGGATGCCCTGGTGCGTTACCATCCTGCTGGGAGGGTTCTCTTGTGTCCCTGCAAGCTAAAACTAACAGACAGCAGCTCACCCTGTCTCAGGGATTCAAACCAGCAAATTTCAGGTCAGCAACCCAACCTTCAAGTCAGCAGTTCAGCCAACACAAGGGTTTAACCCATTACGCCACTGCAGCTCAATGGGTTAAAGAAACAAGTATTATCATATTTTTATTGAAATCATTCCATGCAAAATAACAACTCTCTCTCTCTTTTGCACACACACAACACATGGATCGACTTTTCCCCAGCTAACTAGGGAACCAGAGTGTGGTGGCACTAATGGCAATGCAGGTGGGAGAAGCATGGCAGCTCTATCTGGTTTGACGCCATGTCAAGGGCCCAGACCTTCCTCCCCTACATGATTGGAGTGTGAAATCTTGAGGAAAGAGCAGGAAGGGACTTGGTGATGGGCAGAGATGTGACAGCAGACAGTGACCATCCTTCACTTCCTATCCATCTCACTGCCCGCCTATCTGTGCCCAGCTGCCTGGCACACTGTTGCCAATCTTTCCCCCACTTCTCTCTCTGAGCCCTTCCTTGTGCATCTTTTTGGGAAAGCAAGGCATCTGTGGCCATCATTGCTGCTGTTGGCTCCCTTTCATAACCCGGCCAGCAGCCCTGACAGACCAGGAGGGGATGCAAAGGACAGCACCTCATTCCCACGGTACTGGAATGGACAAATGGCAGAGGCACTCATACATACGAATGGTTGATTAGCAAAAAAGTGTGAAATCAACTTTTGCATCTCTGGCATTATTCCTTCTATTTGAATTGCTACATCCTTCAAGGTGCAATTTATAAATTGGTCACTGCTATTCTCGTGCAGTTGTCTGCAGAGGAGTAACTCTGAAGTGCCGAATATCCTGAACTGGACTGGCAGAAGATTTGAAAGTGTCTGAGAGGTCTCTTCAAATTAAGGGAGACTTTTTTTCATGTCAGAAGCGACTTGAGAAACTGCAAGTCGCTTTTGGTGTGAGAGAATTGGCAGCCTGCAAGGACATTGCCCAGGGGACACCTTGATGTTTGATGTTTAACCATCCTTGTGGGAGGCTTCTCTCATGTCCCCGCATGGGGAGTTGAAGCTGACAGAGGGAGCTCAACCCACTCTTCCTGGATTCAAACTGCTGACCTATCAATCAGCAGTCCTGCCTGTGGGATGTATTGTTCTTTAGTTGAACAAAAAGAGTTAGTAAAATGTGGCCTTTCAGAAAATGTTGGACCAAAACTCTTATCTTTCTTGATCACTGTACATGCTAGATAGACCTGATGGAAATTGGAATTATGAAGTTTTCCTGCAATTTATCTATATAAGCAATTGCTTTACTGTGTTATATCACCATAGTTCTAAATCTTACTAGAGATCTTTTGTTCAGATCCAATCTCTGCAAGATGTATTAGAATCAAGCCCCATTGGATCCATACAAGCAGAGATTATAAATCTGTTACATTCTGTTCTTTGGCTTGCAAAGATATAATTTCATTTTCAGACTGTTCGTGTTTTCTTAGGTCATAATTTATTTCTCTACTAGGAAACAAAGCCTTTTGTAATATGATTAATATTTTCCATATCTTTTGCCACTTGTTTTATACTTCCATTATATGTTACCTGGAAATTTTGTCTGTGCAGGACATTGTGACAAGCTGCTCCCCCAGTAACACGCCATCCCATGTCTGGACTGCACTGGGACATCGAGCTGGGATGGTTCCTTCCCCAGATTCAATCTTCGTTCGAAGATGCCCACGGTACTTCCTCACTATGTGCTTGATGCTGTTCACTGGGTTGAAAAGATAGAGAAAAAACCAAGATAAACAAAAAAAGATAATAAAAATATGTATCACCAAAGTGGAACTATAATGTACCAAGAGTGAATGGAAGGCAAATGTTAGTATGCCTCAATCCCCCCTATTTTTATGGCAGATGGCAAATGAAGAGTATCATGCTGTGCTTGTTTGCCGGTGATTAAGATCCACTAAAGTTGGTAGGATTTACTTCTGAGTATATATTGCATTGAAAACATATGAATGCTTACCAAGGAGTAAAATTTGTTTAAATTAGCAATACCTCTGTAAAAATTTCATGTGATTAACCTACATTGGGGTTTTTTTTTTGCAGTCTTCTCCTATATGTTGCTATATATCTATATAAATAAAAATGTAATGTTCATTTGTGGGATTAACATAACTCAAAAACCACGGGATGAATCACCGCCAAATTTGGCCACAAGACACCTATTAACCCAAGGAGTGACCATCACTAAAAAAAAATGATTTTGTTATTTTGGAGTTGTAGTTGCTGGGATTTATAGTTAACCTACAATCAATGAGCATTCTGAACTCCATTAACTTTGGATATGAACCAAACTTGGTACACAGATCTCCCGTGACTAACAGAAAACGCTAGAAGGGTTTAGTGGGCATTGACCTTGAGTTTTGGAGTTGTAGTTCATCTACATAAGTGGTTCTCAACCTGGGGTCCCCAGATGTTTTTGGCCTACAACTCCCAGAAATCCCAGCCAGTTTACCAGCTGTTAGGATTTCTGGGAGTTGAAGGCCAAAAACATCTGGGGACCCCAGATTGAGAACCACTGATCTACATCCAGAGAGCACTGTGGACTCAAACAATGGTGGATCTGGACCAAACTTGGCATGAATATTCCAAATATGAACACAGATGGAGATTGGGGGAAATAGACCTTGACATTTGGGAGTTGTAGTTCCTGGGATTTATAGTTCACCTACAATCAAAGAGCATTCTGAACCCCACTGACAGAATTGGGGGAAACTTCCCACAAAGCACCCCCATGACCAACTGAAAATACTTAAGTGTTGTTTTCTGGGTACTTTTCCCAGTTACCTTTGGAAGTATTCAGAAATATTTTGATTGGAAATATTTAAAATGTTAACACATTTTCTTATCAACTCTAAGGTTTTGAGAATGGTGAAGAGTAACCAAGCAATGAGCAGTGCAACAAATAACATAGTGCTGTCAAGTTAATTTATGGTGTGGATTGTTTTAACTTGAATATCGTCAATAGTTTTAAATAGGAACAAAAATGCAAAATTCTTAAAAATAGCAAATAGTATTATAATCTCTTTTCAACATATACAGTTATAGTTTTCCAGTTTTTTTCCTTTTCATGTTTACATTTAACACACAGGTAGCAAGGAAAGGACCAGCAGTGAGATCTCATAGTCCCATCTCTGCTTCTACACGTGCAAAGGTGAGGAGCCTGGAGGCAAATCAGGATTAGACTAGCCTCACTAATTGACTTCAAGCAGGTAATGAAGAAGAAGGCCTTGGCATATAACCACAGCATCTCAGCAGTGTAAGAGAAAGTTCCTTTTCCCTTTAGTTTTGTGAGTTCCAGACCACAGATCTAAAATGTATTGATCAGCACCAGTATCTTGAGCTAGTTTCAGAAAAAGATCAGCAAGCAATGTTTTTTGTTGAACACAGTGGCAAGTCGTATTCCCTGGTGCCAGTCAATATTTTATGCAATGCCTATTGCCCAGCTCTATATACAGGCAGTGGCTGAGTTACAAACATTCAACTAACAAACAACTCACAGTTAAGAATGGAGGTGAGACAACAGGAAGTGAGAGAAATCTGCCTCTTGAAAGGGAAAATCACTCCTGAAAGAGTTATCATGGGGAAAAGGTCCCTCCACTGAAGCTTTCTCAATAACCCTTGTTTTGACAACAAGCCAATGTTTACAAAATCACAGAGACAGAAAGGAAGGTGAAATCTTCTGAATAGGAGCACAGACAACAACAACAACAACAAAAACCACAGTGGTGCTATCCCTTCCCTATGTTATCCAAATCCTATGACTGGAGTTACACTTAAAACATGTACCTGTCCAGACTTATATACACATTCAGCTTAAGAACAAACCTATGAAGTTTGTAACTTGGAGAGCACCTGTATTCAAAATCAGTCCCTGGAAAAACAAAATGTAAAAGTCTAAATGCTTCTATGTAGGCTTTGTTTAACCAACAGAAGTTACAAATTGAAGCTACCTTGAAGGCACTAAGCAACTATCAATGCTTCCCATTCTATCTGCTATCTAGACAGATTTTTTTCCTTGGCTTCAACTTGGTTGCCATTGTTAAGATGTATTTTCTAAGACCCATTAACAAGAAGTATAACAGCTGATTGACTCTGGCTGATGCTAAAAGATTATTTACAAAAGAAAACAGCGATGGAAACAATAATAGTTTTAGAATCCTGGGATTTGTAAGAAAAGCAAAGCAGAGAAATGGAGAAAAAGTAGTATCAGTTCCCACCTATTAACTGCTTTGTCAGTTCCTAGTTATTTGTTCACCATCTCCTCCTGAGGTTTACTTTAAACAATTGTTATGTATCATTTAGTTAACATACAAAACAGACTGAATGTTCAAAGTGCATGATAGATGCTTGGAGTCTCCTTTGTGGAGAGAAAAAGTGTGGGGTATAAATAAATATAATAAACACAACAATAATACTAATAATAATCATCAATGTATCTGTTATTACAATAATATTGTGGGTTGGATGGGCATTTCTGCACAATACAGCTGAGCAATGTAGAGTGGACCTTTTCACACTTACATTTTTTCGGTGGTGGTGATGGAGTTTTTAGACTTCACTGAAAAGAAAAACGGGTTCCCCTAAAACTGTGGAGACCAAAATCCACTGATTGTGGTAATGTGAAAGTATCTAAATTAACTCAAATACACATATCAACAAAACACAGAGCTGCCACATTCACATTAAGCAGAAACAATTGGTTCTTCTCTTGAAGTATGAAAAAAAAAACCTTCGTGTAAGAATAGTCCTTGAATGACAATAATGTCCTATTCTTTATTGCATACGAGTAGACTCCAGTAGTCACAATAGGTGTCCTATTCCCTTAGTTACACATGAGTCGACTCCAACCTGCAACCGACTCACAAGAGCCTTTGTCAGACAGTTGGGTTCATTAATTTAAAAAGGCTCATCTATCAATAAAAAGGCTCAACTTTTGAGGTAAGTAATTCACCAACAATGTTCTTGAGAGGTGGATCAGCTAGTCTTTGTTGGTCAGTATACTCTGCAAAGTGTTTTATTCTGTAGCGAGTATGGGTTGGATGGGCATTTCTGCACAATATAGCTGAGCAATGTAGAGTGGACCTCTTCACACTTATATTTTTTTCGGTGGTGGTGGTGGTGATGGGGTTTTTTAGACTTCAGCCATAGAGCCCGATGCCTCCCATCAGACCCCAGAGTTCTACTTCTGTTACTGTTACAAATCTGTTTTTTGGTCAACTTTAGATTTGGTTTGGTTATTTGGGGTGCTGATTCAGAAAATTGCATTGGATAGACTACATCAGCTCTAGTTTCTGATAAAGAACATATTTCATCCAGTAGTTGCCATCTGCTCGCACACATAAAACCTAATCTAATAAGCTTCAGCAGTATGAATGAGTTTTGCAAGAACAGTCACTCTTGTTGCAACAGTGAAATAACAATGAGGCCACAGACCATATTTTAGTTCTTGCAGACCACCGGTGGTCCATGAACCACAGGTTGGGAACCACTGCACTAGAGCATGGATCCGCTTTAAATTGGTTGCTGCCTCCTGCAGAATGATGGGGTTTGTAGTTTAGGGGAGGGGCCTTTAAACTGCTCAGCTCCCAGGAAATCCTAGCTATCTTATCAGCTGTTAGGAATTGTGGGAGTTGAAGTCCAAAACATCTGGAGGAACACAGTTTGAGGAACTCTGTCCTAGTGTGATGAGGCACTTAATATCTTTCAGTGATATCAATGCTGGGACACTGAAGTGTTAGCAAAATTTACTCTTTTGGGCTATAAATCCCAGAATCACCCAGGCTTTATAACTAGTTACTATGAGGTCAAAAAGATATTTTTTTAAAGTTCTGTAGGTGGATGTTTTGTCTGAATAGGACTATTATGGACAAAGCCCCATTTGTTGACTGTCTTGATGCTCTCTCTGTATAGCTGGTGTATCAGACTTCTTGTGGATTTTTTGGGCTGCAATCCAATCCACTTCTCTTTAGAAATAAGACTGAAGTTAAAAACTACCTTTTACTTAGACATATAGCAGAGGTGGGAATTGTGCAGCCCTCTGGATGTTCCCTGCATTCATCATCAGAGGCTATGCTAGCTACGGATGCCGGGACTTGCAGTTCTACAACAGCTAGAGGATTACAGAATTTCCACCCTAGTTTTAGGACTGTACATCTCGCTTTCCTTTTTGTGTGTCCTGGTCCATCACTGCTAGATGTGCAAAATTTGTCCTGGAAAAGGCAAACTGCTTATTTGTTTGGGGTTAGCTCTGCAATAACTGTAGAGTCATTGTGGTATAGTGGTTTGAGAGCTCGACTAGGAGTCTGGAAAACTGAAGTTCAAACTTCACTAAGCCATGGAAACCCACTGGGAGACCTTGGACAAGTCATACTCTCTCAGACTGAAGACGGCAATGGCAAATCCCCTCTGAACAAATCTTGCCATGAAAACCTCACGACAAGGACACCTTAAGGCCCTTTCCACACAACTGAATAAAATCCCATATTTTCTGCTTTGAACTGGAATATATGGCAGTGTGGACTCAGATAACCCAGTTCAAAGTAGATATTGTGAGATTTTCTGCCTTGATATTCTGGGCTGTGTGGAAGGGCCCTAAGTCAGAGATGACTTGAAGGCACTCAACAACAACAAAATAGGAACTGGTCAAAGCTTGGGGATTTAACTTTTTGGACAACAACTTTCAGAATTCTCCACTGACCATGCTGCTTGGAGAACTGAAGGACTTACAATCCCAAAAAGGATTTCCCCCCCAAGCTCTAGTGTTAGTTGTACTTTGGCTGAATTCAGCAACATCCTCCTTTGCCCAACACTTCTAATGTCTTGCACACACTGTGGCAGTGATGATGAAAATTGCTGAATGAGTGCTGCCTTTCTCAGAAAAGAAGTGCTCTCTGGTAAACTTTCAGATCTTCCATTACATTGCCTAATTTTCTCCTCGTTTCATCCTTCCCAACCAAGGGGGACTCATACCTTGAAACTATTCTCCTCCTCCTCCTCCTCTTCTAATCCCAGCTGCCCTATTTTTTGATTTTCAGATCTAAAGTCTTCAAATTGCAACTGAGGCTCTGTAGCTGCATCTATATTTCAAAGCTTGAAATGTCGATTTGGTAGAAGAGAGAGAGATGGAGAAAGGAAGATATACGTAGACGGAAGGCATTACCTGAAAATATCAGCAATTCCAGGACAGGAACAGATATGCTGTAATTTACATGACTTTGATTATACTAAGTAAATGTTAGCTGACAAGGATCAAAGCCTGAGCAAGGTGCAGTGACAGACATAATTACCAAATGCAAACGGATTCAGGCACAAATAAGAGCCCTTCTTGTCAGGCATTCTGCAAACTTCACTCCCACTCCAGACAGAGTCAAAAAGGTATGAGATTCATATTTTTTTAAAAATAGCTCACCTTCATTCACTTATGTATCTGTGATGGTCAAGTGTGGTCATGCAAACATTTTTGATTCGCAACTTTGCAAATCCTTCACATTGGTTAGTACTCATGGAAACTAGGACAAAAACTTCTGGAGAAGCACACTTGCCTTTTCCTGACTTAAGACAGCAGGGTTGAAAGGGACAACAAAGGATTTAATAGGAATGTCAAATTGGGGACAGTTGGAGCATATGCTCTTAGCATCTCTGTAGAAAAACACATACAGAAGATATATGATGGAATTAAGGCTGAATGTATGCATTACCTAGGAAATCTTTGGACCAGTGGCCCACTGGCTTCCAGTCACTGAGAGTTCCACAGAGTTTGCAAAGTTTACTTTGGGAGACTACAACTCCCAGAATCTCCTAGCCAGCACAGTTGTCTTACAAAGTAACATTCCAAGGTCTGTGTCCATTTTCTATGAGACCAAAGGATTTTTTTGGGGGGGGGGGAGCTTTCTAAAAGGGACACATCTCAATGTGTATATCTATGTATTTGCTGTCAAGACACGAGCATTACCCTACTGTTTTCTTCTTCAGCTTCATTCAAATTGCAGTGCTGTATGTCTTTCTGATTTTTGCATCGCTTATTCTCCCCGTTGATTATCTCCCACTAATTGCAGGGGGAGGGGGGAGGAGGAGGGAGGGGGGAGCAGTCAAGAGAAGGGAGTTGAAGATGCTACTTCATCCGGAACAAGATGTCAACCCGACCCCAGCATTAGAGAGGACCAATTTAAAAATCATTTGGAGTGGGTTTATGATGTGTGCCTGACTAGACATTAGATGTGTAAATCACCGCTTTGAGTGTCAGAGAAAGAGAGGAAAAGAAAAAAAGGAAGCACAGAATTTTTAGTACCAGTTTTTGAACGCATAGATATAAGTCCTTTAAATAACTCCAAATGCAATATATATTTAAGTTTCCTTGTTTTTTCAATGTTCTGCAACAGGTCAGTATTTCAGTTAATGATAGACAATGGACTTTTTTGTTTTAATAAAAATGAAATTAAGCATTCAGTACGTCTCCACCTTAAAAAAGAAAAGAAAAGAAAAACGCTGGAAATGAATGGTGATTAAACAGAATCACATGAGTAAAAACCTGTCTGAAATTCACATGTGGCTGCCTCAGAAGTTCATTTTCTATTTTTCTGCTTCACTGGATCTAGTTCTCCCTCCCTTTCTCTTTCTCTCTCCATGAAGTGGTGAAAGGTGTAGGGGAAGCTATCGCTCAGTTTCCATTTTTTACGTATTGACAATAGTTTATATGATGTTGAAACAAACTTGGAAATAAAACTGAGTTCTAACAGCAATGAAATTCCATAATCCTTTGAATGATAAACATTTATACAGTAGTACTGTAATCTGCATATGTATCGTTGACTGATTGACAAAAACCTTTGATGGAAGGCTTCAAAAGTTAAAAGGATGTTTGCTTAATTGTTTCAGTGCTGTGGCGAATACAGTTCAGAAGAGTCCATTTAATTATGTTGTAGCAAAATTCAGAATGAGTATGTCTTGGCATGAATTTTTTGCAAGACAAAACCTGCTTCATGTTCAATATGCACATTTGATGACATGGTGGGGCTAGTTCATGAAACCTTGTGTCAAGATGTGTATATATTTAAGGCTAGTTCAGAGAATACTATTCCCAGGATTTACCCAAAGATTTTGAGATTTCTGGTTCTGAAAATTGTGTCTATTCCCAAACTTGCAATATGTTAAGACATAGCAAGCTCTACTCCAGAGTTTCTCAAATTGTGCTCCTCCAGATGTTTTGGACTTCAGCTCCCACAATTCCTAACAGTTGGTAAGCTGGCTGGAATTTCTGGGAGCTGAAATCCAAAACATCTGGAGGAGTACTGTTTGAGAAACACTGCTTTACTGGCATGAATATTCATCTATTATCTTCTGGCATGTCAACATTGGTTGTGATCCAACAACTCAGTACAGCATTAACAACCCCATGTAGAGACACAACATTCCAGTACATTGCAACTCTCATGCAATATAGCAACATTGAATATCACACACTTTTGTCATGCGCAGTGTGAAACTACAATGTACAATTTCAAAGTGAAATATGCAATTGCAATGTGTAATGTAGCTATATGGTCCTATGCTTCTATATGCTCCGACTCCATTTCTTTCGCTCGCAGCAGAATAAATCTGTTGCACTATGATGAATAGTTTGCACTGCATGCATAGGGTGATTTATGAACACACGTGTTCTGGGCAGAATGCCAGCCATGGCTTTCGAAGAACTGTTGTTGTTGTTTTTTTATTGTTGTGTGGCTCCAAGTTGTCCCTGACTTATGGTGACCCTTCACTTACTAAAACCAGTGGGAGTCAGCTACCTGAATACTATTGGTGATTCCAGTTTGGGAGTGGCAAAGTGAAAACTGGAAAGGGCTCCTGTTCTTTTAATGGTTATGTAGATGTGACAATTTCAACAAATGTTGCTTGCTATGCATTGTGTGACAAGCACCATGTTGAAAATCCCAACATTTAATGAGATAAGAGCCCTCTTGAGTTTTCAATCTGGCAGGTCTATCCCAACTAAAATCAATAGATGTTTCTTTCCACTGAATCAGCTGTTGAATGGTAAATAATGAGTTATGTAAATTATACTAATTCAACAGGCCTACTCTACTTAGAGCTAACCATAAGATTCAGGCCAACTGAGTTAAGACTACTGCTAAATGTAATCCCATTGATTGCAAACCTAAGGTTCTGATGGAGGGGGATGATGATGACAATTTGTGGTCTTCAACTTATGGCAACCTCCCTCCCTTCCATCCTCCCTACTAGTGAGGAGTTATGGAGACAGAAATATCCCTTGACAGAAGTGGTGCTCTTTCACACTACACAGTTGTAGTGCTATGATTCCACTTTACCTGTCACAACTCCGCTCTTTGGGATCTTAGGAGTTACAGTTTTATAGCATATGAGCATGTAGAAGTCCTAGCCATAAACCTTTGATTCCTCAACAAACTACAAACCTTAGAATCCCATAGAATGCAGCTATAGCAGTTGGAGTCATAGTAATATAATTGCATAGTCACTTTAGGTAGCTTGTGGACCACACGTTCCTCTCTCCCTTGGTTTATAACACTGCAGCCTTAAGCATTGCTACCAACTTTCATTGACTAAAACATCACAAATATTTTCTTAAAACATTCATTTTACTAAAGGATGCTATGAAAATTTTAGATTTGATGACACTTTATCTCTTCTTCACTCTGAGTGAGTGAGAAAGATGATCTGCTATTTACATCATAAGCTATACCTGAAGGCTAGAAAGACTCAAAGATGACATTTTCAGCTGTTGGGTCCACTCTTTTCCCCAAACCTCTGGATTTGTTTGTCTCTTTGGTGATAAAATCCCATCTCTTTTATGGATTTGAATTAAATGAAGTAGAAATCACACAAATTAATCAGAGGAATTAAGATTCTGCACAGGTGGCTCACTTGGAGATACCAATCAAAGCAAGTGCAGCTCGAAGGTTTCAAGAGTATTATTTTTAATTACTAATTGCGCTCCTCATCTAAAATTAGCACTTCAGTGCCCCATTTTGCAAGTGCTGCAGGTTCCATAGGGCACCTGATAAGGGGGAGGGAAAAATACTCAAGAAAGATTCAAAATTCTTGTAGCCAATTTTGTATTTGTCCTTTAGGAATCACTATTGAGAAACATCATAGCATAATAGAACACAATATCAACTTTTATCCATACGCTGTTAATAATTATTCACACTAATCAATAATAAATAATAGCTGCACTCCAGTTCATGAATCAGCACTAAACCACATATTCTGTGAAATGCCTTATTGCTAATATGACTTTTTTAAAATTCCTTCAGCTATTTTATAAAGCTCCTTCTACACTGCTATACAATCCAGCTTATCAAAGCAGATAATCACATTATCTGCTTTGAACTGGATTATAGGAGTCTACACTGCCATATAATACAAATCAGATAATTTGGATTTTATAAGGCAGTGTGGAAGGAGCCTAAGACAACTCCATGGCTTGAATGGATCTTAAAATTACCATTCTACTCAACTGTCTATTGGGCTGTTCTGTTAATTTTACTTTCCTGAATTGCTTAACTCTATTGTACGCTTGCAAAACACAGACCATCTACAAACGTCACTCTTGGATTCTGGAATGATTGCATCAATGTTGCCTCCTAAAAATCCTGCAAATCTTCTGAGAAGACAAATGGACAAAGGTCAACATTCTGGAAAAAGCGAAGTCCACCAGCATTGAAGTGATGATTCTCCACCATTAACTTTGCCAGATTGGCCATGTTGTCCAAATGCACGATCATCGTCTCCCAAACCAGCTACTTTACTCTCAGCTCAATAATGGAAAACAAAATGTCAGTTGACAGCAAAAGCAATTTAAAGATGGGCTTTAAAGCTAACCTTAAAACATGTGGAATAAACCCTGAGAACTGGGAAACCCTGGCCCTTGAGTACTCTAACTGGAGGTCAACTGTTACTAGCAATGCTGTGGATTTTGAGGGGGCGAAAGGGAGAAATTTGCCAAGAGGAAGGCACATCAAGCAAACCTTTGTTGGGACCACCTTCCATCTGAAAATCTATGTCCTCATTGTGAAAGGCCATGTGGATCCAGAATAGGTCTCTACAGTCACTTACGGACCTACCACCAAGACTCTACCCTTGGAAGACAATCATACTCGTCCATGAGGGATCACCTATGACGATGAACAGTGGAGGCAACAAAATGTACATATAAAATGGAAATATGCAGGAAGTGAATAGTCTACATTCAGAAATAATTCTTCTGGAAACAGCCATCAAAACAGAGGGCAGAATTCTGATAGTGTCTTACACTTGGGTAAATTCCTTTACATATGTGATTGTATCTTTCTGGGCATTGTGAAATGAACACATCCAGTTAATAAATAAATGAAAACATTCACATGGGTCTAAAGTCTATTGTTAATCTCAACTAGAGGAGAGTCATTAAATGAACTGGATTTACTTATGTGTTGACTCACCAATTGATTTACTAGATCTCTTTTAGTTGAGATAACCAACAATTGCAGCATCTTGGATGGTGTGTAACCATCAGTGCGCTGCTTGATTCACTGAGTCTTTAGTTCCCTCATGAATATATTCTTGTACATATAATTGACATAGTATTTTTGAAATAATATAGATTCTTGTATCAGGGGAACTCGGGCTTGATTGCTGTAATATATTATTAATATTTCAAGAAACCCCTGCAGAGAGCAAACCAATTTCTGTGAAATTCTGTAGCGTTCTTGTGCCACTGCATTATTTTTCTAGCTAGTGGAGTTCGCAGTGTGTCTCTGGAACATTGCTTCTGAAAACTATCCAGTCTGAAACCTGATCTTCAGTAGACAAGCAGGATCAATCAATGCAGTTTTAGTGACTCTAATCAGATTACAACTATGGAAGCCTCTTAGTCACTGAACTACTCCAGCTGCATCCTTTCATTCATTTGGGGTAACCTCCACTGAACACCGAAGCAGAAATATACAGGATTGTATTACTAGCCAACACATGAATAGAGGCCAGCTTTCATTTATTGCTGCAGGTGCAAAAAGGTATAGTTAAAAACAACAACAAATGAACAAATAAACAATAACATGCTTGTTCATTTAGAGCTAAATGCTGCCAAAATTTTCTGAAGCAAACCCAGAGGAGATTGACCAGAAATGGCATGGCTGAAATAGGCAGTCATGCCAAAGCTGCTGAAGGAACAAGCTGCCAATTTCCCCTGCTTTTCTCTTCTGGAAGGACAAAATGCACTCTGGCCTGCAGACTGGCAGAGCTGTATAGTGCTAGAGGATGCTTTGGCATCTTAATTGCTATTCAGAGTCACTGCAATGGCTACTGAATTTTGGTTATAGTGGCAATTGCAACAGGAAATTTAGAGGTGAATTTTCCAGCAGGGAAATGTACAATGGTACGTGGTTACAGCTTTCCCTTTGGAGACATGAGGAATGTACCTTCTTTGTTTTGCAGCTATCAAGTAACCGGACAATTATGTCATATATGTACTCTCAAGGTAAAAGATCTACAATTCTTAACTCATAATGTGTACATATAAAAGACCCGCATGCTTCTCTGCCTTTTAATTGATTTTCCATTCTTATGATTATCTACACTGGTAGACATGAGATTAATACAACATCTCTACATACCTTACTCTAGTAACCAACTATATAAGTGTGCCTCCAATTTGTTGTTGTTCTGTGCCTTTCCGACCTACAGTGTTGTTAAGACAAAGTTTTGTTTAAATTGGGTTTGCCATTGTTGTCCTCTGAAGTTGCACATGGTAACACAGTTGATCTTGATGGTCAAGTGGGTATCTGAATCCTGATCTCCTAGATTTCTAGCTAAAACTTGAAGCACTACACCACACTGGCTGACAGTGGCCCCACCTACAATGCCGTATAAGGCACTTTGAAACTATATTAGTGTAGACCCATGTAACCCTAACCCTATGCCCAAGGAAGAACAAGTTTAAGGACCTCGTCACATTGAGGTCTGAATCTGTGGGGCAGCAGGGGGAAAACTGTTGCCCTGTATCCCCCACTTCACCCCTTACTCTATCCCACAGAGGGAAGCATCATCACTCAACTTCCCCCCATTCTTCCCTATAAAACACAGGAAGCCTCCCATGTTTCCAGTAACCATCCTAGCATGCTGCCAGGACACTTCCACTATGGAGCCCTGCTGGAAGTTGCCTTATGCCGTGTGATGGTGTCTGGTGGACTCCCAGGAGGAAGTGTCCTGACAGCATGTTAGAACGCTAATTTCTCTCAGTGTGATGAGGTTGTAAGATAGTCTTTCCATTTCAACTATTACATTTCTAGCTAAAACTTGAAGCACTACACCACACTGGCTGACAGTGGCCCCACCTACAATGCCGTATAAGGCACTTTGAAACTATATTAGTGTAGACCCATGTAACCCTAACCCTATGCCCAAGGAAGAACAAGTTTAAGGACCTCGTCACATTGAGGTCTGAATCTGTGGGGCAGCAGGGGGAAAACTGTTGCCCTGTATCCCCCACTTCACCCCTTACTCTATCCCACAGAGGGAAGCATCATCACTCAACTTCCCCCCATTCTTCCCTATAAAACACAGGAAGCCTCCCATGTTTCCAGTAACCATCCTAGCATGCTGCCAGGACACTTCCACTATGGAGCCCTGCTGGAAGTTGCCTTATGCCGTGTGATGGTGTCTGGTGGACTCCCAGGAGGAAGTGTCCTGACAGCATGTTAGAACGCTAATTTCTCTCAGTGTGATGAGGTTGTAAGATAGTCTTTCCATTTCAACTATTACATTTCTAGCTAAAACTTGAAGCACTACACCACACTGGCTGACAGTGGCCCCACCTACAATGCCGTATAAGGCACTTTGAAACTATATTAGTGTAGACCCATGTAACCCTAACCCTATGCCCAAGGAAGAACAAGTTTAAGGACCTCGTCACATTGAGGTCTGAATCTGTGGGGCAGCAGGGGGAAAACTGTTGCCCTGTATCCCCCACTTCACCCCTTACTCTATCTCACAGAGGGAAGCATCACCACTCAACTTCCCCCCATTCTTCCCTATGAAACACAGGAAGCCTCCCATGTTTCCAGTGAACCATCTTAGCATGCTGCCAGGACACTTCCACTATGGAGCCCTGCTGGAAGTTGCCTTATGCCGTGTGATGGTGTCTGGTGGACTCCCAGGAGGAAGTGTCCTGACAGCATGTTAGAACGCTAATTTCTCTCAGTGTGATGAGGTTGTAAGATAGTCTTTCCATTTCAACTATTAGGATAAACTTTTATTTATGACTTAATGGTTAGTCACCCGGCATTTGCTCCAACAATTCAGAAAAAAAAATCTGTATTCAAGCTTTGACTATATATTTAAAATTAAATTGGCCTCCAGCAAGTATCTAATACTTTCGCTGATAAATCTATTGATTAAATAGCTGGCAGCTCTGCTTTTTATGTTTCAGAATCAATAGCAAACATGTGTCTATTCACTCGCCTCCCCGAAAGATATGTTTTGGTCTCCTGTGGTCTTCTCCTGGATTTCTGCTGAGGGGAGGAGGAATCCTGACTCCGTCCCTTTACCCTTACATTACCTACAAACCCAACGACCCAGTTCTTTGTGGTTGCGTGAGGATCCTGTTGAGACGGAGGCACTACTGAATGTGTTTGCATCACAGCCCTGGCACAGCTGTAGGTTAATAGACAAGCAGGAGGAAGACCGCATGCAGAGAAGATGCAATGGTGTGTTACAGACCTAACGGGACTCTGGGATAAAGCAGGAGCTGGGCTATCAGGAAATCAATGGCACAAGGCAATACAACATGTTAGCAAAAGAGAGAAAAAGAAGCCCAGGGGGAAGAGAGGAGAGACAGCCCTAGGCCAGGCTAGATTTGCCTGCCTCTTTGTCAGTCTGGCAAGGGACAATAATCGTTGCAAGCGATGGAAGATGGATGAATTGAGAGCAAGCAGGCAGGAGGAGAAAAGAAAAGAGAAAGTGCAGATTTGAATGCTCAGCTTATCATCAATTGTTTGATGTAAAAGGCCAAGGAATGAAGTTTTCCCCTTGCAAAATATCCAAAATACACCTAAAAAGAAAATATAGCAGAGTCTCGCTTATCCAACTTAAATGGGTTGACAGAACGTTGGATAAGAGGAAATGTTGGACAATAAGGAGGGATTAAGGAAAAGCCTATTAAATGTCAAATTACATTGTGATTTTATAAATTAAGCACCAAAACATCATGTTTTATAACAAACTGACAGAAAAAGAAGTACAATATACAGTAACATTATGTAGTAATTACTGTATTTACAAATTTAGTAACAAAACATCACAATGTATTGAAACAGTTGTGGATCTGGGCAGGAGGCAGACTGCATTGGATAATACAGAATGGTGGATGAGCGAAGGTTGGATAAGTGAGACTCTACTGAAAATAACAAAACAAAATTGTCAGAAAAGACCAGTTTGTAACCCAAAACCTTATGTGTGTGAAATGGGAAGAGACAGAGACAGGAGTTGAGGATAATTTTCTTATCAATGTGTGCCTATCTAAGGCTGGATCTCCACTGTCAAATAATGCAGTTCGAACAGCATTATATACTCTGTGTAGACCTATGTCATGCAGTTCAAATGGGTTTACACTGACCATAAATGCAGTTCAAGCTTCATTATTTGGCAGTATAGATCCAGCCCAAGTCTTAACAGCTGGTTATTGTCATGTGTCCATGTAAAAGAGCTGGATTACAATATAGCAATAGAAATTTTGATTTTTTTAAAAAAATGGAAGTCACAATCTGATTCTTGATTTAAATCAGTGTTTTTATGTTGCCCAATGTCATTTTTTAAAACAAAAATGAATACATTTTATAAATTCCATATGCAATCCAGCCTGACAAAACTTTCCCAAGTTTGTTATTCACTTCCTTTGCTTAGCTCACTAGGTCTATGGTCTTGTAAGACTAACTTGTGGAGCTGTAGACAGGAATCACTCCAGCACGCCAGGTTTGGTGAAGTGCGTCTTAATTAAACTAGTGAAAGAGCTGTGGTTTTACAAGGAGCTCTGCCTTGCTCTAGCAGCTCAGCTCTGGTGCATCTTATTTTAATTAACTCACAGAACAGTTGCTTTGCAAAGTATATCAATTGTGCTTTGCAAGAACAGTACATGCAGTCCCTGAGTTACAAACATCTGACTTGCAAACAACTCATAGTAAAGAACAGGAGTGAGACAATAGGAAGTTAAGAGAAATCTACCATTGGAAGGGAAATTCACCCCTGAAAGTGTTATCATGGGAAAAAGGTGTCTCCACTGAAGCTTTCTCAACAATCCTTGTTTTCACAACAAGCCAAATTTTTCAAACTTCAATTCTCACAGGGACAGAAAGTGAGGTGGAATCTTCTGAACGGGGACACAGACAGCAAAGCAAACACCACAGGGCTGTGTTAACTCTTACCTATGCTACCCAAAGCTACTTTTGATTGGAATTACACTTAAAAATTGTACTTGTTCTGACTTACATACACATTTAACTTAAGAACAAACTTACATAACCTATCTTGTATGTAATTTGGGAACTGCCTGTACAACCAAAGTGCTTCTTTCTTTTTACAAAGTGCAAAACCAACATTTCTCCATTCAAAATTGCAATCTTAGGCTGATCCTGAAAATTTTACTGTGTGGTCTTGAAAATGTTTCTCTTTGGCCAAGCTGACTGGAGGATTCTGGAAGTGTAGTCCAAAGAAGCAACATTTCCAAGATCTAGCACGAATTAACCATTTATTGTAGTTTTTTTCCATGTCAGGAGCGACTTGAGAAACTGCAAGTCACTTCTGGTGTGAGAGAATTGGCTGTCTGAAAGGACATTGCCAAGGGGATGCCCAGATGTTTTACCATCCTGTGGGAGGCTTCTCTCATGTTTCCGCATGGGTCAGCAGTCCTGTCGGCACCAGGGGCTCCTATTTATTGTAGTGGAGTTAAATAAGACAGGTATATTTTGGGTGCGGGAGCCCCCAGTGGTGCAGTGAGTTAAATCGCTGAGTTGCTGAACTTGTTGACCGAAAGGTCGCAGGTTCGAATTTGGGGTGCAGTGTGAGCTCCCGTTGTCAGATCCAGCTTCTGCCATGGTTTTGAACATTTCCATATGCAAAAACATGGAAATGTGAGTAGAGCAATAGGTATTGTTCTGGCAGGAAGGTAGCGGCGCTCCATGCAGTCATGCCAGCCACATGACTTTGGAGGCATCTACAGACAATGCCGGCTCCTTGGCTTAGAAAGTGAGATTAATACCAACCCCCATGACGGGATAAAGGGAAAACCTTTACCTTTCCTATTTTGGGTGCATATTCTTTTCTCACCATGAGGACTGGGGAGAGAAGCACTGTTGAGAGGGGAAAGGGTATCGTGGTCTGGTTCAATTTCAGTTCTTTTATGAAGCTTTGAGTCTTAATTAAGTCATTTGGAAATTCAATCAAAGCCTCTCATGTAACACACAGTGTGATCTTGCTGGAAGAAATACCTGGCCACACCACAATGTTGCTGATGATACAAGAGCTCTATCTGCCTTTATATCAGAACACACAATGCAACAGAGTGACTGAAAATGAGTCATTTAAATATGGAGTGTAATATTATTAGTATCTTAATTGTTTTAGTAGTGTCTTTGAATCATTTTTGCACAAAAAGAAGGAACCGTTCTCAATTGACAAAGGAGAGTTTTCAATTATCTTCGCCACATATGATTTAAAGATCAAATGAATCAAAAACACTTTTTAAAGAGACATTTGGGTATATTATCCAGCTGTTTTCTCTCTTTTTAAAATTAATACAAGGAACATGGTTTGACAGATGAAAGGATGCAAATGTTAAATTTTGAATTCCAGCAATAAGCTTTTTGCAGGTAATTCTGGCCTGCAGTATTCACTCAGTTAGAACAAAAAGGAACAAATGACTTCACTTTGGATCAAAAGCCATTTTACTATAGAACCTCCATTATCACATCCTGGGGCCCTCACAGCTCTGCCTCTGATCCTGGGTCACTCTTCTCTGCTGCTATAAGCAGACATGGAACGTGCCAAATTATTTTGCACTTTATTTCCTAAACCATAAAAGACCCTTATATACATATAATAAGGCTTACAAAAAGGTACACAATCTAAATGTAAAACAGTTCAGAAAACGCAGCATGCCCACAATGCAACCACCAAATTGCTCTATGTGGCCCAATGACTGCAGCATATAATAGAGCTTATTCCAGTTATATAATGGCTATCTCCATATTTCTTCACTCAGTTTGAAGGACTGCACTTGGCCTTTAAAGACAATGACATAGGACCATGTTGACCTTCTTCCATACTCATTCTTTAGAACAGTGTTTCTCAACCTGGGGGTTGGGACCTTTGCGGGGTTGTGAGGACGTTTCAGATGGGTTGCCAAAGACCATCAGAAAACATATATTTCTGGTGGTCTTAGGAACCCCTTTGGCAGAGAAGGCTGAAGCTCTCTCTGCCTGTCCTTCTCTTCCTTTTTGGAAACAGATAGAGAATCCTCCGCCGTGACTGGCTGACTTCTCAGCCAAGGGAAAAGCTGTTTCTGAGACTCCAAGCGGGGAGGGGAGAGCAGGTGTGCTTGGTGCATGGCAGCATCGTGTGCATGTGTGGACGGGGACAGCGTGCGAGGCTGGAGAGAGGCTCACGCCAGCAAGTCCCTTCAAGGCAGGGGGGGGGGGTCTGTGTGGGAAGTTTGCCCAATTCAGAATGCTCTTTAATAGTTGGTGAACTATAAATCCCAGCAACTACAACTTCTAAATGTCAAGGTCAATTTTTCTCAAACTCCACCAGTGTTCATATTTGGCCATATTGAGTATTTGTTCCAAGTGCCAGTGCTCTCTGGATGTAGGTGAACTACAACTCCAAAACTCAAGGCCAATCCCCACCAAACTCTTCCAGTATTTTCTGTTGGTCATGGGAGTCCCATGTGCCAAGTTTGGTTCGATTCTATTGCTGGTGGAATTCAGAATGCTCTTTGATTATAGGTGAACTATAAATCCCAGCAACTACAACTCCCAAATGACAAAATCAGTCCCCTTAATCTCACCAGTATTCAAATTTGGGCGTATCGGGCATTTTTATCAAATTTGGTCCAGTGAATGAAAATACATCCTGCACATCAGATATTTACATTACGATTAATAACAGTAGCAAAATTAGAGTCATGAAGTAACAATGAAAATAATGTTATGGTTGGGGATCATTACAACATGAAGAACTGTATTAAGGGGTCGCGGCATTAGGAAGGTTGAGAAACACTGCTTTAGGAGATATAAATGATGGTACCCTTCTAGTGCTGCTACCAAAACTCAAACAAACAATTTTTCAGAATACCCAATTAATTTTATCTCCCCCTTTGCAATTTTACATTTTCCGTTCAACACTCAGAATTCTGAACATTTGGTCTTGGTTGGCTATTTCTGGTTGCCTCTATAGCCCCCCCCCCCAATGTTTCCTTATTTGTGTAAACATTGGGATTTTCCAAACTTTGGTACCACCTTCTCATGCACAGTTGGTATTGTCTCGCCAACATATGAAGATACCCTGGAAGATTGAGTTCAATTAGCATATAGCTTCAGCATACAAGATATTCTGTTGCTTTTATGGCCTCTATTGCTTCTGCCTGGTATATTGTTTTGGTGCAATGATTTTAATATTTGTAATTATTATTTTATAGTATAATAATGATGATGAAGTATCATAATAATACTGCTATCTCCCTTTTGCCCACATGTGTAAGAAAAGTAGCTAGCTTCCAGGAGGCGATTTTCCCCCACCACATTCTGTTTTTGATCTAGTTAAGAAATTTGCCAGCACTTGCATTAATTTTAGTGAATACTAATTTTTGTTAATTTATTAAGTTGATGTTACACAGCGGATACAGATCTTACAACCAGCATTTTGTATTGCTGTTATGGATTCATAATCTAGAGTTATAGATATGTAACTACTCTTCATTCAGTAAGACTACATCATCTTAATGTAAGATTAAGTCCCCCAGGGGAGATAGGGTGGAATATCAATAAAGTTTATTATTGTTATGATTATACACAATCCCCCCCCCCCCCCCCAATCTCAGCTTAACAACCAACAGCACACTGAGTGAAAAAGATCTATTCAGCTGTTGAGGTATAAGGAGAAGGATGTTTTAAGCTTCGTCCTGTCAGGAAGTGAAGCTGTGACAATCAGAACTAGAACCTCATTGCAATTCTTCATGGCAGTCTTACTCACTGCAGGTAGTGGAAATGTCATCCTCCGTGTAATCCGATCAGGAGCTGAAGAGAGCACCTTTACCTAATGCAACTGTTGGTCATTAAAGTGGGCTAAAAGTATGGTTTTGCATATATAACAGTGGTTCTCAACCTGTGTGTCTCCAAGTGTTTTGGCCTACAACTCCCAGAAATCCCAGGCAGTTGATGGCCAAAACATCTTGGGACCCACAGGTTGAGTGAGAATCAATGATACAGAAGAAAGTAGCTGTTTGGTTAATTCTGTCTGGCTAATCCTGTAGATATTGTGAATGCTAATGAACTGTTTAAACACAAAAAAGAAAATGCAGGAATCTAGTAGCACCCGTGAGTACCTTGAAGACTCACTTATTTTGGCGTGAACTTCTATGGATACTACACTGAAATAAATAAGTTAGTGATACTTAGTTGTTTCTCCCCACAATTCTATTTTTATGTGTATGATGTGACAATCTAATATGGCTAATCTCTTTGAAAAAATGCTTAGCCATGGTGGAGATGGTAAGAAAGAGTTTACTCTAGAGATGGAAAAGACTGTTAAGTGTGACCATATATTTCTCAGGTTGGGCACCAGTTCCTTAACTGCTTCTTTGTGGAAATGAGGGGGTGGTGGTGGTGGTGGTGGTGGTGGTTGTATTTTAGTGAGGCATTTCATATTGCTTTGTCTCCATAGTATCCAAAGAATGTACTTATCTCCATCACACGTGTTTTCCTTCTCCTGTTACAACAGAAATCATCAGTTTGCTTTGGCATGGGAAAATGCCAGCTCCTCCCTGTTTCTCTCCCCTCACATTTTTTAAAAAAGAGAACTTATCTATTCCTCTATAGCAGTGGTTCCCAACCTGTGGTCCATGGATCACCAGTCCATAAAAACTAAAATATTGTCCGCGGCCTCAAAGTTACTACACCATTGCAATGAGAGCAACTGGTCTCGTGAAACCTTCTTATAGTGCCGAGGCTTATTAAATATGGTTTTCTGTGGGCAAGCAGATGGCAACTACTGGATGGCATATGTTCTGTATCAGAAACTAGAGCTGATGTGGTCTATCCAATGTTATTTTCTGAATCAGCACCCCGAATAACAAAACCAAATCTAAAGTTGACCAAAAACAGATTTGTAACCCTTTTGGTAATAATGATGGAGAGTGGTCCCTGACCAAAGTGGTCCCTGATCAAGTGGTCCTTGGTCAAAAGAAGGTTGGGGACCAATGCTCTAAAGCAAAGTACCCTTACTTTGGAATTGTCACTGCTTGTTAATAAAAAATAAAATGAATGTATTTACTTACTGCTCTGTTTGTGGTCCTTACAGTAATGTCAATAACTGTATCTTTGGGATGCATTTAAGGACTGGTCACAGGAAAAATCACAAAAGAGAACGAACGCAGGAAAAGAAAACAATTCCCACCACACCTAAATTTTAAACCATATCTATCCACAGGGAATAATCTGGGGGCAATTCCCAAGCATTTTTTAAATCCTTATGTTTCTACACACTTAAGAAACAGGCTCTAATGGGGAATTCACAGAATGATCTTGTATTGTCTGATGGGCTCCGTATTTTGAGTATTGGAGAGGAACTGTAGGATGAAGTCCTATGTCTCTATTCCATCCCATTGACAGAGATACTTTGCATTATGTTCATAGTGAGTTCCTACCTGCTTAATATGGAAGCACAACAGGAAAATTTTATACGAAGTTAACCCCCCCTTTCTCTCACACACATCTCAAAGTAAAACAAAATGAGGGAAATCCAATTCTTACAGTCAGTAGTGATTTCGTAGGGGGAATTGAGGCGTGCATCTCCGCAGGGTGAAGTGCTCACATAAAGATGGAACAGAATGTTCTCTTTGAGCCTGTAGCCTCCCTCTTTTAACCGTACAAAGATTGATCGCTCACCATCTTCTCGTCGTTTGCTAGAATCACAAAGAGAGAGTGGAGGTCATTTGTTACATTCCAGATCAGAACTTATTCTATTCTTCCCATGAGTTAGCTTACAGCTTCTTTGTTATACAGTATTTCTTCTGTGGTATTCCATAGTATTTTTCTCTGGGTAATGTTTGTATAATCTCCAAAGTGTCAAAGTGGAATTTTAGAAATTTCAGTATTGGCTGGCATTTTGTATTGCATTTACAGATTCTTAATCTAGAGTTATGAATCAGTATAACTTTGTGGTCTTACTGTAAGACTATGTGAATGTCCACCCAGCCCCCTTAACAACTATGCAGTTACGCTGGGAAAAGCAAATCTGTCTGACTAAAGTTTGGACTGCAAGAAGGAAGATAGTTTCATAGCTCTTCCACTAGTGAGTGAGGCTTTTAAAATCAGAAGTAGGCTCCTGTTACAATTCCTTGCCTTAGCCTTATGTGCTGATGATAAGTGACTGAAAATGTCTTTCCCTTTGCAACCTGATTGGCCGCTGGAGAGATCTCCTTTGTCCATTGCAGCTGCTGGCTGTAAAGGGGGGCTGGTTCAGGATACATTACTTAGTTACACAGAAGAAATGAAGTAGCCAATGTAGAATATTGGTGTTCTTTATTATTTCTTACATCATGCTGTTTCTCCAGTGAACTCAAAGGAGCATCCATGGCTCTCCACTTCCTCACTTTATCCCCATAACAAATTTGTAATGTAGGTCAAGGTGAGATTGTTTCTCCTGAGATCACCCTGTGGATTCTATGGCTCTGTGAAGACTTGAGCCTCTGTCTCCTCAATACATCTACACCAGTGGTTCTCAGCCTGTGGGTCCCCAGGTGTTTGGCCTACAACTCTCAGAAATCCCAGCTAGTTTACCAGCTGTTAGGATTTCTGGGAGTTGAAGGGCAAAACATCTGGAGACCCACAGGTTGAGAACTATTGCTCTACACTATTCAAGGTCTCATAATTTCTATCTATCTGGTTGGTTGAAGGTCCTAACCACCAAATAACATAAGGTTGCTTCCTGACAACATCTGGTCACACAAGCTTTTCTCTGAAATCACTCCAGAATGATTGAGTTGAGTGATCCCAACAAACCACAATCTTGTATTAACAGAAATGAAAGTAGAAATGTCCCTACTGAATTATTAATGCTGAAGAGAGTGGGAACAGAGACCTAGAAGCTCATCACATGGAAGGTTAGAAGCCTAGGGACACTGGGGGAAACCATGGGGCAGCTTCATCCTCCTATGGCATGCTATTCCATAGCATTTGCCAGCTGTCCCCAACTTCCTCCCATGCTATCCTCAGCTGCTTCAATGAGGATACAGGTAGTAACCTCTTAGCCCACTGCTGGCTCACTGCCAGGATGAAACCCAACATAGCCCCGCCAGAAGTAGCCCTGTGGCATATGATGGGCTCCGTCAGACTCTCTCTCTGCAGCATGCCGGTAGCATGTTAGGATTGGGGGGAAAAAAAACCAATATGATGAGTTTGCTACTCTTGAACTCACCTCATCTCCAACCTTGAGGGCCAAGTAATAAAGAAACAGCCCCTTAGTGATATCTTTAGTGTTCAGTTCCTTCAGGGTCTTATTAGCTGCCTAGCATGTTTACAATGGGAGTGACTCAGGTCACTGTAAAATTGAAATTGATTCAGTCAGTAGCCCTCCTGTTGTACTCTCAACATGTGGCAACTAGCACAGTTGCCAGTAGGTCTTTTGAAGCTAAGTGATTTTGATGAACAGAAGACTGAACACAATAGAAGGCCTAGAAAGGGAAACCTTTGGTTAACAGCTGTCTTTTTGGCTCTGTGCTGGCAGAAGATGCAATGTGCATGGTCTTATGTGTGTGTGTGTGTGTGTGTGTGCACAGTTACTTTTGCCATGCTGAAAAATGGAGAGGGCTCCTGCATCTTTAACAGTTATGTAGAAGAGGAAATTTCAGTAGGTGTTACACACCAGGTAACATGCAGGACCTGCTGGAATTCCCTTTTCTACACAAAGATACAGGAGTCCTCTCCAGTTTTCACCCTAAGACAGATTTTTTCCTCTTGTCAGGAGCAACTTGAGAAACTGCAAGTTGCTTCTGGTGTGAGGAATTGGCTATCTACAAGGACGTTGCCCAGAGAACTCTAAGATGTTTTGATGTTTTACCATCCTTGTGGGAGGCTTCTCTCATGTTTCTGCAAGGTAGTTGGAGCTGACAGAGGGAGTTCATCCGCGCTCTCCCCGGATTTGAATCTCAGTCCTACCGGCACAAGGATTTAACCCGTTCTGCGACTGGGGGCTCCGCCCTAAGTCAGATACAACATGGAGACTCCTTGAAAGAGGTTGGTTGTGTGGAATTTTGTTATCATCATTCTCCCCACAACTCTAGGATGGCTGTTAATGCTTGCTAACTCTAAATGCAGCTGAAATATTTTCCTTTTCCACAACTTGATCAGCAGTGTTTGGCGTCTCCTTGCACTTGCTTTCTATAAGCTTTTCTTTTTGCCAGAGTACTCTGTCTCTCTCCTCCACCTCCTCCTCCTTCCCCAGCTCCGTCTGCCTGCTGGTAAAACTGTTAGGCTGTCACTCTTCCACGGTTTGCTTGTTTTGTCGGTTTTTTGATGCTGTGATGCGTTTTCTGTCGAGTGAAATTTACAGGCACATTACCCTGCTTGACAGGAACACTGAGCCACCAGCATCTCCTGAGGAGAGGGTGGATGCCTGCAGCTCCCTCATTTCCCTACCACCTTCCGCGAAGTCTCCCATCCACTTTAAATTGCATTATCACCCTGACACGAACCTCTAGAACAATGGACTACCTGAAGATCTGACCACTCAGGAGTCTGAAAGCAATCACACACCTATTTTGAAATAATTAAAAGCAAAATAACTGGGAATGGGAGAGAACACAAGCCCTTCTCCACCCACCCACTCATATTTTTGCCTGCTGTTGTTATGCTAAACTGCATGATTGCATTTTATGTTTTACTAACTACAATAAACTGCCCTGGAAAGATACCTAATCCTGGTAAGTGTTCTGAGTATGTGCATGAGCCTTCAAGTCACCTCTCAATTTATGGTGATTTCATAGGGTTTCTGCAGGCAGGGAATACTCAGAGATGGTTTGCATTGGCATCCTCTGAAATAGAGCATATAGAGTTTGGTATTCCTTGATCATTCACCATTCAAGAACTAAGTAGGTCAAACACTGCTTAACTCCCAAAATTAGGTGGATACAATAAAACAAAACCAGGCATTATCTAAAGATGGAACCAGTGGGTGTAGTTACTTGAGTGTTGGATTAAAACACAGGGTGCAAGTCCCTGTTCAGTCATGGAAACCCAATGGTTGATCTTGTGCAAGACATCTCTCAGTCTTAGATGTCAATGGCAAACCTTCTCTGGACACATCTTGCCAAGAAAACCTCATAATCAGCCTCCTTTGACTTGTCCTAAGTCAAGGCTGGCAGAATGGGCATCCAAACTCTAGTTTCTGAGCACCCAAACCAGCCTTCAGCTACACCATACTGGCTCCTTAGAATACTACATTTTTACCAGTGTAGCAAAGAGACAGTGTGAATAAGGTTATTTTATGTTTCAATCTGCACAACAAAGATTTTTTTGGTAGATTGATAGTAGAACGAGGCATGGCTCATACACAGATATGCAAGAGGTTAGTGGGTTTCATGTCAATGGAGCAGCGAGTCTGCACTGGGCTTTAATTCAAATTTTCAAGGAACTCCTTAAAATGCTGAAGGGAACCCCTCAAACAGGTTCAGCATCTTAGACAGCTCCTTTAAAGTTCAGAAGAAAACCCAAGGGAAATTTACCCTTTACATAGAAGTCGATAGCCACAGCTAGATCTGTCAGATTGAAAAGTGGAGATGGCTCCAGTATCTTTAATGATGGAGTCCAATAGGGAATTTCAGCATCTGTTGCTTGTCAGACAGCCAGGTAACAAGCAATACCTACTGAAATCCCCTCTTCTTCACAGATATTAAAGGTGCAGCAGACCTCTCCAGTTTTCACTCTGGCATACCTTGCTGCAACTAGAGGAAAACAAACCATAGTGATCCTTTCCACTTCTGGCAAGCATAGGAGCTATTCCAATTGTAATAAAATCTAATTCAAGTCAAACCCCATATAGATGCCTGCAGAACTTTCCTCATTGCATGTACACAAACTGGAGAGTGCTCCTATGATTTCAGTAAAAGAAGGAATTTCAGCTTGCTACTTGACTCTACTGAAAAATCCTCTTCCTGTCATGTCATTTTTGCTGTTTACTGTTTTACATTTTGTTGGATGCAGATTTGAAGGTCTCAAGAACTTGCATGTGTTTTTGTAACCTTTTTGGTTGTTACTATTTTCCCCTCATGGCCAACATGGCTATCTCTGCTTTTTGTGCAAAAGAAGGCATATATATCCATTATGTTGAGTCTACTGTTATCCAACTGATTAATGAGGGAAGTATGGAAGGGGAAGCTAAGGCATTCCTGGTATTCCTTTACAAGGAGCAGAAAATAAAAACAAAAACTCTCCTCCCTCAGCCTTCCTTTGATACCTTTAGCATCGTGAGAAATATGATCATAAAAGGATTGTAGGTACCTTCAAGTCAGCTGTCAGCTTGTGGTGACCTCATGAATGCCATAGAGCTTTCTTAGAGAAGGGATACTCAGAGGTGGCTTTGCCTGATTTTTGTCTTGTAAAAGGAACTGAAATGTAGTTCTGCAATGATTTAGCCCTTATGTTTGCCAAGTCTTGTATTTGTGTGTGTCATCTATAGTATTTTTTTGTGAAGAGTTTTGCACTGCTTTGAGAATTTCCTTCGAATAATAACACAGAATTGATCCAAATAACATAATAACATAACTGAATGCACTATGGAGATGGATCGATACAGAGCTTAAGAAACCATGATTGCTCATCTGTCCCTAGAGAGAGAGATGCCATTCTTAGCACAAAGCAAGCATAAGGACTGCTAAGTGGAGAAAATATAATAATGTTTAATATATGCCTAAAAGGAAATCCAAATGAAAATGAGAAGCTAGATGCTATAAGATCCTGTTATGAATATCCTCACTAACCTTGATCATTAACCCCTCTAAATTCTACCTATTTTGGTCTAGCTATGTCCTTTTTTAAAGGTAGGATGAGGTGACAGTTGTGTGTGTGGATGCAATTTAGGGACACAGGAGGGTAGAAAATGGGGGGGGGGGGGGGGTTAATTCCTTTCCCGCACTAGAATCCTAGCAAAAATGCACTCTCCTATTTGTTTTCAGGAAAGATTAGAGAAGACAACGATGCTGGGGAAAATGGAAGGAAAAAGAAAGAGGGACAGACCAAGGACAAGATGGATAGATGGTATCCATGAAGTGACTGGCTTGACTCTGAAGGAGCTGGCGGTGGTGACGGCTGACAGGGAGTTCTGATGTGGGCTGGTCCATGAGGTCAAAAGAGTCAGAAGCAACTGAACAAATAAACAACAATTTGTTTTCAAAATTAAACATCCATTGGCACCAACCTAGTATAAGTTGAACCATATGTTATTTATTTTCATCCATTCAAACCTCAATCCATGGCTGATACCAAATGAGATACTCCCTCTTGGGCACACAGAAGACTGGGTGATTTGGAAGGCACTGAACAGACTGCGCTCTGGCACCATGAGACGCCAAGCCAACCTTAAGAAATGGGGCCACAAAGTGGTGTCCATGACATGCGAGTGTGGAGAAGAGCAAACCACAGACCATCGATTACAATCCAGTCTGAGCCCTGCCACATGCACAATGGAGGACTTTCTTCTAGCAACACCAGAGGCACTCCGAGTGGCCAGCTACTGGTCAAAGAACATTTAATATAATGCTAAGTTTCTAAACTTTGTTTTGTTTATAAAATACTTTGCAACTGTATCCTTGCTTTGCTCCTGATATGATAAATAAATAAACCCATTCAAATTATGTTATGCAGAGGAAGGCTAAGGTAAAAACTATCTGTGAGCAAATCTTGCCAAGAAAACCCTGAAGACATTTGTCTCAGGGTTGCCTCAAGTTGAAAATCACTTGAAACCACGTAACAACAAATTATGGTTGGCAGAGAAGGCTAGAAAAAGACAACGCTAGGCAAAACAGATCCAGATTAATGAATTCTCCTATTGTTGCTTCCATTGCGATGTTTTTGGCAGACAAAGGAAGTATTGCTGTATTTTCTTGGATTCCAGGGCTTCTCTCTGTTTCATGCACTGGTAGGCATCTCTTTTATGATCCAACAAACTTATTAATGGCCAACAGATTAGAAGAGAGCATGTTTATCGTAAATCACCTTCCCTGGAATGATTCAGCAGCAGCCAAGGAGGAAAATTCCTATAATGAGAAGATGGCTAGTCTTTCATGTTTGGGCCATTTGCAGCTATTACCAGGTCTGTGTTTAATGCATTCCTTGAAACATAGCTGAAAGTATTCATAAAACATGGCTGTTGTGATTAAAATCTAAGAGCTGTAGAAGGAAAACAGACCTGGTGATGAAATCTGACCAATTTCGTTCAGTTACTGGGTTGTGTGACAATAGAGAAAAAAGTATGAACCATTCACCCTATGTACAGTTATACATTAGATAAAAGGTCATATATCCACTTCTGTTTTTGATTTTTTTTCCTTCCTATGACTTCCTCAATCCAAAAAATTGCCACTCCTGGAGGTCTTCCAAAGCACTGGGGGGGGGGGGATCATTTTCTTGAAAATTGTGGGCATGAAGTACTTCAGGAGGCACCATAAAGCCTGTGGACCTCTCTTTCCTTGCCACCTATTGTAATTAGTGAGTAAGTGGGTTGGGGGAAAACTTACATGGAAATATTTATAATCTCAAACTCATTGAACCCAGCCAGATCTGGTTATCTGAATGCAATGTTGATAAATTCAATATGTTGAAGTAGCTCTCTACCAAGCTTTAAGGATTTGGCTTTGGCCCATCAGGATGGATGTAATCAACTACCAGCCAAGAACAACATTTCACAGCACATGAAAATTCTTAATGTCAGGGATGGTCAGTTTCAGCTTCTCCTCCCCCCCCAGTATTTCCCAGTATTTTCCAGTATTTTTAAGTATTAGAATGTCACTTAAAATGTGCACAAAATTTAACACACATTTTTGCATGTATTTCTTCTAAAATATGCATCTGTGTAATGCTACTCTGTATAATTTCCCACCACTATGCATATTTTGTACATAATTATCACATCAGATATGTATATAATGCAGAGAATCACACTACAAAATTTAGAGGCATGTGCATACAGAAGGGTAATTGCAATCTGATTTACAAATTGATTTGAGATATGTGATTTTGGATTTTGACTAAAATAGGCATAAAACAAACTTATCTTCATTTCTGCATCTAATGTATCAGCCCTTTCAATGCCTCTATATTTGACATTGGAACAGATGCTGAGCAAAACAAGTTAAATCAATTGGATTGCAACCACTTTTTAAAATAATTAACAGCTACATTTTAAAAATAAAGTGTTAGATGCATAAGACTGTTATGGTAAAAGTCAAAGGAGACACCATTTCAACTTGATGTTGATGGTAAGGGAAGTCTACTGGACCACCAGCTGTTGAAAGTACCTCAATTTTTTTCAGATTATATATATATATATATATACACCATAACAGATTATTTTGAACAATAGTTCAATGGAGATTAACAAATTTATTATACTACTAGCCATCCCCTGCCACGCGTTGCTGTGGCTCAGTCTGTGTATATGTGTTTTGTGTGTGTATGTATGTGTGTATATATTTGTGTATATATGTGGTTTTGCACATGCGCTATAAGGCTCTTTTTTTGGCTTTTAAAGTCTCTTCTGCTGTGTTTTTCAGTGTTTTTATGAGTGATGGTCACTCGGTGGCCTGACAGGTGTATTGTGACCAAATTTGGTGTCAATTCATCCAGTGGTTTTTGAGTTATGTTAATCTCACAAACGAACATTACATTTTTATTTATATAGATGTATTGGAATGGACAATAATTCACAAATGTACATCACATAATTGAGATACACACACATATATGATTAAATTGTATGCAGAAAATGCTGACAGTAACTATTATGTTCGGAATTTTGTTCCTGTATACTTAACTTCTGTAAATAACCACTATTTGTTCAACTACCTCAAATCAATCAAGAAGAACCTTCAGTAGTGCTTCTTTTCATGTAGTCAATGCCCTGAAAGGAAGTGTGTGTGTGTTGGGGTGTTGGTGGGGTCACAACATGGCAATAATGTCAAATCTAGTCTCCAGAGTTGTAGTCCAGGATGTAAAACCCTACAGCATGCTAGCTCTCTGTCTTGCTGTAATTGTTCCATATTCTTAACTGCAATAAATTTGACATCATTTAAACAAGTGCAATGCTCCTAAATGGAATTTACCAGGCATCACCTGTATAGGGAGGAAGAAGTTCATTCTAATCATGATTGGAGCATGGTTGAACGCCTTTTCCATCAAGATTGTGGGGATCTAGGAAAAGACAGCTGATATGGGATTTTGGCTTATATTAGTACCCCTGGAAAAATAGTTGGTGATAACACAAATGCCCCAGCAATTTGTTTCACAATTTACACTTATTAATTGGCATCCTGTTGGTGGCATACTAGATGTAAAGCAATGTTGTGCTTGTTGTGGCCTTTTTGGTCAATGTAGTGTTTGATATTCCTTTCTTTTTTTGCATTGACCCCACCCTCCCTGAATTGTTGAAGAGCTGCTACTTGCTGCCTCCCAAGGCCATTCCATCCCTGGTGGACAGTTCAGGAGGGAACTGGAGAAGTGTCTTGCTATGTCCCTATAGTCATATATAAAATTAGTATATCATTTTTTGAGTTCTCTAAAGGACCCCAGTCAATTTCAGTGGACAGTGGAATTATTTTGTATCTGGATACAGGGATCTAGCAGAAAGCTTCCTCAACCTTTCTCCATTCTCCACCAGGCACAGAAGTCCAGGGTTTGTGAACTCTACAAGATACTATGCTATGCTGAGCTTTAAAGAAGGCTGGTCATAGTATCATAAACATTTGTAACCCAGTGCATACATCTATGCAACAGTTTGTCAATGTGTTTTATCTTAGAAAAAGAATGGTTATTCACCAGGACCTTCTATATATCACTTGCAGGGAACATCTGAGAGGGCCTTATAATGTGGACTTCTCATCTGGATGTGGTTGGCCATTGTGAGAAGAGGATGCCGGGCTCTCTCGTTGGATGTGGGATGACTCTTCTTGGCCTGAAGCAGTGGTTCTCCAACTGTGGATCCCTAAGTGTTTTGGCCTACAACTCCCAGAAATTCCAGCCAGTTTACCAGCTGTTAGGATTTCTGGGAGTTAGAGCCCAAAATATCTTGGGACCCACAAGGCCTAAAGCCTCTTGTCATCCCTGACTTAAGACCATTGAATCAATGGGATTTGCTTATATGCTGACCTATGTGTTGATTTAATGGGTCTACTCTAGCTCAGTTTCAGGTCCTTTACTTTGTTAACTTGGAGATGTCTAAAACAGTTCAAAAATCTATTTTGACTTTATTTTCTATGATAGAATTTAATGACTCCTGGCAAACACAGGTTCCTGATGATTATTCAAGCTTTATTTACCTGAGGTGCAGTTCCAGCTGTGAGTAAAGGAAGTGAATGAGGGCTCTTCTTGCCACAATTTCTGCATGACAGTCATTGACCACAAGGCCTTGGTCATTCAGGTATTCTCCATTTATGCATTTGGTACCCGATGCCAGCACAATAACCTGAGCCTGCCGGACGTCCAAACCTGTAGAAAGATTACAAAAAACAAAAAACAACCACACACATGGAGCTTTTAGAATTTCCTGGAAAAACTATACCATAATTGCTGAAGCCCTTAAAGATCATCCTTTCATGTAGCAGCAGAGAAAGCCCTAATAGGATGATTATCTAGCTCCTGGAATATGCAGCAATCTCGTATCTTAGCTCTACGGAAATTATGCAGGGTCCATTCCCTGTCTGGACTGGTAATTTCCAGATAAAAGCCAAACAGAAGTTTACTTGTTAAACCAATAACTACATTGCAAGGAGATGTACATCCTGCACGAAGATTATAAAAGAATCTCCTGCTGAACTGCTTTGATATGGATGTGAGGCATTGGATTTTTGCCATTTATTACGTTGTACAACACTTTGAGTCTCCCGGGAGTGAGAAAAGCAGTATAGAAATGCAATAAATAATAATAATAATAATAATAATAAGAATAATTAGACTGATAAATAGTAGCCTGGTGAGATGTTTCTTGATGGTGGTGATGGTTGCTCTTTTTTGTGAAGAAACATATAATAAACATAATAATAATAATAATAATAATAATAATAATAACAACAACAACAACAACAACAACTTTATTTTTATACCCCGCCTCCATCTCCCTGAAGGAACTCGGGATGGCTTACAGAGGGACAAGCCCAGAGAGCACAGACTTAAAACATAATGCAATAAAATAAAAACAAAACATACACTCCTTGTAATGTAAGCTTTTATTTCTGTGACAGTGAAGCCATAGAATAAAAAGGAAGGAAGTTTAAGAGTTCCTCTTCCTTAGAAAATACAGACCCAGATATATACATTTACACCTAGATCTTTGATGTGTATGTGTGTGTATACACACAGACAGAAATAATATTATGGGCTTTTAGTTCACCTGACTCATAACAAAAACCACCACTCTTATATATGATGCCGGATGTTTGTCTTCTGTTCTTTTGAACAAACGTGCCATATTTTATATTATTATTGTACCTGCCACGTGTTGCTGTGGCCCAGTTTGTCTATATATGTTTTGTATGTGTATGTGTGTGTGTGTATATATATATATATATGTGTGTGTGTGTGTGCGTGTATTTGTATATATGTGTATTTTTGTGATGTGCATGCGATGTAATGTAATTTTTGTTTTTTTGGCTTTTTAAGTCTCTTCTGCTGTGTTTGTCAATATTTTTTTATGAGTGATGGTCATTTGTTGGCCTGAGAGGTGTCTTGTGTCCAAATTTGGTGTCAATTCGTCCAGTGGTTTCTGAGTTATGTGCGTCCCACAAACCAACATTACATTTTTATTTATATAGATTGTTATGGCGCTAATAAGGGCAAAAACCTTATCTCTTGATGGACAACTTCAAGCCACCTTCCCATTTCATCATACATTTCCTTCTCTACATTTTGCTTGTATTAGGTTGCCTTTAAAATATAACACGTCTTCAAATTAATGGCTGTCCTGTACAAAACAAGAGGGAAGTCACATGCTATTGAGTATAGTGGTGCTGCAGTCATTGTGGTGTAGTGTCAAAAATGATGCACAGCAAAAATAGATTAAAAAAATAAAAATAAAGAATAACATCCAAAACTTGTGATTCAAAAATGAGCACCTCAATAGATGAAATATTATGGTGCATAGGTAAAGGTAAAGGTTTCCCCTGACATCCTGTCTAGTTGTGTCTGACTCTGGGGGGTGGCGCTCATCTCCATTTGTAAGCCGAAGAGCTGGCATTGTCCATAGACACCTCCAGGGTCATGTGGCTGGCATGACTGCATGGAGTGCTGTTACCTTCCAACAGAAGCGGTACCTATTGATGTACTCACATTTGCATGTTTTTGAACTGCTAGGTTGTCAGAAGCTGGGCCTAACAGTGGGAGCTCACCCTGCTTTCTGGATTCGAACTGCCAACATTTTGGTCAGCAAATTCAGCTCAGCAGTTCAACCTGCTGCGCCACCAAGGAGCATAGTGGTGCATAGGCACTGCAAATCTAACCATGGTTAAGAGTCTTGGAGTATACAACAAGTCTATGCATTAGTTTCGATGGTTGCTTTCAGAAGGTGTAGAGTTATGAGTGACTCCCTTCTCATTTGCTGGGATTTGCTATCTGTACTCTGAAGCAGGAAGTTGAGGTAGGTTTGCATCATCTTGGTGTCAGGGAATTTGCATGGCATTGTAGATTTTTAGGGCTTCATTAAACACTATGAATTATCATTAATGTATTTGCCTCTATATTTATATTTGGAAGAGAAGCATGGCCAGTTCCAGTCCCAATAACCATAAAGACTACATAGATACCTCTTTGATATATGGGACTGGAATGCTTGCACACATACTTATTCCAAACTGAAATATTTCAAATATACATTTTAAAATATGTAATTCATGGAATTCTCTGACCTTTTCTCTATTTGAGTTTTTCAAGTTACAGATCACATACTCTACAGTGAACCGGGCCTACTTATGTGCAATAGTGTGTAAGCAGACTTTTTACACATAACGTGATTGAAATGTGAACTGGAGTACACCAGTCAAGCTCTTGATTTGCACACAGCAGAAACTGATTTGTGCTGTAATAAGATTTTGCAAACAATTGTTTTATTTTTCTGGCAGATGAAATGAAGGGCGCCTTAACCTCAGTAAAGCCTAAGTAATTAAATAACCGTTAAAGAGAATTAATCTCAGGAGATATAATACATTAAAATAACATGCATTTAAACACTCACACAATCATGGCCTGCTTTTATCCTGCTTTAACCCACTTCTTCCAAAGCCTTACTGTAAGACTCATTGAGGCCAGACACCATTTCAAATAAAGTGGGAGAAATTATGCTTTTTTTCTTTGTTATAACCTTGGCATGTGAGCCACTTGTCCTGGTAAACATTTTGAATTGTTCTTTTCCTTCATGGCCTTACCAAAAACTGTTTGGAAAAATGTTAAACTACATGAACATTGAAAACACTAAGAAGTACTAACAGCAGGTGCTGAAGTCTTCACTTTCTGCTTTCATGTGGAAACATAATAATAGACAATGAAGGGAAACAGAAGTAAAACAAAAGAAAGGGATGTGAACTTCTTGTTTTGTTGAGATCCCTCAACATGGCAATAAGGCTGAGATCTTTGGGTGCATTCAAGGTCTTTAGCCCTCTAGAGTGGCAGGGGGATGGACTGGGTGGCCCATGAGGTCTCTTCCAACTCTTTGATTCTATGAGTGCGAGGGTTTTACCAAACCACAACTATTAGGATTCCATAGCATTGTGCCATGGCAGATAAAGTGGTATAAAACTGCATTAATTCAACAGTGTAGATGCAGCCTAACTCAACCAAGATTCTTTAAAATTGGAGATGTGCCTGCTACTAACTGTAGGTTGCATGCTCAGCATGTGCTTTAATAGTGAGTTATAGGACCACACACACACACACACACACGGTGCAGTTATGATCCCACTATATAGTGTAGCTGGTAATAAATACTTCATCACACTTGAGAAAAAATCTACTTAAAAACCAGTTTCTGCTTCTTGCAGAATTCTGGGGTTTGTAGTTTAGTGAGGCTGTTAAAGGCATTAAACTACAAACCCCAGAATTCTGCAGGAGGCAGAAACTGGATTTTAAGTGCATTTTTTGTCTCTAGTGTGATGTAAGTGAAAACTCTCAAGAAATTACATCGTGGAACCTATGTCTATGGAGGACACATTCTAAGAGTTCAGGTGGATATGCAAAAAATGAAGGAGTGACTACGAGAAGCATACTACAGGGTTGAGCTGGAGGACCTAGGAAAGGCCTAGAAAGTACATCACTCTAAGCATTGCAATGCTTTCCAGCATGATTCTATGGTTAACTTTCGGATAATGTATACAATGCAGATAGGATATAATGTAGATAGGATGCTTCCACATATGACTTCATCACACACAATTCAAGAAGCATTTCTACACACTGAAGAAACCGCCACCGATGGTGCCCTTCACATGACACAAGGTTCAAATGTAGGGCAGAGGTATCTTGCCACTTCTAAAGTGTTGGTTTTCCCCACCATTCCTGAGTCAATTGGCAAGTGACTTATTCCTGAATTCCTTGCATAGAGATGTGTAAACACAATTTAACATGTGATTGAAATCCCTCCTTGCCCATTAGTAAATAAAACTATGATGTTGTCATGGAGGGAGGAGCCAAGATGAGCAGAATTGATTCCTTTCAGCCTCCATTACCGGTTTGGAAATATTTTTATTGGTTAAGTTTCTAAAAGAACATTTAGACGAAAGGAAAGTAGGAAATAGTAAGAGAAAAATGAGAATTTAATGATTTAAAAAATATAATAAAGGAAAAAAGTTGAAAATATAAAAATAAAAAAGGGAAAAATGTGTGGAAAAAAGAGGGGTTGTTGAGCCTCCATTACCGTTTTGAGACTGAAGAAGAATAGCAAACAAGATATTCAAAACATTCTGGAGAAACTAGCAAGCACATAAATCCTGCACTTTTTGTCTCTGTAACTGTCTTAACAAGCTGGCCATGTATAAATATGTGTGGGGAAGTCATAGTCATGTTTTCTGCTACCTTGGAGACTAGGAAGTGGAACAATGGGTTCAAACTACAGGAAAGGAGATTCCACCTGAACATGAGGAAGAACTTCCTAACTGTGAGAGATGTTCAGCAGTGGAACTCTCTGCCCCAGAGTGTGGTGGAGGCTCCTTCTTTTGAACAAAGGCTGGATGGCCATCTGTCGAGATTCTTTGAATGTGATTTTCCTGCTTCTTGGCAGGGGGTTGGACTGGATGGCCCACGAGGTCCCTTCCAACTTAATGATTCTATGATTCTATAACTCCCCCTTTCAGCTCTCCCTTCCTGTTTCAGGTCATAAAAGTCCTTTTGAACTCTTGCTTGAAACTCCTGCTGTGCTGCTTTTGCTTATCAAAAGGATAGCAGGGAGAGATTTAAGAGAGGTAAAGCTTCATTTCCCCACTCCCTCCTGTAAGAACACAAGAATAACCCCTTTATATATGCTGTTGTTTTTTGGGCTGTAACTAGAACTCCAGAGAAAGAGAGAAGTTTAGAAAATGAAAGAAAATGGGGAGGGACAGTGGAGGGAACAAGTCTTTACTGTGTGATTGCAAAACAAATAGATAAAATTTAAAGAAAGTGGAGAAAAGGATTTGATGTGATGGAGGTAGGAAAATCATTTATTTAATTTCAAAATGAAGTATGCCAAAGTTTTATGGAAACCTACTCTCCCAAACACTTGACCTTTTCAGTGGGGTGAAGTCCCTATTGTCCGAAGGTCTAAATTACTTCCAAGTGCTCAGGGACTTGTACAGTCATTACTGATACTCTTTTCTAGCTTTCCACATGTTTAGGTAAAGGTAAAGGTTTTCCCCTGATATTAAGTCTAGACATGTCTGACTCTGGGGGTTGGTCCTCATCTCTATTTCTAAGCTGAAGAGCCAGTGTTGTCCATAGACACATCCAAGGTAATGTGGCCGAAATGACTGCACGGAGCACTGTTACCTTCCCAGCAGTACCTATTGATCTACTCATATTTGCATGTTTTTGAACTGCTAGGTTGGCAGAAACTGGGGCTAATAGTGGGAGCTCACTCCACTCCCTGAATTTGAACCGCTTTCAGTCAGCAAGTTCAGCAGCTCAGTGGTTTAACCTGCTGCACCACTGGGGGACTCCTTCCACATGTTTAGATGAACACATATGCAAGAGATTTATGTCAAGATGTAGAACATAGGTTTTATTTGATGAAAAGGCTAATGTGTTCTAGTAAGATAATTATACTGTGGCTTTCTTCAGAGGTGATAGATTAATGTTACCTAGAAAGATCTCTGATGATCCATTTCCAAATTTCACCCAGTGAGGTGCCTCTCAATTAAATTTGGCAGCGTTATCAGAGATGCCTTTTCATCTAATGTCTCTGAAAAGGACCACTATATGATTAACTGGTCAAAATATGTGTGATGTATTGTTGAAGGCTTTCATGGCCAGAATCACTGGTTGTTGTAGGTTTTTTCGGGCTATATGGCCATGTCTAGAGGCATTCTCTCCTGACATTTCACCTGCATCTATGGCAAGCATCTGAGGATGCTTGCCATAGATGCAGGTGAAACATCAGGAGAGAATGCCTCTAGACCATGGCCATATAGCCCGAAAAAACCTACAACAACAAAAATATATGTGGCTTTTCCAGACAATAAAAGCTATTTTCAACACGTAGAAACATATGTCTCTTTTTCTCATTGCTTTTCTTTACAAAGCATTGTATTCATAAATATTGTGGATGACGATGATAATGACGACAAATGATTTCCTAAGCAATACAAGCTGTTCCAAAACAGATTCTCATTTTCCGGGTTGGATTTCCTTTTTCTGCATAACATTTGATCACAATGAATCCCTCCTAAAGCCCTATTGCCTCTAATGCTCTAGTGAATACTTCTGCAAATTGCAAATGTTTTCAGTTACTTGTAACCCAGCTTTGCAAACATTGTTATCAGCAATGCAAATGTTTTCAGCCTTGTAAATAACCCATTATCAGCAATGCAAATGCTATCAATCCCATGTAACCTAATTTGCTCTTTAGAAAGATGAAATGCTGGTACTTGTCTGGGCTGTCTGATGAAGAGATCTGTGAAACAAAGAAGCTTCCCTTTATTATTTTCCTTCTTGCTGCCTGTGTGCACAGCTTTGTGTAACACTATTGTTAGGGGACTTAGTCTTACTAATACAATGTTCTACAAATTGTAGTAAGAGAGAGCTGGGTTAGATCATCACAGCATAAATGGGGGAAGAAAGAGTCTAAGAGCACATTTAACAGTAGCTTATTTAGTACTGTTCTGAGACACAGACGTTTTACTCTGAATCAGCATACAAAGGGATCTTGTAGCACTAACTAACTGGAGGAAAAGAGTTTGTCGTATAAGCTTTAGGAGACATCTGATACAGTAGACTACACCCCCCCCCCCAGTTACTCTTAAAGGTGCTGCAAGATTCATTTACATGTTAAGCTTGCTTATTTGAGGATAGATAAATTAAACCAACCAAACAAAAATTACAGGTTCCACTAGTTTCCTTTTGCTTCCTATTTGCCCCAATTTTCATTTTTGACAAGAAACGTGAGGAAAGCCTTGATGTTTAACTTTAAGAAACTAGATAAGGAATTGGGACAAATCTGTTTTAGAATTGGTATAAGGCAAAAAAAGTCATCATTGTGAACTATTATTCAGCTACCTTTTTAAAAAAGCAAACATCTAAATCTATTCCAACAAGAGTAAAAATGTGATGCCCTGTGCCGACAGGACTGAAGACCAACAGGTTGCAGGTTTGAATCCAGGGAGAGTGTGAATGAGCTCCCTCTATCAGCTCTAGCTCCTCATGCGGGGACATGAGAGAAGCCTCCAACAAGGATGATAAAACATCAAAAACATCTGGGCATCCCCTGGACAACGTCCTTGCAGACAGCCAATTCTCTCACACCAAAATGACTTGCAGTTTCTCAAGTCGCTCCTGACACAAACACACACAAATACACACACACACACACATCTACTTTAATTTTTGTACGTCCCAGGATTGGGAAAAAGTAGGATGTATATGAACAAAACATCATCATCAGCAACAATATCAATACACACCTCAGCAATGCCTAGAGAAATCTCAGAAGATATGACTCAAGATGGCTATAATCGTGGTAACTGTAATGTGGGGTCAGATGCAATCTCTAATTTACTCAGAAGCCTGTTGTGGGGATAACGGCGGTGCACTGGGGCAGGGGAGAGTGGGTACCACATATGATCAACTGAGGTCATGGGAGGAAAGGCTGCATGCCAATGGAGTAAGTAGATAAGAAGACAAAATATGCTAAGTTGCTTCTGTTTGAATAATACTGAGTTTGTGATATTTAAATTTCATCCCCATCTCTAAATATTTTGCCTCCATTACCCTGGCTCTAGTCCAGGCATGGGTAAACTTTGGCCCTCCAGGTATTTTGGACTTCAACTACCACAATTTCTAACAGCTTGTAAGTTGTCTGGGATTTTTGGTCCAAAACACCTGGAGGGCTCATGTCTTCTCTACCCTCATACCAACTATTTGCTCTATAGGATGGCATCTTGAGCTCCTCCTCTGCAGTCATGTATATGTGGACTATTGCTGCATAAATACACCTGCAGATGGCAACCCTGATCTAACGTTGACATTAGAAGGCAGATTACAGCAAGATATCTCTGAACTTATGAACTAACACCAGACTTTAGGGCTAGTCAATAAAGAGAAAGATCCCTTCCTCACAAGTCCAGTGAATCAGAGCAACAGGTATCAGGGCAACTGGAGTGAAAACCCACAAAGCGCAGGAAAACTTTATGTTCATTAAATGTATTAGTTTTAAAGGTATCACGAACTCTTTTGTTGGCATGGCTGCAATTGACTAATATAACAACTCATACCATTCTTAGGAATGGTATCAAACAAGAAAGCAAGACTTCAAGATCTCAACTCTCTAGAGTTCTCACAACAATAATGTCTACACTGTATTTCCTATTGGCTTTTTAAATTGAGATTTGGACCTCCTCTATTCTCACTCTTAACAGTTAGGTCATGCCCAGCAGAACAGAAAGAACACAGCAGGAGAAGTGCAATAATGTAGCTTGGAAAGTCAATAGCAATTTCGCTTATGTGTTATAGTGGAGAACTACTGTATGTTTCAGAATCAGGAACAGACCCTGAGAAGATGAAAACTCAGTGCAAACCTGGAGTAAAACAGGACGATTCTTCAAAGTACTTTTAAAAATAGCTTACTGTTTAGCCCATGGGTGGGCTGCATGGCCTTAATGTAGCCCTCCAAGCTACCCCCTTTTTCCAATAAATGTTTGCTTGTCCACCAAATGACCAATAGCACCCCCAAATCATTAGGAGGTTAGGAAAGAGAGAGAAGGCTAATTTGCCAGATTCTTGTCTGCTGGACTGTTTTAGAGCTTGGTGTGAGTTTTTTTTTTCAAAACTGGCAATTATTTCTGATCAATTATAGTTTTGAAAACACATTTTTTTCATGTCAGGAGTGACTTGAGAAACTGCAAGTTAATTCTGGTGTGAGAGAATTGGAAGTCTGCAAGGATGTTGCCCAGAGGATGTCTGGATATTTTGATGTTTTACCATCCTTGTGGGAGGCTTCTCTCATGTCCCCGCATGGGGAGCTGGAGCTGACAGAGGGAGTTCATCCACGTTCTCCCTGGATTTAAAACTCCGACCTGTCGGTCTTCAGTCCTGCTGGCACAAGAGTTTAACCCACTGCGCTACCGGGTCTGCTTGAAAACAATAACCTTGTGGTACTTAAAACAGTGGTTTGTATTATTGTAACAAAAGGCACTTCAATCAGATCTAAGGCAAGGGAAAGTGGCCAGAGAAGACGAAGAAGAAAGAAGAATTATTAGAAAAATAGCAAAGGCTGTTTGGAAGTGAAGGGTGTCTTGAAGGAAGTGCAGAAAGGCTCACTGCTAAGCAGTACATTTAAATCTCGATTTGGAAAAGATCGGCACTTCTGAGTGTACAGTTGGGAGCCATTGGGCACTTGGAAAGGCATGAATGTGATGACTTAGCAGTCTTTCCCACTTCTAATTTCTATGGCCCATTACATTTATTCCCTCCTGTGTACAAGAAAGAAAGAAAAAAATGCAGTCCTAGTGGGGAGCAGGACTGACTTGGCATAAAAATTGGCCCCTCTGCCATGCTTCCAAGAAGCTGTGTCTATTTTGATCAGTGTGTGGTGGGGCAGAGGACTCCTGCTCGATTGTAACAAAAACACAGAGTTTGGAAATATTAAATGACTGTGTATTCTGGGAGCTGTAGTCCAAAAAAGCGACATTTCCACACTTGGAAAAGTTGGAAATATGGACTGATCCTTAACTACATAACTTCCAGTGATTCACAGATGAAAAGAGGGATGCATCAGAGTCTGGTTAATGGGCAAACGTTATTAAACATAAGGTGGGAGAAGTTGCAGAAGTTTTTGGTTACAGGGAAGGGCACAATCTTGACCCATTTTCTCCTCCCCTCCCTTGAATTAATTCAGTGCACAGTACTTTTGCATTTAGAAATCAGGGTAGTTTTACACAACCACTTAAACTGAATTAGAAAGTGAATGAAAAGGAATCGGTTCCATTGCAGAGTGCCTACACAATCGCTGCAGGACAAACATTATTAAACATAAGTAGGGAGAAGTTGCAGCATTTTTTTGTCTACAGGGAAGGGCACAATCTTGACCCATTTTCTCCTACCCCCACTGTTGAATTA
The DNA here is from genome assembly GCF_037176765.1 of Anolis sagrei. NCBI lineage: Eukaryota > Metazoa > Chordata > Lepidosauria > Squamata > Anolidae > Anolis > Anolis sagrei. The sequence continues at coordinate 117,002,913 of NC_090026.1, read as the reverse complement.
ATTCAGTGCACAGCACTTTTGCATTTAGAAATCAAGATAGTTCTACACAGCCACTTAAACTGAATTAAGAAGTGAATTAAAAGGAATTGGTGCCATTGCGGAGTGCCTACACAATTGCCTCAGGAGCTGGTTCCAGGGTGGGAGGGTGGATGTAAATGTCCGCTGATTGTGAATAAATCCAAACTTAGGAATGTTTTTTCCTTACCTAGTCTGTTGGGAAATGTTGACCATTTGGGATCAGCACTAGACCATGGCAGGGCAGAGGAAATGGAGACAAAGGGCGGGAAGTGAGCATTCCCATGGGAGTCAAGTGGTTTCATCTCTGTGGGGTTTGTGATTTTTTTTACCTTCCAGCCAGCTGTGTTTCCAGGTTTTCATAGTTTGTCAGAGCGAGCCCTGTCCTGATGTGCACCCTACATTTTTCAGTCTTGGATTCCAGTTTATGATAAACTCTGATCAGCTACAGCATATTTTTGAGTTTATTCCATGGAGGACTTTTTAAATACACTGTTTCTGTCTTAATGCATGCTGCAGTGGGCATTGGGGGTGTATGTTTAGTAGACACCCCAAACTTGAGCCAGCTATTTCTTTATCGTGTCAGGAGCAAACCAAACAGTTGTGTTGCATCAAAAAACCCACGAAACCCCACAAAGTTTGCAAACTTGGCATTCTATTAAATGTCCTTTGATCAGTTGCTGGCCACTTGGGAGTGCCTCTGGTGTTGCTATAAGAAGTCCTCCATTGTGCATGTGGCAGGGCTCAGGTTGCATTGTTGTAGATGGCCTGTGGTTTGCTCTTCTCAACACTCGCATTTCTGGCTCTGCATCTTGTGGTGCCAGAGCACAGTCTGTTCAGCGCCTTCCAAATCACCTGGTTTTCTGTGTGCCCAGGAGGGAGTCTCTCATTTGGTATTAGCCACTGAGGTTCTGGGGTTTAGCCTGCCACTTTTGGACTCTTGCTTGCTGAGGTGTTCCAGCGAGTGTCTCTGTAGATCAATGGTTCTCAACCTGGGGTCCCCAGATGTTTTTGGCCTTCAACTCCCAGAAATCCTAACAGCTGGTAAACTGACTGAGATTTCTGGGAGTTGTAGGCAAAAAACATCTGGGGACCCCAGGTTGAGAAACACTGCAGTAGATCTTAGGAAACTATTTCTTGATTTAAGCCTATGGCATGCTGGCTGATATCCAAATGGGATGGACCGGAGATGTCACTGCCTTGGTCTTTTCACTATTGGTTGCTACTTCCCGGCAGATGTCAGGTGGTGCAATGCCGGCTAAACATTGTAATTTCTCCAGTGATGTAGGGTGCAGACAGCCTGTGATAATCCGGCATGTCTCATTAAGAGCCACATCCACTGTTTTAGCGTGGTGAGATGTGTTCCACACTGGGCATGCATACTCAGCAGCAGAGTAGCAAAGCACAAGGGTAGACGCCTTCACTGTATCTGGTTGTGTTCCCAAGCTTCAAACTGCATTATATGGCCTGTGTAGAACAACCCTTAGTTTTAAAGCGATTGAAGTAAGCCAAGGACAAAGGCAGAAAGTGCAAGGAGGAGGGAGAAATGGGGACATTCTAAAAAGTGGGATGATAGAGGATGACTTGGGATGTTGCTCATGGAAGATTTGTGAAAAAGATGCATGCTCAATTGTGCTGATTTGATGATGCTTCAGATGGGATCTTGGATCCTTTTCATCATAGGTCTATTGTGTCAGTCTGTTCATACACTTTGCCACCTTCCAACCTGGTGGGTAAATGAAGGGCCAGAAATTGATTGCCCATCAATATTCTTGATTACCTTTAGGTGTCATGAATTCTGAATCTTAAAATGACTAAAAGGATCCATAGGAGACATATTGCCAAGTTTTACTTTTCTCCTGCTACCTCACTTAGCAATTATTAAGATCCATTTCATGAGATATGGGCCATAATTGGCCATCTTTTATCACAGCACGAAATTGCTGTTTAGAGCCCCTTTTGTCCACTTCATCTTTATTTCATATAAGATAACCGAAAAGGCCTCCCCGCTTGCTTTTAAGATCAAAGTGATTGTCAGCTTCATAAAAAAAAAGAGAAGGAGGAAAAAAATGAACTCGGAGGCAAAGAAAAGAAATCAATGTATATTGCTCTTCTGTGAGTTTCCTTGCCGCCTCCTCTGAAGACGACCAAACTTCTTAGATTATGTATTTTGAAGAGTAAAGAGGACAGAAACGTTTCTATCTATATTTAAACTGTCAAGATGGATCAAGTTCAAATGGGAAAAATACTGCTTAAATACCAGCCTTTGCTCATTCACTGTAAGCATGGATTTCCCCCCATCCTTCCTTCACTTCCTGAAAGGGGGGACTTTGAAAATTAATGGATTAACCATAGAATGGAAAGGATGTATTTTGGGGGAAAGGGGGTGTGGTATTACAAAACATTAAAGTATAATCATAGAATCATAGAATCAAAGAATTGGAAGATGGTCTATCCATGATAATAGAACTATAGATAGTTCCTCCACTGCCAAATCACATTCACCCAACCCACTGTAGGAAACGTAGAATCATAGAATCAAAGAGTTGGAAGAGACCTCATGGGCCATCCAGTCCAAGCCCCTGCCAAGAAGCAGGAATATTGCATTCAAATCACCCCTGACTGATGGCCATCCAGCCTCTGTTTAAAAGCTTCCAAAGAAGGAGCCTCCACCACACTCCGGGGCAGAGAGTTCCACTGCTGAACAGCTCTCACAGTCAGGAAGTTCTTCCTCATGTTCAGATGGAATCTCCTCTCTTGTGGTTTGAAGCCATTGTTCCGCGTCCTAGTCTCCAGGGAAGCAGAAAACAAGCTTGCTCCCTCCTCCCTGTGGCTTCCTCTCACATATTTATACATGGCTATCATATCCCCTCTCAGCCTTCTCTTCTTCAGGCTAAACATGCCCAGCTCCTTAAGCCGCTCCTCATAGGGCTTGTTCTCCAGACCTTTTATCATTTTAGTCGCTCTCCTCTGGACACATTCCAGCTTGTCAATATCTCTCTTGAATTGTGGTGCCCAGAATTGGACACAATATTCCAGGTGTGATCTAACCAAAGCAGAATAGCGGGGTAGCATTACTTCCCTAGATCTAGACACTATGCTCCTATTGATGCAGGCCAAAATCCCATTGGCTTTTTTTGCTGCCATATCACATTGTTGGCTCATGTTTAACTTGTTGTCCACGAGGACTCCGAGATCTTTTTCACACGTACTGCTCTCGAGCCAGGCATCCCCCATTCTGTATCTTTGCATTTCATTTTTTCTGCCAAAGTGGAGTATCTTGCATTTGTCACTGTTGAACTTCATTTTGTTAATTTTGGCCCATCTCTCTAATCTGTCAAGATCGTTTTGAATCCTGCTCCTGTCCTCTGGAGTATTGGCTATCCCTCCCAATTTGGTGTCATCTGCAAACTTGATGATCATGCCTTCTAGCCCTTCATCTAAGTCATTAATAAAGATGTTGAACAGGACCAGGACCAGGACGGAACCTGGGAATTATTTTATGTGTAAGTGACAATGAAGTTCCACTGGTTTGTTGTGAGTTTTCCAGGCTGTATGGCATTGTTCCAGAAGCATTCTCTCCTGACGTTTCACCTGCATTTATGGCAGGCATCCTCAGCGGTTGTGAGGTCTGTTGGAAACAAGGAAAATGGGATTTATATATCTGTGGAATGTCCAGGGTGGGAGAAATAACTCTTGTCTGTTTCAGGCAGGCGTGAATGTTGTAATTGGACATCTTGATTAGCATTTAATGGCATAGCAGTTTCAAGTTCTGGCTTCTTACTGCCTGGGGGAATCCTTTGTGATTAGCAAGAAACAATCAGGGACAGCTTATACCTCCCAACAAAGGATTCCCCAGGCAGTAAGAAGCCAGGCCTTGAAACTGCTAGGCCATTAAATGCTAATCAAAGTGGTGAATTGAAACATTCACACCTATTTCAAACAGACAAGAGTTCTTATATATCCAGACTTTCCAGAGATATATTTATAAACCCCATTTTCCTAGTTTCCAACAAAACTCACAACCTCTGAGAATCTCTGCCATAGATGCAGGCGAAAAGTCAGGAGAGAATGCTTTTGGAACATGGCCATACAGCCCGTAAAACTCACAACAACCCAGTGGTACTTCATTGTCACTCACACATAAAAAAAAAATCCCTACATTAAATTCTGCTTTAATGTTTTGTAATACCATACCCCCCCCCCTCCCCCTAAATACTCCCTTTCCATTCTATGGTTAAGCCTTTGACAATACAATGAAGTCTCGCTATTATTTTTCTTATTTTCTTATTTTATGCTTTCAGCTCACTTTACTACTGTTTGCAATGGAAGACAGTTTACAGATAACATAAATAATTAAAAAATGTGATCTAGCACAATGGGATGATGACGGAGCAGTGGAGACCTTTCTCCTTTCTATGTGTAGGGATGTGCTTTTACTTACATAGTTTACTGCTATTAGGGTGAGTGATTTTCTGCCTTTGAAGTTGTCTCGCTAAAAGGATTATCCTTGATAGCATAGAGCAGCGTTTCTCAACCTAGGGTTCGCGATGCCTGGAGGGTCACAAGGGATGTCAGAGGGGTCACCAAAGACCATCAGAAAACACAATATTTTCTGTTGGTCATGGGGGTTCTGTGTGGGAAGTTTGGGCCAATTCTATTGTTGGTGGGGTTTAGAATTCTCTTTAATTGTAGCTGAACCATAAATCCCAGCAACTACAACTCCCAAATGTCAAGATCTATTTTCCCCAAACTCCACTGGTGTTCACATTTGGGCATATTGAATATTCATGCCAAGTTTGGTCTAGATCCAGCATTTTTTGAGTCCACAGTGCTCTCTGGATGTAGGTGAACTACAACTCCAAATCCCAGCAACTACAACTCCCAAATGACAAAATCAATCCCCCCAACCCCACTAGTATTCACATTTGGGTGTATCAGGTATTTGTGCCAAATTTGGTCCAGTGAATGAAAATACATCCTGTATATGAGATATTTACATTACGATTCAAAATCATATCAAAATAACAGTTATGAAGTAGCAACAAAAATGTTATGGTTGGGGGCCACCAAAACATGAGGAACTGTATTAAGGGGTTGCAGCATTAGGAAGGTTGAGAAACACTGGCATAGAGACTTGTCTACTGTGGTCCTTATAAATTTGGGGTTCTATAATTTGCCATATATTGTTGGTGGGTGAAGGTGATTGAGAGGTCCTTCATTAGCCTTACATTGATTCAATGCTGTCTGGTGATCTCAGTTTTAGCCCATAGCAGTTAACATATTTCACAGCCTGAGCCTACAGCATAATGCCAGTTTGTTCCAGATAATTTAGCAAGCCCCTTCTGAATATGCATTGGCTACCTCCTGCCTTTTCTGAAAAATTGTCTGTCAAACTCTAAACATATGTATATGAGATAACAGGCAGTGTCTGATCCATGATTTGCTGTTTTTGCAGTTTTTTTTCCAGCTGAAGTAAAACAGCATGCAGGAAACAAAACACCTGGGATGCTCTCAAGTTTGTGTAATTCTGGAGCATTATGACAATCATCACTGCCAGTAAGCCTTTAAAATAGGAAGTACAGCAAGACTCTCCTATACACAGGGGAATACGTTCCAGGCTGGGACACGATTAACTGAAACCCTGGATAGAACTGAATGCCATTACATCACCTGACGTATGGTACCCACGTACCACAGAATTGCCATAGGTCCTCCCATAGAAGAAGTAGCAAATTGTTAGAAAAAAACATTTTCACATAGTTGTAGATAAGTAAAACTATAAATATGGGTAGGAGCCCCCAGTGGCACAGTGGGTTAAACCGCAGAGCTGCTAAACTTGCTGACCAAAAGGTTGGTGGTTTAAAACTGAGAAGAGATGTGAGCTCCCGCTGCTAGCCCCAGCTTCTGCAACCTAGCAGTTTGAAAACATGCAAATGTGAGTAGATCGATAGGTAACGAGGTTGAGAGAGTCTGACTTGCGCAAGGTCTCCACGTCTAAGAAGGGATTTGAACTCTCAGAGTTCTAATCCATTGCTCAAAACACTGTACTACATGGGCTCACAGTTTTCTGTTACTCCTGTGTATTTTCCTTGGCAATTATGTAATTGAGTTGGATGCTGTCACAAAATTATTTAGGATGTGAGAAGCTTGTACAGAAGCAAGTGTTGTGTAGTAGTTTGAGCACTGGAATATGACTCTCAAGACTAGGAGATTCAAATCCCTGTCCCAAGTTTTAATGTTTTTATTGAAGACATTTACACCACACTGTCCTATCAAAATATGAAACACTCAGGTTATATGGGAGAAATCTGCCACATGGAAGAAGTTGCATACCTCATTGGGGCTTTGAGCTTACATGCAAATGTAGCATTCCAACTTTTGTATCAGATTGAACCTTAGAGCTGTGTGACAATATTTTAAAAGTTAGTCTATGGAAATATCCCCAGTATCCCAAATAGACAAACATGGCCTCCTGCCTTAGTATCCAGTATAAACAACAAATTGCCTCCCTTCAAAAGCACCCATCAAAAACAAAATTATAGAATTGCAAAGGAAAGCAATATGACACAAAGCTGAGGCTTACCTCTGGTCATTACAATTCCTGCCAGGGATTTGTGACGCATGTGGATGGCAGCACAGTTATCCGTCACCTCTTGAAACTTTTGTGTAATTATTCGATGGATGGAATCAGCAAATTCCTGAAAAGAAACAAACAGAAGCCATACTTTGACTCTGCTGGACTGAGGTTAAGGTCTGTGCCTGCCTGTTTCATAATCTGTTTCAAAATGCCTTTTGCTATTGATTGTATCTGAGGTGTAGCAAATATAGTGATCCCATTTCAAAGTACACTGTAACCAGGGTCCTATCTATATTACCATATAATGAATCAATAATAATAATTATAAAATTGAGAGCAAAACTGACAAAGAAAAAACATGGACGTGGCTCACAAATGGAACTTTGAAAAAGGAGACGGAGGGTCTGATTCTGGCAGCTCAAGAACAAGCCATTAGAACCAATGCCATCAAAGCCAAAATTGAAAAGTTGTCAACAGATCCCAAGTGTAGACTCTGCAAGGAAGCAGATGAAACAATAGATCACATCCTCAACTGCTGCAAGAAGATCGCACAGACAGACTACAAGCACCGTTGCTCAGATGATTCATTGGAACTTGTGTCACAAATACCATCTGCCTGCATCAAAGAACTGGTGGGATCACAAGTCTGAAAAAGTTACAGAAAATGAACATGTCAAACTACTCTGGGACTTTCTAATTCAGACTGATAGAGTTTTGGAGGACAATACTCTTGACCTCACGATCGTGTTAAAAAACCTAGTATGGCTCGTCGATGTTGCAATCCCAGGCAACAGCAGGATTGAAGAGAAACAATGGAAAAGCTGACACAATATGAAGATTTAAAGATTGGACTGCAAAGACTCTGGCACAAGCCAGTCAAGGTGATCCCAGTGGTGATCAGCCCACTGGGTGCAGTGCTTAAAGACCTTGGCCTGCACTTAAACACAACTGGCACTGAAAAAATTACTGTCAGCTGCAAAAGGCCACCCTACTGGGATCTGCATGCATTATTCATCGATACATCACACAGTCCTAGACACTTGGGAAGTGTCCGTCGTGTGATCAATACAACAGCCAGCATAGTGATCTTGTTTGCTGTGTACTAATCTTTTTGTGTTTCAAATAACAATAACAATAACTTTCTCTCTCTATATATATATACACACTCACATACACACACTGTATCTGCATGTGTGTATGTGTGTGTGTGTGTGCACTGTATTTATACCCTGCCCTTCTCAACTCCTTAGGCGGCTTACATTAGATGCCCAAAACAAATATAATAAAAACAAAAGCATTAAAACATAATAAAACCTTAAAACCCATTATTTAAAATCACACAATCTAATATACTATCCCCCAAAGGGACACAGGGCAGTGATGACCAGTTTCAAACAGCATGGTGTGGCAGTATAGATGGGGCCCCAATCTCCCTGCATTCACTGTGAGATTATTCTGTTAGTCTTTTCTTCTACAGCAATTCTTTGTGGGAATATATAAGACCAGCATACACACTGTTTAATTATAAATATATCATTCTAGCGGGAAGGTGTGTGGTCGTCAAAATGTTGTTGAGGTACATCTTCCAGCATTCTCTCTCTACACTTACTAGGAATGGTAAATCTTGATTTTTCCAAATCCTGAAGGAAATTCAGTTTTTTCCCCCCAATCCTGTAGCTTTGAGAAACTCAGACAATTCTCATCTGTGCAGATCATCTCCAGAAAAAATGTGCAACTTTTTGTACGCAAAGGAAACTGCTCAACAAAATTGTGTGGTTTGTGCAAAAAGAGAGAGAGAATGTTTACAAACAGCCACTTGTGTATTTTATGCAACATGGCATCCTCCACAGTCCAGCAGAGTGTTGAGGACCATCTACCGATGGAAGTCATTACCAGAGATGGATGGCTCCAGCTCAGCTATAATTTTTGTCCCCGACCAATATCTGAGTATTTTTGCATTTCAGGAGGCCTCCCTAGGTCTGCTTTTATGCACAAGCTATGAAAGGACTCTAAACACAACAGATGTACATTTCCCCTTATTTTACATAACTATTAGAATAATATTTTTGGTGATGCTCTGGGGTCTCTTGAACTTAATATAGCTTAGAGGATGCATTATGTTTAAATCCAGTCCTGGGGCGCATCTCCTTATGTTATAGGTCTGGCGAAGGAGAGCTCACCCGATGGTGGCCTTGCAGCAGCCCCCACTCAAGCTGTCTCTTCTGTTTGTCTGCAGGATCACAGTGACTTTTGCTTCACCTGCAGTTCCACAGATGGCCAGACTCTGCGTGAATGTTATTGAACTAAGGGTCTGCCTAGAACTGAAGCCCATCTAAATGAGTAGGTAAATGCTTCATGCTGTGAAGACACCTTTGCCTTCTGCTCTTGACAGAAAGCAGCAAAATCAGAACAAGCTTCCACGTGGGTGCTTTGTCTCAAAAGATTTGTTCATATCCTGAATGCCATATGGTTTTGGAGCAGCTATAATAATAAGTGCTCATTAATTATTAAGCTTTGCTGTAAATAAATACAGAAAAGCTGTCTTGCTGTAACAGTACACAGCACAAGCTTTCCCAGTGCAGATGTAAGTCATGCATTTGGCTACTGTTGACATCTCTCCCTAAACCCTTTCCTCCTTCCTACATCTCACTTAAATAACATGTTAATATCACATTGCCTCTCTTCCAGTATGACAATATAGTCTTTTTGAAAACGTGTTCATATTTGATGAAATCCATTCTGGTTCTTTAAAGTATCTTGTTTAAATGCATTTGGCACCCCCCACACCCCCAATATTTTGACAAACAATGAGATAAAATGTGGAATCATAGAATCATTGAGTTGGAGGAGACCTTGTGTGCCATACAGCCCAACTCCTGCTAAGAAGCAGGAGAATCGCATTCAAAGAACTCCTGACAGATGGCCATCAAGCCTCTGCATAAAAGCCTCCAAAGAAGAGCATCCACCACACTCTAGAGCAGAGAGTTCCCCTGCTGAACAGCTCTCCCAGTTAGATAGTTCTTCCTCATATTCAATCTCCTTTCCTGTAGTTTGAAGCCATTGTTCCATGTCCTAGTCTTCAGGCCAGGGGAAAACAAACTTGCTCCCTCCTCCCTATGATTTCTCCTCACATATTTATATATGGCCATTGAGTCTCCTCTCAGCCTACTCTTCTGAAGGCTAAGCATGCTCAGCTCTTTCAGCCGCTCCTCATAGGCTTGTTCTCCAGACCCTTGATAATTTTAGTTGTCCTCTTCTGGACACATTCCAGCTTGTCAATATCTCCCTAAAACTGAGGTGCCCAGAATTGGACACAGTTTTCCAAGTGTGGCCTGACCAAGGCAGAATAGCGGAGTAGCATGACTTCCCTGGATCTAGACACTGTACTTCTATTTATTTAGGCCAAAATCCCATTGCCTTTTTTTGCTGCCACATGATACTGTTGGCTCATGTTTAACTTGTTGTCCATGAGGACTCCAGGAACATTGGTCAGATAAATACATAAATGGTTGGCAAACCATGCTCAGGTGGCTGTACTTCAAACTGGGAGGAGGTCTTGAGTAACTCTCAAAGTTCTGTTCTACAGCCAATACTCTTCAACGTTTTTATCGATGACTTATGTAATGGGGTGAAGGAAATCCTTATCAAGTTTGCAGAAGGAGGGGGAGTGGCTAACACATTGGAAGAGGAACAGAATTCAAAAAAATCGAGATAAAGTAGAAAATTAAAAATAAATTATGACAATGATATTAAATAAAGACAAATAAAAAATTCTATATTTAGGTCACAGAAACCAAACGTAAAGGATGGGGGAATATATGGCTCAGCGATACTACATGTGAAAAGAACTTGGATTATTGTTGATCAAAAACTGAACATAACCCAGCAAGGGGCATCTATACTATAGATTTAATGCAGTTTGACACCCCTTTAACTGACATGCATCAATGCTAGGGAACCCTTGGATTTGCAATTTGATGAAACACCATTACTCTTTGGCTGAGAAGACTGAAGTCCTTGTAAAACAACAAGTCCATAGAACTGAGCCATGGCACTTACAGTGGTGTCAAACTATATTAACTCGACAGTGGTAAACTACATCTTCTTCTGCTCTAGGTAAAGGTATTCCCCTGACATTAAATCCAGTCGTGTCTGACTCTGGGGGTTGGTGCTCATCTCCATTTCTAAGCCGAAGAGCCGGCATTGCCCGTAGACACCACCAAAGTCATGTGGCGGGCATGATGGCATGGAGTGCTGTTACCTTCCCACCGGACCTGTACCTATTGATCTACTAACATTTTCATGTTTTCGAATTACTGGGTTGCAGAAGCTGGGGCTAACCGTGGGAGCTCATGCCTCTCCCCGGATTCGAACCTGCAACCTTTTGGTAAGCAAGTTCAGCATCTTAGTGCTTTAACTCACTGTGCCACCGGTTCTGCTGTAACCACTGAGCAGAACCATTTTGCTCTAACCAGTGCCGAAAAGGAGCAGATGACAGTTCTTCTCTGGATGCAAAGGTGGCACCATTAGCAACCATCAGTTACCATCTGGGATGATCTGTCCTAGCAGGGAATGCAACTTTTCTGGCCCAGTAGTGCTGCCAGTTTCCATGGTGAAGGTTCATTAGTAACACTAAATGGGGGACAGTGGGGTTGCAGAAACAACCTTGGATACTGCCTGCAAGCCACAGGCCACATGTCACCCATCAATAGAATGGAGAGAAGGAACAGAGCAGGAGTTTTCACATTGATTGATGTTTTAGTTTATTTTTAGGAAAAAAAATAACAGGAAAAGACATATGGCCACTGGCAAGGGCTATTGCAGCAGGCGAAGGTGGTCGAACAGACCTTGAAGGAATGTATCCACAGAGAAAACTAAATTGAGTATCTCTAATGTTGTAGAGAAGCGAGTAGGAAAAACCCAGTGCTACAGGACTCAGCATGGACTGCTGATTTTATCAACTTCGGTTAGAACATAAAGATTAAATGGGGGCGGGAAGTGTTTCAATAACATCTCTTCTTTTTTAAAGAAAAGGGATCAAATACTCATTTTAATCTCTCCCATTCCTACAATCTGGTCCATCTTTGTTTCTTCAGTGCCCTTCATGTAAAGATCCCAGGATGTTTCACACTCATTAGGAGTTAATTAGCTTGGAGGCACAGACGGCTCCTGGAAGAATTATTTTTAAAATGTTAGAGAGAACAAACAAATGTTAACATTGGCTTTAGAAATCTCACTAGCCATAGTTTCATTTACCCAACTTGGCAGAAAATGCCACAGAAGCTTGCAAAGAGACGAAATCAAGGTGAAATAGCAACTTGGCTAGAGACGGAGAGAGGAAGAGAGAGAGAGAAAGGAAGACAGAGAATAAAGAACTCCGCTTTTGCTGAACCCAAATGATGGATCAGGCACTTAAAAGAATAGTAAAACCATTACACAAGAAGTCAGCAGAAATAACTTGAGTTTATTTTAAAAGAAAACCAAAGGTCTTTGCTATGGGGAAAGCCAACTGACTTAGAGAAATCAAACAACAGAATGACCTGAGTCAGAGATCCCGCCAATTTATTTTGAGCAGATACTTTATTTTATAGCCTCCATTCATTCCTGAGTTCATCTTGGATATGTGCAAATTAGACAGAGATATCGAACTAGCAACCTGTTAGTGTCACAGGCATGTGTATGTTATCCTATACATACAGGGTGAACTATTTGAGGTATCACATTCACAGGCATTTTTCATGTTCTTGCCATCATTTTACTTTTGTTATATTTTTTGCAAGTGTTTGAAAGTATTCAGAAACATCTCCCTTAAGAAGGGCCATTCTTATGGCAATGCATTATTTCATGGGAGAAACAACAAGGGCATGGGAAGTGTGTTTTTTTAATTAAAAATTGACTCCTGAAATCTGACAACTATAATGGCAACTGTCTTCTCAAAGCTAAATTTTCCATTGTTTTGAAAAGACAAAGTCTTGTTACTTTTCTACAACAATGGCTGCTATAAAACTCCAGTATGCTGATGATAATGTAGTCTGTCCTCATTCAGAAGATGACCTTCAAACCACTCTAAACACCTTTGCAGAAGCATATGAAGAGCTTGGCCACTCACTGAACATTGAGAAAACCAAAATGCTCTTTCATCAAGCACCAACCAACTCCTCAGCAATGCCAGAAATAAAGCTTAATGGTGTAAAGTTAGAAAATGTTAACCAATTGTGCCACTTTGGCAGCCACCTCTCCACAAACGTCAACATCAACACTGAGATACAACACTGCCTGAGCTCAGCAAGTGCAGCATTTTTCTGAATGAAGCAGAGTGTTGGAGGATTGGAACATTTGTAGCAAGACCAAGATGCTTGTTTATAAAGCTATTGTCCTCCCAACCCTGTTATATGCCTGTGAAATGTGGAATGTTTACAGATGTCACACTCAACTTCTAGAACGATTCCATCAGTGTTGCCTCTGAAAAAGCCTGCAAACCTCTTGGGAAGAGAGGTGGACAAATGTCAACATTCTGGAAGAAGCAAAGACTACCAGTGCTGAAGTGATGATTCTCCATCAACTTCGCTGGACTGGCCACATTGTCCGAATGCCCGCTCACTGTTTCCCAAAGCAGTTACACTACTTTCAACTCAAGAACAGAAAACGGGATGTTGGTGGAGTTTTAAAGATGAGCTTAAAGCTAATCTTAAAAACATCAAGATCTGGGAAGCTCTGGCCCTCAAGCATTCTAACTGGAGGTCTGCTGTTACCAACAATGTTCTGGAATTCGAAGAGGCACAGATGGAAGGTGAAAGGGAGAAAGGTATCAAGAGGAAGGCACATCAAGCCAACCCTTGTCGGGACTGCCTTCCAGCTGGAAATTGAAGTCTGCAGTATGAAAGAACATGCAGATCAAGAATAGATGTCTACAGTCACCTATGGACCCACTGCCAAGACCCTAAACTTGGAAGGCAATCAATCTTGGCCATGAGTGACAGGCTATGATGATGACTTTTCTACACCATACTAGCTGTCTTAAAAGCAGGTTGATGCAATTGACAAAAGACAGTTCCCATTGCTATTAATCATGCTGGCTAAATTAGGTCTCAATTTTAAAGTGCAATATCCCACCAAGTACCACTGACATAGTAGGGTCTAGCCAACTCAGTACAACCCCAAGAATTCCCAAGCCAACATTTGCACAATGGCCACATTCTTCAGGGGATTCTCCAAGTCGCAGTCCAAAAGGTAACTTTTCTCATCTTTGATGGGAACATAGACCATTGGTCAAGTGTTGCAATATTGCCCACACGAGTGCTGCTCAGACTACCTGATGTGGAGAATCTGTAACTGATAGCGTCTTTGTGCTCAATGGCTTCAACTGTTTCTTTCTTTTCCAGATTGCTGCCATGAAATGGTTTCTGATAGACTGGTAGTGGTCCACAGACCACTACTTTGAATAGCATTGCTTTCCATTGACTTTCAGTATCTCTTCAGGCTTTCAGAGAAATACCTTTCCCAACTCAAGATGCTAGGTATTGAATGTATATTCATTCTACTGAATCAGTACTGACCTTTCTGCAACAAAACACTGGATTTTGTGCTAATCATGCTAGACTAAACATCTCACATATACAAAGAGAAAACAAAAGATCAAATTTTAGTTCTCGATATTAGAACTTCAGCACAAAGAATTATCAATGTTTATTCATTTTTCAGCACTAATCTTCAGTGGGATAAATAAATGAAATGTTTTTCAGATTTGCAAAGGCAGTCTTCAGGGGGAAATTGACATTCAACAGGAATGGTAAGCATATTAAAACCAATAGATTAACAGGAAGAAAGTCTTTAGTAAACATTTTCTATTGAAAACCTGTCTTTGGGCTTATTGGGTTCAAATATTAGAAAGGTTAGATTTGCATATTGGTGGGATGAAATATTCTGCTAAACAGGCACCTTCAAGAGCAGAGGTACTCCATTTTGCAGAAAACTGAGGAAAATGTTGAGCATTGTGGATTGGAAATTAGAGGAATAGCTTCCACTGATTTTACCCCAGCTTAATATAGTTTTACCTGAAGTGAAAAGAAAGAAAGAAAAGAAATTATTACACCAGAAGTTAGTTTATAAAGACAAGATAATCATAAGTAGACCTACTGAATTGCCTTCCGAATGCTTAATCAATACGTATGTAAAGATCATCATTTCAACTAGTATACTATTGTTTGGCTTAGCAATGGTAGTTATGGCTAAATGAACCAGACCATGTGTGATTTTGGAAGCTAAGCTGATCAGTCCTAGTTATTAGTTGAATGGGAGGGTGCCAACAAATACCATGTGCTATAGGATATATTTCAGAGGAAAGACTGAGTTCTTTGAAAATTCTGTGAAATTCATGGGTCACCATAAGTTGACAAGCAACTTGAAGGCACATATACACACCAAGTGTAGCTAAGCTGAAGAATGCAGCACAAGGGAACTGAAGCATAAGCCCAAACAACTGAGCCTTTTCTATAACTCATCTTTTCTGTAATGAGAAGAACACCATGCTGCCAAAAAGCCTATTGGGGTCATTTACAAAAAAAGAAAAAAAAAGATATGTAGTGACTATATTCCCCATGGTCATAACTCCTTCTGTGTTTATCACAGTGAGTAGGTCGAATTTTGCTCTCTGGAAAGGAGAAGAAGACGTTTGTCACCATTTCTATTTATTTGTTTGGCTATATGGTTTTTTTTTCTAAAGAAATCACAAGCTTTGTATGCTTCCTGATGCATTGCACTTCAAAGAATGTTCTTCAATTGCAAGACAGAAAAGCTACTTTGAGGAATGTGCATTGTCCACTGTACTACAGACTAGTGTGAGCATCTGATGCACATTTCAAATAAAAAACCTACAATATTAAATCCTTATGTATCGAAAGGAACATAGCACCTATAATCTTTCTAGTCTGTCTGGATAAGATCTTCGTATTTAAAGATGGTTCGGTGTTATTTAAGGATGGTTCACCTTATTGTGGTGAGTGGGTTTGCATATTCCAATGAATCTGTGGATGTAGACACTAGAGTCATGTACTCCCAGGAGGCGCCACAGGGCAAGATCCAGACCAAGAACAATCTGAAGACTGAACGATCTCAATGGTGGAGCAGGCAGGCAGAGACTGTGAAGGCAGAAGAAGGCTGCAACAGATTGAGAAGCCACCATCATCATGTTAACCATGATGCAGAGCCAACCTCAAGAAATGGGGCTACAAGTGGAATCCAAAACATGTGAGTGTGGAGAAGAGCAAACCACAGACCACCTGCTGCAATGCAACCTGAGCCCCACCACATGCACAATGGAGGACCTCCTTGTAGCAACACCAGAGGCACTCCAAGTGGCCAGCTACTGGTCAAAGGACATTTAATCAACTACCAAACTTGCAAACTCTGTTTTGTCTGTTTGTTAAAAAAATGTTAAAAATGTAATACAATTGTCTAGTTGATACTGACATGATAAATAAATAAACCATGCCACCAGTTGGGACCCTCACTCTGTGTTGATTTACTGTGCACCTACGCACGGGCATCTTCAAAAGAAAAGAAAAGAAAGAAAAAAGAAAACCAAACCAAAAGTCCCATGGCAATCAGCAAGTGGTGACAGGGCAGGACTGTGAAATCTTGAAGCCCCTAGTCCCACACTGGTACATGGGCGGTGGATAAGGATTCATTCACTCTACCTCAATGTCCGAGTCAGTAGAGTAGTCCAGAAGCAGAATCCATGTCTGAGCAGCCCTTTTAAGGATCCAGTCTGCTCATTCCACATGGGAAAGGGGCTAGAAAAGTACCCTAAATGTAGTCTGCCTCTCTTATCCCTGACTGGACTGCCACATCCAGAGAGGTCACTACCCTGCAGCCAAAAAAGAAAAATGAACTAATCACTTGGGAAGACAGACAGAAAAATGCCAGCTTGCTGGAAGATGCAAAGACCATCAGCAATAAAGTGATGCTCCTACACCATCAACTCTGCTGGAATGGCCACGTTATCCAAATGCCTGATCACCATCTCCCAAAGCAGTTACTATATTCCCAACTCAATAGAATAGAAAATGGAATGTTGGTGGACAAGAAAAGAGATTTAAAGATGGGCTTAAAACTAACCATAAAAACTGTAGCATAGACACTGAGAACTGGGAAGCCCTGGCTCTTGAGCATTCTAACTGGAGGTCAGCTGTGACCAGCTGTGCTGTGGAACTCGAAGAGGCATGAATGGAGGGTGAAAGAGAGAAATGTGCCAAGAGGAAGGTTCATCAAGCCAATCCTGATCGGAACCACCTTCCACATGGAAGCTGATGTTCTCATTGTGGGATAACATGTGGGTCAGAAATAGGGCTCTACGGTCACCTACATATCTACCGCCAAGACCCTACACTTGGAAAGCCATCATACTTGGACATCAAGGGATTGCCTAAGTAAGTAGGTAAGTTAGCAATGGATAATATGCCTTCCAACTTCAGGTATTTGTACAGAAACAACATTACAGTAGAGTCTCGCTTATCCAACATAAACGGGCCAACATAACGCTGGATAAGCGAAAATGTTGAATGATAAGGAGAGATTAAGGAAAAGCCTATTAAACGTCAAATTATGTTATGATTTTACAAATTAAGCACCAAAACATCATGTTTTACAACAAATCAACAGAAAAAGCAGTTCAATACATGGTAATGTTATGTAGTAATTACTGTATTTTCAAATTTAGCACCAAAATATCGCAATGTATTGAAACAGCTGTGGAACAGAGTCGGGAGGCATACTGTGTTGAATAATACATAATGTTGGATGAGTGAAGGTTGGATAAGCAAGAACTTACTGTAATAGCAACCTGTCTGCCAATATTGAATCTTACACCTTAAAAATAGTTTAGGAATCCCCGTGAGCATAATAGAGTTAACTTTTCTTTTGCATATCTGGATCTTTGCTCACAAGCAGAGACCAACATCACTAGCAGAAAAAGTGGTGGCATGAATGATAAAGTATTGAGTAAATAGTCATCTGAATTCATTGTTAATCAAGACAGCAACAATACCAGTGATTACTACGAGACAAAACACCATCATGTTTAGTAAACAGCTAATGAAGCTTCAATATAGATGGATATACTATTGTTTTTATTGCAGATACTCAGGAGGACTTCACATTCAAATCTCTAAAAGAAACCAGACTTTGGCTGCAGAAGTCTCTTTCAGTAAAAGCCTAGTCGCATATTATATAAGGGTCAAAACTGGAAACGCAACTGACTCTAATCTCCTCTTCTTACATTTCCACAGGAACCAGTAAAGAGGAGGTCATGCACTTTCCTGGGTGGGTTGGGGACATGCAAGCTGCCTGCATATCAAGAGTCAACACCTCTTCCTCAAGGATGGCTTATGCCTCGTCTGATTTAACCCCAGAAGGCAATGTGTTACTCATTCACAGCTTCTGTTCTGAGGCTTCAAGAAACTGTCTTGCAAGTATGGTAGTTGCTTTTTCAGGTGTCTTTTTCTTCTCTTCTTATGGTCTCCTCTGAGATCTTAGAAGGAAGGCTTGGGAAGGACAATAATAAGCTATTTAAAGTGCCCAGCATATTACTCAAAATGTATTCATGTTACTTGAATAGTAATACACAGTGCCGAAGTGCATTAAAATGCTTTGTGTCTTATGTTTTCAACTGCCTTCAGGCAGTGTTATTGCTTTACTTACTTTTTGTTTTTTGAAAGAAAAATGCCCAAGAGGCATTTAAAGAAAAATGCCCAACTTTAAGCATCTTATTATATACAATGTGCTAGATATTATTCTAGCTGTATTGATAAAAACTGGCCTTGTTAAAAAAAAAAACTCACACGAAGTGTAAAAGGTGAGTCTGACCCAGGGCAGAAGAAAGCATCCATTCCCCCCATGTTCCCAAAAGGAGTCTTCAGTCATCTTCAAGAGCGAAACAACCACAGAAAGCCCAGTTTCCAGGTGTCTGCTTCTCCTCCCTTCTGATTTTAGCAGGCAGTTTCTTGCTGTTTTAAAAAGCCCAGGAACTAAAGGAAATCTACAGAGTCCAGAAATAGTTGCCAGAAGCAATTGCCGCTTTACAAAGGGATGATATACAGGGACTGAACAGTAAAATGTGTCGGTTTTTCACCTCCAACAAAGGCTATATATTATACCAAAGATGGAGTACTTTGGAAAGAATTCACAGGGAACTGTAATCTGGGATGGTTTCAGATGTGCCCACAGTGATGATCTAAAATCACAGCCTTCACAGACTCATTGATGGTGTGCCAAAAGAACGCACATCTTTCCATGGCTGATTAAGGCTGCTACCATGTAGTCCTTACACATAAGAGTAACGTTTGCTGAAATAAATGGGACTTCTTTCAGGGTGGTCTTCTATTAGATTATATTTAAAGGCTTCAAACCTTACTAGAGAGCAAATTCCACTGAAGATTGTGGGGCTTGCCTTTGAATGAACAAGAATGCACCATGAGGCCAGTCTTTCAATACCCTCCTGGGAAAATATCCATGAAAATCAGGGGGTCCCAATGTTATGATCTGGTCATTAACCATAATAAAGTTTACTTATTTACTCAATATCTCAAAACTGTTATCCTTTCATATTTAACATACATATTTGTTTCTTGCAAAGATATCCCACCACATATTTTAAACCCTGACATTCCATTGCTTCTTGCTAGCATCACATAAAAGGCAAACATGGAAGAATAAGAATTTTAATGGAAGAATTCATAATTGCGATGGAAATGCTGTAATTTTACCCAATTCCAATAATAATTATTGATAATTCCTACCACAGTACACCAATAGAGGCACAGTATGTCCTCTTAAGGCATGTTTAGACTTTGTAGCTGTCATCATATAAAGTCATATTATGAATACATGTTTGGACCTTTGACAAATTCTGTGATCATTGTTCATTTTGGGGATGACAACATAGTACAGCACTACTCAGATTCTAGAACTTCCAGAACAGAAGTAAAAATTCAATCCGACAGAAGAAGAGGAGAAGAAGGATGAAGGTAGGGAAGAAAAGAATGAATAAAGACAGATACTATAGACCAGTGGTTCTTAACCTGTGTGCCACAAACCAACAGTGGGCCACAAGGACAAAAAGAGCCTCTTTCCTCTTTATTTATTTATTTATATTATCTTTCCACTCCTTTTGTGCCGCCTGCCACTCCTTCCCTGTCACTGACCATTGCATATGTTTTGAATCTAAAACTAGAGCTGATGTGGTCTATCCAATGTAATGTTTTGAATTAGCACCCCAAAATGAATCTAAAGTTGACCAAAGACCGATTTGTAACCCTTTTGGTACTAATGTTGTAGAGCAGTGGTTCTTAACCTGGGGTCCCCAGATGTTTTTGGCCTACAACACCCAGAAATCCCAGCCAGTTTACCAGCTGTTAGGATTTCTGGGAGTTGAAGGCCAAAAATATCTGGGGACCCCAGGTTGAGAACCACTGTGTAGAGTGTTCCCTGGTCAAAGTAGTCCCTAGTCAAGTAATTCCTGATCAAGTGGTCCCTGGTCAAAAAAAGATTGCAAACCACTGCTATAGACAGACAGGCATCTCATACCAAATACCATAGTTTTCTAAACACTGGTGTCCTGTCTACGTGTAGGTTTAATTAGAAGCTCTAAATTCCCATTAATATGTTGATGTGTGGATGTTAACAGATGAATCCTTCCACTTATAGTTGAGTCATTGCTGTAAGTATGGTGTTGCTTTTAAAAGATGAAAACAAACATGGTTCACACTAATGAATCCAAAGAAAACAAGTCTTTCAAGCGGAAAAGCAGTTTTTCCTTCAAGGAAGCCTAGGTAGTTATGCCTCCTTCCAATACTGACTCTGGTTCTCTATTTTATTGCTTAGATAATGAAGAGCATCCATGCCAAATGTGCAGAATCATTGCTGAAATCAATCCTAACAGTGCTAGCAGGTGCTGGGGAGCAGGGGGAGACTAGCTCCCTGCCTTCCCCTTCATTTTACCAATCCTTAACCCAAAAGCTTGTTCCTAGCGGAAGAAATACAAGGTTGTCCGCAAGTGCTGAATAATTCAAAACAAAACAAAGGAGACTCTTTTTTTTCAATTTGCAGCACCGTGACTGCGTTAGGACAAGCCTCAGGTGCCAAGCTGTTGTACTACTACAGAGATTAAATTAGCACGACTGGGTTTTCTTTAACTAGATAAAAGCTCTATAAAGCCACCGGCTCTTGGGAACAGCTAACTCCTGGAAAAAGCCTTTTATGCGCTATAAAAAAAATAAAATTAGATTTTCAATTCATATTACAAGCCCGATCTCAGTAATAAAAATCAATGCTTCGTCTGGTCAGAGAAATATCTCCATTCCTTTGATTTCCCTTCTCACTCCAGACATCCAAATGAACAGCCACCTGGAAACAAATAGAAATAGCATATTCTTTTCACAGACTGGTATTGACTGATCCAAACTCTTATGTCATGACGGCTCACAGATGCTCTGTAAAAACAAATGTGGGTGCCAAATATTCCCCGTAACAGCCATAAAATTACAGAAATGTTAAAATGTGAGTATTTTGAGATCTCAGTAAAGTATTTCTGCTGCTAACAATACTCCACCTCATCCATATAATGCCATATAATCCCATAAAGAAGATGTTCAAAGTGCTTTGTGGTTTTGGGCCAAGACTGCATACATAAAGGACTACATAAACACATAGCAGTGTAAGTTACACTGAATGCCACCAATTGTGCAATTAATGTCATGGCCTTGAGCTCGCCCATTGTGCAATGGTCAATTATTTTCACATTTATGAATTATATGCAGACATGAAGCAGAAGCTACATATACTCAACCTTTGAGATTACACATCGTTCTTTTACTAGCACCCTGCTTCACATGGATTTCAGCCACAATTCCTATAGATGAGAGAACAGAGGTTGGGAAAGTGTTACTTGCCCAAGGCCACAATCTTGGTTCAGCGGCATGGGGATAAATGATAGCATGTTCTTATTTTCAATAATTCCAAAAAAGGGAATACTTTAAAAGATTTGGCTCTTTTACTATATCACTTAGGTCTTCAGAATGTGTTTTAAGGCAATTTTAAGATCATGGCTCGCTTGCCAAGATGAATGCAATCCAAAGGGCACTCCCATGAATTATAGCCACTAACTTGCCATACCCCATTTGGCCCAAAGATCTTCATTGTGAAGAATTGCTTCTGTCACATTGAGATGCTCTCTGTTTTTATTATACAACAAAACTACCTCCTCCTACCAACTCCTTTCTTCAAAGAATGTGTTTTGTTAAGCTCCATAACATTTTTTAGCTACACGCTCAGGAAGCAGACCACTGTTATTGAACTTTCTTTAAATTGGGTGAAAACACTGAGAAGTGTTTCCATTTCCTTTGCAATTGAACTTTTAAAAAGTTTTTACATATGTGCACACAAGCACTTGTCAGTGCAAAATTACATAAATTACAACAGAGGTGACTGGCTTGAGAGAGAGAGATTACTATGGACTCAAACAGTGATGGATCTGTACCAAACTTGGCACGAATACTCAGTGATGGGTCTGTACCAAACTTGCACAAATGTGAACACTGGTGGAGTCTGGGGAAAATAGACCTTGACAATTTGGTCTATTAATTTGGTGTAACCAGGTGAGCGGGCCCTCTGGTTTGAAGGTGGTGTTGTTGAACGCCAGATCTGTCAACGGAAAAACGACCTGGATCCAGGATTTAATCCTGGAGGAGCGGGCAGATCTGGCGTGCATCACGGAGACCTGGCTGGATGAAGCGGGGGGCGTAAACCTCTCCCAGCTTTGTCCTCCAGGCTTCTCCGTGCAACACCAACCAAGAGCCGGAGGACGGGGAGGCGGGGTCGCAGTGGTCTATAGAGATTCCATCCATCTGACCAGGAGCCCCATCCCGCAGACCACAAATTTCAAATGCGTCCACCTGAGGGTGGGTGACCAGGACAGAATAGGGATTCTTGTAGTGTACCGTCCACCTCGCTGCACTACAGTCTCCCTGCCTGAGCTAGCGGGGGTGGTCTTGAGCCTGGTGGTGGAGCCCCAACGGCTCCTTGTGCTGGGGGACTTCAACATCCATGCCGAGGCGACCCTCACAGGAGCGGCTCAGGACTTCATGTCTGCCATGGCAACCATGGGGCTGTCCCAACAAATAACTGGCCCCACCCACTGTGCTGGACACACATTGGACTTGGTTTTCTGCCAGGGTTGGGAGCAGGGTGGCGGTGTGGAGGAGTTGTCTATCTCTCCGTTGCCATGGACCGACCACTTCCTGATCAGATTCAGGCTCACTGCGCCCCCTAACCTCCGCAAAGGTGGAGGACCCATTAAGATGGTCCGCCCCAGGAGGCTTATGGATCCGAACGGATTCCTGACGGCTCTTGGGGATTTTCCCGCTACCTCGGTAGGTGACCATGTCGAGGCCTTGGTCGCTCTCTGGAATGGGGAGATGACCAGGGCAATTGACAGGATCGCTCCGGAACGTCCCCTCTCAAGTAACCGAGCTAAACCAGCTCCTTGGTTCACTGAGGAGCTGGCAGCGATGAAGCGAAGGAAGAGGGAACTAGAGAGCGTGTGGCGCTCGGACCCAAGCGAGCCAAATCGAGCACGGTTTGTGTCCTTTCTAAGGGCATATGCCGCGGCAATAAAAGCCGCAAAGAAAACTTTCTTTGCGGCTACTATTGCGTCTGCAAAAAACCGTCCGGCGGAGTTGTTTCGGATTGTCAGAGGTCTTTTAACTCCCCCTATCTCAGGTGGGAGCCCTGACAACTCGGCCACGCGCTGTGAAGCATTTGCTCGGTTCTTTGCAGACAAAGTCGCTTTGATCCGTTCTGGGCTGGACGCCACATTAAATGCAGTCTCTGTGGATGTGACACAAGCACCTGCTTGTCCTATTTTGATGGATTCTTTTCAGTTTGTGAAACCCGAGGATGTGGACAAGATACTTGGAGGAATGAGGCCTACCACGTCCATCCTAGACCCCTGCCCATCCTGGCTTCTGAAAGAGGCCAGAGGGGGATTGGCTGAGTGGGTAACGGTGGTGGTTAATGCCTCCCTCCGGGAAGGCACGATTCCAGCGAGCCTAAAACAGGCTATTATAAAGCCACTGTTGAAGAAACCATCACTCGACCCCACCAAATTTGACAACTTTCGGCCTGTTTCCAATCTTCCCTTCTTGGGCAAAGTCATGGAAAGCGTGGTGGCCTCACAACTCCAGGTATTCTTGAGAGACACGGATTATCTGGATCCGGCACAGTCTGGCTTCAGACCGGGACATGGTACCGAGACGGTCTTGGTCGCCTTAGTGGATGATCTCCGCCGGGAGCTAGACAGGGGGAGTGTGTCCCTGTTGGTGCTCCTGGACCTCTCAGCGGCCTTCGATACCGTCGACCACGGTATTCTTCTGGGACGCCTTGCAGAGATGGGCCTTGGGGGCACCGCTTTGCGGTGGCTCCAGTCATTTCTGGAGGGTCGTACCCAGAAGGTGTTATTGGGGGACTCCTGTTCAACACCACAGCCTTTGACCTGTGGTGTTCCTCAGGGCTCCATACTGTCCCCCATGCTGTTTAACATCTACATGAAGCCACTGGGTGAGATCATCCGGAGTTTCGGGGTGCGGTGTCACCTGTACGCAGATGATGTCCAACTCTGTCACTCCTTCCCACCTGCTACTAAGGAGGCTGTCGAAGTCCTGAACCGGTGCCTGGCCGCTGTGACGGTCTGGATGAGGGCGAACAAACTGAAATTAAATCCAGACAAGACAGAGGTACTCCTGGTCAGTCGCAAGGCCGAACAGGGTATAGGGTTACAGCCTGTGCTGGATGGGGTCGCACTCCCCTTGAAGGTGCAGGTTCGCAGCTTGGGTGTGACCCTGGACTCATCGCTGAGCCTGGATCCCCAGGTTTCAGTGGTGACCAGGGGAGCATTTGCACAGCTTCGGCTCGTGCGCCAGCTGCGCCCGTATCTTGGGAAGTCTGACTTGGCCACGGTGGTACACGCTTTGGTCACATCCCGCCTCGACTACTGCAACGCTCTCTACATGGGGCTGCCCTTGAAGACGGCCCGGAAGCTCCAGCTAGTCCAGCGCGCGGCAGCCATGTTGTTAACCGGAGCGGGACGCAGGGAGCACACAACGCCCTTGCTGTCCCAGCTCCACTGGCTGCCGATCAGCTACCGGGCCCAATTTAAGGTGCTGGTGTTAACCTACAAAGCCCTAAACGGTTCC
The DNA here is from genome assembly GCF_037176765.1 of Anolis sagrei. Classification (NCBI taxonomy): domain Eukaryota; kingdom Metazoa; phylum Chordata; class Lepidosauria; order Squamata; family Anolidae; genus Anolis; species Anolis sagrei. Next base: position 116,978,073 of record NC_090026.1, on the reverse strand, counting down.
GGCCCAAAATACCTTGAATACCGCATCTCGGCCTACGAGCCCACGAGGACCTTGAGATCATCCGGGGAGGCCCTTCTCTCGGTCCCGCCTGCCTCACAGGCACGCCTGGCGGGGACAAGAGAGCGGGCCTTCTCGGTGGTGGCCCCCCGGCTATGGAACTCCCTCCCTGCTGAAATCAGACAGGCGCCTTCCCTCATGGCCTTCCGCAAGGGCCTGAAAACCTGGCTCTTCGAAAAGGCCTTCAACTAAGTGCTATGTTTTTGGAATGACCACCGGAATGGATTATGACTACGAGATTGATTGTGACCCCAAACAAGACGAAGCGGATTTTTAGTTTAATTAGCTGTGTATTAGTAAGATGTGTGTTATGGTCCTGATCTATTGTAAACTGTTGTCTTTATGTTCTATGTTCTGTACACCGCCACGAGTCGCCCTCGGGCTGAGAGTGGCGGTTAACAAGTGCAAATAATAAAATAAATAAATAAATAAATAAAATAATAATAAATAACCTTTACCTTTTGGACAACCTTGGTAAAATGTCCGGTTTTAATTCTTCAGCATGGTGACAGAAGACCTCCATAACATCCAACACCTATTGCCAGAGGTTCACAACTATGGATTAAGATATTATACTACCAAAATAGATTGCCTGGGTGCACCAAGTAACTGCAGGTAATGCAACTCAGAATCATGCTAATCAGGACATTATTTGAAACTTGATTAGCACAATGCTAGGTTGCGTTAACTGTGGAGTTACTCGGTGCACCCAAGTAACCCGGTTTGGTAGTATGTTCACCTGTCTCTCACCTGGGCACAAGTGCTAATGTGGCTTTCTTGTATAGAAGGGATTATATAAACCTCTCTCCAGAGGGCTATGATCACTGTTTGGATTTGATAACTCATCAGCTTTGGCAATACGTATATGCAAAGGGTGTATGTTGGGGGAAGGGGTGCCAAGCTGACTGCCCCCTTTTTGTGAAGGGTATAAAAAGAAAAGGGGGTCATTGGGCAAGAGTTAAATTGCGAAGAGGGAAGCATTGGTGCTGCTAGATTGTTTGGAGTGGTGGTGAACCTGAAATTTGGGTCGATACAAGTGGCCTTCCCTCCAGTGAACTATCTTGGTTTGTCCCACAAGTTAGCTGATAAGGTAAAGCTTACCAGATGCTTACCAGACACCCAGGGCTTGATGGAATGTCTGAGCATTTGCTGGTCTGTAAACCATTGCCTCTTCTACATTACTTTGCCTACACATTGTTTACTTGAGGGAAATTTTAGATGAATGTAGCTGATTGGGAGTTGTTATACTTGTATTAAAGTTGTGGTCATCCCATTTAACCCATAACACGGTGTCTTGTCTCTCTGCCTTGGCGCAAACTTGTTATTTCACTTTCTCATCTATTCGCATCCCATGCCTCCTGGGACTGCAAGCTCATCAATAAAAGGAAAGCTAATTTGTAGACCTGAAATGAAAACGTGGCTCCCCGTTAGTGAACAGTATCGATGTTTTCAAAACCTTTGATGAATTTTTGAGCTCAAGTCCTTGATTTGATTTGTCTCACTTGCCTTGATTAATTTATTGGTCAGCTTGTCCATTTTTTTCCAGATCACAATTTCTCATGGTCTTATAATTTCAACCAATTAGAAAAGTTCTCTGATTATGCTTTTGAAAAATTCCTCATCTCAAAAATAATCTCCATGAAAACACCATACTTGCCTTGGCAGTCATGTAAGAAAGGGAGAAATTTGGTATCTTGGTTTAAGCTGCTCAAATCAGCTACATTTGATATACACTTTTGCTTCCCACTCTACAAACTCTGCTACAGATCTGATATCTGTAATGAAAAATACCAGAAGTTACACGTATTAAATATTTTGAGGACATTTCTCATGGAGGTGACATTACAGAACTATAAAATGTGATTTTGCCCACTATGTCCTTAAGGTGTTGTAACTCAGCGTGTGCCTCATGTATCTACTAGTGCTAGTAGGAGGAAACGAGGTTTGGAAGAGGAAGACGCTCAGCAACAGCTGAAGCGCATTAGGGACATTTTCCTTGAGACTACTGATGAGGAGGATTTTCAGGGGTTTACTCGGGAGGATATGGAAACGGAGGATTACCGTGGTGTAAAGCAAGTAGCACGCAGTTCTGATAGCGATGAGGAATCTATTTCCAAGCGTCTTAAAGACATAGCAGAAAAGGTGAGTAGTGGTAGGCTCCTTGGCAGCCCCCTTGGTCTTAAGGTCCTCTTGATCAATGCCAGGTCCGTCAATGGCAAGACCGCAGCCATCCAGGACTTGATCCTGGATGAGAGGGCGGACCTGGCATGCATTACCGAGACCTGGTTGGACGAGGTGGGGGGTGTAAACCTTTCCCAGCTATGCCCACCAGGTTTTGGAGTGCATCAACAGGCCAGACAAGGGGGGCGGGGAGGAGGGGTCGCAGTGGTCTTTAGGCAATCCATCGCCGTGACCAGATGCGCTGTCCCGCAGACTTCTGGGTTTGAGTGTGTCCATTTGAAAGTGGGGAGCCGTGACAGTGTGGGGTTCCTGCTGGTATATCGCCCACCCCGAGATCCAGCAGCTTCCCTGTCTGAGCTAGCGGAGGTGATCTCTAATTCGGCCTTGGTCTCCCAGCGCCTGGTGGTGTTGGGAGACTTTAACATCCATGCCGAGACCACTCTATCTGGCGCAGCTCAGGACTTTATGGCCACCATGACGACCATAGGTCTGTCACAGATAATATCTGGCACCACTCATCAAGCTGGACATACTCTTGACCTTGTTTTTGTGGCGGACAACGAAATGATCAGAGTGGAAGAGCAAAACATCCTTCCAGTGTCATGGTCTGACCATCATCTGATCACCTTTAGACTTACTGCGACCCTAAACCTTCGCAGGGGTGGAGGACAAATTAAGATGGTCCGCCCTAGGAGACTGATGGATCCGGATGGATTCCTGAGGAATCTTAGGGTTCTTCCTGCCTTGGAGCCTGGCGATTCTATCGACGCCTTGGTAACTCTCTATAATGGGGAGATGGCCAGGGCGTTAAATACGATCGCACCCGAACGCCCCATCTCGTTGCGTCGTGACAGGCCATCTCCTTGGTTCACCGAGGAGCTGGCTGTGATGAAGCACACGAGAAGGGGGCTAGAGCGCAAATGGAGGAAATCTCGAGATGTGTCTGATCGAGCACGGGCTAGAGCCTCTCTTAAGGCGTACTCCGTGGCTATACGGGTGGCCAGGAAATCATTCACGACCGCCCGTATAGCGTCTGCAGCAAATAAATCATCGGAACTGTTTCAGGTCGTGGGAGAGCTCCTCCACCCACCAGCGGCGGAGGAGGTCCCTGACGACCCTGCAGCTCGGTGTCGCGATTTCGCACACCATTTTGCAGACAAAGTCGCCCAGATACGTCTCGAGCTCGACTCCAATTTCATCGCAGTGCCAGAAGAGGTGACGGAGGTACCTGCTTGTCCAATTTTGTGGGATTCTTTTAAGCTTGTTCGTCCTGAAACCGTGGAGGAGATTCTTGGGGCTGTGAGAGCGACCACCTCATCTCTTGACCCTTGCCCATCTTGGCTCATTAAATCAGCCAGAGGGGGGCTGCTGGACTGGTTTGTACCGATTGTTAATGCATCGTTGGAGCAAGGAATTTTTCCATCTAATTTGAAGCAGGCTGTGGTTCGCCCACTTATCAAAAAAGCTTCCCTTGACTCCACGGTGCTGAATAATTACAGGCCAATCTCCAACCTCCCTTTTGGGTAAGGTGCTGGAGAGGGTGGTCGCCTCTCAGCTCCAGGGTTTCTTAGATGACATCAATTACCTAGATCAGTCACAGTCTGGTTTCAGGCCTGGTCACGGCACCGAGACAGCCTTGGTCGCCTTGGTGGATGACCTCCGCAGAGAGCTGGACAGGGGGAGTGTGACCCTGTTGGTTCTCCTGGACATCTCAGCGGCTTTCGATACCATCGACCATGGTATCCTTCTGGGTCGTCTCTCTGGGATGGGCCTTGGGGGCACGGTTCTGTCGTGGCTCCAGTCCTTCCTGGAGGGACGAACTCAGATGGTGAAGCTGGGTGACGCCTGCTCGGACCCCTGGCCTTTGACCTGTGGGGTCCCGCAAGGCTCTATTCTGTCTCCCATGCTCTTCAACATCTACATGAAACCGCTGGGAGAGGTCATCCGGGGTTTTGGAGTTGGGTGCCATCTCTACGCAGATGACACACAACTCTACTACTCCTTTCCACCTAACTCCAAGGAGGCTTCTCAGGTGCTAGACAAGTGCCTGGCCGCTGTGTCAATCTGGATGAGGAAGAACAAGCTGAAGATCAATCCCGATAAGACAGAGGTCCTCTTGGTCGATCGTAAGCCAGATCGGGGTATAGGGTGGTTACCTGTGTTGGACGGGGTTACACTCCCCCTGAAACCTCAGGTCCGCAGTTTGGGTGTCCTCCTGGATTCTTCGCTTACACTTGAGGCTCAGGTGTCGGCGGTATCCGGGAGGGCTTTCGCGCAACTGAGACTCGTGCGCCAACTGCGACCATACCTCGTGAAGGCTGATCTGGCCGGGGTGGTCCATGCCTTGGTCACCTCTAGAATGGACTACTGCAATGCGCTCTACGTGGGGCTACCCTTGAAGACGGCTCGGAAACTGCAGCTGGTCCAACGTGCAGCAGCCAGAATGCTAACTGGAGCTCATTATCAAGAGAGGTCTACCCCTCTGTTCAAGGAGCTCCACTGGCTGCCTTTCATCTTCCGAGCCCAATTCAAGGTGCAGGTGCTCACCTATAAAGCCCTAAACGGTTTGGGACCACCCTACCTGCGTGACCGTATCTCCATCTACGAACCGACACGCTCGCTTCGATCATCTGGGGAGGCCCTGCTCGTGATCCCGCCTGCGTCGCAAGCGTGTTTGGTGGGGACGCGGGACAGGGCCTTCTCCGTGGCGGCCCCCCGACTCTGGAACGCCCTCCCAAAAGATCTCCGACAGGCCCCTACACTAGCAGTTTTCAGAAGGAACCTGAAAACTTGGCTGTTCCGTTGTGCCTTCCCGGATTAGGAACCCCCATCCCAAGTCCTAATAGCACTTTAGCACAGTTAATATTGCTGCACACCGTACTTTAAGCCCGACGTCCCTCCTACCATCTCAGCACTTTTAACCTTGTACCTCTCACCGGCCGCACCAGTTTTTAATATTGTCCCGATGTATAGTTACTGTTGTATTGCTAATTCTGAGTTGATTTGTTTTGCTTTTAATTTGCTTTGTTATTGTTTGTTATGTTCTATTGTATTGTGCTGTGGCTTTGGCCTGTGTAAGCCGCATCGAGTCCTTCGGGAGATGCTCGCGGGGTACAAATAAAGTTAAAAAAAAAATTGCTATGAATCTGACAGTGATGATGAAGAGCTGGACTGGACCAGGGTCCAGGAGGTTTTGGATGTGATTAATGCTCCAACTTCCAGCGATGAGTTCCAAGAGTTCACAGACCCATGGGTTTTGGATACTGCTTCTCAGGATGCAGCCCGAAGTGCAGACTGGCAGCAATGGAGGGAACGTGATTCACCTGTGGAAATGGATGCACCTGAAGGCGAATCTAGTGATTCTGATGAGATTTAAGGAGTAGACTTGGAGCAGTCTTGTTGCAGAGTTCAAAGTGTCATGTACCTGTGTATCCTGCTCTTAACTCTTGCCTTGAGTCTTTGCATCCAGAACCGTGTCTCCGTGATCGTGCTGACTACCTTGCCTGGCTTGGAACCGTGAGTCTTGTCTCTTGTCCTGACCCTGGAACGTCTTGACTACTCTTCGCTTCTGCCTGATTCCTACTTGGACTTCGGACCGCTCCTCATGCTGCTTTTTGTATTAAGATTTTTGAACTGACTGTATTACGTTTCTGACTTCAAGCTATTTCGCCTGCCTTACTCCTGTTTTCCTTTTTTCAGCACAGACTGCCTGGGCTGCTGTTTGTTTACATTCCTGCAGACTCTTTTGTTTACAAGCTCTGCTGATAAGAGCCTTTTGACTTGTTAATTTGCCATTAAACACCTTCTGTTAACCCTTAAGCTGCTGTTTTGCCTCATTGGTCCGCCTGGGTCTTGACATAAGGTTTGACCACCATATTCCTAAGAACATAAGTTCAGGTGTTCTGCATGGTTACTCCCAAGAAAATGAACAATACATAACTATTTTCAGTGTGGGTGTGGAATGGAATGTATCCATAAGGATGCAAATTATTAAACACTGGAGTAAAATAATGCTAGAAGAACTAGCATTTGAAAGATTTCTGCGTTTGTCCAGAGAGAGTTACTAGCAGTCTGAGTACATAAGACAAAGCTAGATATGGAAGATGGGGAGCTGTTTTGAGGGATTTCCCTCTGTTGCAAGGCATAAATGGCATGTCTTCTGTTTGGCTTTATGGCTCTCAAGTTGTGGAGAGGGATGTAAAAATATCATTACGCACAGAAGAAATTCTTACACACAGTCCATAGTAACCATCAAGCACTCCTGATATCGGTAGTTTGTAGTACAGACAGAAAGTCTAGAGCCTTTTTTTCATGGTCGGGGAAAAAGATGAAATGCTGAGGAAGCCTCAGAGAAACGATCTTTTTGAACTCCTCAGGTCTGGCTGTTAGTCACTAGCGCACCACTGTCTAGTAAGATCTGACAGGCCACGTCTTTGACTTTGTCAGGCAATTAATCAGAAGACTAAATTTTGCAAGGGAGTCCCAGACTGAATTCTTCCACAGCAATGAGATGGTCTACATTTCTTTACAAAGTACTCGGTTGTATGCATATGTGTCTATCTGCAGATGAACACACATTTGTACCAGTGTCAGGGCACGCATTCAAGAAGCAGATGTATTTTGGGTTCTTTCAAGGCAGCAGTCCTTTCCCTGACACAATGAGGTACTATTTACCACCTCTTGGACATAGTCAATTCATCTCTGCTAGATTTTATCAGCCAAGATGAGCAAAGATAAAGCTTTGCTCATCGTGGTAGGACAGACTCATTGAAATGGCTTGTCTACATTTCTTTAGATGAACATCTCTACTCATCTAAAGAAAACTGGCCAAAGAGTGCACCCACTTCCACTAGCTCTGCAATAAGAATGGCATCTAGTTGAGAGCCAATACCCTAGTTGAAGCATAATTTTTTCTGTGACCTCACTGCTGCATTTGTGATCTAACAATTGTCCAGCCTGTTTTGTTGTTTGTAGTACCATAGGACTGGGCCGGGTGCTTAGTAGTGATTGTATTAATTATTACCCTTTTGAATTCATGTTCCATAGAGAGACCAAGGCTACAACCCAATTGTTAATCTTATCAGCCAAAAAATCCCACAGAACTTTTAGGAATCTTTTAGATTCCTTAGGTCTTTGGACCATTTTAACTGGTCTCATACCTTTGTTGGGGGCATCCACTACTACCAACCCGAATTTCACAAGGAAGTAATTGAATAAGATATAGAATGGGGGATGCCTGGCTCGAGAGCAGTACATGTGAAAAAGATCTTGGAGTCCTCGTGGACAACAAGTTAAACATGAGCCAACAATGTGATGTGGCGGCAAAAAAAGCCAATGGGATTTTGGTCTGCATTAATAGGAGCATAGTGTCTAGATCTAGGAAAGTCATGCTACCCCTCTATTCTGCTCTGGTTAGACCACACCTGGAATATTGTGTCCAATTCTGGGCACCACAATTCAAGAGAGATATTGACAAGCTGGAATGTGTCCAGAGGAGGGCGACTAAAATGATCAAGGGTCTGGAGAACAAGCCCTATGAGGAGCTTAAGGAGCTGGGCATATTTAGCCTCAAGAAGAGAAGGCTGAGAGGAGATATGATAGCCATGTATAAATATGTGAGAGGAAGCCACAGGGAGGAGGGAGCAAGCTTGTTTTCTGCTTCCTTGGAGACTAGGACGCTGAACAATGGCTTCAAACTACAAGAAAGGAGATTCCATCTGAACATGAGGAAGAACTTCCTGACTGTGAGAGCTGTTCAGCAGTGGAACTCTCTGCCCCGGAGTGTGGTGGAGGCTCCTTCTTTGGAAGCTTTTAAACAGGGGCTGGATAGCCATCTGTCAGGGGTGCTTTTAATGCAATATTCCTGCTTCTTGGCAGGGGGTTGGACTGGATGGCCCATGAGGTCTCTTCCAACTCTTTGATTCTATGATTCTATGATTCTAATATAATAATGAAATTACTAGACCTACATCTGTCTGCCCAGTAGCATGAAACAGGTCCAGGGCATTTCCTGCCACATGCATCGGAAGAACAAGACAATTTTAACCAGTTCTGGCAGGAAGACTGCTAGGCAGCAGTATGCCAGCAACATAGTTCCATCATATATGAAATATCATAGCCTCTGTAGGTGTATTCAATACTATGTTCTCATGGGGTTCTTTCTGGTCTTTTTCAGGTCCTTTAGGCGTTCCAATTCCTTCAAATATTTTGCAAGCTTCTGCAAACCTTGGAGTTTCCCTCAGCCCACTGACATCTTCCCAGTTCTGAGCATCTCCCTGCCAAAAAGGAGATTTTCAAAGGCTGCACTTCCTCTTATACAAAATTTTGTGTTATGTGCAGTCCTGCTAAATTCTGTTTTGCATTTTGGATTTTCCATCATGTGAGATATATCAAAGATGGTTTTGATTATGTTAAATGGCAATTAGTGAAAATTTAAGCCTATCATGAAGCCCTAATTGATATTCACATGGCTTTTACACTCCCTGAATTTGCTGGGTTTTACCTCTGTGATGCTACCAGTACATATTAGGTTTTTTTTAAAAATTATGTTTGATATTTTAGGATTGCTTCTTTCTTTAACTATTTAGTTATTTATTTCTTTTTCTTGATTTTGCCAGCTGCTCTAACAGTTTTTATTTCTGGGGGAAAGGCAGTTGTCTAAGACACACATGCCTATACATAACCTTGTCGCTGAACAATAAAAGCAGTTATTGTAATAGCAGAACATATCTGATCTGAATACTCTTTTTTTTCAGGAGCAGCTAGTCATCAGAATACATTTCCCATGTGCCTCCATGTTGACTAATTACCTTCTAATGGGCTTCTCAATTAGCCTCTTAGTGCCTTTTAGTGCAATCAACAGCTTTAAATTTGCATTGTGGGTTTTGAGAATAAAAGGAGGTCCTCTGTGGATTTAATACATTTTGTGTGTTTTCATAAACTCCACCACACTCCTTTATCTTACTCTTTAATAAAGTGCACAATTAGGGAAACATCAACATGCATTCATTTCTTTTCTTCTTTTTTTAGTAGCTACATGGAAACTAGATTTGAAAATCATCCCTTCCAATGGGTTGCTGCAAGGTTTTGGGGCTATATAGCCATGTTCCAATAACATTCCCTCCTGATGTTTCACCAGCATCTGTGGCTGGCATCTTTAGAAGTTATGAACTATAGATGCAGGTGAAATGGCAGGATAGAAGGCTATTGGAACATAGCTATACAGCCCGAAAAACAGTAACCCAGTTATTCCGGTCACGAATTTCTTCAACATCCCTGCCAATGTTTGCCTTATGGTGTGTTTGCCCTGTTTTTTCTTCTTCTAAGCCTCAATTTGGTTATGATCACTTTTTGGAAAGATGGAGTGTTTCCCTTTGGTTCTAGCTCTAAAGGAGAGTTTTCAAACTTGAATTCTGATACTCTTGAACCACTCCTGTTGGACAACAATAATGTTCTGAGAATGTCAGGACACTGCGCTTGGCTGTCATTTTAATCACTCCCAATTAGGATAATGCAAAACTTATAAAATGGACTATTTTGGAGCACACTTCTCTCCACTCTGTGGTTATTTCACATGGAAGTGCCACCTGTGGCATTAGATTGGTAATGGTGAAGAATCTCATGTCACCTGTCAGTCAACAAGTTTCCCATAGGAGATTTTGGTCACCATTATGCTGGTAACATGAAAACCATTGGGTGATCTTGGGAAAGGCACAGACTTTTAGCCTCAGAAAACCCCATGGTAGGATTACCATAAGTTTGAAACAACTATTAAGGCACACAACAGCAAATCCTTGGTTATGCCAACATACAGTAGAGTCACACTTATCCAACATAAATGAGCCGGCAGAACATTGGATAAGCGAAAATGTTGGATAATAAGGAAGGATTAAGGAAAAGCCTATTAAACATCAAATTACATTATGATTTTTACAAATTAAGCAGTAAAACATCATGTTTTATAACACATCGACAGAAAAGCAGTTCAGTACATAGTAACATTATGTAGTAATTACTGTATTTACAAATTTAGCACCAAAACATCGCAATGTATTGAAACAGCTGTGGATCCAGGCAGGAGGCAGACTGCGTTGGATAATACAGAATGTTGGATGAGCAAAGGTTGGATAAGCAAGACTCTATCTTTTCAGGCACTGTACAGGGAGACATTCATGGCTCTCAATATAATGGCTTTGTCTCAGCTACATAATGGTAGGACAGTTTTCGATCACAGCTCTACGCCCCAACTAATGATTGGTCACAGGGATATGATCACTTGCTGCCTGGTTGTTATTGTACAGACAGAATAAAAGGGCAGAGTTCATTCTTGGGGTGCTCAGATGCATCCCAGTGGCCACACAGTGCCTGGGGAAAGAGCTACATTTCTTAAGGTTGTGTGAAAAGGCACATAATCCATTCTGTTTTCATTTTGAATTTTGGTGTCCCAAAACAGAAACGGAATTCAGGGTTTCAAATTATGAATCTGAATGGTTCCCCCTCCTAATTTCCTTAATTTTTTCTGAACACAGAACAGGGGCACCTGAAATTCGGTATAAATATGTTAATAGAACTTTATGTCACAGCAGTGATCAAATAACAGCACGACCAAAACTGGGGCACTTTCCGCTCCATTGTGACATGTATGACCAAGTGCTGGCACTTGGTCACACTTCATAGCTTGTATCTGGTTTCCTGTTAATTTCTGTATTTTCTTTTCTGACCTTGAATACATTATCTGGGATCCATAGTATGGACTTTGGACACTGCCCTATGGCTCTTAGCTTATTTATGTACATTTCTCCTGAAACTAGGTCTCTGGGTGCAGTATTTTTAATACTATATGTAGATTAAATCCAGCCTTGCTTGTCATTACTGCTCAAGATCTGCAGAGAAGGTGTGACTTGGGATCAGAAGTAATTAACACCATTAATTAGGTATAAGATTGCCTGAAATGAGTTGTAGTTTCTCTGTCAATCTCAAGAGGCTTTGGAAGGGGCCATAAGTGAAGCATTAAAAAAGAAAGGGCACCACAAAAATCGACTCTTATTTATTCTAACAACTGTTCCATTTTACTTTGATTGCATTTTCATAATCTATTAATTAGGGTTTACTGCTGCTAACCATCACCGTCGAGTCTTAATTCTTTTGTCATAAAATAAAAGGACTAAATATATGCTAATGGGGAAAAGAAAGGCATAGACACTGTTCCTTCTTTTTCTGTTTCTGTCCCTTTTCCACATTGCTGGCAGAATTGAGGAATGGACCTCCTGTAGAGATGCTCAAGAAAAGGCACTATACTTTTTTGCAATGTTTTATCCTCCTAAGTATCTGCAACACACAGGATCTTCTTTTCCACAACACAGCCAGCATGATGATGAACATAGTTAATAATGAAACAAGTAGCGGCTTCCATGAAGATTGTAGGTTCTAGAATAATATCATCAGTATTCAGAGCTCTTCGGATTGCCAGAAATCAAGGTCAACTGCATGGTAGTTAACAACAATAGCTAGGAAAAGGAACCCAGTGATCTCTATGATTTTGTCTTATTCCTTCACCCAGCCATGGCAAAATCAGTATAGAAAAAACAAACAAAAAGCAACAAAATAAAGGCCAGTTATTTCCACGTGACTTGTTTTTCCACGCTGGTTTGCTGGAACCAGAGCCACAGCCTCACAGAGAGAATGTGTGATTTCTCGCTGCCTGCATAATGATGACTTTTGCATTCATTTACTGCAGCTCTGGGCACATAGTATGGCTGAGTGAATGCAAAGCATAACGGGTGTCATTTCTGGCATGGCCAATGTTTCGAAAGCCTCCCAGCAAGCCATATATCAGGTTTTATTGATATGGTTCCACAAGGCTGCCACATCTGACGGTTGATGTATGGCTTTAGGTGTTCTTTGTTGTTACTAGTTTTTTTTTGAAGAAAAAAAACCCCACATTTCTAAATGGTCAATGAGGAAGTAAAGGAAACACCAGCTCAATTGGGTATGTAGTGCAGCTCAACACTTGCTAAGTTAACAAAGGTTGATCTGAGGCTTGCCTTGATTCAAGACATTAGAACTGCAGACCACGCTCATAGAGGCAGGTTTTCTCAAGCACTACAAAAGGAATATACAAAACATTTGGTGAAAAAAATGGAATGCAAGTGCTTGAGGAAAAGCATAGTTAGTATTCTGTGCTGGCCTATTGTGTGTGTGGGAGGTATGACAGACACTTGAATAGGAAAACTGATGGATAGGAAGGAGATACTTAACCCCTCTCCAACATGCCAATTCTGCCCTGCATATCCTAGCAGCACTTTTATTTCCTTAACCAGGCAGCTATGTATTAAAACTGAAAGTGATACGAACAGAGGGGATACACTTGCAAGTAAAGAATGGTGGCCAAGGCAGGAGTTAAGCATTCCAACTGCCCACATGGTAACGGTTGTGTCTGAGTTCCACTTATTCCCAAGCATTTTGTGACAACTGGGTGGAAAAGACAACATAGTGTGCTTAATCCACCCAGAAATGACAATGGGGTGAATATGATGATTATTTTAATTCTCATCCCAACTCAGTCCATTTCCTACACTAGTTGCAAGCCCCAACTTGAACCTGCACTGTTGGAGCATGCAAGAAATCAGTGTGTGTGTGTGTGTGTGAGAGAGAACTGTAAAATAAGATGCATGAAGCTGATTGGTTGGGTTTCATGCGGGGAGATGGCTGAGCCTGGGACTTTTGGTTACTGTTACATTTTGTTCAGGGTCAAGCTATGCAGGTGTTAGCAGAGAGAAGTAGAAACACAGAGAGACAAAGTTTGAACTGCTGAAGGAGTTTATCTACATGGACAAAGAAAGACAACTTCTTTGATCACACTGTACATATATTGTTCTGAACTACGAAGAGTAATCTGCTTGTTTTTCATTGTTCATTTGTGTGGCATATTTTCTTTCTCTGGCAAGGCAGTGTGTGGGCTGATCAAACGTGAACTGCACATGGTTTATTTTACATTACACCACACGAACAACATAAGGAATGGAGAGAGGAAGTATTTGTAGGCAATATGTGGCAAGTGGGGAGACTCTCTGAGAACATGAAAAGCAATTCAAGATATGTTAAAGCACAGGACAATTTAGTACAGGACCATCTCATTATTAATGCAGGTCAAGGGCAGATTCAGCTTCAGTGTCGAAGTTCAAAACCTCAATTTTTTGATGAAACTGTTGCATTCACTCATGAGTGGAACGAGGTTTGTGAGGAAGAAAAAACATCAAGCATTTATATCTATGAGCCTAAAGATTCAGTGATGTTCGTGCTACGTCTAGAAGAACACTTAACATCTGAAAAATGCATATACAGTTCTGGCGCAGTTTACTTGTTTGAATGTATATCCCTCTATGATCTACCTTGGAGTTTACAATCATCGGGGAGGCTTTGCTCTCGATCCTGCCACCCTCACAAGTGCGATTGGCGGGGATGAGAGACTGGGCCTTCTCGGTGGTGGCCCCCCGTCTATGGAATGCACTCTCCAGTGAAATCGCGTGACACCCAAAATCGAAAAAAAAACCCCCACAACCCCACACTAAACAACCCCAGTTTATACAATTTTTGGGGGGAAAGTGCCAATATACCCCCCTGTAGCTATGTGTTGGATTGCATGGTCAGAGAGTATCAAATGCATTCATTTTCAAACTTTTTTTTAAAAAAAGCTTAGATCTTTAAATAGCTTTTTCTTAGATCATAACATTTTTTTCCTCCTGAAAAGTCAAATATGGAGCATTAAGGGTATAATTACCATTTTAATTATAACTCAATCATCCTACCCACTTTGCATAGAAATTAAAACTTTTTATGTCAGGATTTTGAGTACACAGAAATGATCAGGAGCAATTAATGTCAAGGATTTTACAGTATATATGAACTTTACTTTAGCACTTTTAATTTCCAGCTTCATCCAGGATTCATTTATATTTATATCCTTGCTTGTGAGTGTGTGAGAGTATGCACATCTTTTATACCTTAAAAAAGTGAACATCCTGCTCCATAAATATTTTTACATATATTTTTGCATATATCACAGAGACACGCCTTCTTTGTAATGCACTGCCATTTTTTCATCTTGTGAAATAAACTATTGTAGGTACTGACATGAATTAAATATAATGTTACAACATTTAGCCGCCCTCACTTTCAGAAGTGCATCAATGCACCAATGGAAGTGGAACAATGTCGTGTCAAGGTGTCAATCAGGTGTACCCTGATGATTGTGGATGTAACAGCTTGAATATGAGGCACTGCAATTGGTTGTGCAAATTTATTTATTTTATATCTAACTGTGTTCAACCAGCTCTGGAACAGGGGTGAGTGGTCTCACACACCTTAAGAGTAGATTGGGAGTTGAGACCCTCTGGCTGGGCTTTAGTACAGCAGGTTAACCACCAACTGCAGTAAATCTTGCCATCCAAAAAGTTAACAGTTCAAAGCCCGGGTCAGGGTGAGCTCCTGGCCTTTGGCCCAGCTTTTGGCTACCTAGAAGTTTGAAAACAGCAATGTGAGTAGATAAATAGGGACCACCTTAAGTGGTAAGGTATTTAAGGGACCCATAAGGAAATACTGGTGATTCAATCAAGGAGGAAGTTGATGAACAAAGCTCTTCGACAGGGAAGAAGGAGTGACAGCACCCCACTTCCCTGTGACCAGAACTGAGCACATCCTCCAAGATGCTGAAGATGGGGAAAAGCCTATATACTTCTATTTATGACCAGTTGTCCGTCTTGTCATTGTATAACAGGACTGAATGCTTGCTGTATGTGTTCTGTGATCTGCTCTGTGAGAAGGGCAGAATATAAATACTGCAAATAAATAAATAAATAAATAAATAATCTGACAAAATTTGACCCCATAAATTGTTGAGCCTCCTTAGGAATTAGCAATCAGAAACGAACTAAACAATTAGGCAGTAAGAAATGTGAAAATAGTTGCACTCCTTGGGCCCTGTCAGGAATAACCAAGGCTGCTTGCAATTGTCCTTATGCACATTTATTCGGAAATATGCTACTCTGAACATATAGAGGGCACTTCTAAATAGACACTTTGCTTTCAGGGGTCCTTAAAAGTGAGGACGTTTCAATGCAAATAGGTGGGAAGAGGAATTTGTCCCCTTTCTGCAGGTATCTGCAAGCAATAACCCACTGCCTGCCAGTGTTGACCCTTTCCATATAAAAAAACAATTCCAGGTCCCTGTCGTGCCCCATCTCTACATGGCGAAATATGTATGACATTTATCTGACATGGAGCTTGGAGGAAATAAGACCTATGTGACAAAGTGCTAGAACATGAAAAATCTAGATTTTTGAGAACAAACTTTTGAAAAATGATACTGCAAAACTGGAAAAAGTGCAGAAAAGGATAACCAAAACGATAAAAGGACTAGTAGGATCATCATCCTTCCTAAGAAACATTACAACATTGGGTTTTCTTCAGCTTAGAAAAAAGAGGGCAAGATGGTAGGTTTCAAAAAGGTTTAAAAATTATGGAGATTTGGAAGAAGCTTTTGTTTGTACAAAACCTGAGCCTAGAAGCTGAAATGGAGATTCAGGGTTTTCTTTTTAAAAGTACTTCATACAACATAGTAAGTATGTCTCACAACATGACTGCTTTGAGCTCACCATCGACTGACCACCCGGAAGCTAAATAATCATTGCTCTCCTTCCTTGTTCTTTGAAAACTGACCCCAGCAGAGGAATGTTAGAATATGTTCAGCCTCAGAATATTCACAATTCTTTGTTTGTATCAGGAGTGCTGCTATCTTTAGATACGTCCTGGATATAAAGCACATGCAGAGCACCTCTGCTCATAAAAATAAACAGAATGGTTGTTTAGAAAACAGGTTTATTGTTAGAGATACTGCTGATGTTCAATCTTATCTTGTTCATAAGACAAATTTTTCTCAGATTCTTATCTGAACAACAATGCATCCCTTGGTGATACCAGGATGCTGCCCTTTCAGTAGTGAAAGTGCAACCTCCTGGTAGTCGCAGCGAGGGATGCTCAAAAAAACCTGTCATGAAATCTGGCAAAACCAGATTTTTCTTATTCTGAAAGTGAGGCATCCCAATGAGCCTAGATTGCCTTGTCTTCCCTACCTTAGGGGTTTATGGAACTATTTATACATATGCTTGTAGAAAACATTGCATTATTTTTTTTAAAGTGATGGATGATCCTAAAAAATAAATGTAAATAAAAGGGGAGAAGAGCCTCATTTTGTTTGCACATGTATATGTAAACAGCTTGCTTTAGTATACTTTGCAGAAAAATGTATCTTATTTTACATACAACTTTGTGTTTAAGAATCTGCTTTAACTATCCCCCCCCCCCCCAAAGTGCTGTATGGATAACAAAGTGCGGAAGAACAGCTGCAAATTGGATTGTGCTCGATTCATATACCACTAGTTCCAGCAAGTCTTAGAATTGGGAGTTTTCAGTGGGAAGATTGAATGCCCTAGAAATTACATGCCTCAGAGCTCTTTGTATCTCAGATGTTATGAAGCATGCCAGGAAAGGATGGAATGGATGGCTTGTTTGGACTTTGAGGGACTAGGATAGGTGATACCATGCTTCAAAGACGTCATCGACTGTGTGGCAAAGCCCAAATTTCTAACTGAGCTTAGAAAAAAAAACCCAGCCCCTATAGACCCAGGGTCCCCAGGGTGCAGAAAGTTGCATCACTGGACAAAAGTAATGTAAAATGGGATTAGATCTTCTTGTGCTCTGTGTATGTGCCACGATATGATGAGACAAACTCATTTTATGGCTTGCAGAAGAAGTGCTGAGACCACTGTTGGACTAGGGGACTCCTTGGGAGTAAGAGACCTCAAATGGAGGACGCTCCACACATTGAGCCAGTGCAGGACTACTTGCAGGGAAACTCTAATTTGGTTTGGCCAACTCAACCATAAAAGTTCAGTCAAGTTGGTGAGAGAAAAAGCCTTCCTGAGTGCCAGACTCTGTCTGATATCATGTGATCCCTGTTATGACCAATGTGCTAGTGCACTATATTTCGAATTTGGACTACTGGTATATTTCAAATTTGCCTTTTGGAATATCTCTACCAGCTGCTATTCTGAATTAGGCTGATTAGACTCTTGATTGTTATTTGACTCTGGTTCCTTCTCACCTGGCTTACTCAGTGGTCTGGTAGGACTCTTCTTTGGACCCTGAACCTGTTCTCAGATGGGACTGTTCTTGAATGTTTGGCTTTATTGTCATAGAGTCTGGAATGTGCTTTCATGCACTTTCCTGACTGGAAAGAAGACAGATGGGTCACAACTATTATAAATTTTCTTCCATAACAAGCTCTTTTTTGATGGAAGGCAATAAATAAATAAATATATGGAATGTTGACATCTAGAGCCACTGGAGAATTCTGCAGCTATGAATCTGAATTTGGGAGAAAGGTGGGATACACATCAAATAAATCAATAAACTCATTCTGTGAATGAAATAGGGCAACTACAAAATGAAAGTATCTTCTGGAAGCACTACTTATTTGGGGAAAGTGTGGAACTTTCTGTGCCTTCTCCATAGCAAGTATACAGTTCTGGTAAAAGTTTATGAAAGTTCAGGTAATGTATCCTAGAGTTGTCTTCTTTTGTGTGTGTGTGCCAGGAGCAACGTGAGAAACTGCAAGTCACTTCTGGTGTGAGAGAATTTGCCATCTGCAAGGACATTGCACAGGATATGCCCAGGTGTTTGATGTTTTACCATCCTTGTGGGAGGTTTTTCTCATGTCCCACCCTGACCATCAGGTAGGATCCTGCTGGCACTTTACCCACTCCTCTAGCCCTAGTCTACTTCGTTTCACTAGCCCAGTCCTCTCATAGTTGTCTAGGCCCATTCTGAAATTCTGGTCATTGGTTTGTTTTACCTATGCTGGAAACCTCCCTGAGTCCCCTCGGGGAGATAGAGAGGTATACAAATAAATGTTTATTATTATGTATGTCCTTGCATGGGGAGCTGGAGCTGACAGAGGGTGATCAACACACTCTCCCCAGATTTGAACTGCTGACCTATTGGTCAGCAGCAGGCCCGTAGCCAGGATTTTGATTTGGGGGAGCTGAGTTTGATTCGGGGGGGGGGGCTGAGTCTGAGTGAAAGAGGGTCTACCCTAGCAGACCTTTTGTATCATTACCCCAATACCCCCATGCATATGGGATATATTGAGCATGATGATCAGATCATGATATGAATAAACATAGCAGTTTAAATAATGTACCAGTAAGGCCTTCTCGCGGACCACCATGAGAATTGGGGGGGGGGGGCGCTGAAGCCCCTCAAGTCCCCCCCTGGCTACATGCCTGGTCAGCAGTCCTATTGGCACAAAGGTTTAACCCATTGTGCAATCGGGGGCTCCAGTTTTGTCTGATAAGCCATATGTCTTTGTGGAGAGCAGCACAGACATCTGTTAAACCCTTGTTTTGAAAACCTTTTTTAAAAAATGCAATTGGCATTCAATATAATAATTTGCTGAATTGTATTTTGATGATCAAACTGTTAATGTTTTAATAATAATAATAATAATAATAATTTTATAATCCACCCTCTCTCCCCAAGTCGATTCAGGGCGGTTTACACACAAAAAGGCAGACGTTCAATACCCAACTCAAATATAAATATTTTTAAATAAACAGAATAATACAAAAATAATAACCATAAACTTGCGACAAAAACAATTAATACCAAGATAAGGACCAAATACGAATAAATAAATAAACTGCATTTCTTTTTGATCTCGTCTTTTAGTTTTGGGACAAAAACAGGGAAGAACTCAAACACATCAAATAGGGACCTCATTTTTTACATTATGGCATGTTAGATTAGGAACATATCTGATGAAAGATGAGTTGCTTCTGCCTCTATGCAACCCATTTTCATATAGTGAAAAAGTAAGACGTATACTTGTGTTTGGCACATAGTGTGGCAAAATGCAAGAACAAATTTAGAACTTGATTGATAATGAGGAGCCAGGCAACCCCTGACTCCTTGATCTTGGAGAGATAAGGAAAGCTCCTACAAAGGCTGATGGTGAGGCTGGCAGATGGCCATCAATTAAAGCTGGTAGTTCTGAGAGATAGTCACCTCTGTTTCTTCTTATTGAGCCAATCCTCCCTCCTGCTTTATGGTTGTATGACAAATAAGCCTGGAGAGAAACCAGTAACTCTCATGTTCCTGTCCAGGAAATATCCCCAGTGGATCATGTCCTCTCTGTCAAGGCCTGGCTTTCTTCCCAATCCAGAATGGCATCTTTCAGGATGCAAAAAGATAATAATAAAAAGAGGGAGGCGGGGTGGGGAAGGCATTCATAACCAAGGAAAAATGACCGCCGAGGCCAATAAGAGCCTCACATTCCCTTCTTGTAATGCTTCCAATTTAATAACTGTCTTCAGGAGACAGAGTTTCTCACAATGAGTTATTTAGTCACTATGCCATCTAGGGTATCGCTGACATTCTGAAGGGAACATCTACGCGATGATTTGCTGTCAGTCTCTTGTATGCTTTAAGTCAATTCATTTTCTCCTTCTAACAGGGGGAGATAATGCTGTGATAGAAAGCAAAAGATAGATGATAAAAACAATTCTTTAAAAGGGGAAAAAGGAATCAGACACAAGAGGTTTGGCTGGGGGGAGAATGACAGAATGCTCCTTTCTTTTGTTCAAAGTAGCGCAATAAACTATCTCTGGAGTGAAATACAGTTCATCGGAGTAGTATCAGAATATGTGTTACAGTACTCCCTACATGATGCTGAACACTTTGAACGCGGGTGATTTATGTCACTAGATTCATATTTCCCTGTCAAGACTACAATACCGCATGCTCATATTGGAACTAATATGAACATTATTAAAATAGGGAGACACCACAAGTGATTGGCAGTGAGGGCTTCCAATTTAAATATTACACATCTGTCCCAAATTATATATTTTTTACTTCTTTTTCTATTTCCTATTATTAAATTCTGTTCTGCCATCCCTTTGAGCAGCTGAAGCTGACACATGTCTAGTTATCATTCAGTTCATTCTACATTTTCTATGCCATCATTTATTCCTTTATCTTATCTGCCACTTCTCTCCCAAAAGTAAGGCTGAGGATGGGTTGCAATAGGATTGACTATGAAAGGTACAGATGAAAAGGGAAAATCATAGCAACAGAGTTAAGTAAACAATTTTTTTCACATCAGGAGCAACTTGAGAAACTGGAAGTAACTTCTGATGTGAGAGAATTGACCATCTGCAAGGATGTTGCCCAGGGGATGCCCGGATGTTTTACCATCCTTCAGAGGCTTCTCTCATGTCCCCACATGGGAAGCTGGAGCTGACAGATGGAGCTCACCCCGCTTCCTGGAGTCAAACTGCTGACGTTTCGCTCAGCAGTCCTTCCAGCACAAAGGTTTAACCCATTGGGCCAGCGGGGGCTCCTTAAGTAAACAATAATATTAAAACATAATGGAATGAAAACAGAATTAGAAGAAATTTCAAAGCACATAAGTGAAAAAAAGAACAGCATTTCTTGATACTGAATTGAAAGTTCCTCAGTATATCAATGAAGAAAGTGCCACTTTCTTTAGCAACTAATCAATTGCCCAACGCCCATTACAATACACTCCCTGCCCCCCCCCCCGCCCCGCATTTCTAGGGTGACCAACAGCAACAAACCATAAAATTGCAATATATGCACAATTCCAAACATAAAACTACAGAACATACACATATATTCTCTTTTGTTTTGCTCAAAACAAGCCTGGGTATTGGTTGGTGTATCAGATTGCAGCTTGTCAAAGGTCATCTATTCAGTACTGTGGCAAACCGAACCCTACCAAATCTCTGTTCATTGCACTAACTTGTATATATTCTCTAGCACTCAGTTGTAAATACATGGTTAATTATTGTCTTGGGAAGCTAGGCTGCACAGTAGTACTTGGACCATTTGGCTAGATCTAACTGTCATGGGGGGAGAGGGGAGAGAGAGAGAGGAAAAGAACATGTGCCATCAGTAGGCCCTGTCAAGGCTGCCCAACTCTAATACACACAGATAACTCCTGTTCAAATTTTTACAGTGAAATCTCTACCATGAAATCCATTCTTCAAGGTTCTACAGCGGTGGAGATATTTTGTAGACCACATCTTGGGACCACTCTGTTGTTCTTTGCTTTTTCTCACACCCGCAATCCCCCTCAAATGAATTTAACATTGAACTTATGAAGGACACTGCACATTTTAGGAAGTATAGGTTGAGGATTCATTATACATTATGGCTGGAAACAGAAGTGTTTGGGATATTGAAATACTTTATTATTATTATTTAGAATATTTTGTACCCCACCCTTCTCAACCAGCTTAGGGAGACTCAGGACAGCTTGCAGCTGGCAACGATTCAATGACTCCATGTACTTGTATTTCCATATAGATTCATTATAAAATATCTTGGATAAGGACCCAAATTAAGCACAAAATTCATTTTTGTTCCATGTACACTTTATACACATGGCCTAGAGATATTTTTATACAATATTTTAAAATAATTTTGTGCATGAAACTTTGAGCCAACAGAAAGCTAAGGACTCATTATCTCATCCCTCCATGTGGGCAATTTCAGAATTTGGAGCATTTCAGGTTTTGGGAATTCTGTATAAGGGATGGTCAACCTGGATTTAACAAAAGAGAGAACCAAGTGAAATTCTCAGTGATTTCCATTGGCCTAAATAGACAGGTACAACAAATTCCAACATGGAGTGGATCATGTAGTGCCTGCCTTCTTGACATGATATATTCAGCTAATTAATTTTCTTGTAATTGAATCTCACAGAAGTCACAAGACATATGTACAAGGTGTACGCTCAATGCATGTAGTTTGGGATAGGAAAAAACACCAAGAGATGTGTAATCCACACTTTGTGAATCCACACTTTTGCAAGAGTCAGAAGAAACAAAATGTACACAAACAATACGCATAGTTTAAAGTGAGAATGTCTAAACTGAACATGATCTGTTTTAGTAAATTGTATAGATTAGATAAGTTATACAAATAAATGCAATAAAAGGAAAATGCAATTAAAATCCCTTAAAGTTCAGTGTGGCAAGAAAATGAAAAATATATTACAACTCAATACAAAACAAGGATGAAGAGAAAAGGAAGATGGAATTGAAAGAAACTCAGCAAAAGTGAGACCGAAAGATATTACCTTCTCTAGTACGCACAAGTCTATTTTATGTTCCAATAGACTCAGAAGACCTTTATGACTTTGTGAAAGTTCTACCTCCCATGAAGAATGAGCTATTCCTCATTGAGAAGATATTCCCATACCTCATGGCAACTCTGCACAACAAGAAATTCTCATCCAGAAAAACCCTCTCCTTGACTATGCTTTCATAGTCTACAGAGGATTACCTATGTCAGACAAAGTTATAGGATTGTCTTTAGTGCTGCTAGGAATTACTTTCACGATGTTCCACCTCATTACATCCAGCCTTCATCAGCTATTTTCCAACTGCAGTAACCTTTGTGATACAGGTGCTGTACATCTCTGTTCTATTGATTTCACTTTTGCAGCTACACGCACTGCTCATGTAAGGAGAGTGAACAGTCAGAGAGGAAACCGCAAAAGAGCAAATTGTGTGACAACTAGGAAAACACAGGTGAAAGCTTAATGTAATCAGAGCAAATGTTGTGGAACTCATTCCAATGTATAGCCCAAGCTGCATTTTGAATTTGCTACAGAATCTTGGAAGAATAGATTTGAGACACAGCAAGAAACAGATCAGCCAAAGCAATCATTCTGGAAGTGACTACAACAAGCCAAAATGTGATAAAGTTGCACAGTTGCAAAGTAGAGATGGGAAGGCTCACTCCAGAAAGAGTCAGTTATCTTGAAGTAGTGTTGAAATAAATGCCATACGTTGGTTGCAACTTTCAGCTAATTAATGTAGATTTATTTAACTGGAATTGAAGCAGGGTCTGGGCCCATGTATTGCCAGAACAGAACCCTTTTCTATAGTAGGATGAAAATATCACAAAAGTACAACTGCCTGAGTAGTGCTTGATTGGATGTTAATGGCTGAAGACATGAGTGCTGATAGTTCAGCTTCAGCTCTTGTGCCACCTTAGCCCTGTATGGTTCAACAACTGTCTTCAGTTGTAGCCATGGCAAAACATGAGGCACAGGACTATCCCAGAAACCTCAAATTCTTCCAGGGTCCTCTTATATTGCACAGTGTATTTCAGACATCACAGCATTCATCTCTTTGCAGGCACTGACATTTCCACTGGTAAGCTTCTGGGGTCCACAGAAGCCTTCATATTAATCAGGAAAAATATGTCCAGTGGGTTGTCGTGGGTTTTTCAGGCAATATGGCCATGTTCTAGAAGCATTCTTTCCTGACATTTTACCTGCATCTATGGAAGGCATCCTCAGAGGTTGTGAAGTCTGTTGAAAACTAGGAAAATTGGGTTTTTATATCTGTGGAATATCAATTATCCCCCAGGCAGTAACAAGCCACACCTAAAATTGTCAAGCCATCACATGCTAATCAAGGTGGCCAATTGAAACATTCACACTTAGCTCCAACAGACAAGTGTTCTTTCCTCCACCTTAGACTTTCCACTATATATAAACCTAATTTTCCTAGTTCCCAACAGACCTCACAACATCTGAGGATGCCTGCCACAGATGCAGGTGAAACATCAGGAGAGAATTCTTCTAGAACGTGGCCATATAGCCGAAAAACCTACAACAACCCAGTTATTCTGGCCATGAAAGCCTTCGACAATACATTAAAATGTATCCCAGGTTTTATTAAACAAAATGCTCATCTTTCATTCATTGCTATGCCTGTTCCAATGTCTGTCTTCCCAGAACTATGAATTTGATGTACAGCTTGGAAATTTCATCTCCCAGAATCCATATGCTATTGTAGCCAGTTGCCATGATGACTGCAGGATTCTGGGAAGTATAGTCCAAAACAATAGCTTTTCCAAACTTCTAAAACCAAATTAATAGCCTACAGAGCATTCTGCCTTCCAACATCAACGACATCTTTAAATTCCTCCAATAAGTTTAAGCACAGCAGAAGAAGTGTTTAATTTACTCAGATCAATTTCAGTCAAAGGCAGACAGGAAGCCTCCTTGTGTCTCGCCTTTGCAATGTTTCCTTTCTTCTTCACTGATCAATCTGGTGCCATTGCTGTTTTATCTAGTGAACCTGTCACTATTGCATGCTTACTTAATTGATCCCTTCTATTCAGGTAGGTCATCTCTGATAGCTGGGCACCACATTTGTACGCTGGTAATGCTCCTGCTTCATTTTGACTTATTTTAATAACAGCATTCCCTCAGGCATTGCTTCACTCACGATGGAGCTCTGCTTTATAGTTTGCCTTGTTTCCTGGCTTTTCCAAAACATGAAAAGAGATTGGCTATTATGTCTTAGCCTACGCAGATCGTCAATCCATGGCTGCTTCAAAAAGAAGCTGCAGGGAAGCATGTATAAGGCTTAAAAAAAAAAAAAGATTGAATGTACAACTTTTTCTAATTTTTCCCCATTCCATATTAGAGAAGATTTCAAAACAGTAACATCAAAGATAAGTAAATCTGAATGACATTTTACTGAGCTGCCCTAACTTTTTTTTTTAAATGAAGGCACCAAATTTAGGGAGTCAAATGTATGCACTTAGTTTTGTCATTCTTGCTGTTTTTTTAATCAAGGAAAAAATATATCTAATGTCAGTGTGCCATCCAATCTACCTATTTATTAATCCATCCATTTGAGAGATGCACACATGCATACAAACTTGATGTTTACAACAGCATCTACTTTTTAAGATGGATACTAGCTTTAATTTACTAATTCCCAGAATCACTTCATTTTCTCTATGATATTTTTATGATCCCTTGAGAGCACTGCCATTTGATTTATGGATTTTTAAAATAAATCTAGTAGTTTCAAATTCAAAAGGCACAAATCTTATAGCAGAAAGAAAGGAAGCAATTACTTTCTGAAAGAAGTAATGTTGAAAACTAGAAAGGATGATGATGATGTTAATGACGATGATGACGACGACAGAGTTTTGGAGCACAGTACTCCTGATCTCACAATTGTGGGAAAAAACAAGTAGTGATTATCGATGTTGCAATCACAGGTGACAGCAGGATTGATGAGAAGCAACTGGAAAAACTTACACAATATTAGGATTTAAAGATAGAACTGCAAAGACTCTGGCACAAGCCAGTAAAGGTGGTCCCAGTGGTGATCAGCACACTGGGTTAAGTGCCTAAAGACCTTGGCCTGCACTTAAAATCAATCGGTGCTCACAAAATCACCATCTGTCAGCTGCAAAAGGCCACCTTACTCAGATGTGCACACATTATTCTCTGATACATCACACAGTCCTAGACACTTGGGAAGTGTCTGACATGTAATCCAATACAAAAGCCGGCATAGTGATCTTGTTTGCTGTGTATCTAATAATAATAATAATAATAATAATAATAATAATAATAATAATAATAATAATACTTTATTTATAACCCGCCCTATTTCCCCACGGAGACTCTGGCTGTTTTCCAGAAAAATAAGCACAATGGCAAACATTCAATGCCAAAACAACAAATAACAAATCAAACCAATTATCAAAACAGACTAAATAAAAATTATAAAATAACAACTTAAATAAGCAGACACGATACATCACAAACATTTACATGAAAAGCTCTTAAAACTCTTTAAAATCATACTAAAATTATTAAAGCCAAGATGGTATACAAAACCCAACGAGAGAAGATAGATGTCCAACAAGATGAGGAGGGTGTGTATAAAGATGGATTAATCTTCCTTCTCCAGGAGAAAATCCAGGGGATTGTCATAACCTTGAATCTCAGTAGGTTCAGTCATGGTTTCAGAGGCTTGGAAACCACTAAATGGTGCACCTCCCAATAATGGCAGGAATGGTCTCTTGCAGGCTGGTCCTGAACTGTTTCTACTGCTCCTGTTGTATTTTAGTTACAATCTTGTGGTCTGGTCTGGTATGGGGGGGGGGGGGTTTATGAGGGTGAGACCATGAGTTACTGCACTGGGTGACACCAACCCTAGTGATGCTACTGGCTGCAAAACAAAAGACTGAGGACCTCATAACATTGAGAACCAAGAAGAAGAAAACAGCAGGGGGATTTGCCAGGCAGCATAGAAAATCCGATGGGCAGTGGGGAAAACTGCCATCCTGTGCTTGGCATCATCGGCATGTCTGCTTTCCCCATCACATGGGGAAAAGCATCACCTCCCGGCTTCCCCCACACTTGTCCCATTGCTGGCAACAGGAACATGGGAAGCCTCCCATGTTCTCCATGCCACTTGTTTGGACGCATTCCCATGTTCTCAGGGTTCCATCTTAGGATGCTTCCAGGACAAAGCCCTACCTGAAGTAGCCCTGCATCATATGATGGGCTCCAGCAGGCTCCATCCTTGCAGCATCCTAGGATGGAGGAAAAGGTGAATTTGATAAGGTCTGAGATATATCATGATAGATATCTTTAAACATCAGAAGGGATGACAAGTAGAAGATGGGGTGAGCTTGTTTTCTGCTGCTCCAGAGATTGGAATGAAAACTGAAGAATTTAGATGACAAGAAAGAACATTCCACCTAAAGTTAGGAAGAAACCCTTTTTATGTCTACTTGACAGTGTTTCCCATCAGATGGGGTAACATCCTAGAATGCTTTTACCTTATCTGGGGGATGGAAACTGATGATGGACATCACATGACATTGTGTGACATCTGGCAGAGGTCCCATCCACAACCAGGGTAAAAGCATCACTAGATGCTCCCACCCCAACATGGGAAGCTTCCCACGTTGCTCTGGCTCCAATGATGGCAGCACAGGGCTTCCATGCGAGGGTAACACTTTCTCCATGTGATGACGAAAGCGTTGTGGAGAGAAAGCTACGCATGGGGCAACAGATTTGCCTCACTGCTCCCTCCTTCCATGCAGAAGCTCGGTGAAGCAGGATGCTTCACCTGGCCTTTCTGATGAGATCCATGTTTGTCATAGATTGCCCCAGAAGTTAATAGAATCTTCATCTTTAAATAGAAGGTGGATGGGCATTTTAAGGAATGCTTTAATTTTGTGTTCATGCATGGCAGAGGACTAAACTAGATGATCATTGTGATCCTTTCCAACTCTATTATTTTAAAATGTTCAAAGTTCACCACCTTTTGAGGCAGCCTTCCAAGACAGCCTTCTGTGCTAATCCAAAATCTATATATACAGTCCACTCTGGATGTGGCTGGGAGTCTGTTTTCAGTTTCACTTCTTTTTTAATGCAAAGTACAGAAACTTCCTGTGCTTTATTTTTATTCAAAAATACTTGTTAATTGTATCTTCTAGTAGTAGAGTTCCCAGATTGAAAACTGGATAAGATCTTTGTACCTTTGATGATTTCAGCAGGTGTTGCTTGTCCTGCATCCAGGAAAGAACCAATATCTGCTGGAATTCCATCTTTGATATATCCATTAAATTAGTTTCCATTCTGCTATCTCTACCAGAAATTAAAAAAATTACTTCCTTTCGCATTTTTTGGGAAGCAGGTTGGCACTGGGACAGGAAAAATGGGCCACATGCAGTTCACAGGTCGGCCCTGCTTTTATATAACAATGTAGTTGGATTGTCTGTCTTTCTTACATGTTAGTCTTACTTGAATGTAATACATGAAAGTGCTTTGGAAGGGCCAACAAAGAGAGTCTTCAGAAACTAGGTGCAATTCAAAGGCCCTTTATTAACTGCTGTACATGACAGTGAAGAACCAAAGACAGACACTGGCACACTTCCCTGGCTAGCAATTTAAACACTCCAAGCGTTCTGCGATCGTTTCTTTTGCTATCTTTTTTTCCCCCTTTCTTCCTGCGAAGTGGACAGAAAAGCATCCTGTAAGATTCATCAGGTGTGCCACAAGAGGGAGTCAAAACTCAGCAGTCGCTCCGTATTAACCTGCTGCTGTGGCATTCTGGAGAGGAAAGGCTGATAGAATAAATGTAAAGCTTCCCCAATGTGAACTGAATACCAGCAGTAAATAGATAAAGAATGCAATTTGGGGGTGGATGCCAGCAAGCTGCCTAGTTAAGGTGGCGGAGTTCCACTCGGGACCCAGCCAGAGAGAGCCGCATTCACACTATGGGTTTGCGTCATAACAGTCCTGCTTGGAGGGACAGGATGTTCTTCGCCAGGGCAAAAGTAGATCATAATGAAGCCTCATAGACACTTTGTGGATCTGAGTCCAAGAGGAAGTGGCAGCTTTTAATGAGGGCTGGCAGGATGTCGAAGCGTGGCTCGCGCTTTCTTGCCGAGCTGGACAAAAGCAATAGAGGAGTCTCTGATGGTTGGAAAGTGGCTGCTTTAAAAGGCATCTTTATGAGATGATGACTCTGGCCTGAGATGCTGAGCTTTCATCTAATAAATAGCCTGACTCCTTTGTTGGAGATATAGTGTTCCTGAACAAACCTCTCTCATGGAAATGCCTCAAAGCAGTCATAATTCACTGCCCAGCCAGTGGACAAATTCTTGCCATTGGCCCCCAGGAGAAGAGAGGAGAGGCTGGTGGAAATTAGTAAAGAAATCAACATTACCAGCAGCCATAGTGAGTCTCACTGTCTTTGTAGTAAGACAACAGTATTTTAAAATAATAATAAAAAAACAGGCTCATCATTAGGCATAATAAGGTAACTCACCTCAAGCAGCAGGTTTTGAGTGTGTTTAAGAATTACAAACTGTTTGTATGGCTGCAATTTTACTGCCATGAGGACAGAGAGGTGGGTACTTCCCACCTCATCATATGGGGGTTTTCCCCATCCTAGTGTGCTGCTGGCATGCTGCTGGGATGGAGTCTGCTGGAGCCATGTGATCCAGGGCTACTTCTGCTGAGGCTCCATTAGGCCCAGTCCTGGCAGCATGTCAGCAGTACATGAAGAGGGAGCCCTGAGGGGATGGGTAACTACCCATCTCCTCATTGATGAAGCCAGGGATAGTATAGAAGGAAGCCGGGGATAGACAGGAAACATCGCTGAGAGGGAGCCCACAAACAATCATGGCAAGGGGATGGATTCCTCAGCTGCCCCCAGGCTTATTGACATCCATGTGGTGACCTCAATGGCTTCTTGACCATGTCTTTGGAGTATTTTTTTGCTTATGGTGCCAAAATAACTCGATTGGTCTAGGATGCAACATAGTTTCTTGACTTAAGGTGCTTCTACATTGTAAAAGTAAGGCACTTTGATACACCTTAACTGACAAGGCTCAATGCAGTGGGATTATGGGATTTGTAATTTTACATGGTCTTAATGCAGATGCCTCATCAAATGACAAGATTCACAACTCTACAGCATTGAGTCATGGAAATTAACATGATGTCAAATCACATCAATTCCATATTCCTAGATGGGGGGAGGGGGGAGTACCAATTGTTGCTCTTTCATGGAGAGGAAAATATCTTATAATGGTCCTGTGTAAACCTAACAGTGCAAGATATTTCCCACTCAAACAAATTGAGGACCTCAATCATTGATGGACCTCATCACATTGATTTGCCAGGCAGCGTGGCAAATCTAGTGGGCAGCGGGAGAAACCATTGCCCCACATCACCCACATCGCCTTCTTACCCATCCCATGGGAGAAAGCATCACCACCCAGCTTTCCCCTACACTTTCCCCATTATTTCCTATGATTACATGGAAAGTCTCCTGCGTTCTCTGGGCAGCATCCAATGAGGCTTGCAGAATACTGGAAGCACGGAGCTCCGCTGGAAGTAACCCTACATTGTCTGGTGGGTTCTGGCAGGCTCTGTCTTCCCAGCATCCTGCAAGAGTCCTAGGATGGTAGAATTCTCTAATTTATTTATTTATTTATTTGGGGTGCTTCTACCCCTCTCTTCTCAACCCCCTAGGGGGGACTCAGGGCAGCTTACAAAAGGCACAATTCGATGCCCAACAATTCACAAAATACAATAAACAAATTACAATATAACGTCAACAGTTATAACTAGTTAAAACAATCAATCAATACAATAGCAGCAATAAAATTATCCTGTGGTCAATGTTCACTAATTCATAAATCCAGAATCCATCCAGCATTGTCATTTTCCTTTTCTACTCTGGTCGTCATTGTCTTTTATCCATCTGCCAGCTTACTCGAAGGCCTGGTCCCATATGTGATGAGGTCCCAAGAAAAAAGAGGCAGGAGAGAGTTGTTATTCTGATGATCTATTTATACACAGTTTTCAGACTAGTAGTTGAGAATTAATGAAGGCACTATGGTATGCTCTATCCATAATGAAACACTTTAAACATATTTCAATATAAAATTCATAGCATAATTCTTTGCATTTCAACGGGATTCATTCCCAGGCAACTTGCTTTAATATGATCACAACCTCATATCACTTGTGTTGAAATCTAAGACATATATGAATTCTATGCCATGTAATTTTATTTCCAATAGTGTGGTTGCTGGTATGATTTAAATATTTTTTTTCATGCTAAAGCAGTAAGAATGTATATACTATCTGAAAGTAATGGCTACTAATCAAAGAAAGGAAAGGTTGCTATCTCTGTTGAGTATCATAGAGCAAACACATTGTCAAGGAGTCAAAGGTCTACTTTCATTTGGAGAAAGATGTTTTAATGAGAAAGGGCACGACACATGTAAAGATCTTTATAGAGCAATGAAATGGAATATACAGGCCAAAAGCTTGCTCAGCAAATAGCACTCCAGACTGAAGTGTTTCGTTGCAGACTTCCCTTGTACTGTTTATTAATGACAATCTCCCACGAATCAGTACCGCCAACAGTGGTTTTAGAGGTTATTGTATGGTGCCAACAATACATACAGAGATCTACTGCCTTTTTCCACATAAATGATGGAAGTATTTCAGCATGGAAGTTCACATATGGTTTGGACCTCCCTCATTCCTATGAAATTGCTAGAATAGGTTGTAAACTCTGACATATTTTACTGAGTCAGCAGTTTAAGCCTCACACTTTGAAAATGAAAAGGGTTTAATTACTGGTGATAGAAGCACATTAACAAACAAAGGAACAGTTTCATTGATTTCTTTATAGAGCTCTGGGATTGCTTAATTTTTACATCCTGGTTAATGGAAACTAGAATGTATGTTTCTTTTAATTAAAATTTACCAAATACAAATCTCCAGCTTAGAGCAGCTCTACAGAATGGAAGTGGGATTTCATAAAAGGATGACTGACAATGCAATCCTAGACAAATCTATTCTGGAATAACCTAGATTAAGACTAATGGGATTTACTTCCAGGTAAGTGCATAGTGAGCACTTCTATCACTAACTCATTATTAAGCCTGGCATAACATATGAAAGATAACAAGGTACACAAGTAGGGTTGACCATGATTATGCATGACCAGGCCCGTAGCCAGGATTTCGTTTCGGGGGGGGGGGGGCTGATTTTTTTCAGGGGGGTTTCGGGGGGGGCTGAGTTTCGGGGGGGGTGAGTCTGAGTGAAAGAGGGTCTAGCCTAGCAAACCTTTTGTATCATTACCCCAATACCCCCATGCATATGGGATATATTGAGTATGGTGATCAGATCATGATATGAATAAACATAACAGTTTAAATAATGCACCATTAAGGCCTTTTCGTGAACCACCATGAAAATTTCGGGGGGGGGGGGGCTGAAGCCCCCCGAGCCCCCCCCCCCCCCCGGCTACATGCCTGCGCATGACTCTGACCATGAGGCTCAGATAATTATACATGAAGATTATTTAATAATTTGTGCTTCAGGAGCCATCATGAACCTAACAAACATTCTGTCTATGGGCCTCATCAGACAGGCAAAATTTCACCCCTCTTCAGTCACAGAGCCCACTGGCTCCCATCCCACCACGTAGAGATCTACTTTGGCGGGGCTCCATGATGCAAGTGAAGAGGGAGCATCATAAGCCATTGCAGTGGCAACACGGGAGGCTTCCTGAGTTGCATAAGAACAACAGGGGGAAGCTGGCTAGCGGAAGCTTACCTCCGTGGAATGGGCTAAGTGGCAAGGTGGGCAATGCGGGGTGTGGGGTGTGGGGTTTCCCTCGCCCCCCACCGGGCCCCACTGAATTTGCCACAATCCATGGCAAAACCTCTAATTAATGTGATGAGACCCTATGTGTCTGATATTGTTACATACAGTTCAATCCATACAAACACTGCAAAAGTCTTGGTTCTCATTTATTCTTCCATACTACTTTTTAAATGTTGTAGTCCAACCTCTGACTTAGGTTGGCTAAAGAAAAGATACCAGAATCTCTTTTGCATCCTATAAATGAGCAAGAAAATCAAAGAGCACGTTATTCCAATTCACATCTGTAGTCCACGTAAGGATGCATCTATATCAGTGGTTCTCAACCTGTGGGCTGTGGCCCAGCAGTGGTCTGCGAAAACAAAAATCTCATCAGCAAACCTCCTTCCTCTTTATTTATTTATTTTGTTTTGTTTTGTTTGTGCACCTTTCTGCAGAGCTGACCAGCCCTGTCCCTTTTGGTACTAATGTTGAGAATGGTCCCTGGTCAAAGTGGTCCCTGAACAAGTGGGCTCTGGTCAAAAAAAGGTTTTAAACCACTGATCTACATTGTAGATCAGTGGTTCTCAACCTGGGGTCCCCAGATGTTTTTGGCCTACAACTCCCAGAAATCCCAGCTAGTTTACCAGCTGTTAGGATTCCTGGGAGTTGTAGGCCAAAAACATCTGGGGACCTCAGGTTGAGAACCATTGCTGTAGATAGAATGAATGCAGGTTGGCTGCACTTTAACTGCCATGGCTTGATGCTATGGAATTATGGGAGTTGTAGTTTACAATCTTTACTCTCCCCTGCCAAAGAGTATTGGTGCCTCACCAAACCATAACTCCCATGATTCCACAGCACTGAGGCAAGGCAGTTAAAGTGGGGTCAAACTGTATTACTACAGTGCAGATGCATCATTAAGAATAATTGAACCTTACAGCTGGAAAGTTGCCAAGACCACCTACCTTAAAGAATACACAATTTCTGTTTCAAGATCTTCAGAGAAGAAGAGTTCACTCCTTTCTAAGGCAATCTATTCCACTATTAAAGAATTCTTAAAGGAAATGGGTTCTTCCTAATGTTTCCGTGGCATATTCTTTGTTGTAATTTCAATCCATTGATTTGGGTTGTAGTCTTGCTTCATTATTGCCAGATGCTATTGGCAGATGTCTCCCAGCTGTCCTAAAGCAAGTTTATCCCTTTGATTATTGGTTGGGTTCCTCTCTCCCTTTCAGATGCTTTTTTCCCCTAACCTTTCTCTTGAGTATCCAAATATTTTTTTAAATTTTTTTCTCCACCGATTTCATTTCTTCCTCACACTCATTCTATGAATTTCCTGGGATGACCCACACTGTTTTGCAAACCAGTTGTAAAAAATGTCTCCCCATACGAATGACTGAAACTGCTTTCAGGTTATATCAAGAGAAAGATCTAATTAAAGAATCTCCAATTTTACTCCCTCCGCCTAACCACCTTTTCACAACTCTTCTTTGGAATTTAAATAAGCCTTTACAAATTGGATCTCTAGAATTAATTAACTTCAGCTGTAGAACTTAGTCTTACTCATTGCCAAGGGTTTTACCCACACAGTAGTGTCAGCTTCTAAGAATAGGAGACTGGATGTGGCTTCTTGTAAACCAGCATTTCTCAACCTGGGAGTCGGGACCGGGGTGTCAGAGGGATCGACAAGGACCATTGGAAAACACAGGATTTTCTGTTGGTCATGGGGGATTTGTGTGGAAAGTTTGGCCCAATTCTATCGTTGGTGGGGTTCAGAATGCTCCTTGATTGTAGATGAACTATAAACCCCAGCAACTGCAACTCCCAAATCTCAAGGTCTATTTTCCTCAAATTCCACCAGTGTTCACATTTGGGTATATTGAGGATTTGTGCCAAGTTTGGTCCAGATACATCATTTTTTGAGTCCACAGTGCTCTCCGAATGTAGGTGAATAACAATTCTAACTCAAGGTCAATGCCCACAAAACCCTCCTAGCATTTTCTATTAGTTATGGAGTTATGTGCACCAAGTCTGGTTCAATTTCATCGTTGCTCTTTCATTGTAGGTTACCTATAAATCTCAGCAACTACAACTACCAAATGACAAAAATCAATCCCCCCAATTCCACCAGTATTCAAATTTGAGTATATCGGGTATTTGTGCCAAATTTGGTCCAGTGAATGAAAATACAATCCTGTATATCAGATATTTACATTATGATTCATAACAGTAGCAAAATTACATTTATGAAGTAGCAACAAAATAATTTTATGGTTGGGGGTCACTACAACACGAGAAACTGTATTAAGGGGTTGGAGCATTAGGAAGGTTGAGAACCACTGCTGTAAACAAAGAAGGACCTAGTAATACTCTACACCACTTCCTTCCTTGGGTCTCTATAACTGAGACTCTAGAAATAATGCATTATAAATTACAATGACTTTTGGGATCAGTGAAGGCACAATGCTGAATAGTTCTTTTTATAGTATATTAAAGTTCAGACTGAAAGCTAAAGCAGACAAACTGTTCCATTGACACAAAACCTATTAGTTGTCACTGAGGCTACTTTTGCATGTAATAATAAGTAGAATTTACTTGTTGCTTTTTCCTGTTGTTTTGTGTGGGCTGAAGTGTACTATAGGGCACTTTGAAGGGATTAGACCAGTGCAGATGTTTGACAATTAAACCTGTAAAAATCTACATTTATTTTTAAAAATGATAGAGAAAATTTGAGATTTTTAAAAAATTAAAATGTGGGAAGTGGTGAAAAGCATTAGTTCATCCATGCTGTTTCCAAAATTGTTTGAAAAGTCCATGTGTGGAAAATGTTCCATTTCCCTGTTCAACTCCACACATTTGCTTCACAAGCTTTGATCTCTGTAGCAAGAATAGAACAGTATGAAGCATAACTTATTTATTACGAGACACACTGGCAGTACACAAACATGTAACTCCATGACATGCACAGCACAGTCAAAGGGGGGGGGGCATATAAAGATGACTAAACTCTATGGTGGTCCAATTGCTTCAATGATTTGAGAATAACAAATCATATTAGATGAAGGTGAGGTGACTGGAGATGCCAGTATGACCACCCTATAAATCCCTATCAAAATTACCACAATCAACAATTGTAATAGTAGTTTGGAAGGTGTTCACTTGGAAGTAGGAATGCTAGTTTCCCTCCAGATATGTAGTAAGCAATGAGTACCAACAACAATCAACAAGACCTGAAAACAAATGAAGATCTGAGATAAAAAGCTCATGTACTTAGATACATGGAGAAAGTTGGAAAATTGAGAGAAAGCACTGTGCTGGAGAATTAACACAAGCCCTTATGAGCAAGAGGGCACCACTACCTCAACCCACATCAATATGACTCTATGGTCTAATTCCAACAACAAAATGCAGGACTACTAAATAATGACTCCTTTTGAATCATTATTTGGAACATGTTCTTTGCAACTAAGAATATTATCCAAATGTGAGAAAAGAAGATTCTTTAGCTTGGTATTCTCCATGATTGCGGAAACAAAATAATTCCTCCTTCTATGTTTATGTCTCCACCAGGAGTTGGGCCTCCTCAGCCTTCCAGCTCTTATAGAAATGCAACTCTTAGCACTCCTTACTATCAGCAATGTGAGCTAGGCTTCCAGAAACGGAAGTTTAACCATTTCTGGAGGGCTGAGTGCTCCCACAGTTTGTCTAAATGAACACAATAAACAGCAAGACATGAAACACATATTTCTTCATCTCTCAGCCATATGTTTGATAACCAGACACAAAGACCTTTAAGCTTTGTGAGAAGCAGAATTGCCCAGGGATAAGATACTGGGAGGAATAAAAAAGACATATTGTGAACCATGAATAGTTTCAAAGAATAATATGCTGTTGTTTATCTAAATTACACTTAATAGAAAACGAAATATAGACCTTTCACCACTTGTTACTTATGGTTTCTCCTTTAAAAGCAGATGTATCCTGACATGACCTCAATAGATGGGCAAAACTGCCTGTTCTATGACACTTGGACTTCAGTTGCCAGCTACAATCACACGATTCCAATCTACTTCCGACGGGTCTCCGTGCTTCAACTGAACTCCAAGTGTAGTAAGAGGCTGCTTCAGGAACACAGGAGCCTTAGGAAATGAGATGGAGTGAGGGGCAATGTGGGCGATGTAGGGTACAGAGCAATGGGTTCCCCATGCTGGACCCCACAGGATTTGCCACAATGTGATGAGGCCCTTAGACATCTCTGCATTCACTTTGCATACATGTGGATGCCAAAATTTTCTTTATATGTTTATTCTCAGCTGCCTCTATAGGAAAAAAATCCATATAATGGCTCTTAGTGATGAAATAAGGGAAGTATAGTATCTGCAAGGGACTTTGTGTATGGTTTTCGTAACTAAATGGATTTTGCTGCAGTGTAGTACACTATACTCGAGGAGGGTGTTCTGATAAAGACACAGTTTGCAGCTAAGACACAACAAATCACATTAATCTGAAAAAAATGCCTTTAGCTTGGTGGTGGCAACCTTAAAGCTCTCACCTGTGGCAAATGATTACATTTACTCCTGCTGGGAATGCGACTGGGCAGCCGAATGTTAAAGAGGGCCTGCAGTGCAGCCTGTGCTGCTTGACCTTTAGCCAGCTTCTTGCTACGTCCTGAGCCTTCAAATGTTCTCCCATCCACTCTCACAGCCATCACAAAACTCTTGATGTGCTGCTTCTCCACAGTCTCCGAAAGGCAGACGTACCTCAGTCCTGAACGCAACTCATTGAGTAACACCACTGGGTTCTTTTCACTCTCAGCAGTACGCTTGTTTTGCTTAGTATGGCTCGATAAGTCCAACGTGTGGCAGAATAGCCTTCCGTGCCGGTAAGCCGTAGAAAGCAGTTCATTATTAACTGGGTTATAGACTGAGAAGTCTTTACTGTGCGTAGACGGTTCAAACTCCTTGAACAGAGTGTCTGGAAAGTCTGCCTGATCTGATGTAAAGTCTGTGGAAGGGTTGAAACAATTCCCCATGGCAAAGTGAGCTTGGCATGCATTAGGGAACTGAATGAAAGACTTGAGGGCCAGTTCTGCTGCTCTCATTTTGGCCTTCTTTTTTGTTGGTCCTGTGCCTTCAAATGTAAGTCCATTTACTTCCACAGCAACTGCAAACACTGGAGCATGGACTGGGCCTGTTTGGGAAACCATTTTGTATTGTAAGCCTGGTTTAAGTTCATGAAGCTGAACCAGAGCATTCTTTGGTGTTACTGACCATGACACTTTCTTCCAGATGAGTTGGAGTTTGCAGAAATGCCCACTGTTGCCTTCCTCCAGAGGCCGTTTCCTTTTGATCCTGGAAGCTCCTACCCTTGACCTTTCATTAGAGGTAATTGGATGATCTTCTAAATTGCCTATAT
Organism: Anolis sagrei; assembly: GCF_037176765.1. Lineage (NCBI taxonomy): Eukaryota > Metazoa > Chordata > Lepidosauria > Squamata > Anolidae > Anolis > Anolis sagrei. The sequence goes on along the minus strand of NC_090026.1, from coordinate 116,940,323 downwards.
TCCGGTTCTCCTTGACCTCTGCACTGCTGGTACCTGTTTGAAAAAGAACAAAAAAAATATGAAAACTCACTAATATTATTGATGCCGTAGTGAAACCTAAACTCAATGGCAGGAGAAACAAATTTCATCAATATTTTGTGAAATGAAAACGTTAATGAAAACATTAATGTTGATAATTTCCACTCTTCATTGTTTTTTTAAAAAACAAAACAAAACAAAAACAAATTGGCAAAACTCCAGAAGACTAATAAGAATCTTTCTGGCGAAACTGATAGAGAGATAATGTTCTTTCTCATGATACTTGAGAGTTGTTCACTCAAGTTTAATGGGGGAAAATCCAGGACAGACCAAAGGAAGTACTTTGTCACAGAGTACATATCTAAACTGTGGATTTGCTATAACAGGAGCAACGTTATGGCCAGTGATCTAGATTGGTGCTTCTCAAAGGGTGATCCTTGGACAAGTGCTAGTCCCTTGGCAACTGCCTGCCAGTCCCTGGAAGGTTTCCAGCACTGATACAGTGCTGATTCCTGGAAAGAAATCACTAATAGTCCTCTACATCAGATGGCTTTAAAAGGCAGTTAGAAAAACTTAAGCACCCCCATGTTATGATAGCTATAGAATTATCTCCATGAAAAATAACAACAAGGGTGTGCACCTACGTATCTTCTTGGCCTTTTGGCTAAAGTCAAATGTAACGTAGCATCAACTTCTGGGAGAAAAGAGTGTGAGAGACCTGTTGTGAATTTCCTATAGGTATCTGATTGACCACTAGTCTAGACTAGGTTGGTTTTGGTTTTCATTTAAGGGCCCTTTCTATATTCTTACATACACTTTATAAATATGACACACCAGTCATTTGAAATAATGATGAATGAAGGCTAACATACTGCCCACCTCACCACACTTACTCTGAATGTACTGCCTTTGAATCTCCTGTCCTTAATCTTGCTAATTATCTTTATCATTATAGGAAATGTCTTTTAATACACCGACACCCTTGAAAAATCCTATTGAACATGTCACAGCTTTGCAGTATTGACAATCTATTCCATTCTATACAGACTTACAAAGAAAAAAAAACACACACAAAACAAACACAACCTATGTTCCCAGACAGATTTGTCTACAAGAAAATGAGGCCGGTCCTGAAATGCTCACCCCTACCCTCTCTTCATCTAATAGGTTTTCACAGACCCAATTATCATACATAATGATATTGAAGTCGGGCAGCATGGAGAGAAAGATAGCTCTTGTTTCACACACTATTCAGGTTTGGAAAGAATTTGTATTGATTCTGCACCACTGAATAAGAAAACACAGGGGGTTATTTGTATTTATAATTCATATTGCCTTTTCCAATCTCTATTCCCACCCACCCCTTACTTTCATAACTCTGCTTGCATGGCTTTGTGAACACAGAAAATGCAGCTTTACGTCTCTGCGTTGCTTCATCAACACACAAAGTAACCACCTCCGATAACCTAAAGTAAATAATTCTCTCTGAAATTTGCAAGGTGCTTTCTGGCCTTGCCTCAGTTTATATAGAGGATAATGTTAGGTTATATATTTTTTATCAAGTTATGGAATGATTTGTCTGATTTTGCTGTTGACTGTATTTTAACCAAGCTTTTTTGAATGAGCATCATGCTGTGGGTTGATTGAAACATAACCTTTGAGCTCAGCAGTTGCTTCTACCTCATTTTGGGTACATTTATTCCAGGCATGTATTCTGGTAGACAAGAACCATGCAACATAGCTGTGACATGGGAAACAGGCACATATTCTACCATATTCTATAGCTTTGTGTAATAACATGGCAATGCTTAGGCGAGTAATCATTTCACTTAAACAATTAACACTATTTGCCTAACGATTAAAAGGTGTTACCAAATAATTAAGAGCCAGTGTTAAAGCAAAAGAGTTATTTTTAAATCAATTTCAATTGAAACTTCAAATGGAAAGTTTTCTTAAAAGGATGAATCTTCAATGGGCCAGTGCAGGTTATTGGTTGGAGCAGAGGTGGTCAACAACACACACAAAGAGGGTTGTGTAGCACTTGGTTCCTCCCTTTCAAGGCACCTTTTTTTTTAATTTCCAGGAGTATCACTTTCTTTTTTAAGTATGTTGCAGGAGTGCCAAACATTAACATTAAAAAGTTTTTCACAAACACAAAATTTTATTTTCTCCTGTGTTTGTGGTAGCTTTTGTGGTTTTAGTTAAATTGCCTCACAGGGAGGATGAAAACATGGGGAGAAAATAGATAGGAAATAGAAAGAATAAATGTTTAAAATATTAAAGACGATGGTACAGTTTTCTGGTTTGAGTGGCAGGTGTGCTGACTATAAAATTGTTGTTTTATAAGTTTTAATTGGGCCCAATTGGATTTTTGTTGCCATCTAGGTTGCATTTTGACTTTACTGCCATGTACATCAATGGACAATTTCAAAGATTGCCCCATTAAAATCAACAGAGAAGCTGAATTGGACATGTGCAAAGGAATGCACAAACCAATCTGCTGCATTTCTTAGAATGATGACTGCCTTGCACACATCAGTTTCTAGTTACACAAAATCAGATCAAAAAGTTGGACTTAACTATTTAACACTGGCTGACATTTGCCTTTCAGGGATGACATTTCTGCGTATCAATCTACCCCCAGATAGGATTTTCAGATGAGTCCTACTCTGATTCTGGAAGCCTTGGTTATTATTAATATTATGATTTACTTATATATAGCATTTGGGGTATATGGCCCTATCTTTACTTTCTGTTTTTTTTTTCATGTCAGGAGCAACTTGAGAAACTGCAAGTCGCTTCTGGTGTGAGAGAAGTGGCTGTCTACAAGGACATTGCCCAGGGGACACCCAGATGTTTTACCATCCTGTGGGAGGCTTCTTTCATGTCTTCACATGAGAAGCTGGTGCTGACAGAAAGGAGCTCATTCTGCTCCCCAGAGTCAAACCACTGACCTTTTGGTCAGCAATCCTGCTGGCACAAGGGTTTAACCCATTGCGCCACTAGGGGCTCATCCTCCTTTCAGGGTTACAATCTAAAGACACACAAGAAAATGGGGATAACAGTGAGAGATGGGATTGAGTCCAAAAAACTGAGCCAGAATTTCCCATCTGTGGACAGGTATGAAAGGTGCATCTACACTGTAGACTTAATGCAGTTTGACATCACTTTAACTGCCTTGACTCAAATGCTATGAAATCATGGGAGCTGTAGTTTGGTGAAGAACCAGTACTATTTGTCAGGGAAGACTAAAGACTGGATGAGGCCCCTGCCCTTTTAATCTTGCACAACTCCAGTATATTATTGACATCCTGAAACACTGTGTGGTATTAAAATTACAGAAGAGTGGTTAGACTGCCTAGCACTGCTTCCATAATCAAGTAGTACAGCCAGCTGGCGGAAAAGTGACTCCCAGAATCCACAGATTCGGGGGGGGGGGGGGGATAGGAGTTTTAGTTAAATGCAAAACTATCAAGTTTATTTATTGCATACTACTACTAATAACAATAATGAAGGCAAATTTCATTCATTCACTACTTTGCTTGGAACAAGCATTTCAACTTAGTCCTTTATTATGATAATGTTAATAACATGGCTGCTTCCTACAAACAGAAAACTAATTCAGGAGGCTGACAACTGGACAGAGACAGCCTACTGCTAAGTGGAGGAAGCCACAGCTTCAGATAACAGACCGAATGATGAAATGCATTTCTCAAAACATAATGAACTGTATATCTTTTGAAATGTGTGAATATTCCTTCAAGATCCCTCCTTCAGATTTCTTTCTCCTTTTTCCTCTTATTCATCTTTCATCCCTCTCCTTTCTTATTATGCATGGAAGTGTTAACCTGGAGCACTTGCATCATGAAAAGCTATTGAAAACTATAATGCATCACTAATAATGACAGTGCCTTTGTCTCTGGGTCATACAGGTCCAGAAGAACTAGCCATCCGACACTCCACGCTACATTTGAAGCAATAATATTGTTCCTCTTGAAGGTTATTATGCTGCTACGCAGCTTGAACTTTGGACAATGGAGAGAAAACCAATGGCTTTCAATCTCTTATTAATAAGTTTCTGTAAATAACACATTTCAGTCAGCGACTCTCTTAACTATGAAGAGGGCGATTAAAGATAAATATTTCCACACAAACATACATATGTCTGATGAGAAATAAGTGTGCCATGGCTACTATAGAATTGCATCCCTTTTTGTACTATAAACATTGTGAACTGGAGTCCATAATTGCATGAATGAAATGTTAATTTCAGCTGGTGAGCTCCTGTCACTAGACTGATGTGGTGAATCTAGAATCCATGACAACAATGTTCTAAGTTTGGATGTAGTTACCTAAAGAGGGAGACTGGGTGACATTAGGGATTTTGTTGGTGTATCATCAACCAAGCTGCTCAACATTCTTCTTTCCTGAGAAAGCTGGGTAGTCTCAGGGTTGCTGCTGGTATCTTCTAATCTTATAGTGCTGGGGGATTTCAACATTCATCCTGAGATTGTCATGTTAAGAGCACCTCATGTTTGCCATAACAACCATGGCTATGTCTCAAGTGGTATCTGCTGTTCATCATACTACTGGGCATACTCTGGACCACGTATAGCCTGGGAATGTTTAGCCTGAAGAAGAGAAGGCTGAGAGGAGATATGATAGCCATGTATAAATATGTGAAAGGAAGTAACAGGGAGGAGGGAGCAAGCTTGTTTTCTGCTTCCCTGGAGACTAGCACACGAAACAATGGCTTTAAACTACAAGAAAGGAGATTCCATCTGAACATGAGGATGAACTTCCTGACTGTGAGAGCTGTTCAGCAGTGGAACTCTCTGCCCCGGAGTGTGGTGGGGGCTCCTTCTTTGGAAGCTTTTAAACAGAGGCTGGATGGTCATCTGTCAGGGGTGATTTGAATGCAATATTCCTGCTTCTTGGCAGGGGGTTGGACTAGATGGCCCATGAGGTCTCTTCCAACTCTTTGATTCTATGATTCTACGTTTCCTACAGTGGGTTGGGTGAATGTGATCTGGCAGTGGAGGAACTATCTATAGTTCTATTATCATGGATAGACCACCATCAAAAATTGATGCATTTGACACCACTTTAACTACTGTGTCTCAAAGCAAACAATCAAGGGAGTTGTATCCATACTGTATGATGCCAGTATTTCATATTTGCTCTGCTATTTATTTCCATATGAAGAAGAGAAATTGCTTTCTTAAATTCTCTTCATCTTCCATATTTGTTGCCCAGGGACTTAAATACTTGCAATGAAAGTTGGGAAAATGTAAGGAGCTTGCTGGCCAAGCTGTTTTGAGTCATCAGGGGCCTTTTATACATAGGTCGAATAGAAGAAAATCCAAAGGACCCAACAGCCCATTATGAACAACTTGCTCAGTACTTTGCAGATAAAATCACTTAGATCTGCTCTGACTTGAATGCTGTATTGATACAGATCCAGTGGATGTAACTGCTTGTCCGTTGAAAATGGTTACTTTTGATTTGTGCAATCTGAGCATGTAGCATGATTTCTGATGAGATGGAGCCACCACGTGTTTCCTTGTTCTTCTTGTCTTATTAAAAAGCTAGAGCGGGATTAGCTGAGTGAATAAAGTGAGCGTTAATGGCTCACTACAACAAGGCAAAGTTCAATAATAAATTATTATTATTATTATTATTATTATTAATAAACTTTATTTATACCCTGCCACAATCTCCCCAAAGGGGACTCGGGGTGGCTTACATGAGGCTATGCCCATCAATACAGAAACACAATATAACACAAAAACACAACAGAAAATCAGAAAATAAAATAAAATAAAATACAAAAATACTAAATGTAAATATACAGCACAACAATATAAAATCAAAACATTAAACCACTAAAAATAAACACAATGGGTAGAGCCAGTTCAAAGATTAAAATTTCAAAACACTGGGAGATAGGGCAGTGTAAAATATCAGGAAGGGAATCTGGGGGACAAGGGAAGAGTTCATTGCACAAACCAGAGAATAAAGTGCTTCTGAGGACATTTTATGCAGAGTTTGGTCAGGGATTATTCTACATTCAGGCATTGAAGGCACATTGGAATAGCCAAGTTTTCAGGCTCCTCCTAAAGATTTCCAGGGTGGGGGCTTGCCCAATATCTCTGGGGAGTGAATTCCAGAACCGAGGGGCCACCACAGAGAAAGCCCTCTCTCTCGTCCCCACAAGTCGCGCCTGCGATGAAGGGGGCATCATAAAAACATTACTAACAAGCCCTGCTTGGATCTGACCATTTTGGAAAATTATTGACCAATCTCTAATATGGTGGTGGCATCTGAACTCCCAGGGCTTTTGGATGAGTCTGGTTATCAGTCTCCATTTCCATCTGGTTTTCTTTAGTCATCCAGGCCAATGACCTCTGCTGGGAAGCAGGTAAGGAGAGCATGTCCTCGTTGGATCTGCTGGACTTTTTGATGATTTTCAATACCATTGATCATGTTATCCTTCTGTGTTGCCTGGTTGGAATGGAGTCAATGGCATTTCTTCCTTCCTGGAGGGGTCAACTTGACTTTTTTTGAGCTTTTGGCCTTAGGGCTTGGTTCTGTCCCCATGCTATTTAGTATATACTTGAAACCAATGGGAGAAGTTGTTTGGAGTTTGGTTCCATCAGTATGTGGATGACAGCCAATTCTTTTATTTCTTTCGATTGTAAGATAAAGAAGAAGTTTTGGTCCTAAATGGATGAGATTGAAAAAACTGAAGTTGGAGTTGACTTTAGGGTCAACATTCAAAACTTCTTGTAATCATTTGGATTGAAAACATAATGCAGGCAGTCTTGGTAAGACTGACACATGTATATTCAGCACTGCAAATGGAGACCCCTCATTTCCTGCCACTGATACTCTGACAATTTTTTCTTTGCCCTTCTCACACAGAACATGCTATGTGCTGCTGCCCATCTGCACCGCATTGAGTACAGATGGCAGGAAAGGTTGCACCTCCATCACTTTCTGACATACTTGGAAACAGTGAATTCCACTGGAAAAGCAATCTGGGAAGCTCATGCTTGTTGACAGGACTGGGCTTCCACCCAATGGCAATGATAACAGCAAAGCTGGCTAGTTTATCTCTCTCCCTTTTTCTTATGAGGTTATATCTTTTGCTGTGGATCACTTACGTATTTGGTTTTCCTCTTCCAGGCATGTCTAGAGGGGGAGGGCAACATGCCCACCCCAATGTATAAAGACTTCTGGGGGCAGAGAACTACATTTAAGGCATCCACCCCTCTAAGCTCCAGCATTTGAGCAGTGAACATTGGCCCACCCTCCCACTCTACAGCAGTGCCCCAAGGGATCATTTCAGGACCGGATAGGAATCCCCCCACTTTAACAGGATTTTGCCATGTCACCCCTGCATGCTCAAAAGAACTACTGGCCAGGAAATAGCCTTAGGCACACAGAGTAAACCCACTGAATCAACAGAATATAAACTAGCATAGACTCTCCATTTAACAGTTGAGTTATTGGGTCCTTTTTAATGGGATAGGAATCAGGCCACAGTCACAGAAAGACAGCAAATACTAAGTGTGTAGGAATAGCAGAATACCAACTTGGACTGCTAACATCAGAGAAACAAATTTACTTTCCCCACCCACGATTTCTAAGGAGACACTATTTCTGCTTTCCACCTAGAAAGGGAACCATATGGTAGCTGATGCTAAAATAAACAGAGGCACATCCTTCCTATTTTTCAAAATTCAACAACAGGTTACATCATGTAGATAAGATGATGCTAAAAAATTAATGTTTGGGCTGACAAGTATGATAATACACCACATGCTCACCACCTGGTGCCACTTTCTTTTAATTATTCTATTTTTCTTTCATCTCGTACAGTTCATATCAGCTTTGTGGCCCCCAAGTCATTTGCAGAATACACAATTATGCAACAAACCTGTAAGGGAGAATGGGGTATGGATGTGATGTGCATCCTTTCCCTCCAACTTGTGCATCTTTTCAATGTATGCAATGCAAGCTTGCACATTAACTGCCCAGAGTAGATGCATAAAACTGAGTGAGACTGTGGCCCATCTGTACATATTCCACTGTGTGACCCTATGCTGCCTGGGAATAAATGTGCCATCAATGTGAACACAAGCACTTGCATGACAGTGTGAAATTCTTAATCCTAGGTTTCTGCTGGACAAAAATATGGTTCTCTGTTTGGTTCTGAAACCTCAGGAAAAGTTATATTTTGGGACTACAGTTCCTGGAATCCATGAAACAGTAAGACTAAGGAGTTTGTAGGCAGGAGGATTGCAGGGTTGTTATCACGTACTCTGTACAAGGCAAATAATGAGATTTATCTTGATCAGTGTTAGCCACATACTTGTACTGTATGACAATTCATATATGTTCTGATGTTGATTTCCATATGAAGAAGATAAACTACTTACTTAAATTGTCTTCATCTTCCATATTTGCTGCCCCGGGACTTAAATACTTGAAGGGTGCGATGAACGTTGACAAAATGCTTACTTTTTCTGTAACAAGAAAAAATGACACAAAACATAGGCTCATGAAATGTGAGCTTTTCTTTAGGATTCTTCTTTTGTGTAAAGTAGATGAAATATTTATTTGGCAACAATTTACACTCATCCTGTCTACAGCAAGTTACAGTACTGCATTGGTTTAATTCATCCCTTGGTGTCCTTCTCTCTTCACTTCTGCCTTACACTTACTCCATCTATCTTCTTACATCTCCACCTCATGAGTCTCACTTCATTTCTTCTCTTGTCTTTACGTCTTGCAAATTTTAGAGTGCAAGCTTCTAGGGGCCAGGAACACTGTCTTTTCTTCTTATATCAAACTGTGAAGTGCCAGCTACATTTAGGGAACCATAAAACAGTGATTTCCTCATGGCTTCTGAATATTTCCAATCAACATTCCTTTGCATCCCTTTATAACTTGCTTTGGAGCCCCTGATGGTACACTGGGTTAAACCTCTGAGCTGCTGAATTTGCTAACCGAAAGGTCACAGGTTCAAATACGGGGAACAGCGTGGGCTCCTGCTGTTAGCCCCAGCTTCTGCCAACCTAGCAGTTTGAAACATGCAAATGTGAGTAGATAAATAAGTACCACTCTGGTGGGAAGGTGATGGTGCTCCATGCAGTCATGCCGACCACATGACCTTGGAGGCATCTATGGAAAATGCCGGTTCTTTGGCTTAGAAATGGAGATGAGCACCAACCCCCAGAGTCGGACACGACTGGACTTCATGTCAGGGAAAAAACCTTTATCTTTTAGTATAACTTACTTTGAAACCTTACACACCAGCCCCTTCTTTGTGTGGAAGCCATTAACTGTTTAATGAAAGTCACACGCACAACATATTAAGCATTCCACCTGTACGAAATTTCCATATTTGTTTCCTAATATTCAGCACTGTTTGAGACAGCAGTGTTCATTCTCATCTTTAAACAAAGTAATAATGTATATGGTGGGAACAAAATGCAAGGGACCCTTCCAAAGCATGTTATATCCATTCACTTGATAAACTATGACTCAATTATGGTGGAATGCCAAACCATGGTTGTCATGAAGAATGAGTCTGGAAGGGCCCAAAGAATTTGAAATAGAAAACTATGTTTTTGTGCTTCCCTGGAAAAGGGGATTTGTAAACCAGAGGAATCTGGTTTGCAGAGCAGAGGTACTGAAGTTAAACAAAAATAATGAAAAGTTGATATCCAGAGACACAAACCAAATACACACTAATTATATGTGCATGTACACTACGGTCAGAAGCAGATATATGAGGGGTTGTAATGGGAAGCTGGCAAATACCATATTCATTATTTTTCCCCTTTCATGAACTTATTCATGAGCTATATGTATTTTCATAAATAAAGTCCACAATCCATTTGCAATCAGACAAAATACTGTTGTACATAATGCTGACAATTTTCACATAGTTATGCTTTCAATGAGATCAAGCACTGGCACCTCTATGTATGTGGCAATGTTCTTTGAACAGCTCTTTGCAATATTTATATTTCCTTTAACACTTTGATGCCACAGGAAGACACTGCTTGATGCTTCAAAAATGGATGAGCCACACTCTCAACCTTTCTGTTTCTCATAGTGATCTTCTGATCCCTGGGGCTTGTAGGATACCTGAACATCTCATCCCATCTTCTGAATGTGTCTGTTTCTCTCTCTGTGTCTCTCTCTGTCTGAATGAGCCTTTGTAGGTGTATGGAACTTCTGAACCCTCACATTATTTGATTAGCCAACAACTGGGAATAATTCACACTTGCAAAGATTTCATTGGTCACAGCCTGCTTAATGACAGCAGAATGTGTGAACTGACTTCACTGTGTGATATATTATTGATACATCTTCCCTTTCTTGTCATTCATGGGTTGGGATATGTAGCCCCCTTGAAGAGAATGTATAATAACTCCTATCAGTCCTAACCATAACAGCCAGCACTGAAGGATGATTTAGTTGTAGTCCTACATCAGTGGTTGATGCTTCTGGGAGTTGAAGTCCAAAATACCTGAAGGACCAGAGCTGAAAAACTATTATGCACATTACCACAAATGGCACTTTGTGATTGCAATCATTTTCACCAAATCAATCACTGCCATAGGCTTGAAAAAAAATAGCAGCTAAGGAAATGAACAGAAAAAGTAAAGAGGAGTACATGCCCTATAATCTGAGCAACACCACAGCAAATATAGTATTATTAATGTAGCATTGACTTAAAGAAAGCAAAGATGAATGGGAGAAAAACATCAATTTCTCACCCAACTCCTCATAAATATTTGGAAACATGGCATGTTCATTTTGTGGAGAAGTTAATGAGCACTATTAATAATTGTGTTTAAAAACATTCTCTGACTATGCAGCCAGGATTAGACAGATGGCGACCGGTAGTTTGCCACATCAGCATTAATGATGTTTTACTGAATTACTTCCATTATCATCCCATTCTAATTGATTACTCTAAGCTACTTTGCATGTTGGAGATTTCTTAAATTGATTGTTATATATATAAAAAAAGAAATTGAAGACAGCCCGCCCACCTCAATTAGGAAAGCATGCGTGATTCCAGATCACTGCATGAGTGCCATTATCTGTGGATCAGGAATAGGTCAAATCCCAGCTTTAGCAATCTATGTGGGAAGGTGGGAACTCTTCATGCCTACAGTTTTAGGAACCCTGTAGCTATCACAAGTATCCAAAAACAATAGTGGCATAATGGAGCTTTTCTAATTTCACAAATATAATTGTGTGTCTGTTCCCTCTCCGTGACGCTTTCTCCATCACATGGGGAAGGCGTTGCTCTCCCATCAACATCCTGTGCTGGCTCCATTTGAGCCAGTACAACATGGGAAGCCTCCTCTGTTGGGGAGAAAGTGTCTAGCAATGCTTTCAACCCGCTTGGTGGTGGTGGTGGTGGTGGTGGGGCTCCACTGGAATGTCACACAACATCGTGTGATGTCTGACATGGGGCTCCACCCCCTAATCAGGGTGAAAGCCTCCTAGGATACTGAATATACTCCGTCTGATGAGGTCATGAGAAGAATAGAGTTGGAAGAGACCACATGGGCCACGTGGTTAAAGTGGAATCAAGTGTGAACAAGCCTTGGTCATGGACAAATTCACTGATCTCATTTAAAGCAACTTCCTATATCACATATTTAGTATCCATTTATTAATTTTCATAAATTATATTTGGAGTGGCCTGTGACTTGGTGCCCATTAAATGGACATTTATTTATTTGCCATAAATACTCAAAATTTTAAAACTTGTTTTCCCTTTAAAAAATCTAACTGTTAGGATTTGAAAAAACAACAACCAAACAAACCTACATTTTGGATGACAACTCCCCAGTTAGTATGTGCATAGACACTGGCCACAATGGCAGGAGATTTGGTGAGCTGTAATATAAAATAACTTTTTCAAGTTTTGCCACTGAGTGGTAAGCGACTTGCCTTTTGGGGTAACATTTACCAGTTCCAGTACATGACATTCATCCCTCCTTCTACTTAAATGAACAAACACACATATTCAACAAATGATACAGCTTTTGCCTATACAGGCAGTTCCTGAGTTACATCCGACTTACAAACTACTCATAGTAAAGAACAGAGGTGAGACAGCAGGAAGTGAGAGAAATGTACCCCCTCTGAAGGGAAATTAACTCCTGATAAGAGTTATTATCATGGGGGTAAAGGTGTCTCTGCTGAAGCTTTCTCACCAATCCTTGTTTCCACAAGTTATTTTTTTCAACTTGTGGACTGCCACACACACATACTCACAAGAATAGTAGTCATAAAAGAAGAGTCACTGCTTTAAAATGAAAAAAGAATGAGTTGTTGACTGGTAATACACTTGAGTCAAACCACTCAGAAATACATAATACTGTGTAATCCTTACTCAGAGATGGAAGTGCCCATAAAATGATAATAACTTGAGGTATTTTATTTCTTTGTGTCCTTAGGCAAGGCAACAAAAGGAGGAAAATGCTCCTGTAGCCAAATTGAATACTTTAAGATATAATTTTAGAACCTTGAACCAGATTTCAGATAGATTTCTGTGCAATCTAATAGATAACAATGCACACATTATGTCTCTCTTATTGAAAATCCATTCTTATAGTTGTGTTTCTCCCTCTTGCTATTTATTAGACACAATGAAAAATTAATAGTTTACAATGCAACTGTCTCATTCTGAAAATGGATATGCATTGGAGTGGGTTCTTATAAAATGTGGAAGGTCTGCTAGCTGGATATGCCCATTTACATTTATTTGTGGGAACTTGTTTAAAAACAGATCATATCTTTAACATTTATGTACTGCTAAGAGCTTCGGCACTGTACATGATAGAAAACCATAATATATTAAAGCCTTCAGTATGTGCTTGCCACTATATGTGCTAGTCTTTTATATCACTCTTCTTCCAATCTGGAACACAGGGTTACTAAAAACACAACAAAGTCAATATTAATGTCAAAAATACGTAGTATGATTTTACATAGGATTTGTGCTACATTAGAACAGTAAAGACAAATATCACTTAAGTAAAATAAACATTAAATATTAAATAATCAGAAAATTAAAATAAGGTGCAAACATTAAACTAATCTGGGAATCTGCTATTGCAACGCATCCAATGAAGTAGTTTAAAACAAGTATAAAAAAGATTAGGACTAAGTACATTCCAGTTTACTTGGAATACATGAAACTCATTCCAGAAGTGTGTTTAAGAGCTGGTCCAAGAGTCCAGAAGAGCCTTGACTCCCAATGTAACCTACATCCCATTTTCTTTGCTAGTTAACTTGTACCCAGAAGCAGATTATGAATACAAGAACACTTTCCTGCTTGTGTTCCTCACAAAATGTTACTGAAAAGTTTACTGCCTCTGATATTGGAAGTTATATGCAATAATCATAACTTATGCTAATTCTACTTTTCAGTAGATATGCACACAACTGTGAATATATGTTCCAACACTACTCCTCCATAATGGGAATTAAAACAGGACCTTATCCCATTGGGGGGGGGGGGGGGGTTGTATCATTTAACCATGGCATTCATTTAGCCTTTTAGCATTGCAAATCACTATGTTCCATTATTCATAACTTATCATGGGTCATCTGAATTTGCTCATTTGCCCATTACTATATGTTTTTATCTGTATCCTACAAGTGAGTGAATACCCTACCCTCTCCCCCCCTTTAAAAAAATCTGTCTAAATTCGATAGTGCAGAAGGATCGAACTCTAATATTAAAGTCAAAGAAGACTAGCAATGTATTGTCGAAGGCTTTCATGGCTGGAATTACTAGGTTCTTGTAGGTTTTTTCGGGCTATAGGGCCATGTTCTAGAGGCATTTCTCCTGACGTTTCGCCTGCATCTATGGCAAGCATCCTCAGAGGTAGTGAGGTCTCTACCTCTGAGGATGCTTGCCATAGATGCAGGCGAAACGTCAGGAGAAATGCCTCTAGAACATGGCCCTATAGCCCGAAAAAACCTACAAGAACGTAAGACTAGCAATGTCCTAAATTAGTGCTATTTCCTTACAAAAATACTGTGCAAGGACTGGGGACTCACTGTTTGGTGAGAGACTGTCCACAGGACAGCCCATTTGCATACATCATTGATTCAATTCAATGAGGGCGATTCTGACAGCTCTGATTCCAGATGTATTTTGGTGTTTTGTAATGGAATATTGAGCTCCTGAGATGATCTCAGACCATATTCTCCCCTCTTCCTTTTTTTCAACTGTTTCTGACATTTACTTAACTAATCATGACAGGCACTGACAGGAAGTCCCCCTGCATCATGGGATGGGCTCCGTCACTTTTCATCAGCCCAATGGATTGGAACTGTTTTGGGTGGTGGTGGTGGTGGTGGTGGTGGTGGGGGGATTGCGATGAAGTGCATAGATTATACACTGGAGAATTATAAATGTTTCCTAGCATTTTAAAAACATCATAAATTTATTTCCACAAAATCCCAGAGCAAAGAAGAATTCTGGGTGAACATCCATGGTATATTTTGGAAGAGGCCATGTATAGTTTTATTTGCTGTCGTCGCTTTTCAGGTGGACTTTTTTTTTGTAATTTCAACCTTAGCAGAGAATTCTGTTTGTGTTCTAATTAATACAATCTGAATGAACTGATTTACTTTTTTATCCTAAAGGTCCAGGCATGGTTAGCTAAACACCAGATTAACAATGTTCTATTGATTTTTGTTTTTGTTTTGCACTTAAATCCATCTAAATGAGAAGCTGATTTCTATCACTTTGAAACAGCTGTCCCCAACCTCATGTCTTCCCAGATATTAGACAACAAGTGGCAGACCTGCCTAGAAATTGTGGAGATTGTAATAAAAAATATATAGGGGACTACACTGGGGAAGTTTGCTGTGGTTGAAACAAAGAAAAGAGCCTCGTAAACATGTAATTCTAAACACACTTCCTTGCAAATAGACCTGGAAATAAAAATTGGCCCATGATAAATATGAAATGAGGGCAGCAGATCCTGTCTAATTTTGGAAGCTAAGCAAGATCAGCTCTGGTTAGTAATTGGATGAGAGGCCACCAACAAATATAAGGTGCTGTAGGCTGTATTTTGGAGGACCACCTCTAAATATTATTTGCCTAAGAAAATCCTAGGAAATTAATGGGGACACCATAACTTAACACGCACATGACAATTCATATAAGACTGCACCGATTATAGGGCAGGGTTAGCAGTTAATGAACCATACAAAAAACCTGGACATGCAGAGATGGACTGTCAAATGTTCTATGATTAATTAGCAGGATGAACAAAGTGTGGCCCTTCAGCATGATTCTTGAAGGCCACTCTAGTCCCCACACTCCCCATCTGTCTGCAGATGTACATCCTTGATATATACCAATGTTCTGTGATATATCAGTTATAGTTTGGATCCATTCACCTCACAGCATTTTAGATTATTATTATGAAATTTCTTGGCCTGGCTGAGCTGTACTGTATATCTACCATATATACTTGAGTATAAGCTAACCTGAATATAAGCCAAGGCACCTAATTTTACCACAAAAACTGGGAAACGTATTGACTTAAGTATAAGCCATGGGTGGGAAATGCAGCAGCTACTGGTAAATTTCAAAATAAGAATAGATACCAATAAAATTACATTAATAATAAATGTAATAATAATAATAAGAGTAAAATAATACATGTAATAATAATAACAACAATAACAATAACAATAATAATATAAAAATAATAATAACAATAAAATAATAAATAACCTTGACTTGAGGTTAAGCCAAGGGGGACTTTTTCAGCCTAAAAGGGGGGCTGAAAAACTTGGCTTATACTCAAGTATATATGGTATTTAAGGAATTCTTTCTCTATTTTGTATTAGCATATGCACATTTTATGCAAACTAGCATCTCCTTTTGCTTTTTTTAATGTGGAAAGGGCCACCCTTGAAAGTCTTCTCCCAAACTGTTTGTCTCTTGTTCAACTTCCTACCGATGCAGGCTGTGTAGCAAGAGCTGACTCACTGCTATTTGTCTTTTATGTACTGCTTCTGAAAGGTACAGTAAGTGTTTAGTGATTAAAGGCTCTCCATTTAATCCTGTATCTACTACAGGCTGGGGGAGGTATGACCTTCTTTTCTTGTACTTTTACAATAATGCATATTTAACCTTAATCCTCTCCTGGCCTCTGCTTTATACCGTGAGTTGATCTTTTGTTGCTCATTGCATTTCTGGATTCCCTTAAAAGGGCAGATGTTAAATGGCTTGCCTAGTGCATTCTTAAAAGGGGTGGCAGCGGTGTGCTAATCTGTTTAAGGCATGCCAACTGAGGCTGTGTTTGCAACGGCTTGGCTTCGGCATTCCATACTAGAAACAGGATTGTGGGGGGAAACCATCCTTCTCAGGTTTTGACAGTCTGGGAGCAGGGGCAATATAAAACAGGAGAGCCTGGGTTTATATCTCACATGCTTTTATAGGGATTGTGATCCTGAATTTGCCGAGGCAACAGGCCAATTTCAATGTCTGAAGGATGCATTCCTGGGAGCTGAGGATTACCTGGCAGAGATTTTGCTTCTGTTCAACTCTTGTTAAAGGAGGGAAATGAAATGCATGAAGAATGGATATAGGAGCCAAGGAAGTGTGATTGCACCAAAACGACAAATGCTATTCTCGACTCCTCTAAAAACTTTGAAGTCCATTTGCTTGCTGGTCTGAGTAATTAAAATATCCACTTTTTGTTCTCATCAAGAGAAAATAACACATATATTTGTTTATCTCAGATAGGGACCAAGAACAAACAGAAAGGAAAGTTGTGTGTGGATTACAGGAGGACTTCCTAAATGAGTGCAACACCCAAAGGCTGAGTAATAAAAGGAAAAGGCACTGAAAAATTGCATTTGTATATTACAGAGATGTGTTTGATAATGCTGATCTGTGATCCAGTAAGGATTAAACCGTTCTTGAAGCTGAGGGAGGAGACAACTTATTTCTTGGCTTCCCTGCTGCAATACCCATAAAGCCAAATTAGGTTTATAACTTTGCATTAAATTAAATATGTTATTTTATACAAGCACTTACAAAAGACTCCTAAGTATCCAATAACCATTTTCTTTATTCCCTTGTTAGTAGCTGACACTTTGGCAGTGCTCAGGCGTGTGCCAAGTTGATTTAGAGCATTGATTTTCAGCTGGCACACATCCCTCCATCCTCAGACAGAACTGATTAGCTTAGCAGGAAAACAGCACTTAACTTTGTATTGTCTGTTGGATTTTGCTTGTCTGTCATTGAAAGATGCCTGCGATGGCAGCTGGCTGAGAGAGATTCTCTGACTGAGGAGTTGGTTGCATGCAACGAGAAACATCCACCTCCCCCGTGACTGAAAAACCAATTCAATACTGTTCCTTTGGATGCTTAGAGCTTGGGAAAGTTACATTTTTGGACTACAACATCCAGATTCCTTCACAGGCAATGAGCACAGTGGCTGAGGATCTGAAAGTTAGTTCCTCCAAAGTAAATTTTCCAAGATCTGTGATGTTCCCACAATTGGCCAAGTGATGCAATTCATATACAGTTGAAGGCTACAGTACAATTGGGTAGTCAGGCCTGCAGATACCTTCTAAATCTTAAAAAAGGTATCAGGAACCCATCATTTCAAGAGACATTGGATTCTTTTTGACTTATGTTTCTTATTCTAGCGTAGAATTATGAATGTGAGCTGGTGTAGGACTATAAATCCTGTGTGTCAGCTGAAGCAGAAGGGGCTGTGTAGTTCTATAACATTGGGAGGGTCATGGGATCTCCAATCCTGTTCTTGCAATTCCTCTATATTGATCTCTGCTTTGTTGAGTGCACCTGGTCTTATGAATGATCAGTTGTTTCTTAACACCCTCTGAATATATATAGTTGCTCATACTGGTCAGTACTCAATCTATCCGTGTTGTGGCTACAGTTTTACCTGGTATACACAGTTTTTATCCACATCTGCCAAACTATGTCCTTCCTAGACATTTTCTACATTCTTCACGCAATTCTATAGTATACTTTTGCCAGAAGAGTCATGTTGGAGGACCTAGAAAGATCCTAGAGAGACATTCATTTAAATGGGCCACATTGATATTCATGTTTTTCTGTTACCGCAGTAAGCTCATGAAGTAAGCTCTGCAAAGCAGAGGCTAAGGTAGAAGTAAGAATGCATACACTTAAAATCAAGTTTTCATTTTATCCATGTTGTAGCCTGGTCAGATTCTGAGTTCTCAGAAGATGAAGAAGGAGATGCTGTGATAGATTCAGAGGGCCCAGAGGATAAAAGTGGCCTGGAGAGAGTTGTTTTGGAATCTACTGGCAGTTCCCATGAGACTGGAGAAAGTGATATCAGTTATCATGGGAATCTGCCAGAAGTGCAGGCTGAGAGAAATGCGGGAGGCAAATGTTTGTCTAGGTCAAAGCGCTTGGAATTATGGAGACAGGGCATGCAACAAAGACAGACTCACTTTTCCCAGAGAATTAGCGATAATGAGAGGGAAAGCAGGTGTGCGAGAAACGATGTCATGGGAGGGAATTAGGTCTTTTAAGTGGTTTTCTGTTGGTACAATCCTTTGTGAGAGCAACGTTGTATTCAGATGAACTGCTCTCGCTTTTTGGTACTATGCTCTTAGAATTCATGTAATCAAGTTTCTAAGTTGTTCTCATTTCTAGTTCCCGTGTGGCATAGATTGCCTGCCTTGGATTCTTGATACCTTGTTTATGGATATTTTTGTGGATTGACTCAGGAGACTGTATGTGAAAGGATTTTGGACTCTTGGAAACAACCTTTTGAACTTGGATTATCTTTTTAGAATTTGTGTGTGTGTGTGTCTATATATATATTTGTGTGTGTGTGTATTCTTTTTTAAATAAACTTCTACTTACTGGATTACTTGGGCAGAATGTAGTTTATGGTGAAAAGGTCTCTAGTGCAACAATCAATTACTCAGTAGCTTATACGCTTCCCTGCATGGGCAAACATTAATAATCATTTTCAGCAAAATACTTATTGGATAATTCCAGGTGTGTAAGTGATTGGAATATTGACTCTTGCAGTAGTAGTAATAATGACCAAGAATACAAACAGCATTGCAATGGATTGCTCTCCTGTGTTGCAGTAAAGCTGAAATAAAAACATATTGTATGGCCAGTTCAACCATAAAATGTTCAGGTCCTGAAACGTCTGTCCACCAGCCAAGGGATGCCAGACAAGAGTTCTTCTGGAATGATCAACACGACCACTGCTTCCAAATGGTGTTTTCCATCTTCCATGCTGCTACCAATAACAGGCTGGTACTAATCCATTCAAACATACTGATCATTATTGTAATTATACAGTTAGTGATCCTATTCACTAAGGCATGGCTAAGCTTCCAACTGCATTGATTAAAATATGCAAGAATCTTATATATGGCAAAGCTAGAGACTGCGTTAATTGCCAAAGAGCTTGTAGACTGCCAAGAAAAAAGCAGGAATTCCAGCCCAAATTAGAAAATTACCTGTGACTGTGACCAAAAAGCATGGGGAGGGGAGCACATTGGATTTTTCTTCTTTTAAAATATTTCTCTGCCTCATTTCTATTAAAAAAATATCCCAAGCAGCTTATAATAGAAGTCATCCAATTAACAGAACGACAACTGCCAGTCTGCAGAGCAAATTTTAAAATCTCCCAAAATGAGATGATACAATTGTTACAAAATTAAAAGAGATAAAGAAAAAAACCCAATTTAAATAAAAAAGCATTCACAACATCGTTAAAAGTAATTACATTATAGTATTAAAAGCAATGTTTAATTTTTAAAAACACGATGTTAAACAATTACCAACGGAATTAAAAACATCCATTAAAAAGGCAAACAATTACAATAAGCCAGGACCAGCGCACACTATAAAAAAAGCTCTTCCTATTAAAGAGGGAGGATCACAATGCTGGGAACAGAACTCCATAACATGGGAGTTGCCATCAAGAAGAAGTGCAAAATAAACTCTAACCAGGCATGGGCAAACTTTGGCCCTCCAGGTATTTTGGACTTCAACTCCCAGTAGGCTGTAAGGAATTGTGGAAGTTGAATTCCAAAGTACCAGGAAGGCCAAAGTTTTCCTATGCCTGCTCTAGACAGTTACTGATTTTAATTAGCCTGGTTTTCTGTCAGTTTTCCAAGATTTAGAAAGAAAAATACAGAATGAACAATGTGACAATGGAAAATGGGAGGAACTTGCAGTTTGTGCTTTTTATGTTAGTGGGACCATCAACTGCAAAACTCCTCACATTGTCTTTCCCCTAATTTCTCTGCCTTGTCTTTACAACAACATCCCATTTCCACATAAATACAGGGATCTCAGGCTCTATCTTTATGCCACTGCAACATTTTGGGAAGAGACATTGAGGTAGTTTTAATGCCTGTCCAAGATGTCTCTTCTTGAATTACATCTGTAGTAAGTGGGGCTACTTCTCCTATGACTTTTAAGGTTTGGCAAAAGGCTTCCAGCTGATAGTAAATTTGCACAATTGTGAGCAAGACTGCTCACAAGTGCGCTAAAAGTATTACATACTGGAAGCATGTTACTAGGGGAGCAAAATATATAAGTAGTCAGTAGTGGGATTTGGTTGCATGTTGCAACTTGTTTCTGGCGTGAGAGAATCAGCCGTTTATAAAGACATTGTCCAGGGGATGCCTGGATGTGTTACAATCCTGTGAGGAGGCTTCTCTCATGTCCCACACATGTTCGCTCATGCAGACATGTGCTTTTCATCTTAAGAACAGACAAGCACCTAGAGCTCTGAGGATTACCTGGGAAGGAATCCCACTGGAGCACTGCAGCATGCCAAAATACCTTGGAATTACTCTGGACCCTGCTCTGACTTATAAGAAGCACTGTATGAATATTAAGCAAAAAGTGGTTGCTCGAAATAATAGTATGAAAGCTGACTGGCACAACCTGGATATCATAACCAGACACAGAGAAGACATCTGCCCTTGCGTGTTGCTACTCTGCTGCTTAGTATGCATGCCCAGTGTGGAATACATCTTAGCACATTAAAACAGTGGATGTGGCTTTTAGTGAGACATGGCACATTATCACAGGATGTCTACGCCCAACACCACTGGAGAAATTATACTGTTTAGCCAGTATTGCACCACCTGACATCTATTGGGAAGAAGCAGCCTGTAATGAAAGGACCGAGGCATTGACATCTCCGGCTCATGCTCTATTCGGATATCAGCCAGCAAACCAATGCCTTAAATCAAGAAACAGCTTCCTAAGCTCTAGAGTGATATTCATGGGAACACTTCAGCAAGCAAGAGTCCAAAAGTGGCAAGCAAAAACCCAGAACCTCAATCAGTGGCTGATACAAGATGAGAGAATCCTCCTGGGCAAACAAATCATGGGATTTTGTGTGTGTGTGTGTGTGTGTGTGTGTGGGGGGGGGGGGTTGTCTTGTTTTTAAATGTAATTTTAATTGTATTTTACACTCAAGACACAATTTTTTATTGTTTTAAAAAGCTGTATATTCATATGTATACGTATTTGCCCTGTTTAAAAATTCTGTTGTATTGTGTCATGTCATTGTTAGCTGCCTTGAGTCCCTCTGGGGAGAAAGGTAGGATAAAAATAATGTTCATCATCATCATCATCCGAAGAGGCATAGCCTAAAATTCTATCGTTTCTTTCTTTGTAATGTAAAGGACAGATTTCCCCTGCCTTGCTACCACACTTATATCCATGGTGGGTACATAGTGGATCATGCCTCGATGTCAGTGGCAAATTGTTTATTTATACACATAGTACTCTGCTTATTACTCCAAGTGGAGGAAATAAAAATGCACCGGATCATAATATGTTCTAGTCTAACACAACCCTTCTCCCTTTTTTTTTCTAGTGCAAAGGAAGGTCATTTTATAAACGTCCCTTTTGGGGACTCTGCTGACAGAGGCATTCCTCCAACAGTTTAATCGCAACGATACCATCTCTCAACCTTTGTGTAGGTTTGTCCTTCCAATGCATTCTATTGTCAGTGGTGAAATCCAGCAGGCTGGCTCTGTTGATAAAAGTGTGACACAAGGGACAGCTGCTAAGAGGCAGTTTTCTTTTGAGTGGTGTTTTTTGGCCTTGGTTAGAAATCACGTGATGTACAGGTCAAGGCTATCAAAGTCTCTTTTCTCCACTAAGTGCTAAAAAGCCAGTTCTCCAGGGTGCTTGAGTTTCTGGGTCATCAGGTTGGTTAGGGATTTTGGGAGTTGTAATCTAAAAAGTAACTTTTCTGAACTTTGGTTATGAAAACCAAAAGGTAACAGTGAGCATAGTATGAAATGGATAACATGTAGGAATTCTTGGTTGGAAACATCACATTGATGAGTTTAGAGAGCTATACATAAGCACATGTTTAATTTTGTTCTGTAACTTAAAGGTAAAGGTTTCCTCTGACATTAAGTTCACTCTGGGGTGTGGTGCCCATCTCCATTTCTAAGCCGAAGAGCTGGGGTTGTCTGCAGACACCTCCAAGGTCATGTGGCCAGCATGACTGCATGGAGCGTCGTTGCCTTGTGTAGTGACATACAAATGCACGACTGGCCAAATAGTGTTATCTTTGTTGGAATTCAACCCCACACTACCCAAGTCTCAAGTCCTCAATAAGGAACAAGTTAGTTAGCTTGGAATAGGCTGAGACCCCTTTCACACAACTGAATAAAATCCCACATTTTTGCTTTGAACTGGAATATATGGCAGAGTGGACTCAAATAACTCAGTTCAAAGCAGATAATGTGGGGCTTTCTGCCTTGATATTGTTTGTTACATGGCTGCGTGGAAGGACCATGAGGGTTTACCTTCCCCCATGTCTCCTGAATGACAGTTGGAATATATCCATTTCTTCTCTCCTCTGTTTCTACTCTCATTCAGATTGGTTGTGTAAAGTGGATGGTTTTCTATTGCAAGCCTTTACTTCTGACTTCAGCTTTTTAAATCTTAGTGTATGTTGTGTGCTTTGAGGTCTCTCTCTGCTTTTGTGCCAGGAGAGATGTAGTGCTTGGATGTTTTTTCTCCTCTCTTTGAAAGCTTAGAAGAGATGGGTGTTAGAGTAGCTCAGTTCTTTAGTTTTTTACTATTAAGAAATGTAGTTATTTCTTATTTTTAATGTAAATAAATCTTTTGTGATTTTAAAGATTGAACTCTGTATCTTTGCCTGCCTGAGCTCTAAATTCCTTAAAGCCACAACCAACAGCACTTTATGCTCTGCTTGCTGTAAGCTAATTACTCAATTATAGGTATCTTGTTTGGATGCTCTGTTATATTTTTGGGGTAGTTTTCCCTGACAATCCCATCATAATATTATGTGGTTTCGATTAGCTTTATGAGAAAAAAGAAAAAAACCTGCTATCTCATGTTGGTTTCCAGTAAGTTGTGTTTTTTAACCATGCAAGTATGAATCCAGTCAAAATATATTTTCTCACTAGGAATGCATGCATGCCCAGTTGACAATAGGGATGACAAAGGATATAGCACTCCACAAATCTTGAAAGAGGCTGGCAATTACAGTTTATTCTTTTTTATGGAACTTGCTTTTGGACTATTTTCTAAGCATTGTATTTTTCAAAACCTTGGAAAGTTTAGGTACAGCCAGGCGAATCATAATCAGCAACATAAAGTTGGCAAGAAGCAATTGGTGGGGGAGTGTGTTTTAGCAATTAAAGACTAAAATTATTTTTTCCTTCCATTCCCCAGTTCCATAAGAGGATAAGGATTGATTCATAGCATGCTGGATTCTCATCTGACTATTCCTGCATAATTTCCTGCAGAGACATTTTCATGCATGAACATCCAGTATGTCTTCAAGAACTGGTGTTTACTGAACAATCAGGTAAAGATTCATTTTTGCAAGAGTGGCAAACATTCTAGTTTCTTTCTTCATATGCAAACAGTTATTTAAATTTTAATTATTAATTTTAACTCTGTGGCTCTCAGTTTTCCATCTGATGCACTGTAAACAAGGCTTAATGAATTTCAGTTAAGGTCTTTCCTAAATCCTCTCTTTACAATACTTTTGCATAAATTCATTGAATGTCAAACTGAATGTATCAAGGCTACAATAGTGATATTTTTGTCTCTTTATTTATGAATGAAATCAATATAACAAAAGCATCAAACTAATGTTGTTTGGTTTGCATTTTAAGTTCACCAACATTTCATGCACTAATGAGCATCGTTATCGTTCTAAGTTCCAAATGTTGTTACCCTGTACTTGGAAATGTGGTGCATAAGAATACTTGGTTTAAAAAGCAGCATAAAAAGTGCACACATTAGTCCTTAGGGAAAGTTGCATATTAAAATATCTATTTCAGGGAAGAATCATACAGTTGAAAAAGACCACACGAGCCACCCAGTCCAAACCCCTGTACAAAATACATTGTTTTTGTGCACATATTTTGTATGAAGTGCAAGCTATCAGCAGAAATGAATTTTTTACAAAGATGTCCCAAAATGTGAAATGTTCCATGATGGTTGGCCATTTTCTCAGTGTGGTATTCTGCTCTACTGAGTCACCCCTTTTCACTGAAGATGAGAAAACTTTCTAGCAGACTTCACTTTGCTAGTGCTGTAGTTGAATCTCCTGCCAGGAAGGAAGCTCCAGAAACAGGGAATTCCACCACAGGAAAGTTTGGGCTGATCTCAACTTTTCTTTTGATGGAAGAGTGACTTGATAGAGAGCTTTAGAAAATAAGTATAGAACACACAGTTTTGTATAGCAGCAAGTGTTCCTACAGATACCTAATTAACACATTGCATACACCTTCAAAAGTAACCACTAGCACTTTGAATGAACAGTCTTGGTGTGTTGATCTCATGGTGAATCTGCTCTGGATGTTAGTTTGAATAATAAGCACATTGTCCAAGGGGGATAGGATCCAGCACTCCTTCAAAGTTCAAACTAGAGTGAAGTCACTACACTACAGACATGGTAGTAACCCATCACCACCATCTATGGTTGTGAATGTGCAAGAAATTGGTGTGTTTCCTTAAATACAATGAAGGGATGGCCCTATTGTCTAAATGCCTTGAAGGTGCCAACTCCTGTCTGATCTTTGAAGCCAAGCAGGGTGAGATGTGGTACATATTTAGAAGGAAGAATTCCAGGGAATCTTAGGTGCTATATAGTTGAGAAGGCAATGGCCAAACTACCTCTGAGTATTCCTTGCCTAAGAAAACCTTATGAAATTCATGGTGTTGCAGTAAGGTGACTTGAAGGCATAAGCTCTATCAACCATCCTAGCCAACATCCATTTCTGATCATCCTTTATATCAGTGGTTCCCAACCTTTTTTTGACCAGAGACCACTTGACCAGGGAGCACTTGAACAGAGACCATTCTCCAACATTAGTACCAAAAGGGTTACAAATCAGTTTTTTGTCAACTTTAGATTTGGTTTGGTTATTTGGGGTATCGAGTCAGAAAATTGCATTGGATAGTCCACATCAGCTCTAGTTTCTGATACAAAACATATGCCATCCAGTAGTCGCCATCTGCTAACCCACAGAAAAACATATTTAATAATCTAGAGCTGTTGTGGTAGTCATAATCTTTAGTGGGTAGTCAGCCTCTCCCCTCCTGACATCCCCATTTTCTCAGCAATATAAGAAGGTTTTGTGAGACCAGTCACTCTCCTTACCAATTAGTTTTGAGGCAATGGTGTAGTAATGGTTAGGCCATGAACCATATTTTTGCACTTGAGCACCACTGGTGGTCAATGGACCGTAGGTTGGGAACCACTGCTTTATAGGTAGTCCATATACAAAGCACTGCAGAAGTCCATGTGTGATGTTATCAGAATATTGACAGTATATAGAATATAACCATGATGTTTTAGTTCATTTAATAAAGTCTGCCATGCCTCTTCCCAATACATTCAGCATGCTTTGGAGATTTCGATTATTACATTTGTGCCCACATTCAAGCTGCACAAGGCTCTATTAATATAGGTATATAATATGGGTTTGTAGGCACTGCGACCTTTATTAACATCTCATTATGCTCCAAAATAGATCTTGTTATCTGATAGAATGAATTATTTTGTCCAGCATTACTGCTCAGCTAACCTATTGAAGGCTACATTGTTCCCCCTTTTTTTCATCATACACTTCCAAATGTTAAACGCTAACAAGCAGTTAGTTAAGCATTACACAGGAGACTGCCATTATGTTTTACATCTCTGAAAGCATGCTCACTTTTTTAAAAATAAAAAATTAGATTAAAGATGAATCAAAGCATTTCATCTCCAACTTTTAGGACCGGAGGTGCTTGTCCCTATAGACAGAAAGAAAGCCAGTATAAAATCTAACATAAAAAATTAATAATTCACCAAATCTGTGAGTTCAGCACAGCCTGGCTGGAGCAGATAAGTAAAATAAATACTGTAAAGTCAATTTTTAATAATCTCCAGCATGGAATTTAAGCACAAGAGACAACATTTAACAATCGAGTCAGAGGCTTTTTGTAAATGATCAAACGAGAATTTAAAAGCCCCTTACCTACTGGTGGGAAAAAAGCTCCCATTTATCCCTTAGCACACATTGCATCTTTTCCCTGTGTTTTCTTTGCCAAAGTGGTTTCTAACTCCCAACTTATAGTTGTTGCCTCCATCACAGTGAGGCCATAGGTATTTTATGCCAGGATGGAGCTTTTCATGTCCTGATGCAGCCACTAATGAGTTCCTGGATTAGTTGGTGGAACAAGTGCTCAGGTGTGTTTAATTCCCGAGTCCATGCCTTGAAAGTGGGGGACATTTCAAGCCAGAGGTTTGGATTTAGGCTCCTCCTTTCTCCCCAATACATTCAGCATACATTGTATTTACAGCGCTGAAGGGGAAAAAAGTAAGCATGATTTGTGACAAGTCTTTGTCTCTCAGTTTAGAGAAAAGGAGAAAAATTCAGATGCCTTTCTCCTTTGTACACCCTCTCTCTCAAATACACATAAATTCCTTTACATATTTCATGCGCTGCAGTTGTGAAATGAGTCCTCTGCAATGGCATCATCTGTGAAACATAAATACATTTTATGGGATTTTTATTGTCTCCTGTGGGAAGAATAATTGCTGATCATATTCTGACCTTATTGTAACTTTAATTGGTGACAATGCACACCTCGTTTCTAGGTTTGCATAAGCAAAAGGAGTTGGCTGTGTTTATGGTGTTCCTTTTCAATGCATTTTTGATCTGTACTTGCAATGCAATGCTTATGCTTTTATTTTCCAATTCAGGAGACAGATTCAGATTTAGCTTTTTCTACAATAGAGAAGAGCAGCAGGGAGGTCAGGACCTACAGATGCATTTTGGGGTGAACTCCAGTAGAGCAGCAAGGCTTTCTGACTCTTAATTTGTTTATAAGATAGCAAGCAAATTTCAGAAAAACCCAAAATATTTCTGAGCTTGTGCTAATTGCTGTCTCTCCTTGTCTGTAATACATAAATATTAATTTGCTGCTTGAAGAAAAATAGAGGTCATTTTGGAGTTCTTCTGGCCAACTGCAGAGCATTGAAGTCTTTGATGTGTAGTAATTCATATGTGTATTTGTATATGCAGCTTACATCACTATGTATCTCATGAGTCAGAGTAGATATTACCTCTGCTGCATGTGACACCCCGATGCATCTAAAATTCTTCCAAACCACAATTTTGCACTTGATCCCATCTGGCAGGCACTAGGAGTCCTTTTACATATTTCATGTGTAGCAGTTGTGGGCATTAGAAGCCTGGCGGCATTATGAGTATAGCTTTTTCAAAGGATAAAGAGGAACATGAATCAAAGCTGTATCTACTCTGTAGAATTACAGAAACTTGACACCACATTAACTGCCATGGCTCAATGTGATGGCATTCTGAGTTTTGAAGTTTTGTCAAATCTTACCCTTCTCTGTCAGAGTGCCCATAACAAACCACAAATTCCAGGATACTATAGGATGGTGTCATGGAAGTTAAAGTGATGTCAAACTGCTATAATTCTACAGTATGAATACAACCCAAGTTGGGATGACATGTTGAACCTCAATCATTAGGTAGAAGAAATGAGGTAGATTAACTCTGGACATACAATGCCACCATGTCTCTTTACCTGGAAGAAGTAAATCTGAAAATGTTCAATACTGCTTACTGCAAGGCAAGCCAAGCATGCATTGGATTATGATCAGTGGACTGTGTCACAAAGACTAGAAAAACCTCATTCCAGCATCCAGATACTTTTAGGTAGTAGTCAGCCCCCTTTATATATAGCTTGACCCCCTTCCCTCCAAATCAAACCTTGATTTTTCCACGTTATATAGGGGATATCATTTCACTACACCATTGTATATAATGGAAATTGAGTACCCATGGATTCTGGTATCCACAGGGGTTCTGGAACCAAATCACAGCAGATATTATATTAGATTTTCCAGCCTGAATTTTCTATCCCCCTGTCTCTTTCAGAAAAAAAATTAAATAGAAAAAGCTTTCAGAGAACAATAAGGTTAAGACCCAGGACTGTTTAAAAACACAGACCAAATGTTTACAGTGCCTTTTACTCCACAAACAGTGATTGCTTAAAATGCACAGATGGGACGCAGACAGCTTTTCATTGCTGGCTCCATATGATAGAACCCAACACATCTGGTATGCTCGGCAAAGCATCTTGGCACTAATTTGTTAGTCAGTATCCATTGAGAGGGCTATCTGTCATCCTGTCGCATTTTGGTTGCCCTGAGATGTCTGAAGACAAAGCTAGTCACAAATTGATGCTGCCGGCCTCTTGGGAGTTAACCGGTGGAAATCACCAGCTGTTCCGAATGCCATCAAATGGGAAGGTACCGGGGCTAGCGTCTGTGTGTAAGTGTGCAAGGATGGAATCTCAGAGAGACCTTCCACATTTGCTAGCAGGAAGCAAAATCATTTGAATAGGAGACAGACTGTGTTTATCCTGCCTCTCTCCTCCCCATATATGCTTGTGCATGTGTTCTTAGAACCAGCTGTCAATACATTCAGGTGTGTATTCTCTGAAATGATAGACCGTAGCTTTAGAAATCAAAGGGCAAGGGAAAGATTTCTGCATAAATGCGCTTCCCCCAATGCATGTGTTTGTTTGATCACATCTGGCACAAACAGCAACAAAACCAAAGGAGTTTGTCAGAGAGAAGTAATAGGTCCAAAGGAAGCTAAATTTTGTGACGCCTTCATTGAACATGGGCACATCTCCTGCTTAAAAGACAGGCTTGTGAGTTCAGCGTTGCGAGGATTATACCATCTTGCCTTCCCTAGCAAAAGATATAGCCTGACAAGAGGTGAGAAAGAAACTCGTGAAACTCATTACCTGTAGTGCCAACATGCATGTATGTGTATGCACATTGAAAAGATCACACACACACACACACACAAACATTTGGGACACAGCTTAAGATAAAGGTTTACCTCTGACATTAAGCCCAGTTGTGTCTGATTCTGGGGGGTGGTGCTCATCTTCATTTCTAAGCCAAAGAGCTGGCATTGTCTGTAGACATCTCCAAGGTCATGACTGCATGGAGCACTCTTACCTTCACACCAGAGCAGTACCTATTGATCTACTCACATTTGCATGTTTTCGAACTGCTAGGTTGGCTAACAGCGGGAGCTCATGTCTCTCCCCAGATTCAAACCTGTGACCTTTTGGTTAGCAAGTTCAGCGCTTTAACCCGCTGCACCACTGGGGGCTAACTTATCAAACTATAATTCCCAGTAAAGAATACCTATGCTTTTTCTATTACATCTGGATAGAAATATGCAAAGTAAACAGCATTTTGTTTTTTGATGCAGTTTTGATCTTGTGAAGTTCTGAAGTTTTGGGGTGAGGAGAATAAGCTGGGCAAGTGATTTTAAAACATACTGTAAAATATAACCTTAGTCTTCCATTTGAAATTGGCTATGGATAATGGATAATATAATCTTACCTTGTAGTTCAAAAGAAATGCTCTGAATTGTCAAAAGTGATTGTCTGTCTATTTATCATCTACCTACCTACCTACATACCTACCTACCCATCCATCCATCCACTTATCCTATCATTTATCTATAACTATAGCTACAATTATTGTTGTGTGTAAAGGACAATTTAACAAGGAGTGTGGTCTTGTCTCTCAGATAGCAATACATCCAGCAGCAAGTAACATCAGTCATAAAGTAATTCATCTCAATAGGAGTGGATGCACTGAAATAGTTCACCTCTCAATGTGCTAGCAGTCCAGAAGTGAAGCACTTTATGGCTGAAGATACTGCTTGCTGGAATGAATAGCTGCTGCTTAGAAATGTCAGTGTTTCTTAGCCATATCTAAATCTATGCTGTACTGAGGCCTGTGGAGTGCAATCCCAATTACACAGGTACATTCAAACTGATCTGTGCTTTAAATATTATACAGAATACACACACACACACATCTTCTTTCCATCCCTTTAGTCAGAAAACTCAGTCAGGGTCAACTAAATAAAGCCAAGTTTGGAAAGTCCTTACTTGTCAAGTGATTTTTCCCTTAGTGCAAATTTGTGCAAACTGAATGTGACAGATTTTTGCAAGTATCCTTTTTTCCTTCAGGGGATCTCATATCTGGTGGGACTCAATGTGCTAACATCACACACACACACACACATGCACACACACCAGGTTTGCCTTTGCAGCTTCTTCTGGATTTTCTTCTTAAAAGACAGATAAAATACATCACAAACTGAAGGCAGTGCAGGAAAGCACAGGGCAAATGGTATCCAAAGTTTTTGCCAGGCCTCTGGCTTTCTGCTGCTTTAATTCATCACAACCTGGCAAAGACTGGAGGGATAAATGGAAGGTAAACAATGAGCTGAATCGATTGGGGGCTTACAGTCTGACCTATGAGAGGATTAGATCCCGAATGTCATTCTTGAGAGTGAAGGCTGATGGGAAAAAAAAAAAACCATGCATGGTTTTTTTCCCAAATAGCACAAAAGAGGATGCAAAAGTTCTGCTCCTGTTGATGAAATACCTTACTTTTACAGTGGATACAGACAGATTCGGAAGGAACTCCAAGATCTCCCCCTTCTGCTAGCTTTCTATCTCCCTCACCATGGGATAAAAAGTCAGTAAGAGAACATGAGAGCTGAAGAGCTCATTGACTTCTAGCAGACCTTGAGTTTGATTCCCTTCCACTCCTGTTTCTCACTTCAAGAGGGCATGAATTAGGCATATCCATATGAAATGATGGAAAGAGGCATCACCTTTGCCCATGTCTCACAGTATCTGGCACACTGATGGCAATATTATGGTGATGCCAAATACAAGTGAACTCGTTAACAGGTTTAATGTGTAGTTACTGCATTAAAAAGTGTTTATTTCTTTATTTATTTGAGTTATACCATCTCTCTCTCCAACATGGTATCCATATTTCATCTACAGAAGAAGCATATGGTGCAATCAGATTTGGCTGTATTCTGACATCACTGGGAGAAAACAAATCCAATCCAGAAGTGGTCCCATATTTTTTGAGCAGGTACCATTCCCATTCTGTATTATCTTTCTCTAATTTATTTCTTACACATTTATTTATCAGTAACTTTCTTGCTCATCAGATATACTTTAGAGCTTATTCCTTATAAAAAAGCACTGCTCCCGAGGCCAGATGTAATTTCTCTCCATTCCCTTCGGCCTTCATATCTCCCCCTGCTTCCAGTTTAATAAAACTACCAAATCCACTTGATTTGGTAGGTTAGGTATAATGAAGTATCATTTTTCCTGAATTTTTATGGCTTGAACAAGTTGGCTGGTTCACAATGAATTAAAAGAATTTGGCTCTTCTCTTGGCTAAATGTTGAGTTTCGAGTCACAGCAAACTCGTCTCCCTTTATAATGCGGTAACTGAGTGTAACGCTTAATTCCAGCCTTCAAAGAACCCTTAAATTGGAACAGCTTTACGTGGAAAAAAATCAGTATTAAAACTGATAATGTACCTTGGTACATCTAAATTTCCCCTGAGGATAGGCTGCCTTAACTGTCATTTAAGGTTTTACATTCTGCCTTTAAATCAGCTATTCCATTTAAATAAAAAGCTCTGATTTCCTTCAGATGGAAATACAGCTGCTTCAAGTATCCCTGCAGCATTTTGATTTATTATTGACTATATACTCCTTCAAGGAGAAGATTCTCTTAGAAGACGCTCCTTGTCGAGCTCCATACTTCTGTGACACTTTCTATTAATCTCATCCTGTCCATATTCCTGTGCTTTGGGAGAGAGAAAAATGAAGAAATCTGGTAATTACGCATTTGGGGGTGTGGTGGTGGGAAGGGAGAATATATTTTCAAGTCTGACTGCTTCTGGAATAAGTAACAATATTTTATGCTATTAGGGTGGTGTTAAAGGAATGTTATCTGTGCACAAAGCCTTGATCTTCCTGTAAATTGAAAAATGTAAGAATTTTCGCATGTCTCCAAGTACCTTGCATAAACCGTCAGAGCAACACTATATTACTAGTACGTCCTATGAATATCCTAGCCGGATTCAAGATATATATGCCTTACTTTCAAGAAAGTTGGGAAGGAGCACAGATTGTATTAAGTGGAGACTTCATCTTACTTTTAAAAATGAAATAAAAACAAGTTTTAGTCCTCACATCTGAAAAAATATATATAATTAAAAGTGTGCTTGCTGAGATTTTAGATGTCAGAGATAATATTTCCAGTATGTATAGATACTGGATTTCAATGGCCAGTATGGAACAAATCAAGAACTTTGGTCCCAAAGCAAGACACTGGCTGCTGGAGCTGATGAACAACTGCACTGCATCCTGTCAGTTCCCCAAAATCTGGAGGAAAGCAAGAGTCATAGCCATCTTGAAGCCAGGCAAAGACCGCAATGACCCAAAAAGCTACAGACCAATCTCCCTGTTGTGCCACCTCTACAAAGTTCTGGAGAGACTTATTTTGCATAGAATTATGGAAAAACTAGACCCATGTCTGATCCCACAGCAAGCTGGCTTCAGAAAAGGCAAAAGCTGTACATCGCAAGTGTTGAACCTCACTCAGCACATAGAAGATGGTTTTGAAAGGCAGCAGATCACAGGAGCTGTCTTCATAGACCTGTCAGCAGCCTATGATACTGTGAACCACCGCCTCCTCCTGAGGAAAATGTATAATATCACAAAGGACTACCACCTCACCCGCCTCATAGGAAACCTGCTACAAAACAGGAGCTTCTTTGTTGAGTTCCAGGGCCAGAGAAGCAGATGGCGGAAACAGAAGAACGGCCTGCCTCAGGGGAGCGTGCTTGCTCCATCCATGTTCAACATCTACACAAATGACCAGCCACTGCCAGAAGGGACAGAGAGTTTCATCTACGCTGATGATCGTTCCATTACTGCTCAAGCAGGGAGCTTTGAGATGGTCGAACAGAGGCTCTCTGAAGCTCTAGGTGCTCTTACTGCCTATTACAGGGAAAACCAACTGATCCCCAACCCAT
Source organism: Anolis sagrei (assembly GCF_037176765.1). Classification (NCBI taxonomy): domain Eukaryota; kingdom Metazoa; phylum Chordata; class Lepidosauria; order Squamata; family Anolidae; genus Anolis; species Anolis sagrei. Next base: position 116,906,775 of record NC_090026.1, on the reverse strand, counting down.
CTAAAACACAGACATGTGCCTTTCATCTCAAGAACAGACAAGCATCCCGAGCTCTGAAGATCACCTGGGAAGGAATCCCACTGGAGCATTGCAGCGCACCCAAATACCTGGGAGTCACTCTGGACCGTGCTCTTACCTACAAGAAGCACTGCCTGAACATCAAGCAAAAAGTGGGTGCTAGAAACAATATCATACGAAAGCTGACTGGCACAACCTGGGGATCACAACCAGATACAGTGAAGACATCTGCCCTTGCGCTGTGCTACTCTGCTGCTGAGTATGCATGCCCAGTGTGGAACACATCTCACCACACTAAAGCAGTGGATGTGGCTCTTAATGAGACATGCCGCATTATCACAGGGTGCCTGCGCCCTACACCACTGGAAAAATTACACTGTCTAGCCGGTATTGCACCACCTGACATCCGCCGGGAAGTAGCAGCCAATAGTGAAAGGACCAAGGCAGAGACATCTCCAGCCCATCCCCTGTTTGGGTATCAGCCAGCACGTCAATGTCTTAAATCTAGAAATAGTTTTCTAAGATCTACAGAGACACTCACTGGAACACCTCAGCAAGCGAGAGTCCAAAAGTGGCAGGCCCAAACCCAGAACCTCAACCAATGGCTGATACCCAATGAGAGACTCCCCCCTGGGCACACAGAGGACTGGGCGACCTGGAAGGCACTGAACAGACTGCGCTCTGGCACCACGAGATGCAGAGCCAACCTTCAGAAATGGGGCTACAAAGTGGAATCCTTGACATGCGAGTGTGGAGAGGAGCAAACCACTGACCACCTGCTGCAATGCACCCTGAGCCCTGCCACATGCACAAGGGAGGACCTTCTTGCGGCAACACCAGAGGCACTCCAGGTGGCCAGATACTGGTCAAAGGACATTTAATCAACTCTCATACTCACAAATTCTGTAATCTGCTTGTTTGCTTTGTTACTGTTAGAAATGTAATATAATTTGACTGGTTGTTCTGACACGACAAAAAAAAAATGGTCAGTAGAACTCTATAACTCTCTGTGGCAGGCAAAGTGGACTACAACACAACGTAGTGCTAGGGCCACTCTTTTTGCATTCCTGTTCTATGTGAGGTTGAAGAAAAGACAAAAAAGTAGCTTCCACTAATACCAAATGCACACACAGTGAGAGATGCAGCTACAACAGTCAATAGTCAAGGTAGTTTGGTATAAGGGGGAGGGGAAACAGCCAAGTATACTTATGTAGGCTATCCGGAGATCCTATGCAAACACGTTCAACAACGTTGTTGCATTGGAAGGAAGGATAGAAAGGAGGGGAGAAATATGAACAGTCGTGAAAAATGAATCAAATCCAGTCACTCTTACATCACTGTTAGCCTGTCCCACCTGCGCTACATTACTCCACTGGTATCCTGCCGCAGCTGCGTCTCTCACTCAGTGTGCTGTGTCATGCATGTGTTCCCTTCTCTAATTCAGAGCTGCGTTGCACTACCAGCGTAGCGCTACCAGCACTGGGTCCCAGCTATCATACTTTTGCTGAACAATTTTAACCAACATAAACTTACCAGTATTTCAGAGGGATGTGTGGGCTTGCTTTTGGCTGATGAGATAGTCAAGATAATTAGGATTGTTGTTGTTGTGTGCCTTCAAGTGGTTTCAGACTTAGGATGACCCTAACTTTAAAGTTTAAGGTGGGGGGAGGGGTGATCTTGGAGGACTGCATCAAAAACATAATGTGGTGGAGAAGAATCTTTAACTAGAAACCTGGACTAGAAGTTATAGCAATGGTTCTTAAGCTCGTGTCACTGTATTCTAACTCTCATTATCTTTAGGCATCTGCCATCATGACTGGGGCTTCTGGAAACTGGTGTCCAACAATGTTCAGGGATCCAGGTTTCGGAACCTGTAATTCTGCAGTATGTTAGCATTCTCCAATTTCATGCTTTCCAGATGTGCTAAACTACAACTTCCATTCTGTTAAACATGTTGGATGGGGATGATTCAAGTAGTAGTCCAACAGATCAGAAAATGCTTGGTTGAAAAAAGCTGAATTAGTCTCAGTCTGAACATAATGAATCAAATTTCTACCTTTACCAAGCTAGTCAGGAAAAGGATAATCCTAGATATGGAGCTGATGTAATAATTACCTGTTTGGCAAACATTTTTTGTTGTAGCTTTCAAGTTGAAATTATTCAAAAATATTCTCTTTCTTGTGGCTTGAAGATGTCCCTAAAACAAGTAAGCATTTTTGTGCCTGTACAATTTAGTAATTTTAGAGGGAGAGTCTGTTGTCTGTAATTCATTGTTATTATACAAATTCTTATTTGAAGAAAAGTACTGGAGATAGTAAATCCTTATGTAAATTCATGCCCTTACATCTCTGGATTTTGAGAAGCCTCTTCATCTCAGCTCTAGTTTAGGTAATGACTGCTCAAGTCCTACCCTCGCCTCCTCAAGGCCTAGTGACTAAATCCTCCAGTGAGGAGTTTTATAATACAATTTTATGCATAAGAACATAAGAAGAGCCAGAGCTTACAAAAGTCACTTTTTTTGGACCACACTTCTATAATCTTCCATGAACAGTCATAATGACTGAGGAGTCTGATTATGATGGTCCAAAGGAAGCCATGAAGAGCTGATATAATTCAAAAATTGACCAACCTAGTTTATCATCTTGTTTCCTCCAGTGGGCAGATATTTCTGGAAAGCCCACAATCAGGATGTGTCAGCAATAGCAACTTCTAAGGAGGTCTCATTTTTGTGTGCCTTCGAATCACTTCCAACTTATGGAGATCTCTGGAGTTTTCTTGGCAATGTTTGTTCGGGGTGAGGTGTTATCTGTGTCTTCCTCTGAAGTTGAGAAAATGTCAATTATCCAAAGTAATCCAGTTGAGTTCCATGACTTAGTGGGGATTTGAACCCTGGTATCCAGAGTTATATTCCAGTGCTCAAACCACTATATCACTGCACCACACACATAGTCTCCTATCAACTTATATTCAATATTATATTCAATAATATACTACCTTTGACCCCAATCACTGTTCTCCATAATGAAAAGTATTGCTTAGTAGACCAGTTCTTCACATACTGGCTAATCCATTTTTGAAGCAATTTAGTACAGTCACACATCTTATGGGAATGAAGTTCTTAGACTAAATATTTATTTCAGTAATAGATCTCATTGAGCTGGTGTTGGAGACTTACTCAGATCACATGCTTTTCTTAACTGCTGTAGCAGTTCTTAACAACCCCTATCCCCACCAGGGATCAGTAATGGTGATCATCCCACTAAATAAACAACTATTTCCCATTCAACACTTTAATGGAGCCTACTGAATAAAAACTGGAAGCACAGTTAAATGGAAACAAAGAAACCTGGAGGCATAGTTATTCGTAAAGAGCGTTACAGCATATCTCACTATTCTGGCCAAGGTACAGCGAATGTCCTGAATACTACTCCTTACATAACAAAAATAGCATAAGCCATGGAGAAGGCAAAGGTACCAATAGTGTTGAAGAAAAAACAAGTTCTGCAGAAATACAGTATTTTAATTTTTTTCTAAAGAAGAAGATTCTACTGAGGACTAAGTATTAGAATATAGCCAGGGAACATTGATTTATTGTGTGCCAGGAAAGGAAAACAAGCGTGAGTCCAGGAATACAGTGGAGTATGGGTTAAAGACATATAAGTGAATGGTTAGGCTCCTGAAAAGAGTTAGTCCATGTTGCAACAAGAAGTTTCAGCTCCTTTATGCTTCCTTCATTAAAAATTGACAAAGAGAAAGGATTCACAGTGGATCTTGCAATATAGATGCCTTTCTGTCTACACACTCCCATTCAAATATGTCAGGAATGCAACTTAGGAGTACTAGCAGAGCTCTCAACTTCCTCTTGCATGGCAAACATAAAGGCATCACACATGGACACAAGCTAATAGGAAACAGTAGATGGGAGTCACATTTGCCAACTCTCAATTATTTTTCAATCAGGGTAACATGTTTCAGGAGATAGTGTATGATAGTAGTTTCAGTGTTGGAGACCAAGTTTCACATGCCTACTCAGCCAGGGAAATCAGTGGGTCACTCTAGGCACAGCAACTCTAAGGTTAACCCATCATAGTGCTTTCATGGTCAGAGGCTGGAAAGGGCAATCTTCTCTGAACAAATATCACCAAGAAAACACTATACTACTTAATCACACAAGAGAATGAATCCACTTTATATCTGGTTTCTGCCTCCTACAGAATTCTGGGAGGAGCCTTTAACAGCCTCACCAAACCACAAACCCCAGAATTCTGCAGGAGATAGCAACTGGATATAAAGTGGATTAATTTTCTAGTGTAATGAAGTTACCGTTACTTTATCACACTAGAGAATTGCTGTAAAATCTGAAGGTACATAACAACAAAATATGTTTTCTGCTCCCAACATCACTATTGCTGTCTGACATGATATTTTTGTCTTTTCCCCCCAGCTTGCACTGATTTAATTAGCTTTATTCTTTTTCATATTACTATAAATCCCTGTACAGATTACTTTATTTTGGTTCCTCTAACTACATTTTATTATTATTTTTGATACTTGTCAGTCATCTAACAAGGCTTCTTTGGTTCTAACATGGATGCTGCCTTTTGGATATCCCATTAATATGACAAGAGGGTAAAAAGAAGTGTGTAGCTTGTGATCTCTTACATAGCTGTCAACACTCCCCCTAAAATAGATTGTGTTGTTACAAGACCACCACATGTACAGGCAGTTGATATTTGAAGGTTTTGCATATCTAACACATGTCAAGAAATTAATGGGGTAACAGTTTCATCCTCCATTGTGTTAAGTGTCACCAGGAAGAATCCTAAAGTCATTTTTGCTTCTAAAATAACAACACCGTAGTGCAAAATGAATAGCGAGATCCTTAAAGAGTGAGGTTTCAAGGGGGCTGTGACATTTTGTACGGTACCATAGGCACCTGGATACAAAATATGCATGTCTCACATCAAATGAATAATGCAGCCATGCTAATACTATGTTTTTCTTGGCAGCATTCAAAGAAGCAGTACATGTGTATGAGTGTTTTTTCAGATCTTTTTCTTACAGTTCACTAAGACAATGTACTTTCTCAACTGAAGTTATGTAGAATAAATATGAGAAGCTGGGGTGCATTCTTCAAAGATAACAGAGTAGCTCTAGGGCTTAAACTAGAACATTTGTTAAGTAAATGTCAAACTCTATAACGGTAAAAGAGAGTGTGTCTATCTTATGTCTGCCATGGTCTAAAGTCTGTGAAATGTAGACACTTGAAAATGGGCATAAACACTAAAGGGACTATCAGTGCATACGCTGTAGGATTGTTCAATAAAATTAATAAAAAAGTCTGTCTATGCTCTGCATGGCCATCTTCAATCACTAGGGTGCAGAAATAAACCTACAAACAGGTCTGGGTAATTTACCAGAGAATATAGGGAGATCCATGCTGTGTTTCCTTGGCAGGGCATTGAGTGAGAACTGTGGAAACAGCATGCTCCCTGGTAGGTATATGTGTGGGGAGTGGGGGTGATTGAGCAGCAGGAGAAGATCAACCAGAATCTATGTAAAGGATGCACCTGGATGAAGGGAGAAATGAAGAAAAAGAATGGTACCTGGGTGGCTGGAAGAGAAGAAAACTCAATACAAAGTTAGCACTTCTCCTAATGTAAGGTTTTTGCTACAGTCAGCCCTCCACATTTCGGGGTATAACTCTTGCAGATTTCATTACTTGGGGATTTGATTAATATGTTCTCTTTAGGAAACTCTAGATCCTCCAGGGAAAGTTTATATTCAACTTCTGCTCTGGATGACCTAGAGATCCCTAGTGAAATGTTCTCTCAGACAGAAAAAAAAGTTTTGTGAACTAAAAATAATATGAATAATATTAATATATTCTGTATTCTAAAACTCAAAAAACTGAAGATAACTGATGGGTTAATACTTCTAAATCATAATAGAAATGCATATTATCTCAGTGATGTGATATTTACTCTCACACACACACAATCAGTGAAGACTAAGGAGCTCTAAACACGCGCTGCCGGAATTGTCAAGTATTTTGGCAAATTGAGACAATTTTGGCGGTGCTGCCCCATGCCCTGCACCATCCAGGCTTCCCCCTCATGAGACTTAGGCAGAGGGAAGCCTAAGTCTCAGCAAGCTGGCTGTGTTTAAGCTTTAAAAAGGGAGACTGGCTATTTCTCTTTTCACTCTTCCTTATTTTCTTAGTTGCTTCAAGCCTCAAGCCAGCTGGGTTCAAGTTTTAAGAGGGAGCTGGTTATTTCTCCCATCATTTCCCCTTCTTTCCTCAGTCTGGGTTTCACATTATCAGAGGTGGTTCTTTAAGCTGGCCCAAACTATCTTTCCTTATGGAAAGACAGGAAGACTCCTGTTGTGTGCCACCGGCAAATTTTCGGTGGTAGCAACAGGTTTTTTGCGCTTTCATCAAGAAGCTGGCCCAGAAGTGCTTTTAATGTGTGTGATGGGAGCCGACGGGCTATATGGTGAAAGTGCAAGAAAGCCATTGCTGCTGCCGAATTTCAGCCTGTGTGAAGAGGTCCAAATTACTCTGGGATATGTAAATGGATGGACTAGAGGAAAAATAGAGTATGTATAAGTAAACTGATAAAATAATTACAAGGAACACTTACTATGCAGACTTGGAGAAGAAGATAAGAAAACAATGGGACAATATAAAAAGACAGAAGATTAATGCGAATGCCAGATAACAAGAATTGACCTGTTCTTGGAATAGAAAATATTGTAGATGGAATTTATTTATATGTTAGAGAATATGTATAACAATACATATTCCTGAGGTTACAATAGACTCCTATGTAGATTTAATTTACTAATAAAACTCCGCAACCTATATATTATACTTTCATTTATCTCCCATCCTTTCTCTCTATGTTATAAAACTGTGAAAATAAAATAAAAAACTTATAAATAAAAAAAGAATTTCCTGTTTTCCTGTGTCCCTCACTGCCACAAAAGGGGAAGTCCTGGTCGAATTTAAAAGCGAGGATCATGCAGACCAGTTTTTGAGAATCTAGACACATAGAAGGTATGAAATGCATATAAATATCGGCATATACATAATTTCTTGTATCTTTATAGATTACCTGAATAGTAAAAAAAAAAACATGAAAGCTAGGAACTTGCATATTTAAATATATATATTCATATGATTATGATGTTTTTATGTTTAGCTTTAGCTTTAGACTATCTCATTATTAACACACAAAAATCCAACATGCAAGTAGAACTTGTCTGGGGTATGTTCAGCCTGGTGAAGAAAAGTTTGCAGAATAGAGGGACCAGACTGCAATCTTTATATATCTAGAAGGCTGTCACAAAGAGGAGAGGACAGTTTTGGACCCGATGATCTGATCTTCTTTCGTTCCTATGAATTGTTGACTTTCATGATTTTTAAAAAGGAGAATCCCCATAAAAGCTTCTGATCCAGGTCAAACTTAGAAAAGTAGGACCAAAGGGTATCTCTATATCTCAACTTGTTTGCAAAATGTCACTTTGGGGGATTATACTTTGAGATGACACCTCAAGTGGTGAAAGATGCCTGTTTGTCATAACATGTGATTTTTCTACCTAAGTCTCTTGCCTTTAGGATAGTTTGCTTTGCGACTGATCACCAGAAGATAACCAAAGGCTTAATTTACAAGAGCATTGATGTATGCATTTGTGAAAACCCCCCACTGTGATGGGAAGATGGGTTGACATGTATTCTTCTTAACATCTTGTATGAACCACAGATTCTTCAGCTGCCATTTGAGAAGGAGAAGCCACAAGCAAGCCAGAAAATGAGCAAACAAACTCATAGGAGAACTTCATCATCAGTAACATACCAAACTGCTAATATGGTCACTAATAAGAAATATGGGAAATATGCCAGAATTAGGGAAGTCTTGCCTAACCACTAAATCCTCCCCTTCCCCAAAAGTGTAAAGTAAGTGAATTTCTCATGGCAAGGTGCTGAAGATTTTCTCCTCTGCAGAGAAAAATCTGATTGTTTCCAAATACCTCTGTCAATAAATCGGATGGAGAATTTCAAGAGGTCATTCATGCACAGCTCTAGAGGAGCCAGATGGAGATGTGCCTAGGGCTACATCCAGAAGAGCAGCCATATTTGTTGTTGCTGTTGTTTTGTGCTGTGACAGAAGATTTATTGTAGCATGAAAAGCATGCGCTGCAATAAATCTGTTCATTTTAAAAGGTGCCACATAATTCTCTGTTGTTCTGGGAGGTTAGGCATGGCCTCTAAAAACAGTTGATTAAATCCGAGTTTAGAAGGGACAAGAGTAGATGTTCATTTCTTACCAGGGAACCATCTTATGGCTTGAAATAATCTGATGGTGGAATATGTATTCGGGATGGTGGGAGATATTCATTTTACATTTAATGCACAAGGGGTTCACAGTATGACAGCGAGACAGCCAAATGAGCCAGCCAAATGAGCCAGCTCTTTCCATGTGCTTTGGTGCGGCTCCCTTCCAACCTTTCGGAAATAGTTTCCTCAAAATACACATTTCTACCCATCTCCAGAAAGCACATTTTATTTTCACATTTAGATGTCATAAATTGGTACATCTTTTTTGTTGTCACATAACCACTTACTACTTGCAGAGTAAAAATATGCCACATTTCCAAATGCCTCTCATTGCTCAGCAGACATTGGCAAAGGTGTGAGATCCAGTTTCCAAGAATGACAGACTGTATATTTTCTTTGCCAGCCAAATGGACACAATTAGCATGTAAAAGCTATCATTTGAGTACAAATTTGGTACAATGGTAAACTGCACACATGGGGCCCAATCCATCAGAATACATTCATTTCAATGGAGCTTGCACTGGTAAAACACTCAGGTGATTTACATCCCTTGGGGGGAAAACAAGCACAGGTCCTGCACTGAACATAGCTTAATTGCAGTCTATGCCATTAACATATTTTTTATAGAATTTATTTAAATAACAAATGATAAGTCAAAAGACTGAAGGTGGAAACCGAGGCAACAAGCACGATTGATAACATAGCATGCAGCTATTATAGCCATTAATAGAATCCATAATTGGGAAATACACATGTATATGAAAGACACTAACAACAGAAAGAGCAGGAAGCTGCCCAAATCTCTTGAGGCAAAAGATTCATCCTGGTTATCGCAGCCAGTATACTTGTCCTTGAACTTTTCAAATGTATCTCAGGTAGAAGTAGCACATATTGGCAGGGCTCCACTGGATCAAAGTGCTTGTGAAGGTTCATCCTAGAGATTGGAAGTGTTATTCTTTTTAGATTACAATTAGATCAGTGGTCATTGTTGTTGCATGCCTTCAAGTAATTTTTGACTTATGGCAACCCCAAGTCAAATCTATCACAGAGCTTTCTTGGCAAGATTTGTTCAGGAGGGGTTTGCCATTGCCGTTCCCATCCTCTGATGCTGAAAGAATGTGACTTGCCCACTCAGTGCTTTTTCATGGCTGACTAGGAATTCAAAGCCTATTTTCCAGAATTTCCCGCTTTCAACCTATGACACACACTAATTCACCATTGTCCATAGTTGTCAAATTTTGGAAGTCATGGTTTTAAAAATAATGTTTCTAGATACTTGTTATATGCTAAGTCTTCATGGTGATGATTTCCATTTAATAAGTGGTGCACATACTGATAAAATTGACCAAGTCTAATCAGCCAGAAGCAATTCATACCCAACTGTTACTTACAAATGCACTTCTTTTATTTATTTATTTATTTATTTATGGTATTTCTAGCCCACATTTCTCAGCCTTAAGGTGACTCAAGGTGGGTTACAGATTGGCAACAATTAGATGCCACACATTCATAAAAGATACAATTAAAACCATTCAACATAGCACTATAAAAACCATATAAAAACAATTAAAAGCATATAATCACCATGTATATATGCTATGTATATAACAGCCCATCAAGGATTCACTAGGGATCTCATCACACTAAGCAAAGTGTTCTAGGACACTTCCAGCCTGTTTCAGGGATGGAGTCCCATGCCTGCCATCACATAATATCGCATCACTTTTGATGGATGCTCCACCCCCAAAATGGGTGGGAATGTCCTTGGAAGCTTCCCTTCAAACATGGGAGCCTTTTTGTGTTGTGTGGGCTCCAATGGAGCTAGCACACTTCTCCCTAGTTTGGGCTATGCTTCCTCTGTGTGATGGGGATAGCATTCCTGTGCCAAAGTGGCAGATGCTAGCGAACCGGGCATGGGGGGGCTTCCCCCGTGTGATAAGGTCATAGATCTCCTGGCTTTATAGCTTGCCTGGGACTTTCACAAACAAGAGGGCTGTCAAGAATCTGGCAAGACACACACATTGAGGCTAGTGGGCTATGCGTTGAAGAAGTCTATGGGTTTTTTTGAAGGAGCGGAAATTACAGGCAGTGATATTCTTATTATCTGCTTGAATACCAGAGGCATAAAAGGGAGACTTCATGGACTATAAATCATAAATAGGAGAATCCTGCTTAAGGGAAACTCCCTAGAGAGAAACTCCTCACACAAGGAGCAAAGAAATATTCTCTTGCTCAGTTTTCTTGTATACCAAAGCTTCTGAGATAGTGAATCTTACGGACAGAAATATTAATCATGGTAACCAAAGCACCCAGTGGTCTTTTCTATGTTGCTAAGGTAAAGCAATCATCTATGTTTTGAGATATATGCATGCACACACACACAGAGTTAGTATATACTTTGTGTGTAAAATTTTGTGTGTGTGTGTGTGTGTGTGTGTGTGTGTATATATATATATATATATATATATATATATATATATATATTTTGCACTCACTGTTCAGGATAGTAAAATATTATTTGAGAAACATTATGACGTGAAGACTCCATGAATACGAATGAATCATGTGAGAAGAAAACAGCACACTTTTAGCAAAGATTTCACAGTGGAAATGAAATTTGAAAAGAAGATGGAATGGCTGAAATTCAAAACACATTTACATGTAAGCAATTCCTGAAGAAATTGATGAGTTTGCTTCTGAGTAAATTTGGTTAGGATGAGAGAGAGGAAAGTGTGATACGGTTTTGCTTTTTTCAGATCTAAGGCATTTTTGTAAATACTGCCATGTTTTGTCATTGAATTGCAAGTGAGGCATATCAAAACCAATATTTAGAGGCTGGATCTTTTTGGCTATTGCATTTCCATTATGAACTGTATCGTTGGAATAGCTTGTCAAGCTGTCTTCCTTTGTTATTTTTAGGAACCAATCACATGCATTTCTATTTTGGAAAAATGTAAGGACTGATGAGTGGCCTTTAAAAAATGTTCCAAAATTGATGAAAGGTTGTCACACAGACAAAACATTCCATCAGAACCTCACAGACCGCAATAAAAAGTATCAAAATATGAATGTACCTAAATACAGATAGTACCTACCTTCTGAAATTCTTATGTGTAATGCAAACAGTTTCAAATCATTTTGGATTGTTTTAAGTTGCTTTCAGATGCCTCTAACTTTTAAAACACTGTTTGTGTTAGTTTGAATTTCTGGTTCATTTTCCTGTGTGCACCTATTGTGGAATCTTTTGACAAAGAGTGAGATATAAACAAATAAATACACTGAGTATGCTGATTATGTAAATCAATGGTTCCCAACCTTTTTTTGACCAGGGCCCACTTGACTAGAGCTCACTTGACCAGGGGCCACTTGGACTAGGACCTACTTGACTGGGGACCACTTTGATGAGGGACCACTCTCCAAAATTAGTACCAAAAGGGGTGGGTCTGGTTAGTTCTGCAGAAAGTAGCAGAAATAAAAAATCATAAAGAGGAAGAAGGTTCGCAGACTGGATTTTCATTCTCTTGGCCCACTGCTGGGCCATGCCCCACAGGTTGAGAACCACTGATGTAAATGGTGCATGTAATGGTGTACAAGCCCTGGTTACTTCTTGGGTTGAATCCCTGGTGCTTAGGGCTATATTTCAGAGGAAGGAACTGGTTAATCCACCTCTGATTATTTCTTGAAAACCCCATGAAATTCATGAGGTTGACATAAGTTGACATGTGACTTGAAAGCACACACAGACAAGAAAGAAAATGGTCAAAATTAATACTGTGATCTGAGTCATCTATTAAATTTTCACAGACAACCACAAACTTATACACAACTTCCCCCAGTCTTCTAACACCTCTTTTTTGTCATGTTCTGAAATAGTATCATGAGTGTATATTTTTACATTTGATGCTACCATTGAAACTGCCCTTCTGTCTCCTTTACAGTTAAATTATATTATGCACAAAGTGTAATTGATTCCACAAGGAAGACATCAATACAAGTTCACAGTCAACGGTATTAATCGGATTTAGAGGCAGAAAGAAAACAATCCTGAAATGCCAGTGTCAAGATACCCCTTAGCTGAAGAAAAGGTCAGCTGGTCAAACTGTCCTGGATCACACAGTAAAACAAGCCACAACGTTAAAAAACACCCCATCTTGTTACATTTAAATAACCCCTTTAGTTAAACTAACCTTGAAGGGTTAGTATGTGCTGCTTATGCAATGGCATCTCATTTATCTTGAACAAGAAACCTAGGTGGATAATGAGGATTTGCAGTTTCTGATGTGGGGTGGAATCTGTATGTGTTCGTCTCTTGTTAGTGTAAAAGCATTTATCATTGTGCATTTTATTAACAATCAGTCCTGTAGGAACAAAATTCTGTTAGATGATGGAAGAAAAGCATACTCTGGATTTTTGACCTCTCAATATTTCTTTTTATTGTTAACAGAATCAAGGTGAACCGATATGAATGATTCTGGGAAAATGGTCAGATGAAATATGCTCTGTCTCCATAGGAATGGCTCATATGTGTTCTGTCTCCATAGGAATGACAGTGCCAACAAAGAGGGGCCAGACTGGGTAGAAATATAAAATCATAAAACCTATCTGTACATAGCTGTCAGCAATTTGGGGGGGGGGGGGGATGGGACGACCCGTATGTCAATTTCTTTAGCACTACCCTTGTAAGAGATGGTTAAAGGTTCTATGTACTAAGCCTTCAGTGTCCCAAATTTGTGAGGTGGCTCTCTCTACATTGTCCTCCTGTCCCATGTAGCATCCTGCCAATTTGGGGCACTATACTACCTCTATTTCAGCTTATATCCACCAATTGTGACAATGAGATAAATGTAACAATTCAAAAGTGTGTCCCATTGCTAGCAAACTTAAGTGAACAAGCAACAAAAAATAACAGGCTCTAAGAAGGTCCTCTATTTTGCATGTGGCAGGTCTCATGGTCAGCATTGTAGTAAGTGGTCTTCTCCACACTTGCATGTCCACACTCTTCTCCACATTCGCATATGTTAAAACAGTGGATGTGGCTCTTAATGAGACATGCCACATTATCACAGAATATCTACACCCTACACCACTGGAGAAATTATATTGTTTAGCTGGTATTGCACCAACTGACATCTGTTGGGAAGTAGCATCCAGTAATGAAAGGACCAAGGCATTGACATCTCTGGCCCACTCTCAATTCAGATATTAGCCAGCAAGCCAATGCCTTAAATCAAGAAATGGCTCTCTAAGATCTACAGAGATACTGTCAGGAACACCTAAGCAAGTGAGAGTCAAAAAGTGGCAGGCTAAAACCTGGAACCCCAATCAGTGGTTGATACCTGATGAGAAACTCCCCCCTGGGCACTCAGGACTGGGTGACTTGGAAGGCACTGAACAGACTGCACTCTGTCACCACGGGATGCAGAGCCAGTCTTAAGAAATGGGTTTACAAAGTGGAGTCTACAACATGAGAGTTTGGAGAAGAGCAAACCACAAACCACCTATTACAATGCAACCCGAGTCCTGCCACATGCACAGTGGATTACCTTCTTATAGCAACACCAGAGGCACTCCAAGTGGCCAGCTTCTGGTCAAAGGAAATTTTGTATAATGCCAAGTTTTAACCACTATGACTCAATTAAAAAAAAAAAACATTCCTTGCCCATAAACTAAGTAACCTGTATTAGTGTGAAGTAAGATACTTGGATTGCATCAAAGGTCACACTGATATCATCTCCAAAATAATTGGGGAAGACTTTGCTGATGTTCCATGAGTGCTCCCAGGTGCTGTAACACCCATGCTTGCCATCTTGTTCCCAGTGGCGCTATTATACTATTGACTGGCATGTGACACTCACTGGCTATGGTCCAGATCCCAGAAGCAATGTGAGAAATACTACTTCTAAGGTTATGCCTCAGATGAAATCCTTTTACAAAAATGATTTCTACATGCTTCTAATAGATGGTTAATCAATGGTTATAGATTGTTAGAGAGGATAGTCAGTCAATATGTTGCTTACTGTCATAGTTCAAAACCATCTTTCACATTTTCTATTGACATACCCATAATAACAACCATCTATAACATGCCATCTAATCACTTGCTACCTCAAGTAATCATCTATTATATTCCATAACTCCTGTATATACCACAGCACTAAGTTTGCCTGCTATAATATTTCTGGCACCCTCCTGACGCATACTGGCATTTGATTATGTCTTTAAAACAGTGGCAAGAATGAGGGAGTTAAAAGCATGAGAGCCATTCTGTTGATTCATTTGGGATTAGCTTACATCTTGGGGAATGAAACGATCATAGAACTATTTTAGCATATGAAAGGAAACGGTGTGTGTTTGTTGGCCTTCTACAAATTGACTCACACATGCAAATACTTACACTTATCCCACATCACATGACTGTGTGCCACTATTCTTAGTCAGATGTGTGAACTGTCTATTGAAAAGCACTATGCTTTGGAGCTGACATGAGAGTCCACCTGTAGTGTTAGTATGTAAAGCGTAACCTGCAAATTACATCACTATCACTGAAAAAATGAACATACATATATGAAGCATGACTCATGTTAACTCATACTATGTGTGGGTTTATAATCAGCATATCCACTGGAAAATGTCTGTTTGATTACTCCTGTGCTTATGCAGATCAGGACTGAATTGCAAAACAGTTGTTACTTTGGATTTAAAAGTCACTATATAAGTCCGTAGTGTCTCATGAACTGATTCTTAGAGCTGTTTACACAAGATCCTAGGTAAAGGTAAAGGTTTTCCCCTGACATTAAGTCCAGTTGTGTCTGACTATGGGGTGTGGTGCTCATCTCCATTTCTAAGCCGAAGAGCCAGCGTTGTCCGTAGACACCTCCAAGGTCATGTGGCCAGCATGACTGCATGGAGCGCTGTTACCTTCTCGCCAGAGCAGTACCTATTGATCTACTCACATTTGCATGTTTTTGAACTGCTAGGTTGGCAGAAGCCAACCACAAGATCCTATTTAATAATAATAATAATTATTATTATTATTATTATTATTTTATTTATACCCTGACACCATCTCCCCAAGAGGACTCGGGGTGGCTAACATGAGGCCAAGCCCAAAAATTAAATACATACAACTGGTAAGAACATCAAATAAAGTGCAAACAATATCAACATAATATAATATAATACACACAAAATATAAAATGATAAAAAAATTGAACACAGTGGGCTGGACCAAATGCAAGAAATAAAATTATAAAACCCCTGGATGAGATAGATAAATAGAGTAATGTATCTAGTGGGAGACCTAGATGGGATGAAACAATGGGGTTAATCTTCACTGAGGGATGAGATAAAGTGCATCAGAAGGACAGTGATGATGGAATAAGCATGTGACTCCCAGCTGGATCTATGGTCATTATGGTAGCTGTTCCAGAGTTAATGTGTGGGGAGTTGTGTTTCATGCAAACTGAGAGAGCATTGTATATGGGTAGTGTTCTGGTACGGCCGTACCAGGAGCTCCAGCTTACCTTGCCATTTGTGGATTGTTGCATGTATTTAAGGTTCTGTGCATTTGCAGTTAGATGGCTTTCCTTACTTTGCAGTTATTGGGTCAATGACCTGTCAATTATCATTAGGTTGCCTAGTTCCGCCCCCTTTTTGGGTTTTGGAGGGAATAGGAGCCATTTTAGGTCAGTCCACACAGAGAAGTCTTTCTTACAGGACTTAAACCAGGACCTCCTGTAAAAGGCTTCATCATTTACAGCTTGGCCGGGGAGAAATAGCCCATATCTTGGCCAGGGATATACAGTCTCAGCACAGCCTTTGCTGGGGGCTTTACAGTTTGTTGAGGAACTTACAGCATCACAGCTCTTGCTAGTGATCCAGTCCCACAGTGCTTCAGCCAGCCATCACTGGGAATTGAACTTCTTCCTCCTCCTGGAAGTTCTGCAAAGGACTCTGTTTTGGTAAGGGCCCTTCGCGGCAACCATAAAGCATTTTGGACTGGGTGTAGGGGCCCCATGCCAACAGAAGAGAAGACAGATTGCCCAGGGAGAGGTCGGGGATTTTCCCATCAGTGAAGAAAGAGTTGCCTGGCCTTGGGGGCAAGATCGAGAAAGCTAATAGTTTGTTAAGTAAACTTTGAATTCAATCATTGAAGATTTGCTATTTGTTCAGTAATAAAGATTTTGTTGCATCTTTAAAGACTTTGAAGCCCATCTTTCAGGGAAATCCCAAAAAAACCCTCTCTGAGGTAACCCCGGCGTCCCGTTGGACTCACAGAATTTACGTCCTGTTTATAGTCTTTTATAGGAGCCCAGCATGCAACAGCACAAGTAGTACAACTGTTGGTGACACAAGGAGTCAAGATGGGGGTAGTACTCCAACAGATTTTCGCTTTAAATTCAGAGTATGTGGGCTGGCAAATGATCTCACATCAAGCAGTGGCTAGATCTGGTCAGGAGAGGGGAGAAGAAGAGGCATTAAATCTGCAGCAGATCTGATCCAGTTCTTCTGACAGCTGCTTTTCTTAAAAAAAGAGATGTGTCAGGTTTTTCTAAAAATATCCATTAAAACAACTTAACAGAATATGCAATTTGGCTAACATTCTACTTGGAATGGACTAAGCAGATCACCACCAAAATTTCAGGGGAGGATGCTGTCCCCTTCCTTTACACATAGCTCATGAGCTGCCCTCTTTTCCCTATACCATCCCATAGTTATGGAGCAAGCACAACAGAAACCCCATGTCTTTTCAGAAATGACAGCCTGTCATTTACGCCTTCATTTACTTCAAGAAACACTATGCCATATCAAAATCCCTGCACTGGTTCCCTGCAATGTGACTTTCACAGGTACAGATTCTCCGCAGTGTGATCCAAGTCCTGCTGATGCACACAGTCAGCTGACAGACGCTTGTTAGTTGGCCGTCCAAGGGAAAAGGCTACTTGTTAGGGAGCAGCTGCTTCCCAGTTCTTTTTGCCAGATGCATATCAAGCAGCACCTGGAAAGAATGTAATCACTTTAAAATATAGCAGGAGCCTAATGCTTTCTGAATTTGAAATTTTAATTTATCAGGGTTATGCATGATAATTGCCTACAAGATCAGCAATGATCGACTTCAAATGGTTTTTCCAACGTTTGACTCATTGTATGTAGATGTCTCTTCCTCTCTCTCCCCCCCCTCTCTCTATACAAGCAAATTGAATAACGACTACTGCTTGAATATGATATAAATGCAGAATCTTCTAATTGCTTTGGTATGAGGAACAATTATTTAGAGATAACCAAGAAAGAGGAATTAAAGACAAGAAGGTAGAGCCACCCCACTCACAAATTCTTTTTTTAAAATAAAAAAAATAGGGCAATAATACTTTTATTCGAACCAATTAAAATGTCTTCAGAAGTCTGGCTGGATGTTAAATAAGATTGTGAGTGAGAAAAAGAGATAATGAGTCCAATACTGAAACCTCTGTCATTTATAATAGTTTTAAGATTCAAGAACATGCATTGCTGAGCAGAGTTAATTAGAGTAGACTAGTGCAAAACAGGGTTCACAGAGGGCTGATTAGAGAAACAAAAGGTGGTGATGGTGATGAACATCAGGATGACGATGATGACAATGAGCATCAGCATCATCTAGTAGTTACTCAGATCAAGATATATCTATGTACTTATTTATTTATGATATAAAACATCTTATATATTATCCCATTATCTGTAACCACAATGTGTTGTCGAACACATTGTGTTGTAACCACATTCACATTGTCACCACTTAACACACTTGTATGCACTTAACAGCTCTTCGGTGGTCGATTTTGGCAGTGCTTCATCTCTCTCTCTATATAAAAATGCTCTGTGCATAATGAGTACCTTAAAAACAAAAGAACCAATGAATGAAATCACACCAAATTTGGCAACAAAACGTCTCACAACACAAGGAGTGACCATCACTCAAAAAATTATGATTTTGTCATTTGGGAGTTGTAGTTGCTGGGATGTATAGTTCAGCTACAACCAAAGAGCCTTCTGAACTCTATCAACGATGGAATTGAACCAAAGTTGGCACACAGAACTCCCATGACCAACAGAAAATACTGGGTTTGGTGGGCATTGACCTTGAGTTTGGGAGTTGTAGCTCACCTACATCCAGAGAGCACTGTGGACTCAAACAATGAGGTATCTGGACCAAACTTGGCATAAGTATGCCATATGTCCAAATATGAATACAGATGGGGTTTGGGGGAATAGACCTTGACATTCGGGAGTTGTAGTTACTGGGATTTATAGTTCACCTACAATCAAAGAGCATTCTGAACCACACCGATGAGAGAATTGGGCCAAACTTCCCACAGAGAACTCCCATGACCAACAGAAATGCTGCCTTAAGGCCATCCAGTCCCGACTCCCTTCACCAGGGCAAGAAAATGTAATCAAAGCCCTCCTGACAAAGAGCCATCCAGCCATAGATATAGATAGATCGATATGATTCACACACACAGAGAGATATAGTATCCTAGATTTGAAAAGGACCCCTAAAGAAGGACAATTATATGTTGCATGTTCCAGAGTAGGCAAACCACATCAACAATGACAAAGAAACAAGAAGAAATACTGTTTACCTACAAGCATACAAAAAGTACATATATTAGAAACCAACACTTTCTCATTACTTTATTTTCCAGATCACCAGATAGGGCCACAGCAACGCGTGGCAGGGGATAACTAGATAATAATAATAATAATAATAATAATAATAATAATAATAATAATACATTTTTACACCACCCTTCTCCCTGTGGGGATTCAAGGCAAATAACAATCCCACACATTACTACTTCATCACTCTAGAGAATGAATCCACTTTAAATCTGGTTTCTGCCTCCTGCAGATTTTTGGGGTTTGTAGTTTAGTGAGGCTGTTAAAGGCTCTTTCCTAAACTACAAACCCTCGAAATTTTACAGAAGGTAGCAACCAGATTTAAATGTAGTTAGTTATAGTTTAAGAAGCATAACACAAAAATGAAAAAAACCCAACCCAATTAAATAATATAGTGCATATTAAGGTAAAAAACAGATTAAAATATAATAAATATACTTAAAACTCACAATTCCTCCCTCCCAAATGCCCCTTATTCTTCCCCAAATGCGTGCTAACAGAAGAAGGTATTGACCTACTTGTAGTAGGCCAGCAGGGATGGGGCTAATCTAGTCTCTCCACAGTCTGGAAGCATGGTTCTCTCCATTCATTGTTGATGTGATGTTGGGGAGTGGTCTCCAGATGTTTTGGAACACATCTGGAGGGCACTCCCACAATTCTTGTGTACTGGCTATGTTCTGTTTGGGCTTATGGAAATTGTAGTTCACAACACTACTTATCCCTGGTGTGATGTGTCCTCTGCAAGCAGGCAATCATCTATTTAATCATCTGTGACAAATACAGCTAGGTCAAGGGAACAGTGACAAACATGTACAGGCATAGATATCTAGCTCTTAGAGGAGAAACAAACCCTTCTCTCAGTTCAAATTCATAGTACAATGGTGGTTTTAATGAGGCTGAAAATTCACATATTACTTCTCCCTCTTCCTGGCAGTAGAAAATGTAAAAAAAAGAAAAAAGAGAAAGAAATATAACAAATTACATAACTTTTTTCTGCCCTTTAATGATACCTGGAATCAACCACCTGAGGCAGCTACTTCACTCTTCTAATTCTAGGACTGGCAGTACATCACAATTGATATTAGATTTATTTCATTACTGTCTTTGGGGAATATGGAAGCATCAAATGTTGGTCCAGGGATCACTTTGAAGTTGCATCTGATGGTAAATGGAAATCCACATGAACAATCAAGCTCATCTGTATTTTCAGGGACAAAGTTCAGTTGTAAGAGAAGGACTGAATTACTGGAGATCATAAATTCAACTCAGAAGTATTACATGATGGGATCTTCTTGTACAATTAATAGATGAGATAACTTGAAATATATAATTACAGGGAGACTAAAGAGCTTCAATCTAATTTATTGACCTGGCACTTTATGAGCTGAAAGATCAGCTCAGGGGCAAGAACATTTTTTGGTTTTCTTATGTGACCTGCTCTTTCATTATCCTATTTGACACTCCACAGATATTTGTGTGCTCTGTCATTATCTGCTGTTACTATTTCATTTGTACCATGCTGTGATGGAAATTTAGTAATGGTCTACATATTTAGTATTTAACCCTCAGCTGATTGTAGATTCTTGCATCCCCTTTTAAACCTCCCTAGAGTTTCACTAAGGGGAATTCATGGTAGCTCCAAAAGTTAACAAGCAACTGGTTTTATACCCAACTGATATTCAGATAGTCCCTTGAATAAATTCACATAGGCAGAAGATTAATAATAATAACAAAATAAGTTTCTTTATCAAAAGACTTTTAATAACAAGAAGTATCAAGCTGGCTCACTACTTTGTATGCAATTCTGTTTCTTTCTGAACTCTCCACTCTCTCAATTTTCTAGCTCCAACCACAACTAACTACTAACCACAACTGACTTCTAGGCTTGTGCATTTCAGCTGAACCTTGATCCATTTATGCTACACAAATTTCAGGGACCCCCGGATCCATTTTCACACAAATGGGAAGGTGGTCAAACAGCTGTTTTCCATCCGCCGTCGGAAAATGCAGCTAACTTTGGCCCATTGGTGGCAATGGAGGGCTTCCTGGGCCTCTAGAGCAGTGGTTCTCAATCTTTGGGTTCCCCTGATGCTTTGACCTTCAAATCCCAGAAATTCTGCCAGCTGGTAAACTGGCTGGGATTTCTGAGAGTTGTCGGCCTAAACACCTGGGGACTCACAGGTTGAGAACCACTGCTCTAGAACCAGGAGACAACTGAGAAATGGAGGTGCTCATCCCATTAAATACACACAGCTTGTGTAAGACATGTCATGTCATTCTTCTACTTTGATTGGCCCAACAGGCAGGGCTCACATGGAAACCCTGTGTGAGTACATGGCAGCTTCTCTGCATGCTGCATGATCCAGAATAGAATGGAAGGTAGCTGCAACCAGCAGCCATGTGGTCTGGCTCTTTTGAAAAAAACATGGCGGCTGAGCCCTTGCCCTTATGGTCATCCGAACAATCCAAAGGTAAATGGCCAAAACAAACCCGTGCATAAGTCTACTGACTTCAACTCACAACTCATCTGACTGTCAAATTGTCCAACTTCATTCTTTTTCTTACTCAAGTTTCATCTCCCAATATACTGAGAGTTGGGAGTACAGGGTGAGCAGTCTCTCCACCTCTGCTGTTCATCATATCTGATGTCAAGCTAAAGAGTCAGACTTCTCTTGAGAAGGCCATTTTCTATGTTAGCATGAGGTGGATGGAAAGAACCAAGCAACCTTGGGCTCTTAGTTCACAAGTTATGACAGATTTGAAAGCCCTTTCCTTTCTTTGGCTTGACCTCCTCAGTCAGCAGCTATGTCAGACTCAACACTTCTTGGTTTAGTGTTTTGGAACTGTCCCTAAAATATCTTTGCTAGAGGGGATATATTGGCTATCAGGGCTTGTGTGTGCATGTGCGTGTTAGATGGAGTGGAAGTTAATGCAGAAAAGGTCAGTTTTTTTAAAAAAAACTACACAGCTCTCTTGTGTGTAGAAAAAGTATTCAATTCTGTTTGACAGTTTGAGCAGTAAAAGCTTCAGCTACGCAGCAGGCTCGAATGACACATGTGCCCTGGAACAAAAGCAAGATGGCTAGCCTCATATTGGGGGACTACCAGGTGCTTGATATATACCAGGTTGTCTCAGTTTATCAGAAATCTGAAAGAAAGAGGGGGGGGGGCATTATTTAAAAAACGGTTTTGGAAATGCAGACAGAGTGCTTCCATATGCACTTTGTCTTTCTCCACAGAATAAAATTGATTTTTGTTTTATACATTTTTTAAATTGGAGTGAGGAACAGTGTATTTCTGTAAATATACAGAATACCATTCTCTTCTGGAAGTTTATATTTGAAAAAGAAGAAGAAAACAAAAGTCACCATCACTTGGCCACACATAGGCTGCTGAGCTGCAAAACCCAATATTTGGAGAACCAAACAATTTCCACCTGTGCTAAAGGCATCAAGTCCCAGTTCAATGCAAATTTGCTCAAGATTAAATTCCCATGAATCATTGAAGACTTACTTCTAATTAAGTAAGCACATAGGCTCAAATTATCTTGTATAGCAAAAAGTTTTGGACATCTTTAGTATGAATAAAATAAGGTCTACGAGTGTTTTTTGTTTAATTGTTACACTATTTCTACCTTTTCTCAAAGATATCCAAGTGGCACACATGGTCCTTTCCTCTCCTTCTCATTTCTCCTCAAAATATTCCTATGAAGAAAACGCAGACAAGAGAGACAGTGCTTGACTAATAGACTCTAACTTTACTAAATATGATGTCTCCACAATTCTCCTTTGATGCTCATTCCCTCCAGTTGTGAATTAGCCCTGCAAAATTGCAAATGGACAAAACATACAGATAACAAAATTCTACTCTAGCCAGACTTCATTGAATATGTTGCCTTCCTATTAGGAAGAATATCTGGATTACGGTGGTGTAGTTTTTTTTTCCATTTCTGGTAAAAGGGAGAAGTGCTCAGTCAAACCTAGGTTGCAGAAAACTAAGCAGAAGAAACAAGACTTGTGGCCCGTTTGCATTCCTCACAATAGAAAAGGAAGTAGATTTAACATGTAATTTACTATCCAGTATTTAGTGATATAAAATAACTAACTATCATGGATGCCAGTTCTCCAGATAATCCAGCTTACTCCAATTGAATACAAAAGAAGTATCTGATGATCTCTGGAAACTACAACTCACTATAGCCCCCGGTTAAGCCCTTGTGCCAGCAGGGCTGTAGACCGAATCTGAAGTTTGAATCTGAGGAGAGAGCAGATGAGCTTCCTCTGTCAGCTCCAGCTCCTCATGCAGAAACATGAGAGAAGCATCCCACAACGATGGTAAAACATCAAAAACATCCAGGTGCTCTCTGGGTAATGTCCTAGAAGACAGCCAATTCTCTCACACCAGAAGCAACTTGCAGTTTCTTAAGTTGCTCCTGACATGAAAAAAACCAAATTATAGTGTTGATAAATATAGTTCATAATACCTAAAATGAAGATCAGAAATTGTGATTTGAATGCAATATTCCTGCTTCTTGGCAGGGGGTTGGACTGGATGGCCCATGAGGTCTCTTCCAACTCTATGATTCTATGATTTGCTTAATTCAAACAAAATTCCTTCTGTACAATGATGACTAATACTTAAATAGATAAAATGTTAGAAAAATCTTTTATGTACCATCAATTTGATTGTCAAATGGCTTTTACTTTCACCCAGTCTTTCTTGCCCTGTGGTAAGTAAATTTCTGTCAGCTTCAAGATACTACAGACATACTTGGTCAACACCACAATACCAGGATGCAATAGAGCACAGTATTCTTATTTTGTAAAAAAAAAAATATTCCTCTTATATCGTTTTCTAATAAATGTCCAAAAGGAGCACGGTGATCAGTAAAGCTTGACAAGATATTTCACTTTTTGTAAGGTTGAGAGTAGGGTTGCCAATATTTTACTGTCAGAATTTCCTAGTAATGGCTCGGAAAATGGAGATTTGTTTTTTGAGAAAAAGAAGTTAGATTGGACAATTCACCAGGGAATTTTAGCATTCATATTTGAATGCCAACATTCATTACACCTTCAACTTTCATCATGCCGTCTGTTTGAATGAACATTTTTAGTCTTTATATCACTTACAAAATATGACCAAGATGATTTAATAATGAGAAATGAGGTTGATTTCTACAGCTCATAATTTTAGTCTTGGGGTCCTCCAGACAGAGCAATTGGAAAGTCAATGTAGCTTTCTTGCTCAGTTTTTGAGAGCTTTTCAAAAACTGTTTTTGAGTTGCCCCTGTCAAAGCCTTTAAACCGGATGCATGTTGGAAAGACACTGTTCATTAACTGGCATGCACATCACTGTCTGCTACAATTTCCTTTTGTGACCTTACAAATGTATTATGTGTTATGTATCTCTGGAAAAAATAAAACAACAACCTCAAGTAACCCTAAAAGAGATTACCTGAAAATCCACCTAAATAAGAAATTCTGCTTTGAATAAATACAGCACCAATAAGCTATTAAATAAATATAGGACTTTATCCCACACCAATGCCACCCCCCCCCCATTTCTAAACACTTAGAATCCGTTGGGGGTAGATGTTATGACAGAGCCCTGACACAGGGGAACTTCTTGTCAGTGTCTGTCATGTGTTATTAAAGAAACGTCAGTCCAAAAAAAAGGGAGGGGGAAGAAGATTGCCAGAAATTGTCTTCTAGATTCGGGAACTGGAATATAACTGGAGAAAACACCCAAAAACACTTGGGATAGGAGCTGTCAAATTTGCCCAGGTTAAATAGCTTCAGACTGCTCCTATGGGCAGTCTGCTACCAAGCATTGATACTTCTCTCCCAAAATCCTCCTTCATAAGCCTGGCATGGTAAATTTTTAAAGTCAGATTTCCCCTTATGTGGTGTCTGGTGTAAGATCAGCTGCTTGAGTTTACTCTAGAGTAGTGGTTCTCAACTTGTGGTCTATGGCCCACCTAGTGGTCCACAAGAACAAAAATATGGCCCACGGCCTCACCATTACTACAGCGTTGCCTCAAAAACCTTGCGGCAACAAGAGCGACTGGTCTCGCAAAACCCTCTTCCACTGCTAAGGCAAGGCGGAGGTCAGGAGAGGAAAGGCTAACTCCCCATGAACGATTACTACCACATCAGCTCTAGATTATTAAATATGATTTTCTATGGGGGAGCAGATAGTGACTACTGGATGGCATATGTTCTGTATCAGAATCTAGAGCTGATGTGGTCTGTCCAATGCAATTTTCTGAATCAGCATTCCAAATAACCTAAATGAATCTAAAGTTGACCAAAAGCTTTTGGTACCTGGTCAAAGTTGTCCCTGTTCAAGTGGTTCCTTTTCAAGTGGTCCCTGGTCAAGTGGTCTTTCGTCAAAAAAAGGGGGGTTGGGAACCGCTGCTCTAGAGTAGCCAGATGGGAGGGCAATGTCAGGGCAAATTGTGTCATATTTAAGATCAGCTGCTTGGGCCTACTCTACAGTAGCAAGATTGGAGGGAAAAGTCAAGTATTCCATAAGCCCCCCCACCCCAATATTTTTTTCTTTTAAAAATGGAGTAGGTAGGGACTACATTGGCTTGTGGGATAAATCTAGAAACTGATAATTTTGGTAAAACTGGCAAGAAAAGACAAGGTGTGAAGAGGAATGAGAAATAGAAGGATGTCCTTTATAATGTTATGGGATACATTGCTGTGGTAATATGATGCTTCCCCCCTCACTCCCCCACCACTGTGGGATAGAGTCCATACAAACAGGTCATTCAGTGAAAGGCCAAAAAAGCAGTCGGTAGGCACCCTAAAACAAAATCCTGAAAGCCTATACAAACTTTCTTAGAAGTAAACCCAACTAAACATGCCGTGCAGACTAAATTGTAAGAAGATTATACTAGCAGTTTTTAAACTAATTCATACCATGTTAGGTTTTTGTAAAAGCAAGAACTATTTATACAGTAGAGTCCTGTTTATCCAACCTTACCTCATCCAACATTCCTTATTATCCAACACAGTCTGCCTCCCGCCTGGATCCATAGCTGTTTCAATACATTGCGATGTTTTGGTGCTAAATTTGTAAATACAGTAATTGCTACATAACATTACCATGTATTGAACTGCTTTTTCTGTTAATTTATTGTAAAACACAATGTTTTGGCGCTTGATTTGTAAAATCATAATGTAATTTGATGTTTAATAAACTTTTCTTTGATCCATCCTTATTATCCAATATTTTTGCTTATCCAACATTCTGCTGGCCCATTTATGTTGGATAAGTGACACTCTACTGTATTATAGCTCAACAATTTTTTTTAATCGGTGTCTTGATTTTTAGACCTGTTCCTGGGATTACTGTATTTACTCAAGCGTAATGCACATCTTTTTGGGCTAAATTGTTTGGACAAAAAAAAAGATGCACTTACATTTGGTGGTGCATTACGGGTTCACCAGCCTTGGCATTGTGGGGAGGGGGGGGGGCACTTCCATCCCAGCCAGCTCAGTTGAGAGTCAAATGAGAAGCAGTACTCTTTCCCACTTCTCCTTCCTCTCTCATCTGAGAGAGAAAGAAGGAATGACCCCCTCCCCCAATTACCACCCGGCTTCTCTTTCCTCTGTCAGCTGAGAGGCAGAGAAGCACCGCCCCAAACACACACAGAAAGTCGAGACTGTAAGCTGAAAGGCATAGCTTCTGATTGCACCCAGCTGGGAAGGGGGTGCAAAATGAATGGCAAATCCATTTTTGGTAATATGCACCTCGAAATTTAGGTAAGTATTACACTTTTGATTAGACCGAGTAAATATGATATTTACATCAGCTCTAGTTTTTTGATATTGTTATTATTTTCTATGGGTGAGCAGATGAAACTGGTATATGGCATATGTTCTGTATCTCAAAAACTATAGCTGATAGGGGAAAACTGGTGCCATTTTTGGAATCAGCAGGTCTAACCTTTGAGGCACCAAAATGTGTGTTTGCCAGTGTTATCCACAAAAGATAGTAAAAGAGACAATTTGAAAGAGACAATTTGACAATTTGAAACAGTGATGATAAAGTTGCCACCAAGACTTTGATCCAGATTTGTAACATGGGTGGAGATAAAATGGGAACCTGCTCAATTTCTTGATGGAGATTTTGCCAATTTCATTTTTGGTGGTGGTGAGACTTTTGATGCTGGTGAATTGTTTAAAAAACCTTCTAATACATCCTTTACTTCCTGTGGCACTTTAAAATAGAACACATTAAGCTCTCCAAGGGAATCCAGTTCTGGCAGGGCTATGTGTTTCTCCTCATAAATGGAAAGCAATCTGTCCAATGAGAAGGTTTGAGGAATAGTAATTTACTACCTCAGTTGTAATTTTTAAACGCTTTCCCACTGCAGGGATTGAAGCTTTCGTTCTATAATTATAGAGGAATCAAAAGTCTAGTGCACTAATGTACTGAGTTATGATGCAAGGTATTTATAACAGTCACTTCTCGGGCACTATATTTTTTAATGTGTTGGCGTGGAGTGCCTGCTGAGAACAATCTTATATGCGTAGTTGCTTTATGTCTATGGAGAGTAATCCCTCTCTTTTTAAAAATTATGTTTGCAGTATAGTTGTTGCAAAAAAGAAAATATCCTGTGTGGTAACTGGTTGCTCATCAAGATTGCAATTCTGTATAGTCGCTGCTTATATCCATTTAAGCTTTGCCTTCTCCTCTGCTTCAGTTCCCGCTGTTTATAGGCCTTCCCAATACTGTAGAACTTCCTTTGCATTAGTTTCTGGATGGACCTTAAAACACCCCTCAGAGGCCAGTCTCAGTTGGTCTATTCCATTTTCCTGCACATAGCTTTTTGCTGGACTCCTCCTTCTTTCTGCGGTAGAGCCTTAGAGGCTTGGATATTGTCTGGAATCTAGCCTAGCAATCCAAAGAGGCATTCTTAGCACCTTCTCATGCTGCTGCATTTAGCAATATTTTATACCATCAGTCCAAAGGACAACAGAAGCTTTTGGCCAGCCTAAGCTTCACAGGAAAGAAGATTAAGGCAGTTTATAACCATTGATTTGCACCAGAAGCAAAAGAGACTTTCAAAGACCCCAGAAAGATGTCTGCAATCTGCAAGTTCTCCTTTTGTAATGTATTCTTTTAAGTTATCCTATGATAGTCCTGGGTGGAGTTAACCCTTTATTCATCTTGTTTCAGTAAACTCATTTGGTTATCTTGTCACCTTGCCTCAAAGTGCCTCTGTCTGCTAAGGGTCATAATCTTAACAAAAGTTATCAGATAGCCCCCAAGTAAAGCCAGACAATATAGTTTCCCCAAAGGCTTGATTTAACTAACTTAAATGTCTACAGACCTGAATCCATGCTTGGTTCCTTCTCTAGCATGCAGACTAATAAAATAGGATTGATTTAGTACATTTATGGACCATCCCTGCTTAATGGTTGTAGTGATAAATGAAGGAGTAAAGAAATGTTAAGAATTCCATATGCCAGTTCAAATTCCTGGGAGAAATGGGGAGAAAGAAATTTTGGAAATAAATGAATCAATGAACAAGAGAGAAAAGATGAAGGGAGAAAGAGAGAGTGGAATATTTTTTGTTATTATTGGGTAGATACAACCAAATTATTCCAGAGAGTTCAGGCTAGTGCAGATTATACAGTAACCCAGATTAAGGTGAGATATATTCTCAGACCCAACCAAAAGTCATCAAATCATTGAGCAGGGACTACAATCTTGGGTTAGAATATTTTACCCCAAAGGCTGATGCTATGCACTTTGTACTGTCTGCTGCTCAGTGAATTCTTGCTTGAAATATAAATGGCGACAATTAACAACAATGGAAAGCAGCTTAATTTGATGCAGAACTACCCGTCATGCACCGCACTGGGCATACTTGGCTATGTGGGGACCTTGTTGCCAAGCAATTAGCATGTTGGATGAAAACAATTTCATCTGAAACCGTTTTTCAGCAGGATTCTTGTCAATTCTCCCCCCCAGAATGGCACTTATTGAGTCCAACTCTCATTCCAGTGATGAAGTTTTAGTCCATTTCGTTCTGCTCCTTTGCTCTTACTACAACTCTCTTTGCCAAGTTCTCTTGTTTTGAAAATTGACTCCACTACAGAGCAGTTACAGAAAGAAGACTTGACACATAGAGAGGAAGGCTCTCTGGGGCAGACTGACAACACAAGCCATGCAGTCCATCATTTTTAAAGAGAAACACACATGGTTTACTGCTGTCCACAGCCGGCCAGCAGACATTTAGAGGCTCTAGGGCACAATTGTTGTTGGCGGCTCTTTCAATTAACTCCTACCTTTGTAATGCACTGAACCTGGACAGGACACAGGGGGATATTTCCTCCGCGCTTACAAAACAGAGTAATTGGAAATGTATCCTTGGTAGATGGTACACCTGAACAATAGGTAACCTTTCCCCCCATTCTCCTAAATGATAAATTATTCTTTCTGTAGTGCCATATCTCATCAAGTCCATGATTCTCAGCAGTAGCCAGTAAATCTAACAGAACCTGAAAAGTTGAAAAGATCAGGGAGGGTTCACCTCCACATGATACGCTGCATGCTATTTAGATTTGTCAGTTTCAGAACATAAGAAGAATCATGCTGATGAACATATGGTGGCCTGTCCCGTTTTCTTCAGGAATCATTTATTATTTTAAAATTTAGTTCTTAAAATGTATGAATTTATGAAATGTATGAAGGTAGAGAACCAAAGGAAAGATTAGCTATCTGCCCTTGTCAAATTCAATAGCTACAGATATCCCCAGTAGAAAAGGGATCATGTTGTACCTGCCTGCCACACAGAAAGAGGCATCTACACTAATTCAGTATGAGTATACTTTCAACATGGATGAATACACAGTGACTCAAAACTAATGTCATAGCTAAGTCTTCAGCCTGAATGGGTGACTCACTTATCTTTGGTTTCTTCTTAAGTTTTATAAAAGTTTTTGGAAGGGGTGTTTTTGTGCAAATATTACATTTTTAATGTAACTCCTCTCTACTCTCTCTAGAAATTCAAATGTAAAAAAATGGCTTTATTGTGTGTTTCATACAAAAAAACATATTTCATACAATTTTGAGATCAATTTTCATAAACTGTCCCCTCCTCTCCATTGTTCCAGAAAATCATAACAGTTTTTGTGCAAAAAAAATTGTCTGTGTAAATAAAAAAGCCATTAATTTTGCATGGGGGAACCCATAATGTTTACACACACACAAACTCACAAGTATTTCTACACAGATTAATTTTCCAAATTATTTAGTGTGAATACCAGATGAAAGAGATGTACAAATTTCAGCTTTGTGTTAGTTGGATTTCCTGAATGTTGGGGAAGCCAGCCTTGAAATGAGTAACAGTGAATATTTTTTCCATCTCCAGTATGGCTCACAGGAACAGAACTAATTTAGATAGTTGAAGAGTTTTGTAACCTGTGATATAAACTTATCACTCCTACATCAGTTTTGTACTTTTTGAATGTTCTCAGATGGCTAAAAAATTGAAAAGAAATTGAAATATATTTTAATATTCAAATATGTACTTTATTATATATACAGTCCTACTGTTAGGCAGAGTGAGGTGACTGCCCCAGGTACAAGATGGAAGTAAGTAAGTGTGGAAGTCTCCTCCATTTGAGGAGCCTCAATTGTGTTTCCTATCTATGTTCCTGACCTCAGGTGTAGTGAAGGACCATATAACAGTATTTTCATCAGCATGGAATGTAAGATTCAGTTGCCAGCCCATCTGGGTTGTATACATGGACCATAGGGTGAAAAATATTAGTTTGTTTAAAGAAGAATGATTAATCTAAAATGGGAAGGAACAAGCGTGAACATATATGACATAACTCAGAAACAGAAGACTGTTTCATCTGTAACTATCATAGCATTGTGGCTGGTTTTGAATTGTTGACCAGAAATTATTTTCAGTATTATCTCTACTACAGACATATTAGGAAACTTGGAAAAGCGATAGTTTATGTTTTTTGGGAAAAGATGGGGTATAAATATAATATCACCACTACCATCATCACAGTTGTTGTCATCATCACCATTGAATCAGTCCCTCCATTTCCAACTGTAATACAGAATAATGCATTACCAGAATGTTTTAGAATTTCCTTTTTTGGAAACAAATGTCTTAAGATTTAGTTTTTTCAAGCTGTGAACCAATCAGACAAATTGGTTGTAAGATTAGGTATTAAAGTCAGGATCCTTACAACAAAACCTTGGCAAATATTTCTCCAACATTTTCTTTTGGCAAGTCATTTTATGAACAGGTGAGCCTGGTCCACCCTGCTGGATATGCGTTTAATGCCCTCTTGACAGCACATTCCACACTTATCGCATGAATGTTAACACAGAGCCATCAACATTGACAAACAACCTAATTTACCCCTCAAAAGCCAAGCTACAGCTGTACAAATGCACATGCAGGCGGCTGACTCTGAATGGATCACACCCTTCCACCTTTTATTGATGAACCTTCATAGCTCACTCTTGGCTAGATTCCACTGCAGCCATCCATTTATTGTGCAATGAAATCCCAGAGTCTGGGTTTTCTGTTGTCTCTCTGGACTGACTAGCTGGCTTTGCATTTCTAAAGGCAGAAATTGCTTTCATGTTTTTCCCTCCTTATATCATCTAACTGACCCCTTTAGCCTAAATAATATCTCTTTGTATCCACCAGTAAGCTATCAAAACCAGAGTCTACAAGCACACAAAACTGGAATAATTAACACAGCCACTCAGCCAGCATTTTCTGTCTCATTAGGAAATTTGGAGAGGGGTGGTAAGAAGATGAGGAAATTAAACACGCACCCAGCTAACTCTGGAAACAAACCTGTTTCACCTTCACAGATAAATGCACAGTTTTTTAACACCTGTACAGATTATGTTTAACACATTGTTCTTTAGGTGACGTATTTACCAGAAGCTGGTCCTGAAGCACATTTTCCCACTACTTTCAATCAAAATACATTAATCCGCTGGAAATTTCCCAGGACAATATTATCTCTCATGTGCAGGCTATATTTCTCACATTCTGCTGGGGTGGGGATGGGCTGGGGGGAAGAAGGGATGAATCCTTGAAGATGTGTTTGAAAACTGACACACAACAAAGTCATAGGTAAACCAGCTGCTGTTTATGTGATGACTTCTTTTTCATCATAATAATAGCAACGCAGAGGGGCTGGGGGAAGGAAATGCACACCAAGGCGCTCTCTTTCTCTTTTAAGGGAAGTTATCTCTCTTTTTTTGTTGGACTCCTGATTGCTTTGAAATGTCATGGTTGTCTTTCACCAAATGTCTCGTATCAATGGAGTACCTTCCCAGCGGGAAGAGAGAAAATTATGCCCAGTCTCTCTATTTATCTTCCTCTCTCCCTCTCTCTCTGTGTGGATGTTCAGCATTAAAAGCTTGCCATAGTTTTCCTTGCCTGGACATTCAAGCCTGTATCTCCTGCCATGCTATATTAAAAGGCCCTATTAAATGGTTCTGGGGCTCTTGCTAGCTGCCATTGATAACTGCCTGCTTTTGACCCACAAGGTTAAAACACTAACTTCTTCTTGCTTGGGTTGTCAAGCTCAGGATGATAAATGCTTCAGCCTAAAAATATTAAGGAAAACACCAACCTTTACAATGAGGTTTTCGATTCTAAAAGAAATGGTTAATGTCTAAAAGCAAGGCAGGGTTTTTTTTTAAAAAAGAAAATATAAATTTGACCAAAGAGTGGGCATCTTAAAGGAACTTGTCTATAAAATTTATAGTGCAGGCAGCTGGGCAGGTATGATCTTGGACATTAAGGTAATGGACAGCATTGTAGCCTTGGAGTGCCACGTTCAGATTTCATTCCCACTAGACGTATGTACTGTTCTGTTCCTCTCTCGCCTTCAGTGACTTTACCCATGTTTTTGAAATAGTGTAGCATGATTTACAGTCTTCAAAAAGGAAGCAGTAATGTTTCCAAAGGTTCTTCTTAAAGTTACAGGTTCGTGTTCACACATTTCAACAGCCCTATGTTGTTAGTACTTCAGTAGGTTCTGGAGAGAATTGTGTCTTGAAAAATACTTTTAGTTTAAAGTCCTTGTTGCTAGATCCTAGTCCTGCTCAGGTTTCAATTTCTCTCTAGCGATTTTTTTGGTGGGAGGGAATATAAGGCATAACATTTGACATTGTTCCCTCTTCTTTAAGTTGGGGACCCACTTTGCATCATTGCCACTGTGTCTCATTCACTTTCTCCTGTCCCCAGATTAGTTATTACAGAGAATAAAAATAAATCAAGGTGAGGGCAGGGCAGAGCAGAGCTAGATACTACCGAGCGGCAGTGGGGAAGGCGAGGCAGGCAGCAGATGAGGCACAACTGAGCTAAAATGGAGGTGGTCAACCCATTAAATAGACTTAGCAATGCATGACCCATGTAATGACGTTCTTCTCCTCTGATTGGCCCAACAGGCAGGGCTCTAAGGGAAAGGCCACGTGGCGGTTCTCCACAGGTCATGTGACGAGCGTGACATGCCAAGAAAAGCAGGCAAGGAGCCAGTAACTGCTCCCACTTGCTTTTGTGTCGAGCTATTTTCGTACCAGAAAAGGGCTTCCTGTTACGTGCCTCTGAAGGTAATGAAAGTAATGAAAGAATGGCTGAAACAAAGGAAAATGGTTCTGTGCTCATATCCATTAGAGAGGCCTGCAAAGCATCTATTAGCCACTTCTCTGAAAATAACAGAACAGCCACAAGAAACACTAAAACTGATTCCAATGGTTGGCAAACAGAATGCAGAACTAGATAGATAAGTCTTTGGTCTGATCTGACTCTTCTTACGACCTCAAGTTCACCAACAATCATGTTCCTTTTCTTCACACTTGCAACTTTCCACCTATTTGAGTCCCCCTAGGGGTGTGAAAAGCAGTATATAAATACTGTAAATAAAATAAATAATAAATATTTACACATGTTAATGCACATTCTTCAGAATGTTTACATCCGCCCACAGCCTAAGAAAACAGGATAGTACTGTTTGTATGCCCCTTCCTCTACAATTTTAAGATGTATTTTTTTTTGTGTGTGATTTCTGTTCTCAGAATGCATAATGAACAAAATACTCCTCTATTCTTGACACCGATTGCTCTCTTAGTTGTGCCATGCCAGGAGAGGTTTAGATGAGAAAATATCTCATTTAAGACAAATGGTTATGAAGCCAACAGTGATTCAACACAGTTAATTGTTTTGGACTCCTATCATACTAGATGAGTGTAAATCAGCAGATGACCTGTTTCTTTTAGCAGGTACTTCATTTTGTCAAAGAAACCAAATCCAAATGTAATCCCAATATGGAGGCCACAGGGATTGTGGAATAATTGTCAACTTGAAAAGGATTATGTAATTGCTATTATCATAGTTAAGGGAGCTAATTCGGGGTTAGATGTTACATTTTCTAGATGAGGTTTCACAGCCCTTGAAAAACAATACTCAAAGTTTAGAAACTATTCTTGTATTATGCTCCTGTAAAATCAGGTACTGGACAAGACTGCTATTACTCATTATGCCCTCAGAGCACATGAATGAACTGATACACATTCATTTTCCCAGTTCGACTATTCTAAAATAGAGTTTGGATTCATTACATTTTTTGACTACAAGTCCCACAATGCCTTAGCAGGCATGACCACTGGGAACCATTGACTAATAAGGCAGCACACAAATTCTGAGATCCAAAGTCCAAAAAGTAACTTCTGAAAATTTTGCCTTAAACATTACACCTTGCTGAATCTCTGCTAAAAGACTTAACTGAAGGAGGCATGCATAACTTAATTCTGAATTTGTCTGTAAGCCCCAATGTTGTCATCTCTTCTCATTCAGTGAAAACACCCTGTGATTACCCTTCACTCTGTAATTTAAACAATTTTCTTTGGCTGGAAAGAATACAATTTTTGTAAAGTGACATTGTACAGGGAAACCCAAGGTAGTGAATTTTTAATCACATTGTCAAGCGATCTTCGAAAACTATATTATTTCCTCCTACAACATGACTGGCTCTGGATAGTCAATGATCTGTAGCTGGGTTGCTCCAGTGTGATGTATTATAGTTCTTACAATTTGCTGCAGGCAGAAATCTTAATTAGGGCCTTTCCTGAAGAGTGACCTTCAGCAACAGCATCACTGAACTGGTATAAAAATAGACAAAAGACCTAATGCTATTAGAGGAGCTCCGTTAAATACAATACCCCAATTCTTATTTGCTGTCATTATCAAATGAGTTCACCAACCATATTCATTGGCTGCAGGAATGAATGAAACTCAGTACTGCAAGCTGAGAGACATTAATTTTAAAGCACAGGATGCTTACTTGCTCATGTACACCATAGTTTATTAGATTAGTATTATTATATAGTGTGTGTGTGTAATATACAGCCCATACCTCATGTCCCCCTGATAAAGATAAAGGGAACTGGTGTCTTTCTCCCATTCTGTGGCATGGACAAATGCAGTCTGGTGGGCCTCCATCCTGAACATGCTTAAGTTCAACCTTATCCAGTGGTTCTCAGCCCGGGGTCCCCAGATGTTTTTGGCTTACAACTCCCAGAAATCCCAGCCATTTTACCAGCTGTTAGGATTTCTGAGAATTGAAGATCAAAAACATCTGGGGACCCCAGGTTGAGAACCACTGATCTTATCCTTTGAAGGCTTCCAGATAACATTTTGATCCAAGATAGTGGGGCACATGGCCCCCCATTAGGACTTTTTTCATGTTAGGAGTGACTTGATAAACTGCAAGTTGCTTCTGTGTGAGAGAATTAGCTGTCTGCAAGGACATTGCCCAGGGGAAACCCTGATGTTTTGATGTTTTACCATCCTTGTGAGAGGTTTCTCTCATGTCTCCATATGGAGATAAGGAACTGACAGAGGGAGCTCAACCCGATCTCCCTGGATTTGAACCACTATCATCAGCAATTCTGCTGGTGCAAGGGTTTAACCCATTGTGTCATTGGGGGCTTCTCCCATTAGGACTGAGTAGGCAGAGTGAACAATGGGTAGAAAGCCAAAGTCAACAGTACGGACCTTTAACATTTTAAACCCAACTAAACTGGAATAACAGCCTCATGTTAGTTCAGTAGGCTTCCACATTATGATACTTGAATCTCTATTTGACTCAAGTATCATAATGTGGGCCCTTACCTGGAAGGGTGTGGGGGGAAACCACCCTTTCTAGTCACTGTGGGGATAGGAGGAGACACTGTCCTTAATATCGTAAAAAATCAGCCTCCACCGACAAGATGTTTGGGAACCTTGGCATTGGTGTTTTGTGCTGCCTAAAATCAGCATTGCAAATCAAAAGGGTGACTCGCTCACCCCGACATTTCTGTCTCCTTTAAAAAAAATCTCCTATCTCATTCTTCTCAGCTGAGCGC
The DNA here is from genome assembly GCF_037176765.1 of Anolis sagrei. NCBI lineage: Eukaryota > Metazoa > Chordata > Lepidosauria > Squamata > Anolidae > Anolis > Anolis sagrei. The sequence goes on along the minus strand of NC_090026.1, from coordinate 116,870,343 downwards.
TCTTTGGTGACAAGCAAAGGGGTGACATATACTTCAGGATAAGGAAATCCGATTTCAGACACCACTGAGTTTGATAAGCCACTTCAATTTTGAAGATGAAAAAAAATACTTTGAAAATAACTTAGTGGAACTTTCCAACAAGCTCTCTGCCGGTGCCTTTTCCCCACACCAAATCCCCATAGCTGCCCTCACTCTATTGCTTTTTCTTTTTTTACGGAAGGAAAGGAACCATAACAACACAAGGAGTTTAGAGAAGCCTTTTTCATCTCGCTCACAACTGTCTCATCTGTTTTGTCACATAAAGAGGCTTTAGGTTTTCAAGCCCAACAATGCAGCAAAAAAAAATTAATAATATGAAAAACAAATCCATATGCGGCTCTAGTGTATACTAGACTCATGCAACTTGGTCAATGGGACATTGAATATTTATACCAATTGAGGCTATAGCATTATTAGCATTACCAATTTACGGAGTGTTTATACCCATCTAGGCCATAACATTTTTATTTAATACTGCAATATTGCCCAAAGCCAGCAACGTTTCTTAGCATAATTTATGTTCCACTTAGATTTACATGAATTTTATACATGGTGCAGGCTGCTTTCTCTACTGTCTGCAATTATTATGACTAGCAATTGTGCATAGACGGCATAAACTGGATTTCACCAAGAGACTTCCCAGTATAAACCACGAGGGACATAATGTTTGACACTCTTTCACACTACACAGTTATAACATTGTGAATTCACTTTAACTGTAATGTATTTATATGCTCCTTTCATCCCAGATAAGGAACCAAGGAACCATAAAAGAACCATTTTTTTTAAAAAATAGTTTAAACCATTATCTGAAAATTATTTCAAAATCATACAAAGGTTGTAAAAGGGTACACACTCCAATAAGAAGCCTCCCTATGAACAGATATATATTAAAGCCTGCTGAACCAAAAAGGTATTTGCCTGCCATAACTGCATCCTATGGGGACCTAGGATTTGCAGTTTAGGGTCCAAGAACTCATCTATAGTGACTTAATAGTGCGGTGGGTTAAACTTCTAGCTGCAGAAAACTTGCTGACTGGAAGGCCAGCAGTTCGAAGCCATGGGTCGGGGTGAGCTCCTGCTGTTAGCCCTAGCTCCTGCCAACCTAGCCATTCAAAAATGTGAGTAGATCAATAGGTACAGCCTTGGCGGTAAGGTAAAAGGCACCCCATGCAGCCATGACAGCAACACGACCAAGAGGTGTCTATATACAACAGTCTCTTCAGCATGGAAATGGAACAAGAGCACCTCCCCATGGCCAGAGCCAAGTGTATAAAAGGCACTGATTGTTTGCCTATGTATGTGTATCCTGTGATTCACTCTGAGTTCCCTTGGGGAGATAGAGTGGAATATAAATAAAGTGCATTGTTGTTGTTGTTGCTGCTGTTGTTACTACTACTACTACTACTACTACCACTACTACTACTACAAACCTCAGGATTCCATAGGAAGCTATATTAGTACAGTAATAGCACTATAACTGCATAATATGAAAGGGCCCAGGGTTTCATGGAGATATATGTTTATATCCTACTACTAATGTTGTGTTATGGAAAAATCACTCAGAAAGTTAGAGCACTTGCTTATCTTTTGAACATGAAACGAATAACTATATGAAACTCTCAACCCTATCAAGATATAATTCATTACCTCACAGTCAAGCTCCCAGCTATGTTTATTGACTAGCATTCTGTATCATACTTACATATTTGTAAGAGCTATGGATTTGTAACTTCTCCATATTTGGTAAAACTAAATAATTACAACTGTGGCATTATTGATATGATAGTTAATGCTCCCCTGCCCCCACTCCACCTTAATAGGTTGCATTTAAATTTGATTTTGAACTTATTTTTATTTTTAAGTTTTGAATTTTCTCTCTTCAACACTTCTCAATGGTAAATGCAATAAAATGACATCTGAACGTAAAGATATAGCTATAGCCACTTTGAGTCTTCTTTGGGGAGATAACATGGGGTATAATAATAATAATAATAATAATAATAATAATAACCAATTGCCTGCTTTGCCAGTATTTCAACTACATTTTCACCTTTGATAGTCATAGCATTTAAATAGTCTGTTTGGGTTTAAGTCAAACAAATCATATAAGTGCAGACACAGCAGCACTATGTGATACATGCTTGGATGTATTTATAACATGCATTTATATTTATGGAGGCTGTTCAATAGCATATGCTTTCTGAGCTTCAAAAATAGCAAATACAACATTAAAACTAACAATTGCAACATCCAAATATTTTCACCAAATAAAGAAAACACTGACCCAAGAAACGATAGAGCTAATGTGAAGCAGCACACATACTAAGCAAATTACACATTTAACTTCCAGGAGCCTGGATTTTAAATCCACAGTTTAGAAGGCTTATGTGTATAAAGGTGCTACCACTAGCGCACCTCAATTTGATTACCAATGACAGAGTAATAATAGTGCCAACGGTTGAATTGTAAGTGAAAATAACCCTTTGTTCTCACCCCCTCCTCCTTATCTATAGCCTCTTAACAGCACTCCTGGGGACAATAACCTATGAAATAGATTAAAAGCCTGTTAAATGCTATTTTCAGCTTGGCAGATCACCAAGCTCCGCTGTAGCCTTAAGCTCTACTTTCTTGTAAATACGCAAGTTTACTGTTGTCATGTAACAACAATAATAGTCATAGTGAGGATGAGTTTTAAAAAACCCTTAAAATGCTTTTAGGTCAGTAAACTACAATGGTACCCTTCTGAAGATGAACAATCAGTCATGGGCAATGAAGAGATGCAATATATAACACCTGTTTTCTTTGTGTGTGTGTCTGGAGCGACTTGAGAAACTGCAAGTCACGTCTGGTGTGACAGAATTGGCCGTCTGCAAGGATGTTGCCCAGGGGATGCCTAGATGTTTTGATGTCCAGAGGAGGGCATCCAATTCTGGGTACCAAAATTTTGGTGTCCAATTCTGGGCACCAAAATTGAAGGGAGATAAAGGATCTGGAGAACAAGCCCTATGAGGAGCAGCTTAAGGAGCTGGGCATGTTTAGCCTGAAGAAGAGAAGGCTGAGAGGAGATATGATAGCCATGTATAAATATGTGAGAGGAAGCCACAGGGAGGAGGGAGCAAGCTTGTTTTCTGCTTCCCTGGAGACTAGGACGCGGAACAATGGCTTCAGACTACAAGAGAGGAGATTCCATCTGAACATGAGGAAGAACTGCCTGACTGTGAGAGCTGTTCAACAGTGGAACTCTCTGCCCCGGAGTGTGGTGGAGGCTCCTTCTTTGGAAGCTTTTAAACAGAGGCTGGATAGCCATCTGTCAGGGGTGATTTGAATGCAATATTCCTGCTTCTTGGCAGGGGGTTGGACTGGATGGCCCATGAGGTCTCTTCCAACTCTTTGATTCTATGATTCTATGTTTTACCATCCTTGTGGGAGGCTTCTCTTATGCCCTCACATGGGGAGCTGGAGCTCATTCGCACTCTCCCCGGATTAGCACCTCAAGCCACTAGTAGAACCACCAGAAAAATGTTGCACTGTGGATTCCTCATTGTTGCACTTATGGATTCCTCCACAATAATCCATTTGATTTCCCCATTTCCTCTGCCTCTCACACCCTCTGCTGTGAGAAAAGAAGAGTTAGAGCAACATTTTTAGAGAAATCACAAAGTGACTTTTAGTGCTGAGTGGGTGCCAACTTTTTGTGTGTTTGTTTACTATCTCAGCCAACGAGGAAGTCATCTTGGTTGAAAAATAACTTTTAAAAGTCAGCCTTAATACCCAGCTTTTTGACAGTGTGCAGAAAAAGATTTGGACAGTAATCCATAAAGTGTTAGCTCCAGCAGAACTGCATTGACAATGCAGTACCACTTGCTGGCCAGTTTGGGGATCATAACATTTTCTATAAGAGCAAAAAAATAAATGCCTTTTAACCAGCTCACATCATCTATTTTTTCAAGAGACAAAAGTGGGTTTACCCTAATAACACCTGCACCCATTATGGAGTATAAAACAGATTTGATATTGCAAAAGAGGCACTGTTAGGTATTATTAAACTATTTCTTATCCCCTTTCACCTCCAAAAGTTTTCTTTGAATGCTTTAAACCTGATTTGTTTTTTTCTCATCTGCTTTAAAGACATTCTGAAATCTCTATGATCTTGGAATGATACTGTAGACAAATTGCAGGATTTGAAGAAAGGAGACTTCACTCTTGTTCAGCCAACACTGTGTTTCTTTGGGAAAATCACTTTCTCTCAGTCTAAATGAGAGATTGTAAGGCTAATATGTTGCTTCAAGAAATCTTAGGAGAATGGTGGGATACAAATGTGCTAATTAATAAGAATCACACAAAAGGGCAGAGTATTTCTTTTTAAAAAATAAAATAAAATTTAATGTTTGCAGAAGCTGGCACTGAAAGAAATCTCTTGCTCCCTTAAGAGTGGGGACGAAAATGAGGATTTAATCTGTTAAGGTTTAGTGACACATTCAATGTTTTATGAGTGTACATCTAAATATGTGTAAATAAGATAAACAAATGTTTGCAAACAGGTGCATAATGAAGTTACACTCATCACTGAAGCACATAATATGCAGTCAGCACTCAGTGGTTTGGATTATAATGTCAGAACTCACTCAGTGGGATTTACCTACATGTTGACACATCATTAACAACTACATCAAAGCCTCCTCTAATTGAGACTAATCAACATCAAGGCCTACTCTACTTGAGACTAACCAACAGCATCTGGTGGCTAGTGACTCCCATCATCTGGTGGTAGACATGATGGGTGTGACGGCGCGAGTGGCGCCACCTATGTATAGAACTGTTAGTTGCAAGATTTAAACTGTTGTATCATGCTTAATCCTGCCCCTTTTACCCTGCTTATGTATAGTTGTATGGATTGGTTACTTATTGCTGTCAATCAGTACTGTTTGACTCCAGCTCTTCCTGCAGGAGGGGAGTGCTTCCTTTCTTTTCCTTCTGCCATCAGAGTTTGTACCAGATGGACATGAGTAAGAGACTTGACTCTAAAAGATTCTGATTTAAATTACCTCTTAGCATCAGTTCTGAGGTTTTTTACCCTTGAGACTTGTGCTTCATGTTCAGACCAACCTGAACGATGTTGGAAGTCTCAAGCACCTTCAAACTGGTTCTTTTGGCACCAAAGAAAGATCCTGAGTCTTCAAAACATAGGCCATCTGAACTGGAGTTGTGGTTTGCTCCGGCATTCACAGCCATTGAGTAAAGAGGAAACTTGGTGAGGCTTCTCAGCTTCAAACCCCTTGGACCCAGGACTAATTGAGACTGTAACGTATATTTTCCTTCACACCTCTGAAGTTTCCAGCTTATTGCTTTAAAGAAATGACTCTTTGTGATCAATAAAACTTATTTTGAGTTATTTACAGTGTTTTGGGTTTTTGAGAGTTCCGGTTTCCTATAGGAAGGCAAGAAGCAATCCCCTGGGGAAAAGATGCCACGTCCATCCCTCCTTCATCAAGAATAATAGCCCCCAGGCGCGACGGCACAATGGGAATCAAAACTAGAGTTTTGTCTTGATGCATTCAGTTTTAATGACAAAGTATAGTTTCTCATTACAGGAATATGTTTAGGCAAGAAGCTTTGGTTCATACATTCCTTAACCTTTCTCCCCAGTCTAGGAAGCATTGGTTTCCACTTTCATAAATAGATTGGACATGACCCACAAGCAACATCACACTTTGTACAGATTTGGACATAACAGTAAACAGTGATTTATAAGAACTGAAAGTTAAAGTGTTGACTCGCCTCCTCAAGGACATGTTGAAGAAAATGGGGCAAAAAAAAAAAAAGCACAGTAGTATAAGGCCCACCTAGGCTTGTTTATCATCACATTTGAAGGTAATTTATCAGTATATCAAAATTTGTTTACTGTGTTCTTGTGTTTTCAAATGCTCTATGTCAGTGGTTCTCAACCTGTGGGTCCCCAGGTGTTTTGGCCTACAACTTCCAGAAATCCCAGCCAGTTTACCAGCTGTTAGGATTTCTGGGAGTTGAAGGCTAAAAACATCTGGGGACCCGAGGTTGAGAATCACTGCTCTATGTAACAATACCATTCAAAGCCTATGGACATTTAGAAGGTGTAAAACATTTTAAAACTATTTGTTAGCTATCATGGATACATATAAAAGAAGCAACAAAGTCACACAGACACAGCTCCAAATGAGAAGGTGGCTAGCTAGCCTGTTACTTTTTATACAACTTTGATAAAGAAATGGAACACGGGCATTCATTTCCTGCTATTTGCATGGAGCAAAACAATCCCTTCAGAAGAACAAGTAACATAGCAGGACAAAGAGTAAAAGCCCTGACTTGCCATCATCCTCAACTTGCTGACATACCACCATGCCCACTATTTCATTGGAAATACTATAGATATGGAGGGCTTTTAGACTTTTCTTTGTGCATAACAGAGATCTATCATACTAATCCTGGCCATTTTTGGAAAGCACAGAAATCTATATTACAATTGCTGGTGTGGCACTGGTTGGAGTTATGTCTGCATATGTGCATCTTAGCATTCATTACAACTAGCCCTTCGTATCCGTGGATCAACCATACATAGTCTGAAAATATTTCCCCTCTTCCCCCTTTCCAAAAAGTAAACATTTGCTTTGTCATTTTATATTGGCATTTTAATACCCCATTGGATGTAATGCGACTTATGCTATCACAGATTTTGGTACTCATGGGGGAAAATAAGCACATTGCATACACAGACACACACAGGGCATATTACATTGTGTATCCATGGTTGTAATCTATGCTGAAAATGTTGACTACCACAGGGGAAATACTACTTTTGCTTTCAGTCTAACCAATGCTATTCCCAATCTCCCCCACTTTACAATCATTGCTACCTATAAAAGAGCAAGTTTGAGTATTCAACAAATTGCTACAAGGTGTTTCCTCTCATGTTATTAGCACCATATGGCATGACAACATTTTTTCTTAAATGTATCATTCTGCAAATGGCTCTCGGGAATCTCAGCATCTTCATAATTAAGCATTGTTGCCAAGAAACGTTTAAGAAGAAGACAATATAAAATTAGTAACTTTCTAACAATTGACAGGATGAAAGTTCATATTAGAGATTTGTTTACATGGTCAGACTTCAGAGGATATGATTTCTGGGTTAGCAAACCCTTGATGTATAAAACTAGAAATTTTAGTGCCTAGGTAGCATATATTTTAATGCCTTATTCCTGACTGTGAGCTAGTCAAAGCTTTCAGTTGTTATCTCTGATCTCCATGGTGTCTTCGTCCTCCAGCTAGTGATAGATCTTTCTTCCATTTTCTAACTGTTCCTACTATGGTCTGCTGGGCTTAATCTCCGTTCACACTGCCACCCCTTTTTCCTTGTGCGTCTTGTCTTATTTAGATTGTAAGTCTGAAGGCATGGGACTGTCAACTTAATGATATGTAACCCACAGTAGGATATAAATAGCAAAATATACAAAGGTGGAGATAACACCAAGGATTTCTGCATGCTCTATGTGTCTTAGAATGGTGGCTAGTTAGTGTAAAGCAGTGGTTCTCAACTTGTGGGTCTTCAGGTGTTTTGGCCTACAACTCCCAGAAATCCCAGCCAGTTTACCAGTTGTTAGGACCCAGGTTCAGAACTACTGGTGTAAAGAAACATTATGGAGATCTTCAACCTTTTATCAGAACTAAACTGGAAGCCCCCATTCCTTGTTTAGTTCTCCATTGAGTGGAGGCAAACAATGGGTTGGGCAGGGGAGGTGGTTTGTTGAGTGTAATCAACATTAGTTAAAATATGTCTTAATTGAGCAGACCTGTTGTTTTTCATAAAAGTATTAATGAAAGCAACAGATGACTAGCATCACCTTAAATGTAGCATTTTTTTTCATGAGAGGAGAGTGACTCCTCACATGCTCTTTTTCATTCAACAACTGGATGTGTCTATAAGCAAATTCACATGCGAGGAAGCATCCCCTCCCCACGCTAGCCTTGTTGTTCCAAATGGAACACGGGAAGGCTCCTGTGTTGGTGGTCAGTGTCCTATGATATTGCCATCCCAGTTGACCCCAGAGGCCTGCTGTAAGTGAGGCTATGTCATGTGATGGGCAGTGTGGGGCTCTGTGGGTCAACTGGGGCAGGAGTGCCCTAGGATGCTGTGTCTCCATCATGTGATGAGGTCCTAAATGTGACATGTAGTCAGTGGGAAGAGGAAGAACATGTGAGAACACTATTTCAATAAAGACTTTTAATGAAAACCTGGAAAAATACAAATAAAAATTTAAACAAAAAGAACTGGACACTCTTGATTCTCCCAGAGGCTTTCCCCCCTTTTTTATGAATGATCCCACTGTGACAGATTAGTGGGATGTGTGAAAAAACATGTTGGATTCATGTGCACCCAAATCTTTCAGGGAAGAATGCAGCCATAACTGTAGGGCTATGTGGAAAAATAACACAAAAAACACAGATTATGGTGATGTGGCACTTTTAACATCATGAGAGATTCCTGTAATTTGTCACTCACTGCTATAAGACTGAAAGAAGAATGGACAACTTGTCTCACCACCACTGAACCTTTTGTGTTCAAGTTTAGTAAACTCATGACCCTGGTTAACCTGATGAGGTGTGTCTTGTCTCATTCTTCCTGGTTAGTTCACACATTCTCTTAGGTCACTTTTTTGTTACAAGGAATTGTGAACCTGTTGGTTTGTTATTATACGCTGAGCATATTATATACTTAGGAGATTCAATGACCATGGGAGAAATTATTCCAGTTTAATGTCCATTGTATATGTTTGAAAAGGAAACAGACCTAGATCATCTACGCAGAACTCTTCCTTGATTTTGCCACAAATAGATGCAGCTCTTTCTTTTCTAGATCTTTTCCCCAGCCATAAGTTCATAAGCTACAGAAGGTGTCTGGGTGGTTGCCCAGCAACTACCCAAGAGATTCTTCTCATTTTTGTTCCTTTCTAGTACAGCTTTTTAACTATTTCTAAACCAGCTGGCTGTAAAGGAATGTTGTTTTCACGACCATGCCTTAGAAGTAATAACTCCTTATCCTTAGACAATTCCATGGGATTTTTCCAGTGAGATCTCATTGATCTTTGACTCTTCAGGCAATTAAGATAAGGAAATCATGCACCCATTCAGACATCATTGGATTGAAACTCCCAGCAGTCCTTGCCAGCATGGCTAATGGTGAGGAGTGTTGAGGGCTGAAATCCAGCAACTGAAGAGCTGCATGATAGTCAACTCTGCACTTTCTAAACATCCTCCCTTTCCACAGACTCTCTGCAAATCTCTGTACTGACAGTTTTGTGATAATCCCTTTAGTTCCTACACATGTAGGCAGAAGTTAAATCTCTCAAATGTTCATTCTTTTGGGCTACTGAACTTGCATCCTACACAGTCATCCTTGAGCCCATTAACTATCCTGCTTCATCAAGGAATGGTGGAGAACACTATCCGTTTGACAGTGTTAATGTCTGTCATTCCAGCCAATTTGTCTCAGGGTGCCAGATTATCTGGGCTAGCCCTATGTTGTGCCGAAACTCTCTGAAATTCAAATAACCTTCCACCCCAGATCACAAACACATCCAGTATGGTTCAGTTTGAATTACTGCCATGTACTTCTCTAGGATTCCACAGTGTTCCCTTGTAATCAGAAGCTACTGAAATTGTTGCTGTATTAAAAGATGAAGGGCACAACTTTATAGATACCTATTTTTCTGGTCATTTCCTTCTGTGGTTAGAGGAAGGAAGGCTTTTATGCATGGTTTGTTGACTGGGGTCTTAAACAAAGCTCTTGATTTCCTCTTATCTGTCCCTTGCTGCTGTTTCCCCCCCTCTTGACTAAACAAGTTCCAGCTAAATGATTCATTTGCTTTCTAGTTCCAGTAATTGCCTTTCTCCTCCTGTTTAAACTGAAAAGAGGGAAGCAAACAAAATTATTGTAATAGGTGTCACCTCGCCACATTTGGGCCAGTTCTGATAAAATTATAACTCACACTGACCCTTCTTTGATGGCAGTGAGATAAACATAAGAAGACAGTTCGAAGCTGGAAATGTCCTTCAGATAAGAATTAGAATGGATCTGGTGATCAGCCAGACACTTAATGAAGCTTTTGAGTAGACTGTAGAAATTTGTTTTTGGCATGGCCCACGGCTCCTCAGCTCAGAAAAGAAGACAAAGCACATTGCACAGTTATATATCTGTATGCTATACCTATGGTATACTCCTCTTGTCTATCTCATATGTATCAGAAAGGTTGTATATCCCATAGTACAGGGTACATTTTTGTGGATTATGGGTACAGTTTGACCTCCAAAGGATGTTTTTATACCCTCCAACATTTCACAGATGAAAACAGGGGCACATGTGGCCAAGTGACATCAGAACGTGGTCAAGATGGTAAATGTTATTAATGAGCTAAGAGAAGCTGTAGCAGTTAGCTTTTGCCAGAGACTACAGGGGAGAACAAGACTGTACCCTATCCTTTTCTCTCTTCCCCATTAAGTTGAATGTAAAAGGCCTTAACATTCTAAACTCAGTTTGCACAAAATGAAGCAAACTTAAGATGTAAGAGAAAAATGAGATAAAGGGAAACAAACCTGAACATTTTAGTAGCATCTGAAAAAGCGGTAAAGAAGAAGATGAACTGGGACTGTTCCTGACAGATTGGAGCAGTTGGGAGGTATGTGCTTTGGGGGCCCTACTTCAGATCAACCAAAAATCATTTTCCAAAGTGAAGAAAAATGACTGCAGTATTATTTCCAGTTAGGAATGGAAATACTATTTTTCACTATTCATTTAGTGAAATAAAATGAGTTTCCAGTATGGAAGAATTACACAGTGATGGACCACAAAATGAATGACATTTCTCCCCCATTCTTAATTGGAAATATCATTCCAATCATTAATGCTCACAGTAGATTTTGTACAGTTTCAATCTGGTATTTACACCTACCAAATATTTTTGTGGAATTTACTCCCTGCAGAAATATAAACTTTTTTGTGTGAGAGAGAGACAATTGTTGGGTTTTGTGCAAAAAGATTTTTTGTACAACTCCCTTGGATACAGATAATTATGTATGCAGTTTTTTTTTGTACAAAATTGCTGGGGTTTGTGTAGAAATTTTTGCAGGAAGTAAAATGTAGCCATTTTCTGTGGTGCAAGATGACTGTTTTTTGTGTGTGTGCAAAACAACAAAAAAGCAATGTATTTCTGCATAGTATAATTTCCCAAAAGACGATTACCATGTGTGATTATCATGCAAGAATTGCAGAGAAATATTAGTTTTCTTTCTGGGACAAAACAGTGGATTTTTCTCTGGCAAGGACAAAATAATATTTTCATCACTACTTCTGGTTACCAAAGGTGGCAGGGGCAGAGAAGGCCATATAGTGTTAGAGGGGATGCTGACGTTTGACCTCTGAACCACAGCAATTGCCACACTCCTGCTATAGTCCTAGATTTTTCAATTTAAGGCAAAGAAGGGGAACAAATGGTCCTCAGACTCAATTGCCCATATTGACTTTTCTGTATAAGGGTGACAGGAACTGCAAAACCTGGTTCCCACATATGTCCCCTCATTTCTAGTTACAGAATTCTGCTGGTCATCTGAATTCTCATTTGTCTAGTTCTACTCTTGTCCTGAAAGAACAAGGACCTGCTAGGGCTGTCCTCTGACTGTGCACTATTTTGAATCTAATGCACAACACATGCCATAGGCAAAGCATTCCTCTTCATGAATGGGGCTCACATAATTATTAGATTACTTTTCAGAAATTCCTCTTTCCACAGACATTAAGTGATCCATCTACTTTCACGATGAACAGCGACCAGTATGTAGGTCTAAAATGTCACTTTGCAGATAGAATGATCCATCTCTTTGATTTCCCTTGTAAACATGTTTCATCAGGGGGTCAGTAAGATGCTTTTATTGCCTCGCTGTCAGAGATGATGCCATTATGCAGCCTGATCAAGTATTCTACAGAGGCCTCCTCTTAATCCCCCCTCCTTTATGCAATCATGAGAGACTATAACCAATAAATTTAGTTCAATGCTTCCTTGCTGTTAACTAATTCTGAGTAAATCCACTGGGGCAGACTGAGTACAAACACTTCAAAGAATTTTTTCTACCGAATATTGAAAATGATATTCACTTTGGGATGGAGGTTTAAGTACTGAGCTGCTTCTGTTTTCTTTACCATTAGAGCTACATAGCTGCTAAATGTCATTTAGTCAAAACACTGTATTCCAAAGGATTTGTAGCATGAGATGACTATTTACCTTTAATAAGCCTATTGTATCATAAAGGTTAGCTTATATTATACGTATTGCAGGTGGCAGAGGATGGATAGATAATAATTTTTAGTAGGGTTGTCAGAAAAAACACCACCACAAGGGAAACTAGACATGACACAACACACAACTGCAGCTAAAAATGGCAGCTATTGAAAGCTTCTGCATGTAAGGGTTAGGTCAACAGACTTTCATTTTTTCAGACCCATTTTTAATTTTCACTGCGAAAAACAGCATCCTTTTTAATTATTCAACATATAACCAGACTATAACTGGCTGGTGTATTCTAAAACAGGGAATACATCTTCCAAGCCCAGCATATACTTTACATACTTTCTATTTTTTCCCCTGTGTCAAGTCTATCTACACTGCAGGCATAATGTTACAACAGCCATTCTTTCCCCTCTGAGAATTAAGAATAGTAGTTTGTTAAAGATGAAATATTTTAACAAAATTCTTAGTGCCTGTACCAGTCTTCAAATCAAAGGATGGGGAGACAGAACCAAACCAGCAGAGAACCTGTATAATTTCAAATAAGGGCACACTCATTCTCTCCTATTCTCTGCCCATCCTCCATCCTTCTATTTAAAAACAGTAGATGGCAAGAATCCCACTGAGGTTAGTCACCTTTCTTCAGGCAGTAATTCCCAATCAGACCTGGAAAATTACTGAGTGACCTTGGACAAGTCACATTCTTTCAGCCTTACAGGAAGGCAATGTTAAACATCTTCTGAATACAGCTTGTCAAGAAAATCATAAAACAGGACCACTATAGGGACATCATCACATGGACCTTGGGAGGCATTGGGGACTGTCTGTCTGTTAGATCCACAATCATCCCATTTCAAGTTCTGTCTTTCCATCACACATGTATCTCTTTTCAGATTTTCACCCATTGTTGCCTGCATCCAAAACCATCACATGGGGAATCCTTTTTCTCCACCATCTCTGTATTACTTTAAAAAAAAATCAGGGAAAACTTCAATCTCTGAAAATCAAGAGATCCCTTGCCCTCTCCAAAGCCCATTATATGAAGAGAGATTGACACCACCAAAACTTTTCTTTCCATGGGATGAAATTGCCCTGCCCACAGGGGCGGCTCAACCCATTACACAAAGTAAGCATTTGCAGTATAGTTGATTTTGCCCAGGGGCGCTCTTGAGGCACTCTTGGGGGAAAATAGAACTTGACATATGCGAGTTGTAGTTACTGGGATGTATAGTTCACCTCAAATCAAAGAGCATTCTGAACTCCACCAATGATGGAATTGAACCAAATATGGCACATGGAACTACCACGATGAACAGAAAATATATATCAGTGATTGGTTGGGGGGAGGGGGATACTGTTTGCTTACCATTGAAAATTACCTAGGGCCGCCTCTGCCTGCCCAAAGCCCCTTACAATAAAGGAGATAAGACACAGTTTTAGAAACTTTCCTTTCAGTGGGATTCCTTGCCCTCTCTAAAGCCTCACACACCAGAGGAAATGATATCTTCGCTAATGTCACAGTCTTAATCCACTCCTTTCAATGGGATCTTCCTCTCTCTTTGAATTCCTTCCCTTAAATAGACCAGCAGAATTTTAACTCCACTTTCAACACCCCTTTCAATTTAATGGTCTCCCTCTAGAGGAGATCAACACATTTTTAAAACACTTCTTTCAATAGGACCCACAATGTCTTTAAATCACCTAAAACAACAGAAGGATCATGGAGGGGCACTTCATAAAATGGAGTGTAATGGAGAAATCCAACACTTCCTATGAAGCCTAGATTACTATTAAGGAGAAAACGCAGTGACAGGAAAGTGGTGAGGAATGCCCATTCCTCCACTTCACTGAAACAATTCAACATGGGTGAATCTTATCAGATCCCATCACATTTAAAATCATTGTTCTGGGACCAGGCCTTTGGACAGCAAGCATGACAGTACTGTGGATGTTGAATCAGACTGGAATTGGTTATATGAATTGATGACAATGTTTTTAATGTGTTTTAACTTAATGTTCTATTTATTGTTTTAAACTGCTGTTATATTTGTTTAAATTTGTATTATCTTGTAGCATTGAATTGTTGCCGGGATAAGCTACCCTGAGTCCCCACTCGGGGGTTGAGAAGGGCGGGTTAGAAATGTGGGAAATAAAAATAATAAATGTGTTTTGGAATTAGTGACAGTTCTGCCGTTTGCCGGGGCTCAGAACACGATTCATCACCTGTGTTCTGAACCCCTTCCTTTCAGCATGCTTCAGCTCTGGTGGTGCAGTGGGTTAAACCCCTGTGCTGGCAGGACTGAAGACCGACAGGTCGCAGGTTCGAATCTGGTGAGAGGCGGATGAGCTCTCTCTATCAGCTCCAGCTCCTCATGCGGAAACATGAGAGAAGCCTCCCACAAGGATGATAAAACATCAAATCATCCGGGCGTCCCCTGGGTAACATCCTTGCAGACTGCCAATTCTCTCACACCAGAAGCGACTTGCAGTTTCTCAGGTTGCTCCTGACATGACAAAAAAAATGCTCAATTTCAAGGACCAAGGGCAACAGATGACATAGTGATGGACTATGTGCCTCTTTGTCCATAGAATGGAGATGAAGTGTCCTATGATGGGGAAGATGCGCCATGTGATGACGTCATAAGTTAACTTAACAACAATACATTTCTAAATCTGAAGTGGACATGCTCTGTGCCATTGGCTGAGTTTGAGAAGCTTTCTGATATAGAAAGGTTTAATTTGTTTAGATAATTTCACTTAGGTTGGCAATTCAAGACTGGGAAGTGATCAGGGTCTGGGAACAGACTGGGGAAAGAAACCTTCCTGTTAGCCACTTGCTTGGATTTTTCACATTCCTTCGTATGGGAGTTGGGTCATACTTGTACACTTTGATTTTCTTTGTTTGTTTCTGCACTATATAAACACCAGGAGTCCATTTCTCATTGATCTCACTGGTGGGAGGAACCTGTTAGCTCCTCACAGGATGCTAGTCTATTGGCCACGGGATAGTCTGGGGGGAATTAGTTCTTGAAGGATCAAATTCTGCCTCTTGCTGGAGAAGATGTTGGACTCCATGAGTGAAAGCATTGCAGTTTCCTTATTTGTCAACCATTTATAGTATTCTTTATCACCAATATTGTCCCTCTTATCTTACAGCAATGAAATATGACCATTTTCAGTACCAAAGACTTGGAAAGGCTTGGACCTATAACTAGTTCCAGTTCAGGACATCCTCCCAACCTATTAGTTGAAGATTAGTGGTTCATACAGCCTTATACACTTCATGACCTCATCATATCATGCTCTTTCCTGACCCTGTATTGCAGATTATTAGCTGCTGGTGGTGAAGGTTGGAAAATATAAGGAGACGGCATAGGTATCGGCCTAAAAATTGAATGAGGAGCAGGAAAAATGGGCATGGGTCACTCCATTTATCCTCATCGAATCATTATTCCACACCCCACAGAACCATGTCACCAGCCATCACCCATACTCATATTACTCTCATCAGTCTGCCTCTCTCATTCACAGAAACATTCATTCGCACCCCATCCATTTATACGCCTACATACAGACAATGTGTTTTTTCACCCTTTTTTCTTCCTTCTCTGTCCTTTGATCTTGTTTCTTGTTGGTGCCTTCATATGCACATATATATGCTGTTGGCTTTAAAAACTCCTGTCTAGACAAATGAGAATTCTGCATCCTGGAAAGGTGCCACATAGAATAGGGATAAGCTTTTTACAAATCCTAATTGCTACATGGGAGCCCCCGGTGGCACAGTGGATTAAACCACTGAGCTGCTGAACTTGCTGACCAAAAGGTCACCGGTTCAAATCTAGGGAGCAGGGTGAGCTCCTGCTTTTAGCCTCGGGTTCTGCCAACCCAGCAGTTTGAAAACATGCAAATGTGAGTAGATCAATAGGTACCGCTCTGGCGGGAAGGTAACAGCACTCCATGTAGTCATGCTGGCCACATGACCTTGGATGTGTCTACGGACAACGCTGGCTCTTCGGCTTAGAAATGGAGATGAGCACCAACCCTCAGAGAGTTAGACATGACTGGACCTAATGTCAGGGGAAAACCTTTACTTACCTTACCTAACTGCCACATAAATGTGACTGGTGCAATTCTACCTCTGATACCAAGAAGCATGGCACACTAGGAGGGAAGGGTGGTGTTCAAAGAATCTGCAAAGGATGCTACACCCCAAGTGACATCAGCAATCAGGCAAAACAGTCCCATTCACTCCCAAAAACAGCTGCATACAGGGGCCAGTGTGAGTGCATTTGTGTGGGGACACACACATGCCATATTTGACTGTACAGAAAAACATATTTCTTATTTTAATCCTCACAAATCCAATCTCACTTTTCTCAACACATGACTATTGAGAAAAAAGTTAAAACAAAAATATGACTATAATAAGTAATAAGTGACTATAATAAGTACTTGTTATACAGTGTTTTGATAGCACAAACAAAGTTAAATTTCTGGTTCTGTGGTGTTCCAAATTAATGATTTTGTGAAGGAACAAAAATAGCTAGATGTACTACAAAAGGAAGAAAACTATTCAGCAGTGGTATAAAACCCCATTTCTTCCTGCAATTCTACCTCCAATACCAAGAAGCTTCTATATCCTTTTAGATATTCTTTTCAGGAAAAAAAAAAAATCTGATTTGGAACTATGGAAAACACTTTGTTTATTAAATAGTTTTATCAAGAGTTGAGCTTTGGGGATTTCATAGTTTTGAAGTCGTAGATCTTCCGCTCCACTGAAGCATGGAATAAAATACTTGAACTGCTTAAAATTGTGAAATGTGTACTGAATTTAACTTCAAGAATCCCTTTTAAGCTTACTTTTCATGTATGGATTTCTTTTAAGGCTTCTAAGCTGGTTCTTTGGCTAAAATATGCACGTCTATACAGATATAAAAATAGCTTTACTGTTTTAGGATGGAACAACATGCTAGTGGAAGATTCGTGGGCGCCGCCTGTTTTCTCAATTACAGAAAAGATACAACAGCTTCTATAAATATTGAGAAGGCAGTTCCTACTTATTAGAAAGTAGAAAGATTAACATTTCCAAATAGAGAAAGGACTAAAAAGAGCATAGAAATGGAACAACTGAACTGAATCTGGGAAGGACTCCGTCTGGTACAATTAACAGCATACCAGATACCAAGCATTAGCTTCAAATAGGTTATAGGTTTTTGGGTCCCTGGCATATGCAGCTAATATTGTTGCGATATTTATTTTACATCTGTAATATTTGGGAGTGTGCCAAATATTAGAATTACAAATAGGCCTTTTACATTATTTAGGTGTGTATTTGTATTTTGTTTTGAAACTTTGGATAAAGAAGATGATAGAAGATGATAAAAGATGATGATGTATGAAATATTCCATATTTGGTTAACAATCTGGTTTCATGCTGAAGTTACAATGAATGTCCCAAATCCTATATAGTGAGACCAGATACCAGACATGCTCATAACAGACTGACCACAACATTTAATAATAATAATAATAATAATAATAATAATAATAATAAACCTTTATTTATACCCCGCTACCATCTCCCGCAGGACTCGGTACAGCTTACAAGAGGCCATGCCCAAATACATCAGAAACAAAAAACACAACAACAACAATACAACAATAAATAACTCATAGCAAAGCAAAACAATAACAAAAATCACGACGCATTTAAAAACCTGGTAAATGGAATACACTGATATATTACATATCAAGTACTGTGGGTCTACATGCTATGATTGCAGCTGTACTCTTCCTTTTCTTTGGTTAGGTCAAACAATGGGCTCACCAAGTAAACTATTTACTATTAGCCAGCTTATAAAGTGGCACAAGAATCTGTTGCTTTGACTTCCAACAGATTAACACAAGTACCCCTTCAGAAGCTATGAATAGTCAAGTAGCTCTAAAACATGTTGAGTGTCAATTGTTCTAAATACTTGGGACTGGAAGGTTTTTTTAATGCTTTTGGATTCAGGAATACCTGTATTTGCATATACCTTGGAGATAGTCTAAACACAAAATCTATTAATGTTTTGTATGCACCTTATAAACAAGGTAATTGTACACAATATTTTAAGTAATTGTATGCATGGCGCAGTTTGTGTACATTGAACCATCAGAAAAAAGTTACCATCTCAGATCTCCATATGGATAATTTTGGATTTCTGAGTATTCTGGATTTCAGATAACGGGTGTACAATCTAAATTCCCTACTTGTTTTCTTAGTGATTTTAGTAGAATGGGTTCAAAGGAAAACTCTCTTTAGCTCTTCCCAAGAAGGAACATCATTATTATGGTTTGGTTTGCAAAATAAAATAACATTTTCATAGCATTTTTCTGCCTTTTTCAGTTTCAACACAATCTGAAGGGCTGCATTTTGCCTGGACAAATAACCTTCAGTGAGGTGAAACCTCATTGGGTATTCTGCAGGAATTTGGCTTTGATTGGATCAGATTGATTTCCATCCGGCTTATCAGCATTTGCATTGTACAGGGTTCCCCCCATTAAGCTCATGAAATTGATGGCTAAGGAAGACTGCACTGTACGGATTTGAAATGCAAACATGTGGAAGTGCTTTGGGGATATATATTAATGGTTTCAGGCCCTATCAAGTGACAGCATCAAAAACATCTGATGTGAAGTAGTAAAACTGTTTCCTTTCCATAGACTTTCTCCCTTTAGTCTGATGTAGCTGCAAGAAATATAGACTCTGCTGTGCGAATTTCAATAAAGCACATGAAGGAAGTGGTGGGGAAGGCTTATATTAAATTCACACAAGTTTATATTAAAATTCCATTACAGGGAGCCTAAATGTCGTGTCAGAGAGTGCCTTTATAAGACATTTGTTCAGGCCTGGAGTTTGCAGTGGCTGAGTATTTGGAGAGTCAATATTAATTTGAAATGGTGAGCCACCACATCTCTTAAAAGCCATCAGATCCTCCTTCCCTCCCTAATTTTTCCATCTCACTGCCCAATCCACTTGGAGAAAGTGGACAGGTATGAGCCTAGTCAGTCAAGCCACCGCTTGAGAAAGATCTCCTATCTGCAGTTTTAAATTCAAAGTTTTGCATCCTTAGCGTGGAGCGCATGAGGGACCCTGTCACTCACAGCTGGAGCCTCGATGTATGGGAGATAAAATGTGCATATGTGGGTGAGAGATGAACTTTGCAAATGGAAAACATAGCAATCATTCTGGAAATATCTCATCTGTGAAGACAGCCATGGAACAATGTCATGTTCTAATCGTTTAGCCCATTCTTAGGCAAAACATAAGTACACATGAAATGTTGACTAGGAAAAACATGTCAGAACAACATGAAGAGTCCATTGGTAACAAAACAATGTGGTTTCTGCAGATACCTTTTCCTTCCTTAGACATAAATCCCTATCATAACACTCTGGTAATAATTAGCTAAAATACATTTAAGGATGATGCTTGCAATTACTCATTCATGAATGACAGAAAAAAACAAATCAAGATTTACATCCCTAATCCTGGGAAAGGTTTTAAAGTAAGAGTGAGTATGAAAGTCGTGAAATGAAAAATAGGAATATAAGAGTCAGGGAAGTTGGAGAACAAACTGGGAGATGATACGCTTTCCCTAATATCACTGAATTGAAGGAATACATGACATTACATGTTTGTGAAGCATGAGTTATTTGGGTTACCATTTTCTTGATATGATTGAGTGCAACATCTTTTTTCATCTCCTATACACTACCAGATTTTGTCATAGGCAGCCTTGTTACACCAAAACTGGCAGACAATGTGAATTCCAAGGCAGGTGAGAGACTATATCCTTTAGAGCACCTGAGCATTGTGAAGTTGAGTGAGTTCTAATCTACCTTATCACATTTTGCCAGCTGGCTTGCATTGGTGATGGTAGAAGGAACCATTGGTCCATGCAGACTTTCTCACACTGAACAGTGGTCAACGATGATGGATGATAGCAAACAGACAAGCACAGCTTGGCATATCCACACACTGAGCAAGGATGTCTCATACAGTGATATAAGAGTAAATAGTGACAGCACTTTACCTGTATGTTTGGTTACATTGTCAGGTCATGTTTGAAAGAAATGTATTAGTCTTACATTTTTGTTCAGAGTTGAGGACATGAAAACAGGGAGTCTGAGGAAAACATCTCAGGGCACTTCCAGATAAGCCAGAAATGAGTGACAAAATGGGTTTTTAAAACTCGCTTTAGCATGCATTTTTGTTCCTACAAGCCCCCCAAAACCTAGGCTGTCCTGAGGAGGGTGGCTACATGCCATCCCTATCACTATCAGGATGGCATACAACCCCCCCCCCCCCAGCCCTCCAAAAGAACCCCTAAAAAGTAAATAAAACTTGTCCGGCTGCCATTACAGTCCTCACACTCTCCTGGAATGAGGAAATGACATACCTGGAGAATGCGAGAATGACTGTAATGACAGCCGGGCTTTATTTACTTTTTTTTGGGGGGGGGGGAGAGAATGGGGAGCTGGGGGAGAGGGTGGATACCATCCCTGGCCTTTGGCCTTCAGGAGCCCAAAAGGTTCAGAATGGCAAATAGGGACTCATTCCCAGACAGTCCTGGGACTACCCAGAAGTGAGTCCCCACAGGCCTAATACCCCATTAGACCTGGGCCTTTCAGGAAGGCCCGAATGTAATGAGGTGTTTAAATAATTCAAAATAACTAAGGTTGTTCTGAATTAATTCATTTCTACTGGGGAATCATTTGGATGCCCCCCGTTAAAAACCCAGACAGGTCCTGCATTTTGGGTATGTCTATTTGGGCCCTCAGAGAGCCTATGGAAAGGTACCCTTATGCGTTGATGTTAGGAGAAAATGGGCCATAGACTGAATGCTGAATTTCACAAACTAATTTGAGTTAATCAGATAGTTCCTTACTACAGTTCTACTGCAAAGCATCAATGGTAGCCATATCAACACTAGCTCCATCATAAGCTTCAACAGTAAAATTTCAAGGACAACGTACGAACTGTTCCCTGGGAAGCAACAAATTCAACAAATTCAATGCAACAGAGCCTTGTTGTCCACTATTTCTGTCTCTCTTGAAACAGCTTGTCTTCCATGAATCCTTTGGAGGGCTACAATGATAGAAGATGGGGAAGGGGTTTTTTTTTTGGTGGCAGAATAAACCACAGGAATCTTTCCCTCTGTGAACTTTGTTACTTTGGCATCTCAACCTTACTTTTCTTTTGGGGGGGGGGGGGGGGGTTCCTTGCTTCCTCAGCATTTCCTTGAACTCTGTTCTACACTGCTCAGAAAGACTCTCTGACTCTTTACAAGTAGAAGAAAAGGGAAAAGGAAACATCCTTTATAATGTGTCCTCTTTTTCTCCCCCTTTTGCCCATTTTATAAAACTTGGTTCTGTTAAGTAACTAATACAACTGCCTAAGACACAAATAATAAAGTTGCCTCTTGGTATCCACTGGGGTTTGTTTCCAAGAGCCCTGTAGATATAAAAATCCAGTGAAGCTCAAGTCCCATTAAATGCAATGCTATAGTAAAAGGCTATCCCTTATATAAAATGGCAAAAATCAAAGTTTGCTTTTTAGAATTACTATTATTTAAATTATTTTTCTGCCATACATGGTTGAATCCGTGGAAGACCAACTGTATTTCTAAACAGAATGGTTTCTTGTTTTATTGATAGTATATGGATGCCCCCTCCCCCCCCCCCTTTTTGAGGCAGCAAATCCTTTCACATTTCGGCTTGTCATCCATCATTGCTTATATGAATCAGTCAGTTCCTCTGGTACCAGAAAGGAGATGAAGGTTTGAAACAGTGCTGGATTTATCTCTGTCCAGATGATTCACTATTATTTTCTAACCCTCTCTGTTTTGTCCATCTGTTGCCTATTCTAATAGGCAAGGTCAAGTAGAGGTGGACAATAGCATTTTAACTATCAAGGCCCACTCCTGAAATAATATGTAGGAAAAATGAATTTATTTAAGAAGCATAATTCAAAGACACAGGACTAAATTTGCCTTGAGTCCAGGTGCATGACAACAACACACTTTCAATGTCATCATAAGGACTGAAGTTTTAGGATGAAATGGAACCATATGTAACCCTTGAGAGGAGAACTATTTCATTCACATGAAAGTCACAGCAGGTTCCCATGCATCCAGAAAAGCTGGGTGTCTTGGAACTTGTAGTTTTCACAAGGCTAAACACTTCAACCTTAGCACACTAACAATACTTCCCCAGTATATGTATACTTTGTGTGCTGTTAAACGCTAGGCCTATGCATAAGACTGTAGACAGGACATAAATTCTGTGTGCCCAACGGGATGCCGGGGGTGCCTCAGATTAAAGGCCTTTGGATTCCCTTAAAACAGAGTCTTTAGATTGCTTAAAGGTTCAACAAAGTTCTTTATTAATGAAAACAAACAGGTACTTTAAGGCTTTCTTAACAGTCTATTGGCTCTCTCTCAATCTTGTCCACAGGGAACAGGCACTATCTTCATAACTGTAACAAATGGGGAAATCCTTAACTTCTAATCTGGGCAGTCTGTCTTTGCCTCTGTTGGCGTGGAGCCCCTGCACCCGGTATCAACTGCTTCTGGCTTCCGCGAGTGACCCTTACCCTATGATTGCAGCCAAAAGAAGCCACCTATCTGCAGAGTCCCTGAAACTTAGGACTACAACAAACATTCAATGCAAAGCAAACAAAATTGGAGCTCCTGGTACAGTTGTACCTGCACAGTTTGTAATATAGCTCTGTATATTTGAAGGGCTGCCGAATGAGGCATCAGATTCGCATGCTTGTGTTGGATTTTGGGTTTATCCTGGGGTGTCAATAATACATGCACATGCACATAGGCAGGTGTTTCTGCATCCAAGCCCTCTGATCAGTAACACAAAGATGGAAAAAAATGACAATTTGAAAAAAACCCCATATCACACAATCTAGCAAGCCCAAGTCAGCTGGATGGACATATTCATGAGTGCAACTGAGCGGCATTGAATTGTGCCGCTTTGTAAACCGCCATGAGTTGCCCTCTGGCTGAGAATGGAGGTATAGAAGCATAGTAAGTAAATAAATAAATGAATAATAGGTGATAATGCTTTTTTTTTTTTACTGCTTGGAATGCATGCATGAAATTCACTTACAACCTCATCACACTGGCAAATTTGCTTATACTAAGGCAGTTTCATCTCAGTTCAGAGACTGGATCTCATCAAACAATGTTCATCTACTTCCGGCAGAGCTCTGTCCCTAAACTGAGGTGAAAGTGTCATAAGAGGCTTCCCATGTTCTCATTGAGAAGAATGGGGGTAAACCAGGTGGTGACACTTCCCCCATGGGATAAGTAAGGGGCAATATGGGAGATGCGAGGCATGGGCGATGTGTGGCACAGGCAATGGGTTTCCTACACCGCCCATCATATTTGCCACAATTCATGGCAAATTACCCTGCTATCACCCCCATGTGGATCTCAATGTGATGAAGTTCTTAAAAGAAGTGGATTGGTATGTGTACACAAAACACATACAAAGCCCTTCAAAGTTGAAATTAGTCTCACTACCATGACAACCTGCCTTGTCCCAATCGGGAATTAGGAATTTCATAGTTTTACCAGTGCTTTCCTTTCCATAACGGAGGGAAATATTCTGTCCTATAGATTGGCAGGCCTCTAGGGTTTGTCGCCATGCATGAGAAAAAGACATTACAAAGGCTAGAGGAAACTAGTGGCTGAATTTTGTGTGACATGGCAGCAAAAGACCTGTTTTACTAATTTACATATGGCTGCTTCTTAAAGCAAACTGTTTATGTCTAATGATAAACCAAGATCAAACAACATAGACATAATTTTCTTATCATTACCCAATTTTGGGCAGAGTAACATCTACAGTTCTGCATAAGTTGATCTCATGTATAGGTTGAGTGTAGGTTTTGGAGCCAAAATGATGGATTTTGACATGATCCATTGATTAGTCGAGTGTCACTTCATGGAGAGAGGTAAATGTCAGCATTGCTTCAGGAAACTAGCCATCCCTGGTCACCATTTTTATGTATAAACATTGAAAAAGGCCTTTTGCCCCTCCACTCAGCAAATGAGATGGTTCTGTTTTCATAAAAGTCAAGGAACAGTATTAACTCTTACCAAAATAGGATCTCCCCCGTTTTTTGGCAGAGTGGTGAAAAGTGAGAGCTTATTACTTTCTGGAAGAATGTATAAGATGCATCAATTCCATCTACTCTCTTGGTGCTCCTTTGAAGGGAAGCACCAGTCACTGCCATTGCCACCATTTTCCTGTCCAGGAATTAATAAGGCCAGAATCAGTGCTCTGGCACAGAGAATGAGAGATGAAGGTCAGTATTTCTTTTAGGTTATCCCAATATAACCTAAAAGATAACAAGAGAGACTCCGGTGGCATGGTGGGTTAAACTGCTGAGCTGCTGAACTTGCTCATTGAAAGGTCGCAGATACAAATCTGGGGAGAGGTGTGAGCTCCTGCTGTTAGCCCCAGCTTCTGCCAATCTAGCAATTTGAGAAACATGCAAATGTGAGTAGATCGATAGGTACCGCTCTGATGGGAAGGTAACAGTGCTCCATCCAGTCATGCCAGCCACATGGTCTTGGAAGTGTCTACGGACAATGCCAGCTCCTCAGCTTAGAAATAGAGATGAGCACCAACCTTCAGAGTCGGACACGACTGGACTTAATGTCAGGGGAAAACCTTTACCTGTACTTTTACCTTTACCCTATCCCAAGACTGATTGCATTCTCTGTTTCCATGACTCTATGCAGAGAAGAGGACAGGTCTTTTACGAGTTAAGATACAGTACATTGACCCTTGGATAAGTTGACCCAGAATTTTTTAGGTCAATTTCTTTACTATAATTTCTAGACTTGTATGTACAGTACTTTCCAATAAAAACCATTCACATTTAGCTGGGAGCTGGGAAGTCATTGAACAACAGGTGAAAAACAGAAATGCATGAACAAGCATTTAGTTCCTTCTGTGTAACACTTTTGATGCTGGTGGCTTTCTGTTCCTTTTCTTCTGTTTACTGAATTTCTTCCCCTGATCCTGTCTTATTTGATTAGCACAACAGATAGGACAGGGCCACTGAGAATGCATTGCACTGTCATATTCTCTGTGTGCAATGGACAAAGATTTTTCATTTCATACATCATTTACAACTTGCTCTAGTGATTCCATAAAGCCAGTGTATATTCCCTTAGCTCACTGAGTGGGGAGAAGGAGGTGATCTACTTTTTCTTACTCTTTCTTTGACAACCGCCCCCAACCTTTGCCTTTAGACAGATAGGACAACACGGATCCCATCCATCAAGCATTGCAGCCAGGTAAACAATCATTTCCATAGGGACTGCACAGGTCCCTTTGCAAAAGGAACCCAATGAAAATGGATGGAGGCTGTGCAACATCAGCACTTGATGAATTACTTTACACATCAAGAGTACCTTCACAGACCTAGTTTCATGAATGTAAGGGCTTGATCACACATACCGTCACTTAAGAACCAAGTGATGATTTGAATATGAAAATGAGCCAAACAACATCTAGGCTCTGAGATACATTTTTCATATGTCCAATGCAACACTTCCCGATAGAATTAAATTTATACTTTCAGTTGCAAATCTATCAAGAGTACACTGTGGGAACCTAATGGCTGAAAACTAGTTTACTTCTCTTTATCCATTTGGCATTGCTGTGTCGATAATTCATGAATTAAACCAATGAAGAGGAAAAGCTGCTTGTTTAAAGTAAATAAGTTTAAGATGGAGATATTTTTAAAAAGCTAGTGCTTTCTCAGCCAAAGTGGACAATAAAAGAATAGTGCTTTTGCTTCACAATAAATATAAACAACAAGAACAGCATATTTACTGCTTTGCTTAACAGAAATGTGAACTGGAGTAATTACCTCCTGACTAAATTAAATGCACTCACAGACACAATTATATAAAAGAACTGAAAAGACAGAGAGATTAAATTAATTTTTCAATCAACAGACACATCAAACACTAATGTGCACACAGAATCGTATACTATCAGTTTAATGTCACTGATGTGTTTTTGATTAATTAATGCTTCTACTCTTACAGACAAGAAGGAAAGAGAAAGGATTTTTAAAGCAAATACTGTAAATACTTGGGTATAACTCTAGTTTTTCAGCCCTTTTTTAAGGCTGAAAAAGCCCCCCGCCAGCTTATACTTGAGTGAGGATCCTGGCGGAAAGGCGAGGGGCTGAAAGAAGGGCTTCTTTAAGCCCCACTCTTTCCTGCCAGGACCCTCACCTCTCCGCACAGCAACCCAGCTCTCCTTCCTCTCCTTTTCTCTCACGCAGTGTGCACCTTCCTCTCCTCCTCTTGCATAGCACAAACCTTCTTTTCCTCTTTCGGTGCAGTGCACACCTTCCTCTCCTCCTCTCTCGGCACCAGTCTTCCCAACTTTTCCTTATTCATACACACACAGCATTTTTCCCAAAATGTGTAGTGAAAATAAACTATGGTGATCATTGGAAGGATACATAAGCACATTTACATTGAAGGGGGTTAGAAAAATGATTTAATCAGAGTTGGTTGGATAGTCTAATATTAAATTACAATTTTATGTAAATATTCAAAAATATTTAACTTACTGATATCTCAATTAATGTCATTTTGTTGGTATCTATTTTTATTTTGAAATTTACCAATAGCTGCTGCATTTTTCACCCTCAGCTTATACTTGAGTCAATAAGTTTTCCCAGTTTTTGTGATAAAATTAGGTGCCTCGGCTTATATTTGGGTCGGCTTATACTCGAGTATATACGGTAGTCTGATAACTATTGTAAGAAACTACGACTAATACAGCACAGGGTGAGTATGGATAAGGATAAAATAACAACTAAAATTAAATCCACACAAGACACTGGTAGAACAGAGAATGTTTTAAAAGTAAACTGGGAAAACAGGGGCTATACTAGGTAGTTGAGATCAAAGATAAACAAATAAATGGAAATGAATATACAAAATTGCCAGTGACATTTTTTCACCATATTGGAAGCTACAGCTATCAATGAGAAAACATATAATTTCACCCAATATCTCCTGAAATGTTCACCTTCTTATACGGTCATGCTGAAAACATGCTTTTAAGCATTTCCCCATTGACTTTGAAACCTCTGGATTGGTTAGAGTCAGACTGTCTTTGGGCCATTCTGAACTGATCTGATCTGAATGTCATCCAGACCCATCTGAATCAGTTGTTTTTGGTTTGGGATTTGCACAAACGTAATATAAAGCATCTTAACTTGATATTTATTGTAGAACAAAACAACACTATTTTCTTCTGTGGCTTTAATACTTGTATTTATATTATGCAGATATTTTCTTTGTTGTAGGTTTTTCGGGCTATATGGCCATGGTCTAGAGGCATTCTCTCCTGACGTTTCGACTGCATCTACAACAGTCAAAGCAAGTAGGAAAGAGTTGCTCTTTCAAGTTGATTCCACTGCAGCAATGATGCATGTTTGCCTACTTAAAGCATATGGATGAAAATAGATACATGACTGTTTCCTATTCATAGCCACCAGGGAGCAGAGGTGCCAACTGTGTAAAAAAGATCAGATTAATTATTTTCACTTATGTAACTGGTATATAACAGAATGGATGACGGTATAGTTCTTGTGCCACTAACAATTTATTTACAGTTTCCCTACATTCTGTAAGTTCTATCTTTGCTAAAATTATTAAGTATGCTAGCACTATTATATGTGTTTAGAAATATACCATTCAGGGCCCTTCCACAAAGCCATATTACCCAGAATATCAATGCAGATAATCCACAATATCTGCTTTGAACTGGGTTTCTGAGTCCACATACATATAACCCAGTCCAAAGCAGATAATGTGGGATTTGATACAACTGTGTGGAAGGGACCTCAAGGTGGTTCCAGACAGGACTTTAATTCACACTATCTCAAGCTTAAAAAACCTAATTGGGCCCACATTACACATGCCCCAGAAAGCTCATGCTTTTCTGGGGGGAGGGAGTATCCAGGTGCCCTGCCAGACCTTCCAGCAGGGCACTAGTACACAATCCTACCCCAGAAAAGTTTCTAAAAGAAAAAAATAACTTACCTGACCAGCATTTACTTGCTGCCAGCCCTTTCCTGGTGCATAGGAGAAAGGGGAGGGACGGAAGCAATTTTCCTCCCCCCCCCTTCTCCTGGGGCATCATTTCTATGTGACAGGATAGGCCTGAGACAGCTGTGTGGATTGGGACTGGAGGTTGTGTGTTGTGATCCCCAGGCCCAATCCACACAGCTCCCACAGCTGGAAAGACCCGGGTCTTCTGAAATACCTGTGTCTTTTCAGCTGTCAAATTCCTTTAGCATAAAGTAGGGTTTTCCTGTTTTATGCCAAAGGAATTTGTTTTTACTTGAGGCATTGTTTGGATGCCCCAGGTAAAAATGTTGGAGGGTGCGCATTTTCCAACCTGTTTGGATGCGCCCTCAGTGGCATCAATTTGCCCCATATGAACTGTCTTGTGTGTACATGTAACCGTTTTTTGTTTGCTTATTTGAAAATATCCTTTTTTGTGCTTGCCAGCCCTTGGACATTTTCAATCAAAACAGAACACCCAATGTTGTATACATATATGCACAATTCAATGACATTTCAATTTCCCCTCTGCTCCACAGTCCTTGAGAAATCCAGATGATAAATAGTGTTGTTGCCAATTCATTATCTTGTCTTTTTCCCCTTCATCTTTCAACCTTTTTATATTTAGTAAATTTTATATTTTAAGGCAATTGTGGACTGGAGGCCAATTTTGCCTCATTCTTCATGTGGGTCAGAAAGAGAACTGGGCTCTTGTATCTTTAACGGTTGTGCAGGAGAGGACATTTTATCAGCTAGTGCTTGCATACCAAACAATACTTGACATCATGATATCTCCCCACTTGTGGAAACTAGTAATATAAAGTGGGTGTGTGGAAATTAATGACCTCATGATGGTGGGAAACAAGGGACAGCAGTTAATGTTGGACTTCCACTTTTGGTAATAGATGCACAACTATCATAATGTAATTAAACTTTAGAGTTCTAGGCTAAATATTTTCGAGACAGAACAATCTACTGCTGGGCAGTAAAGTTTGCAATATTCCTACCATTCCAGCAGTGGAAAAAAGAATTATAACCAAAGTTTTTGTAACTAATAAAAGCTGTCAGCTTAAAAGGTTTGACAGAAAGAGGATTCCATTGCGGCTTCCTGCTCTTACTTATCCACAGCCACTGCTTCTCTTAAATGGCTATCTAAAGCTTGACATATATCTTCAAGGGAGAGATAAAACATTCAACTGATTCTTCTTTCTTGAAAACATCCGAAGTACATTTCCTGCAATAAGGGAATGCATGAGATTGCCAAGCATATGATATTGTTTAGCTGTCAGTGTAAAAATTAGGAACTTCCCATGTGTAGTTTCTCTTCTTTGCTAATGTTGAAGCACATGGTTGATAAAGTCTTCATATTAAGGTATCTGTGTTACATTAAGGTTTTGATTTGTTGGGAGGTTAAAACACTGCTCAATAGATACAGTGTGCATGATATAACCATAGTTATTTGTACTAATGTTTAATCTTCTCTCTCCCATCATCCTAAAATTAATGAAATGACATTCTGTAGGCCTAAGGGGATAATTGCAAATTTATCTGCTGCTTCTAAAAGGAGAAGATACAGATAAAGGCATCTAATTTACCTACTAATTAGAATTCTCAACTGTGTTACATCATGACCACCTTCAAGTAAATTTATAGGAGTCTTCTACAATATGGCATTTCAGAAGGAATGTGTATGCATAAAAATGGATGAGCCAGATCTTCAAATTTATACAAAAGTCAAAGCCCTCTTTCACTCAGACCCATCTAGTACCCGAGTACTACCCAAACCATAATGTCTAATTCAAATTAATCAGAGGTTCTCAATATTATTTGCTTTCAACTGCCAAAATCCCAATCCACTGGGAATGCTGGATGTCAGGAATGTAGCGGGGAGGGGGGGGGGCTTGAGGGGCTTCAGCCCCCCCCCCAAATTCTCATGGTGGTCTGCGAAAAGGCCTTACTGGTACATTATTTAAACCATTATGTTTATTCATGATCTGATCACCATATTCAATATATCCCATATGCATGGGGGTATTGGAGTAACGATACAAAAGGTTTGCTAGGGTAGACCCTCTTTCACTCAGACTCAGCCCCCCCGAATCAAACTCGGCCCACCCGAATCAAAATCCTGGCTACGGGCCTGCTGGATGTGACTTCTGGGAGCTGAAATCCAAGATCTGAACACCTGACTTTTGGACCAAGAATCTACAGTGTGGACAGATAGTATGTGCCATCAGTTCTTTTCAAACACAGTCTAGTGCCATGGATGCAAACTTTGGCATGGAAGTTTTCACTACTGGAAGATGGTAGTGAAAATGCTAATTAAAAACACCAACTGTCATCAGCGCATCCTCCATCACGTACGCAGGTATCAGGCTGGCAATAATCAATGTAATTATGTGGATATAGTTCCACATGCAATTTGTGTGAAACAGCTATATACATTTGATTGTGATTGCATTAATGATTTTATTGTAGAGTTTTGAATGAAATGTTATGGCAGAAATATTTTCAAAAGCTGAATCTCAAAAGTTTTTGCGATGTTATCAGTGGCCAACTTTCTCTTTCAGCTCTACATTTTGTCCATAAAATGGAGGCACCAACTTGTTTTCCTCACATGAGTGGGTAATAAGCTGAACACGATAAAGTACCAAGCATTTGACAAACTGAAAACACTATATAAATGAGTGGCATAGTTCTGTTTTCATTATTGTTCCAAATTAATACTTGAAGCAATTGTTCTTCATCTTTTTCTTTTTTATATATATACTGTCTTTTCGTAAGCACTTTTAATCCTCTGGAACAGTCAATCATTATTTATCCCTCATTATTCCCCTGAGAATAAATGATTCCATTGTCAGCAATGGAAGGATGTATGCATTAAATCCATACGTGGTGTTAGCACCAGCTTTAGTTACAGATGACAGGATAGCACAATGGATCTGCAAATAATTGTCCTAATGTGATGGGGAAATAATTTAAAGATCACTTTCTGGAAGTAAGAGCACATTCTTCTACTCTGGCTCCTGGGCTGGCAATGATGCTGTAGGGCTGCTCCAGAGCTGCCACAACTGTTATGGGATGTAGTTCGCTGTGGCTTTCCAGCCACCTGCAAGCCAGAGGAGAAAAGTGCTCTCACCTCCAGAGGTGGTCTGGAGAAAGGGAGAGGAGCAGTGATATTCTTATTGCAAATAAATTGCCCCCTCCCCACTCTGAGCAGCCAAGACGGAAAGGAACTTAATATTTCTCAGTAACCTAAAAGATAATCGCAGGAACACCTCAGCAAGTGAGAGTCCAAAAGTGGCAGGCTAAAACCCAGCACCACAATCAATGGCTGAGACCGGATGAGAAACTCCCTCCTGGACACACAGAAGAGTGGACAACCTGGGAGGTGCCGGACAGGCTATGCTGTGGTACCACAAGATGCAGAGCTAACCTTAAGAAATGGGGCTACAAAGTGGAGTCCACGACATCTGAGTGCTGAGAAGAGCAAACCACAGACCACCTACCACAATGCAACCTGAGCTCTGTCACATGCACAATGGAGGACCTTCTCACAGCAACACCAAAGGCACTCCAACGGTACCCTCGACTTGCTTCTGACATGATAAATAAAATAACCTAAAAGAAGCACTGATATCATCTGCTTCTTTGTCGTGCTTTGGAAATGCCAAAGAGCTACCACCTCTGCCAATTTTTGAGCAACTATTACAAAAGGCCAGAATCAGGGCTACGGCAGATAGAGGTACCACAAGGACCCATGTATAAATTAACCTAGTTTTCGGGGGGTGGGGGAACGGGACTTTTCGTTAAAGGTTTCAACTTAAGCATAACTATTTATGATAGTTAATATTTGCATTGCAAATCGTAATTGGTTTTTATAGCAGGTTAACGTCAATCTTCCCAACCTACCTATTTAGGAAACCATCCCTGTTTCTTCCCATACAGACCTTTCATAGTATGAGGTGATTCCACTTTACCTATCACAGTTCCATTCTGTAGCATCTTGGGATTGACTTGGCTCCTTTTGGGGGTGGGGTGCTGGTGAATAGCTCTAATCCCTTCCAAACTACAAACAGCAAGAATGTACAGAATGCAGCCATGGCAACTATAGTGCCATTGCACTTTATTTCTGTAGTGTGAAGAGGCTCTATGTTTCTTAGGAAGAAAGAAGTTTACCTTACAGGTGTGCCTATTGCATTTTCTTCTATGAAGTACTAAAGTTCCTTGAACAAAATGATAAAAATGACAGTAATGAGTGAGCATGCACGCACACACACACAACTGGGGCAAAATTTCCATACATGTTCCAGAATTATGGATGGAAAATATGCTTTGCTTTCTCCTAGTTGTGAATTTTTAAAGCCTCATATTCCCTCTGTTCCAAATATGAAAAACTGTGAGGATTTAGGGAGCTGGTGTTGGAAAATTGCCCTCCATCCCCAATGTAAGCGTATGAATATCCTCGAGGAAAGGCTTAGGAAAGTATCAGCAGAACTGTAGCAACTGAAGACTATTACAAAAGGCCACTGAAAAAGCACATTAATTTATGGACTTGTTTCTCATTGGCTTACTAATTCACAGAAGTGCCCAAGTGTCCTGCTTTATGGGGACAGTCCTCCATTTGAAGAGCTGGCAAAGGACAGTGTTTCTCTGTACAAATCTTCGATTTGAAGGCCTGCCCAGTCTATTTCTGTCTTAAAGATCAAAAAACCCTAACAGAAGACAGAGGAAGGGCCTTGATGCCACCCACCTATTACTATTACTTGGACTGCAGACATACAAATTACCTGGGTTATATTACCTGGATGTCTGTGCCATACATCACTGGAGAAATTGCACCACCTGACATCTGCCGGGAAGTAGCAGCCAATAGTGAAAGGACCAAGGCAGTGACATCTCCAGCTCATCAGCACGTCAATGACTTAAATCAAGAAATAGTTTTCTAAGATCTACAGAGACATTCGCTGGAACACATCAGCAAGCGAGAGTCCAAAAGTGGCAGGCTCAAACCCAGAACCTCAACCAATGGCTGATACCAAATGAGAGACTCCCCCTGGGCACACAGAAAACTGGGCGACTTGGAAGGCGCTGAACAGACTGCGCTCTGTTCACGAGATGCAGAGCCAACCTCAAGAAATGGGGCAATAAAGTGGAATCCACAACATGTGAGTGTGGAGAAGAGCAAACCGCAGACAACCTGCTGCAATGCAACCTGAGCCCTGCTATATGCACAATGGAGGACCTTCTTGCAGCAACACCAGAGGCACTCCAAGTGGCCAGCTACTGGTCAAAGGACATTTAATCAACTACCAAGCTTGCAAACTCTGTTTTGTCTGTTTGTTAAAAAATTGTTAAAAATGTAATACAATTGTCTGGTTGATACTGACACGATAAATAAAAATAACCTGGGTTATAGTCTTCCCAGCTGTATTGCTATTTCATTTAGAATGATAATTTCGAACTGTGACATGTATACACTTCCTTACCTGAATGTTATCAATTACCATTACAAGTGTTGCATTTCGTTTCTTTTTTACATGATGCATAAGCAGGCTCCCTAAATCCACAAGCAGACTTGCTCACTATAGGGAAAGGCACTTGCACTTCAGCAATTCATAGTATGGATGTTTGGAAGGCAAGGGATTTCAATTTGATTCTTCTCAGGATCACTTCTTCTTTTTCTAACTGCCCAACTGTAGATTACTTCTTCTTTCCCTTAGGTTCACCTCACAAATACATGCCATCTTTATTTATGGCAAAGCTCTCCTTCTAGTTTTGATATACACCGCTGCCTTGCCTCACAAATACATCAACTCCCAATCTTTATCACCCACATTATATATCAATGCCTTCACAGCATTCAGTTCTCAAGGATAGCACTGTATTGAATGCAATATAGACTTCCCTCCCTCCTTCCTCGCACACACCACTATTTCATACACTGCAAATTATGCTACTGAAGTATTATAATGCAAACAATTCTGTTGCTTAAGATCCTAGGCAATTGAGATTTATTGTTTGAGTGAGGAGCTAAACGGAATTATTTTTAGAATGAATATCTTGTTATCAAGGGAAGGGAGTCCTGGCACATGCACTGAGAGTAAGAAGTAATGATCCATGATAAAGTATGCTGAATATCAAAAGTGTTTGCTAATGGGCAGATCCAGTGAAGTGCAGAACAATTTTCCCAGGACAAATGGCTGAAGTCCATTTGTTGAGAGATATGTCAAGAAGACTTGAGAGGGAACCTTAAAAACACTGGCATAGACACATGAGAACTGACAAGCCCTGGCTCTTGAGCACTCCAGATGGAGGTCAGCTGTGACCAGCAGTGCTGTAGAATTTGAAGAGGCATGAATGGAGGGCGAAAGAGAGAAATGTGCCAAGAGGAAGGTGTGTCAAACCAACCCCCACCGGGACCACTTTCCACCTGGAAACCGATGCCCTCCCTGCGGGAGAACATGCAGGTCAAGAATAGGGCTCCACAGTCATCTATGTACCCACTGCCAGTACACCGACCTTGGAGGACAATCTTACTTTGACAACAAGGGATCGACTAAGTAAGGTATGGTGATGAGACTATTGGACAGGGCTGGGGAGATCCATGTTCAATCCCTCACTGAGTTGCAAAGATCAATTGGTTTGGTTCAGCCACTTAACTGACTTCACAAAATTGTTGGCATAAAAGGAGTGGGGAACCAGGCATATGGAATAAGTCTTTCACGAAGTCACCACACTTTTAAATTGACCTTAGTGGTTGCAGGATTGTGAGAGATGTTCACATTAAATAACCTACTAAACTTTCTGTAGCCCCAGAGGTGGCCCTAGGTAATTTTCAACAGTAATAAACAGTATTTTGGTGCGCCCCTATCAATCACTGATATATATTTTCTGTTTGTCATTGGAGTTCTGTGTGCCATATTTGGTTCATTTCCATCATTGGTAGAGTTCAGAATGCTCTTTGATTGTCGGTGAACTATACATCCCAGTAACTACAACTCGCATATGTCAAGGTCTATTTTCCCCCAAGAGCGCCTCAAGAGCACCCCTGGGCAAAATCAACTATACTGCAAATGCTTTCTTTGCGTAATGGGTTGAGCCGCCTCTGAGTAGCCCCTGGTGGCGCAATGAGTTAAACCCTTGTGCCGGCAGGACTGAACAGGACTGAACAACAGAGTGTGGATGAGCTCCCTCTGTCAGCACCAGCTCCTCATGTGGGGACATGAGGGAAGCCTCCCACAAGGATGGTAAAACATCAAAATATCTGGGCATCCCCTGGGCAACGTCCTTGCGGACGGTCAATTCTTTCACGCCAGAAGCAACTTGCAGTTTCTCAAGTGGCTCCTGACATGAAAAAAAAAGTAGCCCCCTACTGAAAAGGTGGCCATCTGTTTCAACTCATTTGGTAGGGCATCTGGAGATATTTAGGCCTGATCTTATTCAGTAGGAGATCTCACAAGACTCATGGGAGAAGGAGGATCCTGAAGGAAAGACACCTTCACATTATTCCCCTGAAATGCCCCCATCTGAACTTTATATTCCCTGGAAGAAATTATGTGGATATTTATGGACTTCCAAGCAGGGATACTCAGATTATTGCATTTTGTAATTTTCTGTCTATTATAATGCAGTGACTCTTCAAGTAACTACTGATCTTCAGTAATGTCTGTGGAGAAGAGGAGGTGGGCTCCTATATGAGGATCAAGGACATACTTGTCTCCCTATAATGTTGATTGTTGGGATTCTGAGCAAAATAAGTTCTCAGAATGACATCTACTAAAATCAGTTGTTTAAGGGGTATTGTAATAGATAAATGAAATCTAAAAAACCTCTGGTCCCAAGCACTTAAGGACCCCCTAGTGGCGCCGTTGGCTAAACTGCTGAGCTGCTGAACTTGCTGACTCAAAGGTTGGCGATTTGAATCCAGGGAGTGGAGTGAGCTCCCACCAACCTAGCAGTTTGAAAACATACAAGTGTGAGTAGATCAATAGGCACCACTTATGCGAGAAGGTAACGGCATGCCATGTAGTCATGCCGGCCACATGACCTTGGAAGTGTCTACGGACAACGCTGGCTCTTTGGCTTAGAAATGGAGATGAGCACCTCCCCTCAGAATTGGACACAACAAGACTTAATGTCAGGGGAAGCCTTTACTTTACCCAAACACTTTGGATGAGGGAGACCTAATCTGTAATGTGTACAGGGATAGTCCCAATAATTTAAAAGCAAGTAAGCCAAACCAGTGTTTTGTTTTTCTTCCCTCCTTCTCCCCTTCCTTTTCTCACACCTTTCAAATAAGCAACAAGCTACCTGCAACAAATATAAAGATTTCTAATTCTGACTGACTTGAAAAAGCTTGCAGCGTTTCCTGTACTTTTCTCAGGTTGCTCTCACAGCTTCCTCTCCTTATTGTTGACATTGCCCTGAAACCATTTCCACACTGGTAGAAGCTTTACACTGTTTAGTAACAGTTTCCAAAAGGTGATAGAAAGGGAAGTGTGCATGCTTCCCTTTCTGTCTCCACATTTACTGGAGGTTTAAAAATACCAAAGACTCTTCCAAAATGAAAACACCGAACTAAAGGTTGTTTGAGTCCTGAGGGGTGGAAAGGTGGGAATGGCAGTGTTAATGGCTGGCACAGCAGTGGGCTGGCTGGCCCACAAAGAGCAGCATTTGTCTTAGATAAAACTTTCTCTGTCCTCAATGCCTTCCATTAAGAACTGTGCCTCACCTCAGGTAGGCTCCAACTTGGTGATTACTGCTCCCTCCCATAGAGATGAACAATAGGCTCAGCCAGTTCCTGAGAGGTAAAGGTCTATCAAAGCAGATGGGACAAAAGTCAAACAAGATCAAGGAGTCTGCATTGGGTGGTGAAGAAAATTAAAAGTAGGGCAAAGTCAAGCTAGAACTGGGGACAGCAAAAGTGGGGTCGGTTTGCATATGTAGCATCTAATTTCAGACTTAGGCTGAACATTTGGACATGTCCTCTTCTGTTCATCAGTAAAAATGAGACACCAACCCATACTTTCCAGTTTTAGGAATGCCTCAAAGCTTAGTTTATTTCCTATTGTAGAGGTTAGGGCTATGCATTTTTGAAAGGATTAATTTCAAAGAGTTTCTGATTTGGGGACCATGGAGGAGGATTGATGCTAAGAGCATTACCTAACAGTATAAATATGGTTTTATAGTTTTTAGAGTATGGCTACATTTCTTATACAGAACTCTTTCAGAGGACAAGTCATCAGTTTCACAGGTTCCTCTATTTCAGTGTTCCTTCCTAATGCCGCACCCCCTTAATACAGTTCCTCAGGTTGTGGGGACCCCCAAACATAACATTATTTTCGTTGCTACTTCATAACTGTAATTTTGCTACTGTTGTGAATGGTAATGTATATATCTGATATGCAGGATGTATTTTCATTCACTGGACCAAATTTGGCACAAATATCTGATACACCCAAATTTGAATACTAGTGGGGTTTGGAGGAAAACTATTTTGTCATTTGGAGGTTGTAGGTGATGGGATTTATAGTTCACATCCAATCAAAGAACATTCTGAACTCCACCAACAATGGAATTAAACCAAACTTGGCACACAGAACTCCTATAACCAACAGAAAACACTGGAATTGTTTGGTGGGCATTGGCTTTAAGTTTGGGAATTGTAGTTCACCTACATCCAGAGAACACTGTGGACTCAAACAATAATAGATCTGGACCAAACTTGGCACGGATACTCAATATGCCCAAATGTGAATGCTGGGGGAGTTTGGAGAAAATAGACTTGACATTTGGGAGTTGTAGTTGGTGGGATTTATAGTTCCCCTACAATGGTATAGTAAAATACAGTAATATATAATACTGATATTGTGCTATGCTAATAATATAATATATTATATATATATCTTGTAAGCTACTCTGAGTCCTCTTTGGGATGAGAAGGGCGGCATATAAATGCCGTAAATAAATCAAAAATCAAAAATCAAAGAGTATTCTGAAACCCAGCAACAATAGAATTGGGACAAACTTCCCACACAGAACCCTCATGACCAACAGAAAAGACTGTGTTTTCCAATGCTCTTTGATGACCCCTCTGATACCCCCTCACAAACCCGCCCCCCCCCCCAGGGTTCCCAACCCCCAGTTTGGGAAACACTGCTCTATTCAAAGTGCTACCCAGTCTACACTGATTTTAAATAAAAGCCATAGAAGGGGAGAGTCAGTTGTTGGTGGAGGCTTCTGAGAACTGAAGTTCAAAACACGTAGAAGATGAAACGTTGAAAGTGTAGATGCTTTATCTCAGAGTTAATCTACAAATGTTGTACAATAGCCAGATTCCTTTTTCAAAGTTTGTGAAGCTCTGTTCGATTTGAAGACACAATAAGTTGAAGAAATACATCTATGAGCCAAAGTATGAATATTCCTTATTTCAGGGAATAGTGGCTCTATACACGAGCAGTTTATTAAGGTCCTTTTAAAATAAAAATACAGCTGCAGGTATCTGTGAATTTTATTGACCTTGTTTGCATGGGAATGGTTTAACACCCTTCCTCTAAGATGAATTGGTTAAAATCAACTTAACAACAATGTTAAGGGCAGTTTGGTCAATAAAAGGCCAGCAGCAAAATGGTGAGCATCCCTTCTTGAGTTCTGATCAATTTGCTGGAACATTCAAATAAATGATTTCTCTTCTTTTGTATTCTGGATTATTCAGACAACTCTTCATGCCAAGCATTTGCTTTGCACTCTTGATGATCTTTAACTTGAGTCAGCATGCCATTTTTATGGAATAGATTCCTGCTGTGAACCAAAGAAGTGTGGGTCAAAAGAGTGCATTTGTGGACCTGTTCAATGGATCATATCCATCCTTCAAATTTTGGCTTTATATTCCTGGCAATCTTAATGCTGATTCATCTCAGTCTGTCCTTTCTATGAAGTGGATCACTGCAATGGACTAGAAAAAATGGGTCAAAGGAGTGGTTTCATTGTGAACCTCTGCCCCTTGGCTTGGCTTGGTCCTTCTAGTGATCTCAATGTTCACTTGTTTCAGTGTGGCCTTTCAGAACAGTTGGTTCTTTCCATGGTATGGGCAATGTAGAGTTCATAGGGAATGGATTGGGATTATTGGTTTGTCAGTCAGACCTCCTCTCTCAAAAACCTTTGCTCTGTAGTCATGGTTTTTAAGGTAAGTTGCTTCAGTGTATTGTCGAAGGCTTTCATGACCAGAATCATTGGGTTGTTGTAGGTTTTTTCGGGCTATATGGCCATGTTCTAGAGGCATTCTCTCCTGACGTTTCGCCTGCATCTATGGCAAGGCCCTCTGAGGATGCTTGCCATAGATGCAGGTGAAACATCAGGAGAGAATGCCTCTAGAACATGGCCATATAGCCCGAAAAAACCTACAACAACCCAGTAAGTTGCTTCAGTTTGCCATTTATGTGCAGTGGGTTCCTACTGAAGAATTGCAAAATGTGGTTGAAATGTGTCTCGTGGTGATATTTAATGTATTGTCAAAGGCTTTCATGGCTGGAATCACTGGGTTGTTGTAGCTTTT
The DNA here is from genome assembly GCF_037176765.1 of Anolis sagrei. Classification (NCBI taxonomy): domain Eukaryota; kingdom Metazoa; phylum Chordata; class Lepidosauria; order Squamata; family Anolidae; genus Anolis; species Anolis sagrei. The sequence continues at coordinate 116,830,261 of NC_090026.1, read as the reverse complement.
TTGAGCTGTATGGCCATATTCTGGAAGTATTCTCTCCTGACGTTTCGCCTGCATCTATGGCAGGCATTCTCAGAGGTTGTGAGGTCACAACCTCTGAGAATGTGTCCAGAGGAGGGTGACTAAAATGATTAAGGGTCTGGAGAACAAGCCCCATGAGGTGCGGCTTAAAGAACTGGGCATGTTTAACCTCTCGAAGAAGAGAAGGCTGAGAGGAGGCATGTTAACCATGCATAAATATGTGAGGGAAGTTATAGGGAGGAGGGAGCAAGCTTGTTTTCTGCTGCCTTGGAGACTAAGACATGGATCAATGGCTTCAAACTATAGGAAAAGAGATTCCATTTGAATCTTAGGAAGAACTTCCTGACTGTGAGAGCTGTTCAGCAGTGGAACTCTCTGCCCTGGAGTGTGGTGGAGGCTCCTTCTTTGGAGGCTTTTAAAGAGAGGCTGGATGGTCATCTTTTGGGGGTACTTTGAATGCAATTTTCCTGCTTCTTGGCAGGGGGTTGGACTGGATGGCCCTTGAGGTCTCTTCCAACTCTATGATTTTATGATTAATATTGAAATCTGATATATAATCTGAATTATATCTGAAATATATACCTGAAGGTCCAGGTGAAAAAATCATGAGGAAAAAAAAAAGGAAAATTCAGGGTTTTTAAACATTCCAGCATAGAAAAATACCCTTTTCCCATTTAGAGCATGGGGTAAATGGATATGTTTATTTGGAAAACAGAAAAATGAGATGGACGTATTTGTAATACCAAGAGGGCTATCAAAAAAAAAAAAAAGGAACTTCTTGTTTCTGTTGCCTAAGAAGCAGTTAGAGTGCTTAAATTACATGAATGTTGATTCTGGTTTCAGCTTTAAGACCTCACTACCTCTGAGGATGCTTGCCATAGATGCAGGCGAAACGTCAGGAGAGAATGCCTCTAGAACATGGTCATATAGTCTGAAAAAACCTACAACAACGCAGTGATTCTGGCCATGAAAACCTTCGACAAAACAAATTCTTGTTGGTAAGAGAAGTTTCCCAATGGAGTCAGACATCTAAGGCTGCTGGGAGATATGGTGGATGAACCGTTCCTCTCCGGAAGTCTTCAAGCTGAGAGCTATACGGGGTTGGTTGTGCTAGTTCTGTCAGATTTTTTACACTGCTTAGGGGGATTGAACTGGATTGCCTACAAATCCCCTCTTGGTCTATGCATTCTTTGATTTTTACTAATCCTCAGCACTTTCTTGGATCTTGACCAGTTTTGCTGGGTACCCTGCAGTATATTCAGCTATAATAACCAAGCACAAAATTCATCTCCGGGATTGTGAAGAGCACTCACCCACACCGTCATTTGCTGTCATTCCTTTTGGCAAGAATGAGGGCTTATTGTAATCCAGGAAGAAGCAAAAAGAAAAGAAAGACAATTGTGGAGCTAACTGCTGGCAGCTGACTTGACACTGATGCTATGCTCTGTGAATAGCAACTTTCCAAAGAACAAAACCAGATGCCCCCTGCAGAGCCGGGGATGGAGAGAAGGGGAAACACCTGCACTTTTCTTGTTAGCATCTGCCAAAGACATTGTTGCGTCGTCAGGTTGAAAATGCCTCCTGGTCTCCTCTCAGGCAGCAGAATAAACATATCAAGAACTTCAGCTATGGGAATCAAGATGCCTTCTGCCTGACGTTTGCATGTGGATGAAGGCATGTTTGAGAACATTACTGCAGTATAGCAGAGACCAGCAAGATAATCTGGACCTTGATAAAATTGGGTGAGTTGGGAGGGGAGGACTATTTGCTCACCTCAATAAATGAGATCCTTTTAAGTTGAAATAGTCCCTCCTGGGACTATTTTTGGGGAGCAGGTCACACTGCAAATGTGAGTAGATCAATAGTTACCGCTTCAGAGGGAAGGTAATAATGACACCCATGCAGCCATGCTGGCAACATGGCCAGGAGGTATCCACGGACAACGGGATGATCAGCTTGGAAATGCAGAATGGGGGACATCTGGCTCAACAGCAGTACTTGTAAAAAAGATCTTGGAGTGCTCATGGACAACAAGTTAAACATCAGCCAACAAATGTTATGCAGTGGGAAAAAAAGCCAAAGGGATTTTGGCCTGCATAAATAGGAGTCTTGTGTCTAGATCCAGGGAAGTCATGCCACCCCTCTATTCTGCCTTGGACAGACCATACCTGGAATACTGTGTCCAATTCTGGGCACCAAAATTGAAGGGAGATAAAAGATCTGGAGAACAAGCCCTATGAGGAGCGGCTTAAAGAACTGGGTATGTTTAGCCTGAAGAAGAGAAGGCTGAGAAGAGACATGATGGCCATATATAAATACACGAGGGAAAGTCATAGGGAGGAGGGGGCAAGCTTGTTTTCTGCTGCCCTGGAGACTAGGATGCAGAACAATGGCTTCAAACTACAGGAAAGGGGATTACACCTGAAACATGCCAAGAGGAAGGTGTGTCAAGCCAACCCCAACTGGGACCACCTTCCACCTGGAAACTGATACCCTCACTGCGAGAGAACTTGCAGGTCAAGAATAGGGCTCCACAGCCACCTACATATCCACCGCCAAGACCATTATCCTCGGACTACGAGGGATCGCCTTAGTAACTAAGTAAGTAAGTAAGTACGAGTAAACCAAGTACTTGAAAGGGAAACAGATTTTTTTTTCCAGTTTCCCTTTGCCCTGAATATTGTCATCAACCGGTACTTACATTGTCTTAAGCATATAATAGTAGTATTGTAGCTACTTAATAACTACAAGTTATTTTTCCAAGGTTTTTAAGGTTTACTTGTTTTAATTGCCAATCATATTATATTGTTCTTGTCTGCCTAGGGGCAGAAAGGAAGCATAGCAATTTAGAAACATTACAAATGCCTGATTAAGTGAGCACATTTTCATTAGGGAACATTAGAGTCTTACTTCTCCTCTTGGAAGCAATATTAATGTGCAGAGAGATCATAACAATCAGATATCCTGTGCTGATGACATCATGTGCATCTTTTAGTTCCCACCCTTCCCAACTATAAGACGATAGAAATATCTCCAAAGTTGATAAAACAAACAAACAAACAAAAAAAACACATGAGAGCCATCTCCATTTAGAAGGAGGAAATCAGAAGAACTTGCAATAACACAAGATCAGTGCAGCTAAATTCTTTGTAAACACAATATAGAGAGGGGAACATCGTGCTCTGTTTCCTCAGATTAAATATATCTCGTCCTTAGATTTATACTGGCACTTTATGGCTTCTGCAAATGACTGTCTCAGCATCACAAAGTAATTCCACCCTGTCATATTTGTCTTTGGAAATTGTAACAAATTATGGTGATTTATAACATCAAACTCAACTCTCTCTTCTCCCCCCTCCCTCCAGACGGGAATGTCGCCCGATGGAAAGATTCCGGGCCATCCATTTATTCTGTGTGGTAGGTGACAGTGAAACATGTTTCATCTCTCCTGCCTGACACACTCCTTTCCTTTGAGGGGAACCTGTCAACATAACTCAAGCTGTCAAGGCACCTTTTGCAACAGGGCTTGAAACAAATCTAAAACCTCCACTACCTGCATGCGTACTAATGAGGTGTGACTGGCTTTTCCCTGATGGCTGGCCTCACCGAATCTCCTTGCTTCTGACCCTGGTGGTCTCTTCTCAGTCAATAGAAGTCAAGGCATAATTTGTCATCCTGCTAAGGGCAGGTGAGGATGAGAGCAGCGAGAGAAACATTGGGAGGCATGTCAGGAACAAATGCCCATCTTTGGCCGATGTTTTTAACTCTTCATTTCATTAATTTACTCACTTATTAATTCACTCACTTATTGAACTGGTATACAGCTTGAAGACATCATCATCAACAACATCTCCAAACTTTTCCCCAATTGGAACTAAAACTGAGTGGCAATATTAAAAACAAACATAGCTAAAAATGAACAGCATGCCAATGCCACAATGCAATTGCACCACCATAACATTGAAACAAGAGCCAATATGATGTAATGGTTTGACCACTGATTGCAACCTTGGAAATCAGGTTCAACTTCTCATTCAGCCATGGAAGCCTGTTGGGTAGCATTCACTGTATCATAGTATCTCGGGCTCAGTGGAAGGCCAAGGCACCCTCCCTCTCAACACATCATGTCAAGAAAAGTCCTTGTGTGTTGGAAATGACTTGAAGGTACACAATAAATTAAATCAAGTTTTTGTGTGTGTGTCATGAGCAACATGTGAAACAGTAAGTCACTTCTGGTGTGAGAGAATTCACCATCTGCAAGGACGTTGCCTGGGAATGTCCAGATGTTTACCATCCTGTTTACCATTCCTTTTAGTTTGATTCAAGGGGGGGGGGGGCTGAGGATCTACCTTTAGATAGTGGGGAAAGGTTAATATGATATCTTGGTTCATGGGATAAGAGAGCTATCAGAAACTGTCAAGGTAAATGACAAAACATCCCCACAGTCACTTTACATACTGGATGTCTATCTCTTCAAGATCCAAACAGATGCATTCTTCTCTAAGGATGAAGAGAAGACTTCTAGTACAATGCAGGGCCGGCACTAAGCCTATTAAAAAAATTACGACATGTCAAAATGTTTCAGAGTGTTGGGGAATCGGAGCTGTTAGCCTCAAAAATAACCCTCAGTTAGAATAATTCCACCAAAATATAGCAGTCTATCGGGAGTAAACTCCATAACCAGCAGAAACTTACGTGTGGTGAGCAGGAATAGCCTTTTAACCTTTAGGATGATTGAGGACTGCAGAGACAATCTTTAGGTTCAAGAGATTTATTAAAGTAAAAAGAAATATAATCCTGGTAGAAAAGTCTTGGAGCTAACTAACTTGCTGAATCTCTTTATCTATTCTAAAGAAGATAAAAGGTAAAAAAAAGTCCATGCAGCTACATTTTGCCTACAAAAAGGCAAAATGTGTCCTCACAGCAAGAAAGAAATAAGGAAGTAAGGAAGTAAAAATTGTTCTCCTCACAGAGAACCCTGGGATGTCTGCCTGTGGTAGAGGAAACATATCAAATCTAGGATAAATTTGTCTTTGAATGAAAGCATTCATTGGGTGGTGGGCAGTATTGTGTTTGGGGAGGACATTGACTGCGTTTGGGCTACATGCTAATGGTGCTTGCTATAACCTGCAATCAGACGCGGCCCTAGGAAATTTTCAACAGTAAGCAAACTGTATCCCCCCCCCCCCCCCAACCAATCACTGATATATATTTTCTGTTCATCATGGGTGTTCTGTGTGCCATATTTGGTTCAATTCCATCATTGGTGGAATTCAGAATGCTCTTTGATTGTAGGTGAACTATACATCCCAGTAACTACAACTTGCATATGTCAAGGTCTATTTTCCCCCAAGAGCGCCTCAAGAGCGCCCCTGGGCAAAATCAACTATACTGCAAATGCTTACTTTGCGTAATGGGTTGAGCCGCCCCTGCCTGCAATGTCAGTTGAGGGCCTGCCTTTGGAGGCTTCTCAGCACTTGGAACTATAGCCTGTTTGTGGAGGTGGGAGACTGTGGACACCTCTACCACATACACATTTTCACTTTTATCATGTGTATAGATAGATAGAAGAATATGAGCCAGGGGTCCATGGCTGATACCTGTTCAGTCCTGCTTGCAGCAGGAGCAGCAAAACAAACCATGTACATAATTTGAAATGTCCTTGGCATACCGTACAGATGCAAGTGGAATCCCTCTCTAGCTTGTTTCTCTTCCAACAAAGCACACCGGAAACTCAGCATTTGTTTTAGGTTTATTTTCCAGGTTTTTCTATTCTAGTGAGCATCCACAGGATGTCCTGCAACTGAACCCCTGAGATCTGGAGGGCCCGCTATACCCCTTAAAATCCACATATATTTGCTACATCGTGTAACTATTATTTACTAACTGGTCCACAAAGGATTGCTTATTGCCTAGAGCTCAGTGGCAAGCAGGAAACATGGGGAATTTTAACAGCAATAAGACAATAACCTCTCTCCTGTGCTCTTCCTTGGCAGCCTAGGTTTTGTTAAAATAGAAAGTGAAGGAACCATAACCTCAAACATCTAGCAACTGTGCTTGATGTAAATGTGTCAAGTATTAAATGTATCCCTGTATTTTAGCCCTGGAAAGAGACAGCCTCCGTCATTCTGCTATATAGCAGTTATAACCATAATGACACCAGCAGTAGCATTCAAGAGTGCTGGCTCTGATGTCTTATGGCAGCCGGTTATTTATTATCAGCATCACAGACATAATAAAAAGTGAAAAAAGGAGAGGGAGGGGCAATGAAAGAGCAAAAATGAAAGCCACCAGTTCCTTTTAGCAAAATCTTTCATGGGAGCATCATCCATAGACTCAGGACAAAGGTTCCCAGATCTCTGTGCAGAGGAATACACTTGTAGGACACTAGGTGAATTGAAGTGTGCCATGAAAAATAACCTGATATGTGGAATGCATACGTCATCTTCACTGAGGGAGGTCCTCTATGACACTGCTACGCCCTTCACAAAATAGACAGTGGTATTGTCCCGCTAGGAAAATGGGAAACAGCCTAATACTGTTGCAGGTTGCTGGTTTGACTGTATAATGTTTGGCAGCAGCTCTCTGGGTTTTCAGACAGGATCTCTGCTAGTCTTCTCCAGAGATGCCACAGGGTGCACTGGGACTTTCTGCACACAAAGCATGTGCTTTACCACTGAGCCACAAGCCTTCTCATTAGAATGGCATAAAATGGTCTCATCTCTCAAACGCCACAGAACAGGGAAAAGACACTGAGAGATACTAGAATGCTTTGCTAACTGATTTATCCTGCAATGACAAGTTGCCTGATCAGTGTGCTCTAATCTATTTGAGAACATAATTTACACCCCTACTACCTCATACACATATTCGAATTCTCTCTTCTCTCTGTGCCACACAGTCACAGAGAAGTATGGGATGTGCACCTTTGAAAACTGTGAACCAAGCATCAAAAATATGGTAAACAGCAGTTGACCTTAAGAGTTTGGAAAAAGTTACTCTTCAGTACCAACTGAACTGAATTTGGAATGGTGGATATAAATATAGTTATGTAATTCAGTTGTCCAAAGACCAGTATGGACAACTGTCAGGGACAATGCTAGTTGTAGGTGAATGGTTTTTGGAGGACATGTCTTCAGACCTGCTAATATTAAACATATATATTGTTAAGTTATTTGGGCTTTGTTTCTCCCTTTTCCACTACTGTATTCAATTTGTTTATTCCTAAAAATTGTCAGCTGGGGAGTGGGGGAAAGTTTTTTCAATTTCTCAACTTCATTAAACATACGTATGTTGCTGGGAAATTTGGAAGTGCAGACAGCTCTGTCAATTCATTGTATATATGTAGATGTATATACACCTTACCAACCCTAAGAGAGCTGTCACAGAACAGTGAGCTTGGAAAGGACAGTGTAGATGTTAATCTATGGCACGATGTTTGGATCAGGGTTAGATGATTTGCTGGAGAAAATCCATCTCCCCCTAGCTCCTCTGGAGACTTACCACCTCATCACACAGGCAAAATTCACTGTCCTACAACAGTTTCGCTACAGTTCAGGGATGGAGCCTGCCAGAAGTAGATCTACATCATCTGATGGGAACTGGCAGGTTCTGTCCCTGAACTGAGGTGAAACTGTTGAAAGGGGGAGCAGTGAGAATACTGGAGTCTTCCCATGTCCTCATTGAAATGAACGAGGGGAAGCAGTGTGCCAACGCTTCCCTCTGTGGGATAAAGTTAGGGGCAATATGGGTGATGTGGGGCATGGGTTGACGATTCACCACACCCCCATATTAGCTACGATCCATGCTGAATCACCCTGCTATCACCCATAATTTTAACCTTAATGTGATGAGGTCCTAGCTAAGCTATGACAGAACAGGGAAATTTGGTAGGTGAAATGTGGATGAAGCCTTTGTTCCTTATGATGGAACAGTCCTGGCATTTTGACCCTATAAGCCCAATCTCTGCTACATTACTGGTACCAAACAATCTATATGTTTTTTTATCAACATTATATCACTACAATATATTTCAATGTATTTAGTCTTTCCTTGACCAATGCATAAAAGGTCAAGAAAAGAGTAAAATTACCTGCTGTGTATATGATTCTCTAGATCCTGAGATCTAGGAAAGTAGTAGATTTCATGTAACCCAGATCTATAATGCAAATACTAGAAGCAGGTAATTCTGTGCCAGGGTTTCATTAACTATGCCAAGAAAGCAATTTGCAGAGATTCTCCTCTTTTGTATTGCTTGGAAGCAATGTGTTTTTTGCAGCTGACAAGTGAACAAAAACTAATAATTGAACAGCACCATCTTATCTACAAGCCAAGCAGATAATTAGAGGTTTAACAGACAGTTTGCATTTAGTCAGAGCATAAATACTACACTCTCTGTGTTTAGGAACAAAAAAGGCACTGCTTGTTTGTTAACAGGAACGTGTTTCAACAAATGTACACCTGATACTCAACAATCACAGTGGTTTGCATTAAAGATATAAATCCTTGGTTGCCTTTGTAAGAGAATCAGAAATCACCAATATTTTTCTTATCACTTTCGGGACAATTCGAGTTTTGATTTGGAAAAAGGCATTTTTGATGGCCGCTGACAGTGCATGGACTTGTAAAAATCAGAGGCATTAGACGGTTGTCTGTTTCTTTTAGATCAATCAGTCCTTCTATACTTGTACTTTGTCTCACAAAAGGAAAAAGACACTCATTTTGCACAAGAGGCATCTTTTTCAATTTGTGGAAACTTCAACAAGTACTTGCTGTCTTCTTCTCTTCCTGGAGGTGAAAAATATCCCAGGGGTTAACAAACTCTCACAGTCTGCTCTCTTGCTATGTCAAGACAGCTTGTCTCATGAAGAATTAGTAATTTAGCAAGATCTCTTCACATCCCTAGATTACAGTCTGTTCTCTAGACCAATTCAAGATTCTTCTAAACATCAGACAGAATTTCTTGACACTAAGAGCAAGGGAAAGAATGGCTTTGGGGAACGGTGGACTCTCCTTCATTGAAGGTCTTTTAGCAGAGGTTGTAGAGTCGCCTCTCAGGAAGCCTTAGCTGTGTCTTCCTACATGGCAGGGGGTAGGACTAAATGGCCTTTTGGTCCTTTCCAGTTCTTATGATTCTGTGATCTAGTTGTTGATTGTGTGAATAGAGTACTGGACTAGATAGGCTCTTGACCCACAGCATGTCTCTTCTTGTGTTCACTCAAGGATAGAAAGCTTGATACAATTATAAAGTATGCACAGCGACAGCAGGGACTTCCACTGTTAGGAGTACAGATCTGTCAAACCAAGATGTAGTATTTGCTCTTGACATATGTTATGGCTACATAATGCAAAATTTAGCTCGACTTGAATTGGGCCATCACCACTTCATTTAATGTAGCCTGTTACAGGTTTCCGCTTTGCCCTGTCCTAGATTTAGCACGAAAGCTAACACAACCAAGGGCTCTTTTGCTGATCACCAAAACGATTAATTTCCCCATAGCCATCACTTCTGAAAGACTGGGGAACAAGGCAAAAGAGGTCAAGTTTTAAGCAATCCAATTATTTTTTTTCTTGAAATAAAATTAGAGGCAAACCAGAGTTTCAGTGCAACTCAGTATTAGTAGCCAATGCATAAATCATGATTAATGGCACTGTAATGAGCACAAAATGAATTAATGATGACTGGCCACTTATTTTAAAATGATTCACATTCTTTATGTTTCATCTTAACCAGTCGACAGGATCTAGGCAAAGGCTATATACTTCAAGGGGAAAAAGTTATATCCAGCCTCTTTTATCTACAGCCATGAAGCTGAAATGCAATGATGGCCAGTGGCCACTACAATGAAACACTAGCCTTGCGTGGGGATTAATCTCTTTGCACGCATTCAAAGAACATAGGGATAGAAAGCAAGGCAATACATGCTCAGGATCCAGAGTCATAGAGAATATTTCAAACACATTTAAACAAACAGGCAGAGTGCAGAAAAACAGAAAGACCAAGAAGCAAGGACAGAAAAATAGGGGACATTGTATATAGCCCATTTTTCTTTTGAGCATCATTCTAATGCAGGGGTGTCAAACACATTTTTACTTAGGGCTACATCACCCTTAGGGTTGCCTTCAAAGGGCCATTTGTAATTGTAAGACTATTGAAAGCCTCACAGGTCACATAAAATGACATGGTGGGCTGAATTTGGCCTGTGGGCCTTGTGTCTGACATTGGAGATTTACACTTTGGACACAGTTCATATGGATTTCTGGTGGTCTTGTATCCTATATAGAGGAAGGCTACACCAAAGAGGAGAGGGAAAATGAAAGCCCAAGCAGCCAGGAATGAGGGGTAACCTTTTCATGGAGGCTGGCGATCTTGTTATGGATTGAGAAACCAGACCATACCATGTGGATCCTGGACTGGAAAAATTGTATCGGTCTGAATGTCAGGGATTAAAGTAGCATCAACAAAACAGCTGGGCTAATGTTGACTTATATGTGGCTATAAACCAGCACAGCAAAGGCAGTCTTTTTGCTGCAAGACAGCACATCCGATATCTCTGCTTGACATTGTGTTACATTCTTGTTCTCTCATTTCCTGACCTTTGGCTTGGTCCTTGAACTTTTGCTTTTAGCAATTCCCTGATTGGCTCTTCATTCTTCCTCAACTGATTTTTGTACTGAGATCATGGACTGCAGCAACCATGATTTGGGTGTTTATGCCCCTACTAAATCTGAACCTCTACAGTTTTACAGACTCTACAGTCTCACATAGTATCGTTTTGAGTTGCTAACATCGCCTTCTGTAAAATGGAATTATGCAGAAGTGATTACAGCTTGGTAGATTTCAGCACCCAGAATCTTCCACCCAGCATGCCCAATAAACATGACTATTTGGGATCCTGGGTGTCCCAATCTCAAATGCAACTTCCAAGCTGTGGAAGTGGTCAATGTTGTAGAGATCCTACAAACATAAAGAAGACAGGGACTCCAAACACATAAATATGTCACTTTGTTCTGACCTACTGCATTTTCCTATACAGGGAAGGTATTAAAACCTGCAACTGGAAGTAGCCTTATTAGCACCAGAAAGGAAGCAAAGCTCTAGGGGTGGCAATAGTATAAAATACCTAATAAACTTGCACTGACATCCCATCTGTGTTCATTTTGTTGCCAGGGAATGGGAGCAAGAGCTTTGTACAACACTGAGGATGGAGTCACAACCTCCGTAAAATCCTAATGCTTCTTTTCTTGCCAAATTCTTTAGGCTTGGGAGAAATCCATAATAGGGAATCCATTACAGAGTAACTAAAAGGAATCCATAAATGTATTATGTATGTAATTTTGCTCCCTGTAAGGATCTGAGTGTAACCGTCACTTTAGAAAACCATAGCCTTTGGGCTAGAGAAATGAGAACCACAAATCAAGCAGCAAAGCAGTAAAAAAAGATTAATACGTCGCAGTATATTGGTGGGCAGATGATGTTCAGATGCTGGTCTTAAATGGACCCAGCAGGCTCTTAGAAGATGACTGAGTTCTCACATTTTTGTGGCAAAATGATACCCATTTGTAACAAAGTTCCTGCCATCACTGAATGCTAACTGCTAGCACTACTTTTTCAAGTAATGATACTCATTCCTGACAAAACCCTCAAAAAAGCAAGGAGTTTCCTTGCTATTCTTAATTCACTCCATCAGGCCTCTGGATTGCAGGGGCAAAAATGTCCCTGCTGTGAAAATGCTCTAGAGTTCAATGTCTCCCAACACAATGGGGTTGAGCTAAGTATGGCAAGTGGCTTCACTTTGTCCTGAATTTCTCTGCTTGTGGTCAAAGGCTACAAGGCTGCAACCCATTAATATATTATACATTCCAAAATACCACTGACCATAATGCAACTTAGAAAATTGCACAGAGAAACAGGAAGGCTGCAAACTAAAAGTTAGCCTTAGAGAAATGCTGATACTGTTATTTGTTGTCCCTGTCAGTATGTAGAGTTGAAGAGAATCTGCAAGGCACTCTTTGTCTGTACTCCATCAAAATAGGAAATTCAGGGCCATTTCCTTTTAAGTAGAATGTGCCAAAACGTTATGGAGATATCAATTTCATTATTTAAACTACATAAAGTAAGTAGGGCAGGTTCCAAAAGAGATAATACTGATTGTGGCAGTATTTGTTCTCCAAAAACTAAGGAAGTGCCCATTCTTACAGCCAACAGTCTTCAATTGTGCCTCAAGTAGGCATCTGCCATCTATACTGGGCAAAAAGGGACGATGTAATCTTCTATTCATTTTAGAAATATCTATTGATCACCAATGACTATTAGGAAGTAATCAAATTGTGCAAAGGTTTGTTATGTTTTGTGTGCAGCCATCCAATATGGTGAGCAATCACAGTTATATTCAGGAGCATGGAGTATAAATACAATCAGTTGCTTTCCTGTGATACAAATCCCTTCTCAAATCCCTCAAAGGAGCTGTGGTAGCACAACAGGTTAAACTGCCAGCTGTAGAAAATCTTGCTGACTGGAAGGCTGGCAGTTCAAGCTGAGGGTTGGGGTGAGCCCCTGCTGTCAGCTCTAGCTTCTGCCTACCTAGTAGTTAAAAACAGTAATGTGAGTAGATCAATAGGTACTGCTTAGGAGGCGAGGTAAAAGGCACCCATGAGACATGCCAGCAATTCAATCAGGAAGGCATCTACAAACAACAGTCTCCTTGGCATCAAAAATGGAATAAAAAGGGGAAGCCTTTGCCTCTGTCTATGTATTGTCTGTCTTTGTTATTAATTGTATAATGGCATTGAATTTTTGCTACATATGTATTCTGTAATCCTCTCTGTGTCCCCTTGGGAAGACAGAATACAAATAAAGTATGTTGTTGTTACTACTACTACTACTACTACTACTACTAAACATTCCCTCATTGTTGTGCTGACACCAAAAGCAGTGTACAAAGCCGCAGCATAACACATAACACAAACCAGAACTTCAACCAGGTGATATTCCTCCTCTATCATTTCAGGATTCTGTGACTTTAAAGTAACTTTAAAATTTACAGTTACACCATAAAGAGAGTGAATTATCCCTCAACAGGTTTATACTAATAAAAATAGGTTATTCTTTTAATATTGGGGAAAGGAATTAATGCCAAGTTGTTTGTAACTACACACATAACCCCTATAACAGCAGTTTCACTTGCCCTGCCTGGAAAGAAAATGGTGCCTTTGAGAATTTGTGAGTTCCTCCGGATGGTTTTATGGAATACTTCTGAAAGTTATTGTAGTGTTACACTGGAGGACCCAGTAAATTCCTAGGGGGGATCCCTTTCTAACAAAACTCTTTGGTATTCTGGAACTGGAAGTGAGGTAATTTAACGGCATTTGATTATATTTTCAGTTTGATCCAGGTGCAGGTATCGTACTGAACTTACTTCCACGCTCTGAGTTCTTCTATGAATCATGGAATCATAGAATCAAAGAGTTGGAAGAGACCTCATGGGCCATCCAGTCTAACCCCCTGCCAAGAAGCAGGAATATTGCATTCAAATCACCCCTGGCAGATGGCCATCCAGCCTCTGTTTAAAAGCTTCCAAAGAAGGAGCCTCCACCACACTCCAGGACAGAGAGTTCCACTGCTGAACGGCTCTCACAGTCAGGAAGTTCTTCCTCATGTTCAGATGGAATCTCCTCTCTTGTAATTTGAAGCCATTGTTCCACGTCCTAGTCTCCAAGGAAGCAGAAAACAAGCTTGCTCCCTCCTCGCTGAGGTTCCTCTCACATATTTATACATGGCTATCATATCTCCTCTCAGCCTTCTCTTCTTCAGGCTAAACATGCCCAGCTCCTTAAGTCGCTCCTCATAGGGCTTGTTCTCCAGATCCTTGATCATTTTAGTCACCCTCCTCTGGACACATTCCAGCTTGTCAATATCTCTCTTGAATTGTGGTGCCCAGAATTGGACACAATATTCCAGGAGTGGTCTAACCAAAGCAGGCTCAAGTTCTAGAAGTCATGACCTCTCATCTAAATGCCCCCCCTTGTTTTAACTTCAGCTTCCATACTAAGAAAAAGTTAGATTATATATCAAAGAAATAAAAATAAATCAAGCATTCAATGGATAATGAGTATTCCTCTCCCTATATCTTCCACACACAGAGCAGCGTCTCAAAGGCACACAAACGTTGCAAAAAACATTTCCTTGTGGTCAAGAGATACATTTTTGCACTGAACACAAGTCATGGGCTGAGGTTCTGGGGAGTATGGTCCCAAATTAAATCCTGGTGATTATTATTGACAACCATCTCATTAATGTCTTTAGGTTGCCTGCCCAATGTACCGAAGCCCGAGTCCCCAGATTGTAATTACTAATAAAAAGAAATACAAGAAGGAGCACAGGGCAGCGGTAATAGACCTGCCAATCATATGCCTGCACTCTAGTCCCTGAACATTTATTCTGGTGTTACTCAGAAACACCCCAAGCAGAGCAGCTAATGTTTACCTCCATACCAATTATTCCCCAGAGAAACACAAGGACATTTCTACCCAGAGGCCTAGAAATGTACCATAAATTCACAAAAAGGACAGCTCTGCCAGGTAAAGAATTAGGGTGAGGTGGTGGTGATGGGGGATAACTAAAATATTATAGCCCTAATCATGGAGAAATACACTGAATGCTTTGTTCTTTTCCAATTCCAAATGTCATATTTTAGAAACCACTACTACCTGGATTTTTTAATACACTTAAAAGATAAAACTGTTAATAAATGTAAGTTTATTAAAGATGACATTTTGGATCACAATTGGCACCTGTGTGCGTCACATGTAGTGTTTACCTACAGCTGATATTCATATTCAAATATCCCTTAGTTACGTTAGCAGTGTCTTTTTCCTACATGACTTGTTCAGCATACAGCAGCTATTTTTATAAGTGTATTTCAACTAAATTGGGTTTTAAAATACAATTTGTAGTACTGCCTCACTTTTCAACATTGTGAAATATGCTACTTTGCCATTGCCTTATGGAAAATATTCTGAAAATTGATTAAAAAAACATGTATATTTGAGTGCTGTAAAACCACAATGACAGGATTCCTGGAGTAATGTGAATCTTTTAAGCACATACTTTTTCTGTGCACAAATTGCATCCGGTTTTGTGCAGAAAACATCATTTTCTGTGCAGAAAATAGTATTAAGAAAACAAAATAATGACTAAAGATGATTTACCTAGATTCTGAAATATTTCAAGATTTCTGAAACATTGTCTCAGTCATTAATCAGAATGGAGACTGAAGTCAAGAAATCAGAAGATGACTAGTATGTAACTACACTGTAGAATTAATGTAGCTGAACACCCCTTTAAACTGCCATGTGTTAATGCTATGTAATTCCAGGAGTTGTAGTTTTATAAGGTCTCTAACCCTCACTGTCAAAGAGTGCTGAAGCAGAGATCTAT
The DNA here is from genome assembly GCF_037176765.1 of Anolis sagrei. NCBI lineage: Eukaryota > Metazoa > Chordata > Lepidosauria > Squamata > Anolidae > Anolis > Anolis sagrei. The sequence goes on along the minus strand of NC_090026.1, from coordinate 116,814,804 downwards.
GAAGATTTTCCAAAGACTCTCAATATTTTAAAAAGGTAATACAATGAATTTAAAGATGGAGTCAAGCTGATTTTATAATAATATACCCCACTACCATCTTCCCAAGGGACTCGGTGCAGCTTACATGAGGCTGAGCCCAAATACAACAATACAAACAATAAACAACAGTACAAGCAATTAAAATAAAAAACATAGACAATAAAAATATACAACATTATCAATAAGACAACACACAATTAAAAACAGTGGGAAGGCCAAATGTACAGTTAAAATTGGAAATAATGATGGGACATAGATGGGAGATAGTGGTGTTTGCGGAAGGGCATACGAGCAGACCTAAAGAAATGTAAAGTGCTTTGGAGGACAAAGTGCTATGGGATCATTATTCTGGGAAGGCACACTGGAACAGCCACGTCTTCAAGCTCCTCTTGAAGACTGCCAAAGTTGGGGCCTGTCTGATGTCTTTAGGGAGTGCGTTCCAGAGTTGAGGGGCCACCACCGAAAAGGCCCTCTCTCTCGTCCACAGCAATCGCGCCTGCGATGCTGGTGGGATCGAGAGCAGGGCCTCTCCAGATGATCAAAGGGATCGTGTGGGTTCGTATATGGAGATGCGGTCACGCAGGTAGGCGGGCCCCAAACCGTTCAGGGCTTTATAGGTAAGAACCTGCACCTTGAATTGGGTCTGGAAAATGAATGGCAGCCAGTGGAGCTCCTTGAACAGGAGGGTTGACCGCTCCCTTTAAGGAGCCCCAGTTAACAACCTGGCTGACTTTTCTTAGAGAGGGTCCACCTGGTGGGTGCCAGAACAGAAAGAAAACCCTGCCTTACGTAGTGCTATACCTCAGCTCAGTGGTTCTCAACCTGTGGGTCCCAAGAAATCCTAACAGCTGGTAAACTGGTCAAGATTTCTGGGACTTATAGGATGAAATGTACAGGAAGATGTGGTGAGGAACTGAAATAGATGTGTAGAGAGAGTTGATGTTCTCCAAAATTTCTGTTAGGTTGCAGAGAATTTTAAAATCACAAACTAGAGTGAATTAAAGTACAACTACCCAAAGAATCTATTACTTCCTTCAGGGTCATTTTTTTTGTTTTCTTTATTTGTTTTAAACAGAAGGTAAAAACCCTACACTGAAGTAGAAGAGATATAAAGCCTTTGTCAGAAAGTAATAACAATTTTGTCAGAAACGGCAAACTCATTTCAGGGAAAGCATTTGACTTAATATCATTTATTAACTTGCAGCAGGCAGCTGGAAAGAATAGCTATGCTGGCCATTAATTAAAAAATAAATGTCAACCTTCACAGTGGTCTATTTTAATCGCCTGATAAAAAGTGTTCATAGGTTTTTAATTTAAAGGTAAGAAAGCGTTACTCATCTTTTTATTTAACATGTGAAGCATGCGATGTAGAAGTTGGTGCCAAATGCGTGGCTCAAACCAGTAATTTGCCCTGGGGGTGCTACTGAGCATGTGCTGAGATGTTGACCATGCATTGAAATGGTGACTTCCTTATTAATCCAGAGTAACATTCCCTGTTGCTCTTCACCTTAAGAGCAATTCATTTGGAAGACATTAAGGCTAGGTAATAGTGGGTTGAATAATTCTATTTAGGGACACACACACATTATAAACAAGAGTGACCATGTGAGTAGGAAATAAAGAGCATTGAATAGCAGATGACATGAATTGATTGGTGATTTGCCAAGCTTGCCATGTAGACAACATTACCACAATATTTTTTTAAAATCGGGTTGGCATGAGAACTTTATTTCTGCACAGAAAATTCTGGGAGCATCTGCAGTGTAGAATTAATTTAGTTTGATTCCTCTTTAACTGCTGTGGCTCAATGCTCTAGAATGCTAGGAGTTGTAGTTTGGAGAGGCACCAGCGTTTCTTGATAGAGAAAGCTAAAGATGCTGTAAAACTGCACCTCCCAGGATTCCATAGCTGGGAACCATAGCAGTAAAAATGGTGTCAAGCTGTATTAACTCTACATTCCTCTGCAGAAAATGCGGTTTCCTGAGTAAAAACTCAATGTGTGAATATTGTGCAGAATAAATCTCAAACTCAAATACTCAAAACGCTTGAGAACCTTTTTTTTAAATGAGAAGAAACTCCAAAATGATTTGTTACTTCATTTGGATATGAAATTAGAAATGAAATTGTATATTATCAACTTATTACAAGATGATGGCTAACCCTAAAAATGCATTATATATGGTAACCATAATGATAGATAACATTGGTTCCTTGAAGTAGTAAGCACAATAACAATCAGAGGTTGGCAAAGTTTGTTTTTTGAACTATAATTTCTGGAATTCCTCAGCCAGCATGGTGACTGACCACATTACTGGAAAATGCTAGAAGCTAAAGGCTAAAAGCTCTGGAAAAGATGACCATATAGGATTAGATGAGGTTTTCTTGTACAGAGGCAAAGCAGTAGTTAATATTATCTAGCTAGTTCTACTCTGATTAGCTGAAGCCCTTGTTTTTATTCTTACCACTAGATATGTTCAGCTGGAGTAGCCAGTGACTGGGTCATCGACACCCAAAACTTGCGATCTACCACTCACCTCTGGCTTCTATGGACTACAGCAGTTTCAGATTGATGTGCCTTTTGCTGACAATTCCAACCAATATTGGGGATTGGGGCATTATGAATATAATGAGAAAGCTGACTAAGCACCTCATCATGCTTGCCAATTTAAGCATCCCAGGACACTTACCACCCAGCTGAGGGATGGATGGGCATTCATGCAGCCCATCACATGACATCTCTCAACTTCCAGCAGAAGTCCGCCCCCAACTTGCATGGAAGCATCCTAAGACACTTACTCACCAAGACCTGAAGGCCCCTGTGTTGTGCTGGCTCCAATTCAGTCAGAACACTTCCATCCCAGTTGGGTGAAGCTTCCCTTGTGTGATGGGGAAAGCATTGTAGTGCCTTCCATTTTACCATGCTTGCTGTCAAAACAGCATCCCGGGGGGGGGAGGGGGATGTGATAAGGTCCTTAGATAAATAGTTGGAGGCTGCTGGTGGCTGCAGAGGAAGCAGAACTAGTTGCACCTTCTAGATATTCCGTTTTGTTGAAAAACAGAACTGTGTATACTTTACTCAGTGTCTTGTGACTATCCTCTACCAAGCTGGCTTAGTGCTCTTAGGAGCAGAAGAAGAAGCTGTCTCTTCATTCATGCTTAAAGTATAATTCAATGGCCAGTCTGACCATTTTCTGTGTTTAGGATGAGCAGATAGAGGCATATCTTGTTTTATAAAAACTCATGGGATGGCTATGATTCTGATAATTATTTAAGGGAAGCCAAGACATTTATCATAACAAATGTGTTGGACTGCTGAAGCAAAAATGGCAAAAGAGTCTTGTGTCATCTTAAAGATTAGCAAATTTCATGTAGTATCAGAGACATACCTAAATAGGCAGGTATTTTCCCACATGCTATGTAATTATGGGGTGCAAAATTGCAAAAAGTACACTGTATCTCTAAAACAGAAGTTAGAAGGCACAGATGGAGGAAAATTACTCTAAAAAAGAGAAGGATTGCAACGAAAATTATTCCCCTGCTTCACTTTTCCTTTGTGTATTATTTGAGACAAGGCTCATGTATCATGGGATTACTTATCTGCGGTGAGTAATACTTTTTGTTTTCCCATCCATTCATTTCTGGTTTGCCAGTGGGTTTTGTAGATCAATTGGACTGGCTAGATTCCCATAGGGTGACTACTTTGGCCGTTAAAGGCGACTCTGTCACAAATCAGTAATAGTGGTGTTCCTTTAGTTCCAAGAGAAAAGGCAACATGAAAAGCTTGGCTGGCAGATTTATTGATTACATTTCACCAGTGACCAGCAAGAGGCAAGCGCTCTGAAAAAATCCCCAAAGGTGATCATTAGCACTGAGTAACTGTCACTAAACATTAGCACCAGCAACAGACTGGAGCAAAGTTGTGGCGGGTGGGAGCACAATACTTAGACGCAAGATGCCAGCAGTGCAAGAAGAAAGGGAGAGGGAGGGAAAAGTCCACTTGCATTAGCGTTGCTATATGTAACGACGAAAGCATAACGGCACAACTATAAGTAGGCTCTTGCTGCTATTTTTCATTTTGGAATGTTGCTAAGAGATGGGACTGCAATTCCCAGGATCCTGGTGACCATGCTGGGCAAGAAAATCTGGGATTTGTAGCCCAGAAAAGTCACTTTTCCTAGTTCTGTCATATCAGGCTCCCAAAGCTTGTGATCACCTTGCTGAAAATAGTCCAAAAATAACTGCGAAGACTCAGTGACTGTAGTTGGAGAAATGATATTACAACCTGACACAGCCAATCAGGTTTAACAAGGTGAGGATATTACCAAAGGGGAAGAATAAACAGTTTCTAAAGGTTGCATGTTTTGAGGGGGGAAAAAACAGCAGAATACAGCGGCACCTTTAACAACTGAAATGTTGTGTTATTGCATAAGCTTTTGTAGGCATAAGTCCATTTCATCTGATGTATGAAATAGAGTATGAACTCTATATCTGTAGGGGGGACCCCCTGTGGATAACTGAAATCATTGAAATCTGAGCTTTATTTTGACTGTATTTGGTCTAGCTAGAAACTTACCATTGCACTGGAAGACCCAGAGAGGCCCACAAACACTGGTGGTGAGTGAACATTTTATGGGCAACTGTAGATATTGAATTCTCAAATAAGTAGGTCATACTATATTATTTGGAAGTGAAATATATAGAGAGGCATACCTCAGTTAACAAAGCCTCTGACAATGAGTAAGAATACTTTTACAAAGTATTCTTACTCTTCTCTGGTTCTTAGGCTTCCTCCTTGTGCTCTGTCTAGCTGGAGTATTGTTTGAGCAACATCCACTTTAAGATAGTGAAGGATAAATGCAGACTTTCAGCATCATAGCTGCATGGTTACGTTGCAATAAAGTATGAGCTGGAAAGAAGGACACATATTGTAATTGCTGGTGACCACTTACACAAGGCGATTTAAATAGCAGATACCTCCACAATCCCCGACTGAACATATGAGAATAGCACACCAGAGTAAAAAGAGAAGAATGAATAAGCGTCCATCACTAGCACTCCTTGGATGTTAAAAAGCATAGACCCAAAAATAAAAGAAAATGGGGAATCATAGAATCAAAGAGTTGAAAGAGACCTCATGGGCCATCTAGTCCAACCCCCTGCCAAGAAGCAGGAATATTGCATTCAAATCACCCCTGACAGATGGCCATCCAGCCTCTGTTTAAAAGCTTCCAAAGAAGGAGCCTCCACCACACTCCGGGGCAGTGAGTTCCACCGCTGAATGGCTCTCACAGTCAGGAAGTTCTTCCTCATGTTCAGATGGAATCTCCTTTCTTGTAGTTTGAAGCCATTGTTCTGCATCCTAGTCTCCAGGGAAGCAGAAAACAAGCTTGCTCCCTCCTCCCTGTGGCTTCCTCTCACATATTTATACATGGCTATCATATCTCCTCTCAGCCTTCTCTTCTTCAGGCTAAACATGCCCAGTTCCTTAAGCCACTCCTCATAGGGCTTGTTCTCCAGACCCTTGATCATTTTAGTTGCCCTCCTCTGGACACATTCCAGCTTGTCAATATCTCTCTTGAATTGTGGTGCCCAGAATTGGACACAGTATTCCAGGTGTGGTCTAACCAAAGCAGAATAGAGGGGTAGCATGACTTCCCTAGATCTAGACACTATGCTCCTATTGATGCAGGAAATATTTTTATTTACATCTCCCAGACACATTGAGTTGCTCTTTTTTGGTTGTATAGGAATCTATATTATTTCCATGTTATTTTGGCTTCTGGGACTAAATGTTCTGTTAAAACCTATAGCAATGTCACTTATCAGGGGAAAACTTTTTTTAAAAAAATGTCACTGTCCCTTGAAGGAAAATGTGGGGGACAGCAACAACCAAACACCCCCATTTACAACGGTTTGTGAATACTGTCTCCCCCCTATATTTCCATGCAGTTCTGAGATATTGGCAATTATTATTTAAGTCAAAAGGGAAAAAGAAGAATAATTTACACCATCCATCATTGTTTCCTTGCATGAATAAATTACAAGACACCACAGCAAATCAATTGTGGGGAAAGAAGCAGCCCATGCCAAACGCCGTGCTTCTGTGTATAATTTCCTTAATGTTTTTCATCCTCATACATCAAAACTACAGACTGAATTTGGCAAACCTGATGCAGGAGAAAGCTCATTATCCCAAGGTCTTGCAGGGCACCTAAAACCTAACTGGGGAGCCAGACCATGTAATAAGGGAAAACAGGTGCAACTAATCCCCAAGCACAGACCTCACAACCTACTGAGCTTGTATCTCTCTTCCCAGATCCATCTCTCAAGAGAAAAATCACAAGCTTCACAGTATCATCTATTCTTGTACAGGTTTCAGAACATCTGAACTCAGAGTTCAAGACTCTGTTAGCAACTTTGGTGGTGAACTAACAGCACAGTGTTACTTGTCACCACTTACTACAGTTAGGTCTTCCAGCAGAAGATTTTTCTGACAGATCTTCCTGATCATCTGTTACATGGTCCTGAAACTTGGATATTTTTGTGTAAAAAACCCCAAACATTTCCTATTAGTTCTGGTCTCTCTACATCCTGCAAAACTGCAGTCATTATGTTTGCTGAAGATTCCCTACTACACATTTTTCTGCCCTTGTGTACATTCAAGTTAGCCTTATAATTGAAGAAAAACTCCCACAGATGTTTTACTTGCAAATATATTTGAATCTCATCATCTCACAGAGTTCAACCTAGTATTAGCAAGGCTTCCCTTCCTTCTCTTTACACTTTTCTCTTTAATTTATGTAGCTTTCCCCAGCAAATTGTGCACTGTTTTTTTCTTTTCTTATCAAATAGCAGTTACAGGCACACTCTGCATACTCACAAAAGATGCATACATGTTCCCATAAATCATTGCAACTGAAGACAGCATTTAGTAGTATGTAAATTCTTTCCAAATCATATTCCATTTACAACAGTAGCCTCGAGAGAAGGGCCCAAACGATGGCTTCATGTTTATGTGTATCTGTGAGCAAGTGACCTGAGTTTCTCCTTAGAAATCAGAAACTGAACTCTTCCTCTCCATAGGTCTTTCATATGCTATGGAGAAAAAACTGGGATGTTTTTATGGAGAAAAGTGGAATTGATATATGTAATAAACAAATTAAATGAATAGAAGCCTACAGTTTTGCTCCTTCAAGAACAGGATTTGAATGACCAGGTTGTGGTGCAGCTGGTTAGGAGTCAGCTGCATTAAAATCACTACTGACCAAAACGTCATGAGTTGGAAGCCAACAAATGGTCAGAGTAAGCTCCTGACCATTTGTCTAGCTTGCTGTCAACCTTGAAGCCTGAAAGACAGTTGCATCTGTCAAGTAGGAAATTTAGGTACTGCTTATGCAGGGAGGCTAATTTAACTAATTTACAATACCATAAAACTCTCCAGTGCATGCAAAAGAATGAGGAAGTACTCTATCGGTGTCACAAGTGGACAGTGAAGCGACAGCTCCCCCAGTGGCCAGAATTGAGAGCTTACCCTCATGAAGCTGGAAAGTTAAATAGCCTCTGTTTATCTGTCTATATATGTTGTGTCTCTATTTTTGACATGTATATACATTGTGATCCGTCCTGAGCCCCCTGCAGGGCGAGAAGGATGAAATATAAATACTGTAAATAAATAAATAAAATAAATTCCTGCTTCAAAAATTTTCTTGATTTTTTTTTAAAGGTAACTGTTTTAGGGATTTTTCATATGAGGCGAATATTGCACAGAGAGTGGGTCCACAGGTACATTCTATTATGTGATGCTTGTCTTTAAAAACTTACCACGTGGTGGCTCAAATTGCATGGAGAGCCGGTTGTCTGTTGCCTCCAACCATGTGGCAAATTGAGTGTTACAACGCCCCTGTAACCGATGGGAAATCCGAGGGAGCAGGGTGTGCACCCATCCTGAATTCTCTGCTGTTGGGCAAAAGAAACATTACTCTTATTAGAGGATTATATTATATCACATTATATTATTTATATTTCTATCCCACCTTTCTCAAGCTCAAAGGCCACTCAAGGCTGCTTACAAATTGGCAGCAATTCGATACCATAACAATCCACAATATACAGTTGAAACATTTAAAACAGCATTATAAAATCAATATACAATCAATACGATACAAAAACCATTAAAAACATATTATACACATCTGCTACTAAATTTTGGTTTACATTTCTTTATATTTCTGTGATACCTCTCACTTGCCCAACTTTCGATGCTGGTTTGCCTTGTATGTGCCAAAACTCATACCTTATTCCACTTGGGGAAGTAAAGCTGCTGCAATGACAATTGTTGCAATAGCACAGAATATTCATCAGTTCAAGGAGCCAACAAACTTCATAGTTCAGCTTTTGCACAGGAAGGGGACCCTGCCAAAATGGCTGAATGAAATCAAGGTGAAGACTAAGATGAGGGGAGATATCAAAGATACAATGGAGAGGTGATATGCTGACAGCACCATATGAAAGAGAAACCCCAACAAATGAGAAAGGGGGTATAAGAATATCAGGGGGGAGAAAGATAAGCCCTTGTTGCCACAAGGGCTTATCAGAAAGTATATCCTAGAAAAAATGTGGTTCATGAGATGAGGGAGTAAGAGCTAGGAAAATTGGTAAAAATACACAAAATGGAAAAAGGTAGCCAGCTACATGGAAATCAGGAAGTAGAAATAGGACAAAATGGTGCACAATAGCTGGGGAAAGCAAACACTGTTCACTATTGATAGTAAGAACAAGGGCAGGAAAATAGAAGCCAAGTGGACATCATATTGCTATCTAGACTCTAAAAACTGACCAGTAGATGCTGTTGTTGTGGCTTCTGAATCACCGAAGCATTATATCAAGGCAACGAGTCCAAAAAGCAGTGATGTGTGGGGCTGAATTTCACAGATTTGGCTGTTGGTTTCTAACTAGCTGCCCTTCCTTGTCAAGAGGAAAAAAATGCTGCCCAGTACAGCCTGAAAATAACCCATTTCAGGCTCGGAAAGGACATTGGGGTGATTCTCTTAGAAAGTAAATTAAATGCAACTGTGACTCTAAGCATCTGGCAGATTTGATTTGGGATGGAGGATGCTGCAAGATAGTGATAAGTGAACGGCTGGCACCAAAGGGAATTAAAAGACTGTACCTCCATTTAATGGAGTGGATTTCTTTCAGCATAGTACCCATTAAGGGCACTATACCGACAACACATGTAACCTTTTAAACTGTGAAATTGCAGGTTCCACAACTGCAAAGGGCTGACTTTGTTATTCTATTAATACAACAATTCAGGGAGGCAATTGCAGGAAGGTGTCCTCATCTAACCTCACTCTTCTCCTATAAGGAAAAAGATGTTGGATTTCTGACATGTCCTTGACTCTATTTTGATTGCTAAAGTATAGATGCAAAACATATGCATTAAGAAATTACACTTAAGGTATTACCATTAAATGTAATTAGTCAGAGTTACATATATTCCCCCATAACCACTAGGTACCATTATTATACCTATAAGACTTTTTTAATTCTCTGTTTTAAGTAGTTTCTTTTTCATTGCTAAAATAAATAAATATGATTGGCAGCTATGGATCACATACAGTTTTCTCCTATACCTATCCAAGGATCTACAGACTTTAATGTTGTGTGTGTGTGTGTGTGTGTATGTGTAGACCAAACTCCTATGAAGCAGGATCATACTATTTAAGAAACAGATCAGTTTGAAGTGGTGGCGGCTAGAGGTGAATTTTACAAATATATCAGTTGTAGCAGTTGTGTGTCTTCAAGACATTTCTGACTCACGGCGTTCATTGGGTGACCATATCATAGGGTTTCCTGGGGTTGAGACTGTGCAACCAACCCAAGGTAACCCAGAGGGGTTTCATGGGAATGGGATTCTGGTCCCAAAAGTCATAGGACCTCATCACATTGATGAGGTCCAGTGTTCTGATTCTCCAGACTCCATGGTGAATTGGGGTGAAGCGGGGCAATTCCAATGTCCCATACACTGCCTCACCACCAGCTGACACTTCCTCATCACATGTGGGAAAGCCTTGTCATGATGCTTCCCCCTGCGGTAGCCCTGTTGCTCCAAATAGAACATGGAGAGACTCCTGTGTTGGCGGTGCAACATCCTACAATGCTTCTGCCCCAGTTTATCCACAGAGCTTCACCGGAAGTGATGCTATGTCATGTGATGGGCAGCGTGTGGCTCAGTGGGTCAACCAGGGCAGAAGTGTCCTAGGAAGCTGAATTTCCATTGTATGATGAGGTCCATAGATCAAAGCTCAAACTATCATACCACACTGGATTTTCTAGTCCCATGCTCAAACCATATGTAGAGCTGAATTTACCACTAAACTAACTCTTCTATAGTCAGGGAAGAGCTATTTTAGGATTTCATGCTGGGTTTCATCCCTGACTGCACAAGTCTCCAGCCCTCAGTAGTTAGTCTAGATAGATTAGAATGAGGATTCCTTTCCCAGATTCCCTATGCATGCCTATCTCAAGAAGGGGGGTTGTCTTACTCATCCTGCATGCCACTATCTCCTCCCCTTTTGAATACTTAGCAACGTGATATCTTAAGGGATGATGTAATTTCCCCTTTAAAGGTATTTTTATTGCCCTAGTGAGGCCATGTGGCCAATTCTCCATTTTGGCCTCTGTCTTGCCTTTGTTCTCCTTGAGTAAGGATGCATCTTGCCATTCTCCAGGCAAGATGTATATGCATGGCTATTTTGTTATTTTTTCCTTTTCCTTATAAGATAGCTCAGTGAAGCAAGTTAGCTCCAAGAATCTTTCCTATCCAGAATGAATTTCTTTTATCTTTAATAAACATATTATTTTTAGAACCTATGAAGTTGTGGATCTGTAATCCTGTTCCATCCTGTTGAATGGAAACTAATCCTTGCTCTCTGCATGTAAGCTTCTGATGGTTATGAATTGTGCTTCTGCACTCTGCTATATTTTTGTGGGTTATTTTTGAGCCTAACAGCTCTTGATACCTAACAAATCATGATATATCTAAATGATCCTGCTAATTAATCTCATATAAATTTTCTTTTAAAAATGCAAAACAAAATACTTTACATAAAAGTAGAGAACAAATCCAAATACAGTCTCAACTGAGAGCAGCCTGTGCTTTTTGCAAATCCCTGTTGAAGAAGTTTCAGCTGAGAATACTGACACTGCAACTTCACTGCGCTGTGTTAGTGACCTTAATATATTGGGACTGGCGATACTGAGGTGTCGCTTTATCGCTGATTATGGTTCATCAGATTTTGTGTCATTTGAGCTATAAATTAAATGGAAAGTACATTTGTAATGTGAAGTCCATGTCTACTTACTTAATCTAATCAAGTCTCAAATACTTGCTTTAGCAGGCTAATAGCCTCTTGAAGAAACATGGGGCTGTTCCACATTTCATTTATGTGATGGATGGGATGGTGAGATGGATTAAATAGTAAATGAGTACCTTGGGATGAGAAAAAAATGTGAGTGTGCTAGTCTGTACTATAGATATTTCAGCTACACTTAGGACTTTTAATAAAGTCCCAGACCCGTTTGGTATAAATGTACACTAAGGTCCTGAAAAGCAATTTATCACTAGAGAACTTATAATAGCTAATTGTTCATTGTGATTATCTGAAAAGATGTGTTGGATTAGAACAAAGAGACATCTTACTCTGTGCTTCTCACTTTGAAAACTCACAAGGCAGAACATGAAGACAACAGGTAGTACTTTGCTTGTGCCCTGCATCTATAATTCAGAGGCTCTGGTGCTCTGAAGGTCAAGTTAACTATCATGATGAATACCCATTGACATATTCTTTAGATTGTTCCTTAATCTTTTTGAAAGCTAATAATGACTACAGCAATAATCAGCATATTATGTAGCAGAGAGTTCCACCACTTACATCTGTCTGAATCTACCACCAAATGTTAATAATTTTTATTGAGTGTTTGGTGGTCTAGCATTACAGGACGGGGAGAAAACCATTTTTCTTCCCCTTTCCCATATCATCCATCAGTTTTATAAACCTTTCAACTCACTTTTCCACTTAAAAGATCTGCCAAATGTTTTAGCTTTGACTCATGGGGAAAATATTTCAGTCCTTAGACATTTTCAATATATTGCCCCTTTCAAGTTCTATAATATCTTTTTAAAGAAAAAAAATATATCCAGATTTCCATTGGCATACCTAAGTGGGGCTTGGAAGGTAGCCCAGCTGATCCCAAACCTAGACCAATAGTCTCATTTGTCATAAAGTACTTTCCAGCATTTCTGTGATGGAGACCCTGTTGGCACAATGGGTTAAACCCTTGTGCTGGCAGGACTGCTGACCAATAGGTCAGCGGTTCAAATCTGGGGACAGTGGGTTGAGCTGGTTGAGATCCAGCTTCCCATGTGGTGACATGACAGAAACCTCCCACAAGGATGGAAAAACATCAAACATCTGGACATCTCCTGGGCAATATCCTTGCAGATGGCCAATTCTCTCAAACGAGAAGCGACTTGCAGTTTCTCAAGTTGCTCCTGACATGAAAAAATCTTTCTGTGAGGCAACCAAATTTATATGCACCATTCCAAATGTTGGACAAAAACAGATGCAATGTTTTGTTCCCTTTTAACCAGCAGTAGGAGGAGAGGGAATTCCCATTTTGATCACAGGGTTCGTTATTATGATGGTGGGAGGTGGACTTGTTTATTGTGAAAACTATGTTATACAGTAATTTCTTTGAGTTGGGTGTAAAGATGCACATTATACCCAGAGTGAGATCACTGTCAAAACAGGAAAATTATCCTATACACCATTTAATGGCATATTTCACTTTGTAAGGAAGTCTTTCTTTATATATAATATCTTTTGGGTTGTTTCCACAGCAGGATTTTTACTAAAACATGAACTCGTCTTTGATGTTAAGACAGGACCTCATAATGTTGATGAGGTCATCTGTGCTGATTCACCAGCCCCACGTCCTACCCGGCCATCAGCAACTCTTCCCCATCACACACGGGGAAGCATCACCGCACAGCTTCCCCTCATGCTAGCCCCATTGTTCCTAATGGAACATGGGAGGCTATTGTGTTGCTGATGCTGCTGTCCTAGTTAAGCAATGGAGGCCCACCAGAAGTGAAGCTATGTTGTGTGATGGGTGGCATGGGGCTTCATCGCTCAACTGGGGCAGAAGCATCCTAGGACACAAAAAATTCCTCGTGTGATGAAGTCCACAGCCACCCAAATGTTAATTTTAGGTTATTATTATTTTAAATTCCCTATAAAACCATAAATTGAATGATTTGTCCATTGCTATCATTTACATTTTAATGAGTTCCAAAGCTGGAATTGAACAAGTCAAATGAAATCAGTATAAACTGCTATTTTTCATTAAAATTGGAATTATGCAAAACATTATGGTTAATCTCAACAAAAGACATTATCCAGCTTCAAAACAATGTGCAGGAACAATAAATTTTCTCAAGTACGTGTGGCCTATAAAAGAACCCTGGTTTTAGCAGTCTTGCAGAAATGAATGAGAGTGGAAACACATTTTTCCAGGCAGCTATGATAATTAATAAAGATTAAAAAAAAGAAATAGATTTTCAGGTTGGAAGACCAATGACTCAAATTTTATTCCTGCCTTTCAGTTATGCATATTGCCTCTACTACACCCCCTCCCTTTCTATTTTGTGTATTAGGGCTCCAGATACACTGTGCTAAGAAGGCATCATCAAATTCTCAATGAGATTATGATCAATTATGTATTATTATGAAAATGAAATATAGCCAGAACATTATTTTAATATATGACATATTAAACCACAGGCTCTCTGACCACAGAACTGTTTATACCCGTAGTGTCCAATGTTTGATTCTCTATGTGTTTTGGACTTCATCTCCCAGATTTCCTTACCATTGGACAAGCTGGCTAGGGCCTCTGTGAGTCTGAACATCTGGAGGATCAAAGGTTGACACCACTGGTTTACACCATACCCTCCATCTGTACTCATTTGACAGGGACATGCCCAGTTAAACCTCTGCCATCTGGTTGTTCTTCTACTTTAAATACTTTCTAGTTTCTCTCTCCTTCCACTTTTCCCTTTCATCTTCACTTTTTAAAATTGATGTAAATGAGCCCAATGTGCAAAAAGTAGTTTGCACTCAATTAACTCATCAGGGAGCAAAGTGGGTGGAATCTTGTCTTTCCTTTTAGTCTCAGGGAAAAGCAAACTGCTGAAGCCTCTTCTAGCTGGTCCAATTTTTTCACTGATAACTTTTGCCATCTTGACTGCATTCTGATATTGTTTAGCCACATCTGTTGTGGTTTTCACCTGTGAAATGTTAAGAGTATGCTATACTAACTAGCAGTAGAAATTTGGGATCTCACAAGCTCTTTCCCAGCCTTATTTGGGGTGGATGTACGCACCCCTTTATCTTGAGGCCAACCTGGAGTAGCAAATTTCAAATCAGCCCTGTACTGGTTTTGACTGGCATCCATAGATAGCCATCCTTACTGCCTACCCCACTTTGTCATTGTGGCAGATCGCGGGTATGACATGGCTAGCGTTGGTTGTTCATCACCTGGAATGAGATTGGCCGGATTGAGATTATTGTAATAGCTGGTCCTGAAAAGATCTGTTGGTTGGTTGGTTTGGTTGCACGCTGCAAGTTGCTTCTGGTGTGAGAGAATCAGCCGTCTACAAAGACATGCCCAGGGGGCACCTGGATGTGTTGCAATCCTGTGGGGAGGCTTCTCTTATGTTTCATGTCTGCGCTCTGGCACCACGAGATGCAGAGCCAACCTTAAGAAATGGGGCCACAAAGTGGGGTCCATGACATGTGAGTGCGGAGAAGAGCAAACCACGGACCATGATAAATAAACATTGGCTGGATTGTTTGACTGACACAGGGGAAGGGAGGAACCGTTTCACCCCTTCCTTCTCCAATCACCCTTGTGACCCAGGCCAATGTCATTACAGATGACAAATGATGGACATTAACCATGTTGCACCCACTGGCCACTACTATGATGAGAGCAGGAGGGAAATCATGAGGGCCATCCTGTGTCCCTGCACAGCCCTAGTCTGAGGAATATGGGATGGTTATGTAAACAGTTATGCTCAGTTCCATCTCACAATTGGCTTGACTACTTACATGGGGTCAAAGTTACAGTTCGCTCTGGATTCTCAGGATCAGTGTAGATGTACACTGAATGTAAAGCATGTTCGTCACCACTGAGTTTAAGCTAAGACTGGTATTTCCTGAATATGTCATATGTTGAACTGTCTTTTGGAGATGATTAACAAAAGCAACAGTAACAATTCCAATTTAAAGTTAACATGTATTTGAACTGGAAATAAAAATTACCACTTGCCTTCTGTTCTCAAACTCTGTGTTTAAAAATTAATATATGTTATTGAAACCCAGCCCTATACACAATATCCCAGACATGGTGTCAGTGTCTATTTATAACAAACTATTGTTAAAAGAGTTCTTTGCATAGATGGTTAGAGTGTTCCTTTCTTCACAAACTTTTGAAAATAAACCAAGGTAATTCCAGTGTTTTTTTTTTAAGTTCATATTAGGTGTCATATTTTGATTCTTAAATCTGTCACTTTGGAAATACTGCATTGTTTCAATTTAGCACAGATATATTGAAAGAAGGAGGAACTATGCACACGATTTTAATGTGTTTTTCAAGGTCTACTGGTATTTGCTGTATTTGTTTTTAGCTAGAAGAGAAAATGAGATGGGAAACAGAAAATGGAGCTGGGTGAACGGCTTATAAAATTAGTTTGAACTTGCCTAAACTGAAAGGTATTTATGTACTTTAAGTCTCATTTTCCTTTTGAATTCTGTATCGTACTTCATGCTTCCTCTATTGTACTGTCTGGATTCACTTCTTTCAAAAGGAAATAAAATTAAAACATGTTCCTAAGCTTTCAGCACTGTGCTATAACCTGTGGTAGTACAAGTAATAAAATCAGAATCAGATTTTTCTTTTCTACTGCTCCATTCCCAGGGTGACCTGGATGACTTATATCAAGTTATAGTTGGTGGAAGTGTGAATGTATGCTGTCTCTCAACCCAGGGTTAACATTTCCTCCAATTAAAACTACAACAAAGCTGGCTAGCGATCTATGTTCAGATGACAATTTTATTTTAGCTTATTTTTCTTAAGAATTTACTGCAAATTGAAAATGTCTTTATATCTGGGATAGAATCATTTGATATTTTAAAATATAAATGTGGGGTCCTCTAGAAGTTGCAGCCCAACAGATCATGTTGGGATTACAATGCATTGCTTACAATTGTTCTCTCTATTGACAAATGTATAAATATGTGAGAGGAAGCCACAGGGAGGAGGGAGCAAGCTTGTTTTCTGCTTCCCTGGAGACTAGGACGCAGAACAATGGCTTCAAATTACAAGAGAGGAGATTCCATCTGAACATGAGGAAGAACTTCCTGACTGTGAGGGCCTTTCAGCAGTGGAACTCTCTGCCCTGAAGTGCGGTGGAGGCTCCTTCTTTGGAAGCTTTTAAACAGAGGCTGGATAGCCATCTGTCAGGGGTGATTTGAATGCAATATTCCTGCTTCTTGGCAGGGGGTTGGACTGTATGACCCATGAGGTCTCTTCCAACTCTTTGATTCTTTGATTCTATGATTCTAAGAAAGAGGGTGTATCTATACTGTAGAATTATTGCAGTTTGATACCTCTTTACCTGATATTTATTTTATTTATTTATTTAGTACACTTGTATACCGCTAATATCTCAGCCTAAAACGGCGACTCATTGCGGTTTACAACATTTAAAAACAACAATATTCCAATTAAAAATATAAAACACATACATATACAATACACAGTATTGGGCCACCAATACAGACCAATGCATCTCTTAAATTAAAATCATAATCCAATTTCGTTGTCTGTGATTGCCAGTCCTTGATCAGAGATTTCATCGCATCGGATTAGCCGAATGCTTGCTCAAACATCCATGTCTTGAGTTTTTTCCGAAATACTATCAGCGAGGAGGCTGATCTTATCTCTATAGGGAGGGCATTCCAAAGCCGCGGGGCCGCCACAGAAAAGGCCCTGTCTCTCGTTCCCGCCAGCCGCACCTGTGAAGCAGGCGGGATGGAGAGAAGGGCCTCTCCCGAAGATCTTAGGGTCCTGGTGGGCTGATAGGCCGAGATACGTTTGGATAGATATCTTGGGCCAGAACCGTTTAGGGCTTTAAAGGCCAAAGCCAGCACTTTGAATTGGGCCCGGTAGCTAATCGGCAGCCAGTGGAGCTGGTACAGCAGAGGAGTTGTATGCTCCCTGCGCCCTGCTCCTGTTAGTACCATGGCTGCCGCCCGTTGGACTAGTTGGAGCTTCCGAGCCGTCTTCAAAGGCAACCCCACGTAGAGAGCGTTGCAGTAATCAAGGCGGGATGTAACCAGAGCGTGGACTACCGTGGCCAAGTCAGACTTCCCAAGATATGGTCGCAGTTGGCGCACGAGTCTTAACTGTGCGAATGCTCCCCTGGTCACCGCCGAAACCTGGGGATCCAGGCTTAGCGATGATATGGCTCAATGCTATGAATCTCTAGGATTTGTAGTTTGATGAGAGACCAGCACTCTTTGGCAGTAAAAGTTAAGAACCTTGCAAAATTATAACTTCCCCGATGCCATGTGATATTCAGGCCTAATCTGATATAACATACTCAGATCTGGATGCCATGTTTTAAAAAAGATATAGGTAAGCTGGAGCAGGTTCAGAATAGGGCAACAAGAATGATAAAAAGTATGGAGAACAAAACATATGGCCATGTTCAGCTTGGTGAAGAGAAGACTGAGAGAAGACATGGCTGCACACTTCACTTATTTCAAGGGTTGTCATGGCGAGAAGGGACAACTCTGTTCTCTGATGACTCAGAGAATAGGACCAGAACATGACCTTCTCCTTCAACAGATGTGAAATTTCAGGTTAGTAAATTCTAACTGGACTTCAGAGGAAATTTCTTGACATTAAGAGTAGTTTCCCAATAGAACCAATTGCCCAAAAAGCTGGTGAAGTCTCCTTCTTGGCACATCTTCAAAAAGAGAGTAGAGAGCTACCTGCTTGGAATACTTCAGTTGGATATCCTCCACTGAGGAGGGCATTGGACTCAATGGTCGATGAAGCTCCTATCAATTCTATGATCCTATGAGTATGTCTATACTATACATTTACATTAGTTTGGTACAATTTTAACTTTTCTGTGTCCATCTTAGAAAATCTTGTGATCTGTAATTTGGTGTAGAGCTCTGGGTAATTTTTTGAATTACTGCATGAGAGTGCTCTAGCAGAGAATCCTTCATAGAAATACAAATCCCATGATAGATGAGCATGAAACTGCTATAACTATCTAGCACAGATGTGCTCCATGTAGCATTAAGTTGCTGCAACTTGGAGTCTGGAGAGGCCAATAAGTTTTCTCATAAAATCTTCCTTTGACCCCCTTGATAGTAGGATATGACAGCCTACTTGTTTGCTAACTGATGTAGCATAACACTACTTAAAGCAATAAAGAAGAAAGGGAAATATGGTAGGGATGGGGGGATGGGGTATCATCAGCATCCGTTTACTGTAAACCTCCACCCTACACACCTTCTTGACTTTTCTGTACCATTCAATAAAATGTTCAAAAATACCCTTCCAGCTTTGCATCTTTTTTGCTAGGATTGTAGGCCCTTTCCACACAGCTATATAAAATCCACATTGAACTGGATTATATGGCAGTGTGGACTCAGCTAACCCAGTTCAAAGCAGATAGTGTGGATTATCTGCCTTGATATTCTGGGTTATATGGCTGTGTGGAAGGGCCCTTAAAGGTACAAAGAAGGTAAGCATTCTGCAGAGGCACCAGAGGGGGTGTGTCTGCTATTGAAAGCTCCATCACAAGTTGCCCAATTTTGGTTCAGCCCTCCTTATCTGCAAGACTCTGTTATGTCAATGTGAAAAAAGTCTTTGCCTTGCACCCTGAAGCTTTGTGAATTTCAGTTTCCATTTTTGTGGTTTAACATCAAAGTTGCACACATCAAGAGCTCCCACCCCGCCCTCTTATGAAACTGAATGAATCAGAAAGAAGCACCTAGATAACTTTTATTTAAAGGTAGTGAGTAATTTTTTTCTTTTTGAAATCTGGGCAAAACTTGAATGTATGACAGCCACACACAGTGAAGTGGATGGGGTGGGAGATCTGAAAATATGAAAGATGAAAACAACATGATGGCTTAGCAGAAAAGTTAACACTTAGGGCCTTTCCACTATCACCTCAGAGGTTGTGACCTCACAACCCCTGAGGATGCCTGCCATAGATGCAGGCAAAACATCAGGAGAGAATGTTCTGGAACATGGCCATACAGCCTGAAAAACTTATAGCAAGCTGATAAAATCACAGTTTGGGAAACTGGTTTGGAATTGTGCTGGATGAGAGATTCATGAAGTTGTTATTAAAACCCTTTCCAATAAAGTCTTGTCAATTGTGGGGCTCAAAGCATGGTCTGCTTTTAAAATAAATGTATTTTAATTGTCACTATAAATACATACATTTTTTTAAAAAAGTCTGAGTGCTAATTTTAAATCATTGTTTTAATGAGTTGCAACAGAAACCCCCATGAGATGTCCTAGCTATGCTTTGATAGCAAACAGAAGGATATACATTAGAAGAAGAAAAAAGCTGCAACCGGAGGTGGAAATCCTTTTTAATGTAATCCAAACAGATTCAGTGGATGCAGGCCAAAGACACAAGAAAGGAAGGCAGAGCCTAAAGCTGATAAGATGATGATAGTTTTATCTGAGAATCCAAAAACCCACAGGGAGAGTGGCTTCTGAGCCCCAGTGAGAAAATCCTCCAAACGCTGTGCAATGAACTAGGCAATGAGAGATGATGAAACCCCAAGTGACTGATACCATGGGAAGGCAACCCTCCCGGTATCTGTAGGCTAGAGAGAGAGCAAAAATGGAGAGACAGAGAAGGGAGACAGATGCCAGCTCTGTCAAGAGAGAGTTCATGGAGCAGAAACTGGGCTAAGATTCCAGTGGGACCTGCCAGCCAGGCTTTGCAGCTGGAGTGACAATGTTATAAGAAGGAACGAAGCACAAAAAAAGAGAAATAAGAGCATCATGGCAAAAGGAGCCCTTTAAAAATATTACAGTGCCAGTCCTTGAACTATTTTGGCTACAACATCTCTGCCTCCTTTGTTACTTGTCAGATAGAGGCTAACGCATTGCCATGGAAACACCAACACACGAATGTAGAAAAGTTAGAATCCCTTACAGTTCCCCAGCCTGTTAAACCCTTGCTGTTCCTGATCCCGCTAAAGCCCTATTGAAACGCTAACTGGTCGTAGGAGGGAAGGATGGAAGGGTAGAGAATTCAACTGCATAATTAACGCAGCAAGAAATCGACAAGATGACAGCAGTTAAAAATGCTATGTTAACATTCCTGAAACATATAAGGCAAATGGTGTTTGAAAGAGAACCCGTTTTCTCTGTTGAAAGACTCTACCTAGCAGTTGACACACTCACCCATTTCCCCATCAGGAAAGATTTACAGGAGGTAACAGTTTATTGTTGTGTGCCTCCAAGTGCCCCCAGCTTATGGAAACATGGAAGTCTTGTTAAAAGAGGGTTTGCCTTTGCCTTCCTCTGAGATTGAGAGAGTATGACTTGTTCAAGATCATCCCATGACTTCCCATTTTTGTGTGTGTTGGGAGCAACTTGAGAAACTGAAAGTGTTTCTCGCTTCTGGTGTGAGAGAATTGGCTGTTTGCAAGGATGTTGCCCAGGGGATGCCTGGATGTTTTGATGTTTTACCATCTTTGTGAGAGGCTTCTTTCATGTCCCTGCATGGGGAGCTGGAGCTGACAGAGGGAGCTCATCCAAGCTCTCCCCAAATGTGAACCTCTGACCTGTTGGTCATCAGTCCTGCTGGTACAAGGTTTAACTCACTGCACCACTAGGGGCTTCCAGCTTTCCATTCTGAAGCAGGAATTCAAATCATGGTCTCTTAGTCATTGTCCAAAACTAAGGCCATAGAACTGCTCCAGAGAACCTCATAATTTCTAGAGAGACCATATTAATCAAATGAATAATCAAATTTGTAAAAGTTAAACCTGCAAATGTGAACAGCTGACTATAATTGGATTTATCCACATTAGATTCAGTATTCAATAACTGATTGAATTTGTATATTTCAGTTGAAACTGGCCCACATGACAAAATGACTGCATGGGAAACATGTTCTTTCTGCAAAAAACAAAACAAACAAAACCCCTCCCCAAAAACCCTCTTCAAACACATGTGGGTTTTTGCAAAACTGGTGGTTTTTTGCCCCTGGTGAAAAATGCCAAAATGTGTGAGTATTTTTGCATGGAATAATTTCCTAATACACTTGAGGATGTCTGAAGTATTGGCAAAAACATCACAGAAACATTTATAGAATCACAGAGTTGAAAGAGGCCATCCAGTCCAACCCCCTGCCAAGAAGCAGGAAAATGTTCTTCCACTATTAGTAGGAAACTGCAGGAGAGATTTCTCCCTGCACGCAAGGACAAATACTAGTCTTACAACCCTAACTGCAAACTGCATGATAGCTGTCATAAGACCACCTTTACTAGAGTGATGTTGTCATCTCAGGAGCTTACCAGAAGCAAACGGCTGTGCCTTTTGGCTGTGTGTTTCACTCTCTTCAGGTGTATCTTGCCACAAAAGAGGGGGTTACAGTCAAACAACCTGTTCCCTTTGAGAGAGAGTTGTCACTGGTGTTTTTCAGCACAGTAGGAGTCAATTTAGACTCTCTGTGGGATATCCTTCTCCATTCTTCTCCTACAACTTATCAAAGGGGTGTAAAGTTTCAGTGAGAGAAGATGACATTCTCCATTGGTTCTGTCATCCTTTGCATGTGTAGAGTGACTTTCTGAAAGGGATAGTTTCCTCTGTTCATACAGGCTCTCTACATAACCCGGAACATTGGAAAATCAGCATTCTTATAAATAGAGGATATTTTTATCCCCATATAGTCCAATTTTGGGCATGGAAGACAAACAAAAGTTGTGAACAGTAGCAAGGATGGTGTATCTCCCTAGTATCTCCTTGCTCAAGTATGTGAGGTATTTTATTTATAATTATTGTAGCCTATCCTGCACTCATCAAATGGGGCGGATTATGGGTAGAATAAAAGAAAATAGAGCGAGAACATATGGAAACAGACTTGTGGTTATAAAACCTTAAGACCATACCAATCCCTAGATGCTGCAAAGGCCTAAGTACTTCCTCCCCAAAGCGATAATCTTTATAGGAAAAATATGATCTCCCTCATCTTGTAAATCAAAATAATCATGCCTTGCCTTCTTCAAAGCTTGCTTTCATTAGGCAGCAGCAGCTGAAGAGTCAGAGCTGCGATATTTACTGCGCTTGTCTCTGGTAGCTTTATGAAATTCATCTCTCAGAATAAGGAAATGGTGACTCTGGGAGAGCTCTGGAAATGTAAGTCATTATCAGATATTGCTGTAGTCTTGTTAGGATCAGAGCGATTTATTCAGAGATGGATTTCATTCTTTCTTTCTTTTCAAAAATGGAAGTGGCCATCTGAATACTTACAGCAATTTGCCAACGGGTAAAATAACACTGCCTTCACTCACTGCTCTTTTGTTGACAGGGGAAAAGGAAGCGTCAGGTGAAAGAAGCTGCCTAAAGAATTGCATTTGTTACAACAAGAATGGCAAGTAGGACAAAATTCTAAACAATTTCTCTTATATTTATTGTGTGTTTGTAACATGCATACAAAAGTTATTTTGGCCATACTTGGATAACGAATCACAGTAAAACTGAAATATATCAGAGGGACGTGTCTTATAAATGGAGTTCCTTTGCCTCTTCCAGACAACTTCTACTTTGCTACAACACCTGTATCTTTATGACATAATTAGGGAATGTGCCTCTGACTCCTGGCAATCCAAATCTTGTCCCTCTGTTATCAGGCAATTTAAAATGGCAGTGGATAGTGAGATCCAAACTGCTGTGGGTTAAGTCTGGTGAGAAAAAGAAGCCAATATTTCAGAATTAATCTCACCAGGTTAAAGCAGGAGCCATTGAGATATATATTTAATTTCAGCTGAAAGTGATGCCATCCTGCAGTAATCCACCCCCAAAATAAGCTGAGATACATTATACAGCAAAACAGACATTTTTTTATAAATGTCAGATTCAGATGACATAGTTTCCAGTAAATATGTTACCTTCTGATATAAATATATGAAATATAGAACATAAAGCCTATAACATGGGAAGGGTCCTTGTTGTTGTTGTTAGTCCCTTTGCAAATTGGCCAAGACTCAACTCTTATTGTATATGTGGCCGAATCGAGTGACCTTCAGGAACCGAAGTGGAAGAACTGCTGAATGACCTCTATCTGTCTGTATGTCTTGTATGTCCAAAACGGCATTGAATGTTTGCCATGTATATGTACATTGTCATCCACCCTGAATCCCCTTTGGGGTGAGAAGGGCAGAATATAAATACTGTAAATAAATAAATAAATAAATAAATAAATAAATAAATAATTTGAGCCTGATGTCCTTGGCAAGACAATAAGTTTCCTGATTATAAGGATTTGTGGATCTCTAATCTGGATCGCAATGGGGTATTGTGGTATATTGGAAAAATATTTTTTTAAACCACAGCCTTCTTGAATCTGTAATACTATGTAACAAAATTTGAAAAAAAATCTGTTCCTGGTTTGAAAGTGTTATTCCTGTTTAATTGTGCAGTAATTACTTTGAAAGTAGTTGTCACACTCCAGAAACTTCATTTTTCTGGATGCCACAAACTATGTTGAATTGGTTGGGACCCGATGAGACATTCATTGAAAAACTATAGCAAAATGTGCTGTGGGATGTCCCGCAAAAACAAAAATTTTGCAGTTTAATAAACTTTTTCAATCTTTTAATGATAGAACCAATTGGGATATAACATTTATAACCCAGGAACCAAAATAGTGTTACATAGTAAAAAAAAAAAAAAAAAGGTAAGCATTCATGTTTGTGGAAAATGTCATTAACAGTACAATTTTTCATTGCATTACTGTGGCTTATAGAAATGAATCAAAATGTTTTATGTTGTTACAGACTGCAATAAGGATTGGTTAAAAGTTGTGTATCCTTAAAAGTGAGATACTTCCAGAAAAGTCCCTTTCCCTCCTGTTCACTAAGAACAAAGCACAATTCCATGACCTTTTAAAAGATTTATAATACACATGATGCACAAGTTCCTAGCTAATTGTTGTTGTGAGTTTGATTAAGATCATAATGACATTTTGATCAAAGCAATGCTTAATTGCCATTCTCTTGTTATGAGGAGCACTACAGTTCTGCTGAAGATGAACAACAATAAATCAGTGAGGTACCAGCTTATTCTTTCCTTATGTTATTTCTGTTGCTGTAAAGATGCTTACTGGGCTTCTCTCCCCCTTTTTGCTCATACACTAACTACTAATCTAATTAAGTCAACTTGACCTATCTAAACCTCACAGGCTAAAAGCCTAAACCTTCCTGGTTCTCAACACAATAGAATCAGCCTTTCCTGCAGTTCACAGACTTTAGACTACTTTCCTGGTTCTCAACACAGGAGAACCAGCCTTCCCTGCAGTTCACAGACTACAGACTGTCTGTTTCAAAATGCCTGCCCTGCCAAGTGGCAGTTGACTCTGCCCCTTTTTCCATGGCAACCCAGCTCAGTGTGAGCTGAGCTGGCTACCATCCCCCCAGTTATGCTATTTTAAATACTTACCCTTTTTAAACACCTATCTATAATTACACATGACTAAAAGTTAAAATTCACACTTCACCACAGTGACGACCGACCATTCATAAAGAGTAGGGACAGAGGGAAGAGAAATTGCTGAAGTCCCATGCATTGAACAATAACTGGGTTAAGCAATAACATCTCATGAAGGTCTTCCTCAGCTAATATAATGACATCGCTTCTGGGGTACGTATTTCATTGCACATATAGCCACCTTTGAAGTCAGTTCACAACTTTCATTTAGCACAGAATACAGCTGTAAGACAATATATTATGGCAATATTTTGTCAACAGCAATGAATCTCAGACAATTCCCAGGGCCAATTTACATGTAGGGTTTGACCTTCCACATTTTGGTTGATGGCAAGACAACCATGTTCCCCTCACACAAAAAATCCCAGAATTTATTTCCTGGGGTTACTCTGCCAGGTGAGATGCTAACTTATCCCAAAAAGATTCCCTCCTAATATCTGGGACTACAATTTCCAGAACTCCTGACCAGTAGATATGCCACTTTGGTGTGGTGGGCACTCAAGGTGGCATGCCAGTATCAGATGTTTTCCCCTCCATCCTCCTGGACATCATTTTGGCACCAGCCAAAAATGGTTCTTTGCTGTTCTGGATATTTTAACCAATTTCAGCTTCTAACTTGTCTTCATGCCTGTCACTTGAGTTGATGCTACTTTTACACATTTCTTTTTTATTGCAGACACAATTGTTATATTGCAGGAAAATATTTTAATTGGTTTT
This sequence comes from Anolis sagrei, assembly GCF_037176765.1. Lineage (NCBI taxonomy): Eukaryota > Metazoa > Chordata > Lepidosauria > Squamata > Anolidae > Anolis > Anolis sagrei. The sequence goes on along the minus strand of NC_090026.1, from coordinate 116,789,160 downwards.
TAATCTTCTCATAGCTGCCCCAGTAACTTTGCTATGGGTTGTCACGTAAATACTTAGAAAATAGAAGAAAACATTGAAGACACAATCATAATCAACCAAATGATATGACAAGGAAGCAATCTCTCCAGTCGCTCCCCAGATACATTTTTCTCAAATCACTGCAGCCTTCTTGGTTTGTGTGATGCTTGAAATATCACCAGATAAATGCTAGACGCTGACCCCTATCACAAGTTGGAAATATATCTGCAGGTATTAATCCTGGTTCCAAGCCAGTGAAGAATTCACCTCAATCAGTATAAAGGTAAAAGAGAAGGTTTCCTGTGGACTGAGAGATAAATATATTGGGGAAATAATTTGAAATATTATTCTTCGCTATATACTACATTTATTCAGTTGCCTTCTGCTATTTCTCCAAAATGTAGGGCTGATAGTCCAACTTTTTCCCTAGCCATGAAGTGACTTGGGAAGATCTTGGTGACCTATTCCTTAAGAAGAATATTTTATACATTGGGTGGTGGTGGTGGTGGGGGCACCCTAGTTTGCTACAGTCAAACTACATTACTTTCCCTTTAAAGCTATCTTGCTTTGCTTAAGGCATCTTAAGTACCCTGTATAAATGAATTAAGAATGACAGTTCCTCCAGCAAGGAGATAGGTGACCATGTTCATTTCTTGTACAGTACATACTGTGTGAGGAAAGAGAATAAAAAGGCAGCAGGTTAACAATGTGCATGTTATTTAAAGGCCTCCCCCAGCTCCCACTCTGCTTTGTGAAAGCTTAACAATCCCCGCGATGTATGCAAAAAACCCTTTGAAAGAGGAAAAACAGGACTTGAGATAACACTAAATTAACTTCAGAGCAATAAATATGTTCAGGCCAGTTACTAACCCATAGCTATGCTCTGTGAAAAGAAAAGGGGGGAAAGGGAGGGGAGGAGGAAAAGAATAGAGCCACACTTGAAATTTTACATACAAATTTACAGCGCGTCCGATACAAAAGCTCCTCGAAGCAAAGGTAGTCAAGCAATTCTCTGCCTCAGATTGTACACAGGTAACAATACTTTATAATAACCGAGCTGTCCTATTGTGATGTGCTTCAATGCCATGTGCAGCATCTGAGATGGCACATAAAAAGGTTTCTTTCTTAGGCAAGCCCTACTACAGCTGGTGTATTATTATGTTTCCCATAAATTTTAATAGAAAGCTTGTGTATTATAGATTCTTATATCTGCAGTATGGGGACAGTAATGCTAAAGTTTTCAGATTTATTTGTAAGGATTATAGCAGAATTATTTATTTACATATAGATTTCATTCTCAGTCTTTCACTGCTCTGTGCAAGGACAGCTTACAATTTAAAGCCACTTCATAAAGTATGGTAACAGTGCAATGGTCAGAGTACTTTGACATTTCCAATGTATTCCCAGGCTCCTGACAATGAGGTAAAAGAGATGCAGGAGTATAATTTGGTGCTGCTTCTCTCAAGTAGTTTAAAATATTTCCTTCTCGTTCCTTAGAGTAGGAGAGGAATATTTTAGATAATCACCAGAGCTAGTCAAAATATTTCCTTTTGATGTGGGCACTGGTGGGAGCTGGGAATGTTTTGGCTGTTTCTGACTTTACTGCTGTTGCGTGCCTTCAAGTAATTTCTGGCTCAGGGTGACCCTAAAGCGAACCTATCACAAAAATGTAGCACTATTTATTTAGAGGGGTTTGCCATTGCCTTTCCCTAAAGCTGAGGGAATGTGAGTTGTCCAAGGTCACCCAGTGGGTTTCCATGGCACAGCCTGGATCTATACTTTAGTCTCCCCAAGCCCTAGTACAATACTCAAACTACTACACCACATCTCATCTTATTTTGTCACCTATTCCAGTTACACCATATCTGTTCATTAGAGGTTTTATGCTGGAAGTCTGCAGCATGTCTTCTTGTGAGGTTATATGAAGGGGATTTGAAGAAATATCCAACTCTGTCTCTGCCTTCTGATCACTGAATAAGTTGCATAAAGTAAGGACTTCATCCCATGCAGGCCATCACATGATGCAAGGCCACTTCAGAGCCTGTTTAGCTTCCAAGATCAGACACAATCTGGTGCCATTAGGGTATTTTAGCCCTCCTTTTTCTCTCCTACTTTCAAACTTCTATTGCAACACAGACAGGCAGGATTACTTCTATCCAATCTTTCAACATCATAACACAACTGCTGAAAGTGTCCCATGTCACTCTGCTTTGCCACAGGGTGCGGGAAAGCCGTTGCCCCATGTCCCGCTTTGCTGGGCTCCTCCAGCAGCTGATTCCATAGGAGGAAGCATAGTGCATGTGTGGATCATGTGGCTTCTCCTCATTAAAGTCAATGGCAACATGGGAAGCATCCCATGTTGCAGTGGCGGTGGCATGCTGGCTCTGTCCTCCTTCACTCATAGAGCTGGCACAACATCATCTGATGGGAGCTGGCCAGCTCCACGGGTGATGGAGGCTAGATTGGTGTATGCTGCCAATTTTAGACCCATATGATGAGGTTGTTTTTCTCCTTCCTTCTTTTCTGCTTTAGTCAAGGGGAAGGGGAGTGAAGATAGATCAGCTTTCCTTGAAGTTGGTTGGGAATATCTGTTCCTCAATTCATATTTCTCACACCTAAGCCCTTCCTCTCTTCAGGCAGTTTAGTGAGGGAGAGAGGGAGTGAGGAGCTGTCATTGCACCCCTCTATGTTTTGCTCCTGGAGCTGAACACATCCCTGCCATTTTTGATCTTCCAATGAGTACACCATCAATCTTCCTAGCCGATGATATATGGAGGCATATTTCTTCTAACACTGGAGATGATACATAGACATGCTGGATAGTTTTCCCTAATGACCTTAAGCCACTTCTTATCCAATCCCATTTCAAAGCCATTCAAGTTGGCAGCCATCACATACTGGAAGGGCAATAGTTTAAAAGTCACATAAAATACAGTTGGTGGCAAAATACACCTCCTTGCCTCCTAGTCAGAGGATTTTGGCTAAGTATAGAGGGGATAGAGAGCTCAAGGGCCTGTGTGTGTGCATGGGAGGGCACAGATGGTATCCATGCTAATGAAGGAAGTCATAATGTTTGAGTCCTGCAATCTTTGGTTCCATTGTGCCATTTTATACAAGTATTCATGTAAAGGTGACACATAGGTGGACATCGTATTCAACTTATCACAAAAAGGATTAGGAGGGAAATATTCCACCTACTCATATAGTATAGATGGCTGTAAGAGCTTGTAGTCCTCCAGAGATCATATTTTTCAACAAAGAACTGGATTTTGGTAGCTCCTTTAAACCCCAACATAGAAGTCATTACCTGATAGGTTTTCCACCACTGAAAGTTACTGCTAAAGGTAGCAGCAACCTTGAGAACTTTTGCGCATATCTACTTGCAACATACACAATGCCACAGTTCCTTTTTCAACAGAAAATGGGTCATTTGCATGTACAAATGTGAAGAACATTTCTCAATTATCTTGTCTATGATAAGAACAATTGTCTCAATGTATTAATACTTTATGCATAAAGCATTGTTTTGGTGCAAGAAACCAGATTTTTACATGCACAAGAAATACCTTTTTTTGCCCCAAATACACTGTTTTCTGCACAAACCCAATGTTTTATATGAGAACAAAATTATCTCCCAAAAGTCCCAGAATGAGAAAAATGATTGAAAAATGTGCAAAACCTCTAGTAAGTTTACCTATATGGGGAATGCTTTTGAAATGCTTTATTCATGATGTCAGAATAAAATAAGAATAAAACAACATCCCTAGTTGTAAATCTCATTTCTTTTGGTAAACACTATAGAGTGAGGGGACTGCCAAATCTGTTTTTTTTTTTTACTAAGGCTCCATGCAAAAAAAGTTGTTTTGAAGGGTTTTACCACAATGTGGAGTTTTTTGTTCTATTGAGAAACTGCAGCTTATACTAAGGTTATGTTCCAGAGTAGGCTGAAATTGCATTGGTAATTTAGACTTAACTACATGTGCATAAAATGTCTGGGATTAAATCTGAAACATAATTTAATTCCATTACTGGATTTAACATTTGACCAAAGCAAGTGAAGGGGAAGACAAAATAGTAAGGGGAGGAGAGAAAAGGAGAGATCTCTCTAAACAGAATTTTAGTGACAGCTAAACAGTGGCATCTTATCTTTCACCACACGCAGCCTGAATTTCTCATGGTGGGGAATGTTACATGCCTCAGATTAAGTGCTGATTAAAATAAAAATAACTCCCAGGCCACACTTCATGCAGCTCAGTGATGCATCAGAGATGATGTAGCTGAGATGTAATATGTGAAGGGGAAGCATAAGGCTCCTTGTTATCAAAAGGCCATGAATGGCTGAGGTTTTCTGGGTATATGTACATTATGCATTTGAAGGTACGTGCTTCTTTTCACACTTTGCACATTCACCATAATAAATATCAGTGTGCAATTTGGAAAAGATGGATCTGCTTCAACTCTGAGACTGCATGCTCTCAATACACAATTCAGAAAAGCGACATTGTGGTATAAGTCCATTACAAGCCTATATGGTGAGCATAAAAGCATGCGTGTTCATGGATGACAGCAGCAGAGTGGTGAAGGAGCAAGCTATGAACACTTTCCAAATGAAAATTAATTGCACCAGAAAACCTGAAGGTAAAAAACCCGGTAGCTCCTGTAAGACGGCAAATATCGTATTGCAGTCAAGCCTGACCCTGTCCCTCGAAAACCATTTCTCCGATTTGTTCAGGTCACAAGCGGGATGGAAATGAGCCTCCGTGCTGCTTCTTCACACATCCGGACTTAATAGACTTTTTTCCACTGATAAAAGAGCACTAATGAGTTCATTTTCAAGCTATTAAATTGGCTATAATAGCTAGTTCTACTGATGATTGCACAGAGACCTGCCCGTCACAGTGGGTTTTGTCTTTGGCTTTTAACCATTTGCTGTCCTTGGGATGGGAGATACATACAGAATTATAAAAAAGGGAAAAATCAGAAGTGAGAGAATAGGAGAGGTGCAGGCAAAGGATGTGTGTGGGGGTGGCGGGTGGACATTGAGCTGTAGCCATTATCTTGCCAAGCAGATCATTCGTTTTGCTTGCCCATTTTGTTGCTCTAGATTTTTTTTCCTGGAAGCACACAAACCTACTTCTCGAAATAGCTTTTATGCCAGCAATACCTGTGTGATATAGGGGAAGAAATGATTAGAAGCACTTGTGATGCAATATCAGTGGCTAACTTCTGGAAGGCTGGGAAACGAGATGCTCCATTCTCCTCCAATGTGAATGTGTTTCCGTTCAAAAGCACGATTTCTATATTTTGTACTGCATGGGGAATTGAGATACATTTTTTCTTTCTTCCTTGTTCCCTTCCTCCATTCCTCGCTCTTATTAAATGTGCAAATTGAATACATGGTTCAAGATTGCCACCTGCAATCTACTGCAGGAAGCAACTTCATTTTTAATCTTTTTGTGTATTTTTTTCTAGGTGGTGTAGTCATACAAATGAATGCAATTAAGGAATCACTAGGTGATTTCACGTCTGGTTTAAATACACATCACTTGCATTATTCCTTCAATCTATCAGTCTCCTTAAAGGCAGGCAATTAAAGGCAATTCAGCTTGCTGGAATAAACTCTGCCCTTCTCATTACTTCGGAGAGGCTTTGTTTGGGAGCCCTGTTAACAATACTGTCTGGCTGCTTTCTTTCCTCTGTTTAGCCTGGCAGCATGCAACATGCCTGAAGAAAGAGTTGATTGCTGCCCTTGGTAATAGACCAAGAAAATGTTAAGAGGTCCTTTGTACAGGAGAGATAAGAGGAGAAGAAGAAGAAAAGGAAAAATAAAAGGAGGCGGAAGAAAGTTATAAGCTCATGTATGAAGGCATGCTAACATAAGAGCTAGAGCTTGGAAAAGTTATCTTTTGACCTTTGCCAGCTATTGAAGACAATGGCCGGTTCTAGCCCAAAATGTAAATTTTCCATCGCTTGTAATCTTCACCCTTGAAATGTACCTTTGAAAAAGTATTAGTTATTTGATTCATTACTGTAATAGGTCATTCATACCTTGTTACTGCTCCTGAGATCCAGACAAGGAATGTGCTGACTTACTAATGCCACTATTGTACCATTGGGAAATACAGGGAATTGCTCTGTTATTTGTTTATTTAATTTATTAATTTATATATTATCTTGGGACCCAAAGCAGTTAATAAGGGGCTCTCTGATTCCCCAAATGGCCACTTTAAATATTGCACTGTTCAACCCCCATGCTATCTTAACTACTTGGAAGGTGAACTGGCTGCACAGGGATAAGATCGGAAACTAGATAGTTGAATCAAACAAGAATTCATTAACTGACAGGAATTTTATACTTTCTCTCCTCCTGAGTGTCACTACAAAGTCTTTATGAGGAGGGTCAAAGTCTTTGAGAGGTAGACACAGTTCTGATTGAACTGAGGCTCTTGAATCTTTATTTCTTCTTATTGTCTCTTTCTTCTATGGTGTTCAACTGTCTCCAAGATGGTCTCAATATTTAACTTGGTTCTGACTGGACTTGAATACGGTTCTGACTGGCTGTGCTACTTTGTAAACCTTCTGGCTTTCCTCTCTCTTCACCTTCCACTCACGAAAAGGCTAACTCTTCCAAGAACCAGAAGTGTCTTGCCTGAGGCTGTGTTCCTGAGGGGATTCTTAAAGGGGCAGTGTAACAGAAGCTTCAAAAGCAAAGAGGCAGTCTAGAGGCAGTCTAGACTGACCCCCCAGAAACTGTATATATAAACAGTAACCCCGCTAACTAAAAAGGGTTTAAATAGAAGTAAACAGTGGAGGTTTTCCTGGGGCATGATATGCTTCTTGGAAATTTTGAAGAAGACATGGAAGAAAAGAAAAGCACACAGCAGCTAGCTATACATGTGATTCCCTTTTGTCTTCAAACATCCAGCAATGCAAAATTGGCAAATACTGCATTCCTGTTCCCACTGAAAAGTACTGAATTGCAGCCACTGTCATTACAAAAACACTGCCTGTTGTTGAAAAAGTAACCAGTACTTAGCAATGTAAATAATTAGCAAATAAAGTCACTATCATCTAGATCTAAAACTTGCTATAGTGCTGAGTGGTACAATTTGGTTTAAAAGGATCTGTTTCTATCAACTCTTTCAGAAGAAGCTGGTTGCATGAGGGAAGATATATAAGTCTTCCTCAGGAAAATTGTGTTTAAACAGAAGTTAGCTTAGTCAAAGCTGTCTTAAATTACCAGGAAAATTAACTAAGGGTCCAAACGCTAACCTACAATGTTACTCAAAACTGTTGTGAATTATCACAGAGCTTAGAGAAGTCTTAATAGAATGTCATTAGAAGTCTCCACAAACATTTGAGTAGATGGAGCTGGACTAAATTTATCACGTCTATACAAATCTGTGTTGTGCTATTGTTTAAATCTTATGTCTTGAACCCATATTTGGCCGCATCAGATGTATAATTTTATTATACAAATATTTTAACTTTTATTTGGTTCTTTATTCAGCTAAAGGTATTACTTTTTTTCAGATAACGAGTCAGAAGGACTGCATTTCTATTTAAGTCAAGGCACTAATTTCACAACTTTGACTCAATATACACACACACTAGCATATTCCAGTTAATGAAATCCTCTCTGGTATTCTTTCTTGATGATCAGTTCTTTAGTGATTGTAACCAACCATCCTATCCAAAAATGAAAGATCTTTTACTTGTAGAGTGTCAAGGAAAGTATCCACTGAGATAACTGATACTCTCATAGGTTTTTTTTAATGTCAGAAGCGACTTTGAAAAACTGCAAGTGACTTTCTCTCATAGGTCAAAAGGTAGCAGTATTTCCTCTCCTCTGTGGGATGCCTGATATATTTGGGTTGAGGAGAATGACATTAGGAAAAATTACCTCTGCCTTTGAGGACATTAAAGTTATGGAATTGTACTGTATGCAACTTTATATCCAGCCCATCAGTATATAACCAGGCCCTCTTTGACTTCCTACACTATTTTCAACTCCTATTCCAAACTTCTTTTAAAAGTGTGAAAGTGGAGTAAGAAGTCAGGCTATATATTAACTAGGTTTTTTGTTTTTGACAAATTCAAGTTGTGCACTTGTGTTACTACAAATTTCATGCTCACTGAATATCTTCTTCCAAGCTTAACTAATATTTTTCACAGACAATCAACCTGCCTCTCTAATGACTTGTTCAACTTAGAAAACTTTTTGAATACAGTTGTTGGTTGTGCGGATATGATTCACAAACCTTATGATCTCAATTCATTTTCAACTAATTGGATTGAGTTGTTTGAACTTTTGTGGGTGGGGAACAAGCATTCCTCTTCTTATCTATCTACATCAGCTAGCTATGGCTCATTTATCAAACAGAAGCTCAATTAATACCCACTCCATAGCAATAGAGACAAACTTAGATATAGCCCAGATAAATTATTCACCTTAATCCTGACAGCCAAAATGTTAGGTATGAGATTCAAACACAAACTGTTAGCTACTTTATATGAGAGTGCCATAAAAGTCAGCTTCCTAATCAAAAGTACAGCTCAGCTGTCTTTCCAGGTCATTATTCTGGATATTTTCAAGCCTAAAGAACAGGGAAGAAGAACATATGGCCCTTCAGATGGTGCCAAATTTATTTATTTATTTATTTATTTATTTTTCGCCCTTTATCTCAAGTTCTCAGGGCAGCTTACAACCAGCTCTAGCGGACCTAGCTAAGTAATTCTCAAGCTCTATAGGGTTGCAGGTTCTCTATCCTTGATTTAGGTCTTAAAGATTCACTTGTTGGGGGGTTTGGTTTATTTTTGGGGGATAATATTATTAAAAGGACCAGTTTATTTTATAATGATATGCAGCCCGGGTTGGACTGGGTTTCCAACCAATTGTGTGTAGCCTGTTGTCGACCTTTGCAACCCGAAAGACAGTTGCATCTGTCAAGTAGGAAAATTAGGTACTACCTTAAAAAAGTGTGGGGAGGCTAAATTAACTGATTTATGAGGTCATAAAGAAGACTGCAGCAAAGCATTCCAGCGGGGAAGCATGCGAGTAATGCAGAAGTGCTTTATCAGCGTCGCAGATGGATGAGGAAAGCGACAGCTCCCCTGGCGGCCAGAAAAAGTTAAGTAGCCTCTGTATATGTCTGTATATGTTTGTATGTCAAAAAATTGGCATTGAATGTTTGCCATATATGTGTACACTGTAATCCGTCCTGAGTCCCCTGCAGGGTGAGAAGGGCGGAATATAAAAGCTGTAAATAATAAATAAATAAATAAATAAATAAATAAATAAATAATGGAAAACTGGTGTTTGCACCCGTAAACCTCTTTTCACCAATTGTATATGCATTTGCAGCTTAGTATATGACCCCAGTGTACTTGTTGAATCTCAGGGTAACCAGCTAAAAATAAATGTCAGTAAAATGTAGCCTCCAGTACATTCTAAATTCGAGCACAGTAAGCTAAATAGAAGTAGCAAATGTTTCCCTCCTAAGTCCTTGATTGTCTGGGTCAAATGAGACCAAGGACCTTAAAAGGTACTGCTGTTTGCAGGATAACTCGTCTTTGTTGTCAAAGACTGACAGAGGCCCATATCTGGGAAAAACATCAATACAATTGACATTAATTAGTCCCTTTGGCAGGCACTCAACTCTCAGCCATTGTGCTACTCCTTAATAACTCCTCCAGCCAATCAGATTGGGGACTGAATCTAAGCCAATTTATAACAACTGCTATCGCAAAATTGCAAAAAAATAGCAGCTAATCTAAAATTAAAAAGACCTAGGGCTGGAAAGCTGAAAGAAAGTTTCCCCCTCCGCTCTGTTAAAATGTTGGGAAAAGGTTAGCGTTTCTCTTTGCTATGCTTTTCAAGGTTTTGCTGCTCTCTGCTTTGACATTCACACCTCTGCCCAAGCACTAAAGACATCTATGGACTCCCATGCACAAAGATTTAGAGGAGGGATTTCAATTGCTACAGTGAAAGCAATTGCTGAACAACTTTTAGAAAGGGCAGAGAACCGAAATTATTTTTAAAATCAGGATAGAGTTGTCAACTTTGTGCATTTGGTGAAAGCTACAGATCTCAACTCATGCCAGGTCAATCTCTAAACTGCCAGATTAATTTAGACCTCATGGCCAAACCATGGCTTAGACATTGGAGCCATGTTTCAGACTCAAATATTCCTTTCTTCACACCTTCCTTTTATTTTATGACTGCATGTAGTGTCCTCCAAATTGATTGGTTTCCTCAGAAGTTCACAACATATAGTGTATCAATATAACCCAGCTGACTCTTTTATAGTCTGGTTCATGGTTTTATGCAGTTGCAGCTTCTCTAAGTTGGGCAGACAACTTTTTCTTATTACAAGCTACAGTTTGCTTCCAAAACATATTATAATATGGTTTCAATGGGGTGGGGGTGTGGGGCAACCAAACTATGATTCTTCATTTAAATTGGAACAATGCTTTGCCCTCTGGTTTCTTCTCTATTCTTCCATGTTTAAAGAAAACGGGCTCTCCTCAAAACATATAATTCAAATGTTTCTTTTATGCAAAGTTACATTTTTGGCACAACCCACATTCAATTGGCATGAGTTCCCAGATCAGGACTATGTTTAACAGTACTCAGGATGAATGGGGGCAATCTCAGAGTGAAATACGGGGCTTGAAATATAAGTGTATATCTATTTTTCTCCATTTGTTAGATTTGATTTTTTTGATGGAATAGAAGACCTTGATAACTATGGATGAGACTTAAAGCATTACACTCGATATCACCAGGGGCTGCTCCTTGGAACATTACCAGATTCTACCTTTTGTGCCATCACAAGGAGATATGTCATGGTCCCAGACTTTGGTGCTGAAATATCAAGGCCTGAGATAGTCTTGTCCTAGCAAGTAAGTGTGATACCTCTTTGTTAATACCATAATTTGAAAGTATACAACTTCTAATGGTTATTGTGGTAGGGGGGCTCTGAATATTCCAGTTATAAACAAACACACAAACAAATCAAAGATTGGACTAATACTTTATATTTCTGTATGAGATGGATGCATTGGGGCTGAAGTGGGATTAAATTCATGGCTAGAAACCTGATGGCACACTACACCAGGGACTGAGCTTTTTCCAAGATCTTGCTATGATGGCAAGGGAAGGCAGACAAAATTTGCTGGCTGCAATTAGCCTATTTCTTGAGTGCACAACTTATGAAGAAGGTTATGCCTATGACCTTCTTCTGCCACCACTTCCTATGCCAGCATAGTGAAACCTGCACAGTGTATAAAGAGGATTCTGGGACATGACCCCAAACACCATTCTGAATCTTACCATTCACAGTGGTTCTAAGGATGGATATAACCTGATCACAAGTTATCAGTTTTTGATGGGTGGTGGGGAGGGAGAGAACAAGCAATCAATTCTGGACATGGTCCATATTGCCAAAGTCATAATTCTTATTAAACTCTACAGCAGGGATGCCATGTCTTCCAGTAAGAATTTTGCCCAATCTGTGAAATTTCATTTCAGTCCTCAAACTTTGTATTTACCATTAGACATACAGTTTAGGCAACCCAAGAAAAGAATGCTGCAAAACTCCATCATTAACATATCATATATGTACTCATACACTGTATATGTAAAATAGCATCTTTCCATGCATCTCTACTTCTTATGCTTGAAGACTCATCTCTAGTACACGAGTGACTATTATAAATGATCTTCAACACTGAGCAGAGCTTCACTGGGAAGAGCAAATTCAATTATCTTGGTTTATGAAAGTAACAGATTTTAAAGAATTTCAAGAAGTTTCTCTGTAAGTTTCTAGAAAAATCGTAACACAGTAGAATTTACTACTCATTCAACCCATTATAGTAGAATGACTGGAATAATATGCATTTAATTCCAAATCACTGTTATTTCATTTACACAACTATAATGCACAGGGAAAATATGATATTTAAAATGTTTTTGCTATTTTGGATAGTAGGAAGCATGTCTCCATTTACATTATTTTGGTACACGTCTGATATCTGAGCATCTTTTTCATTAAGCAGGTTGGGTGGAAAAGAAACAACAAATATGGGATTTATAACACTTATCGGTGTTGTGTCTATGTGCTAAATGTCGACAAGATGGCTTTTGACTGATGAAAGCTGCCACTTTCTTCAGTGAAAGAGGATAAAAATGAAACAAATCTTATGATTAAATTGGTTGCTGTAAGACTATGATTAGCATTTTATGTCTTCGTGTACAAAGCTAATAAGCAAGATAAGAGGGAAAACATTGCTTTCCGCTGTACTTCGAATGCAGCATGGCAGTGGTTAAACATGCACACTGATATATTCAAGTAGTTTATTTCTCCAGGCTTACAAATGTGATTACTATGGAGTACAAAGCTATTAAAAATATGACCTTTCCATACTGTACATCTTGGCAAGGAGCCAAATAATAACTTTGTTTGACTTGCTCAGTACAATAGAATGCCTATTCAGCTGGAAATAAAATGACTTTTCTTGACTGAATATTATACCTGGAAGATTAAATGTTCATCATGAGTGTAACACACATATCGAGACATTAATTCAGAGTTGCAGCAGCCAGGACAGTTAAGAAATGACATTTTTCTCTTTGACAGAAAACAATGCATACTTCTGCATGCCTCTTGCTATTTGAGAGAATATCACAGGGAAAGTGTTGTAGGAGCTATTGTACAGTAAGTAGAGAGAACCAAGTTTTTCAGTTGCTTTCTTTTCTTTATGGAATAAAAACTATTACCTCACCTGAATGTTTAAGCAAAATATGTCCACCTCACACACCTTCTCCAGCCAATTATCCTTAAAGATATAACTAGACCTACTGCACAGTTTATCCTTTTAATCTACCTGGCCACAGAGTTCTGTCCAGGCACCTTGTCTCTGTGGTCATTTCTACTGATGTCCATGAAACCAGCAAAAAGGAGAGGAAACTAACCCCCTTCTTCTTGCTCTTTATGTTGGTGCCCCATACTGGCATCAGCAGAGGGGACCATAGCAGCCAGGAGCTTAAAGAGAGCACTGTAGATAGCTCGGGGTTCTGGCAGCAGCAACACGGAGAAGGTAACCTGGCCTATCTAGACAAAGCATATAAATCAGGGCCATATTTACACTGGCCTAACCTGTAAAGGCACAACAGAAATGTGTGTGTACGTGCCTTCTAATCACTTAAGAAGATCCCATGAATTTCATAGTATTACCTTTCTCTATAATATAGTCTATGGCACCTAGAGTTTTATGATGAGATGGAATCTAATACTTTCCACATATTTAGACGTATAATAAAAATAGAACTCAGGGAAGTTTCTTTTTAGATTATCAGAACTTGTCTACCATTCCTATAACCCATCAATCAATCATACTATAACCCAGTGTGGACCAGAAGTTGAACCCAGATGTTCAGGTGATGACCAGTGATTTCCTATCCTTAAGATGAGACAAAAAAGGCTGAATTAGTTTAGTCCCATATTATGGAAAGTCAGAGAATGCTCCAAAGTTTTGATAAAATTCCAGGGAAACATTCCAATTAGGGCTGAGTGTGGATCAGAGCCATATTGTTGCCGGTGCCGTAGCATTCAGCTGGAGACTTCCTAGTTGTCAACAGATGCTTTTGCTGATATCCCTTTCTTTCTCTCTGATCATGTGGGTGCCTTCCCTGATATTAGCAAATGGCAAAGAGATCTCTGGCCAGCTGTTGCAGTTTCATCCACAAGGGGACAGGTAAGGATGAAAGCCCATCTGGGTCAAGTCAGTTTCAGGCCAACTGGACCATCTGAACCATCTGGACCCAGGATAGAGCCTCTGAACAACCTTCTGCTTTGAACTATCCCCATATTTTTGTGAGGGTAGAGATGAATAGCTGCTGGGAGTGTTTGCTTTGCTTGAGAGGCGGGACGAGACTAAATTCTTTTAACTTTGTTTGAGAGGCGGGGCAAGGTTAAATTCTTTTAGCCTGGCATTGTTCTGGCAGTGAGTCATTCCTGTTTAACCTATATAAGCCAGGGTCATGCACGAACTGACACACTTACTAACCTACACCTTCACCCCTGCTTACAGACAACAACATAAAAAAACACACGAAAGGGGGAAGTAATTAGCAGCCTGCAGATGGAACAAACACAAAATCTTGCCATCTCATGCACAAGCTGTGGCATGTTCAGCTTTTTCACACAACAATTATTCAATTACATCTGCCCCAAGTGTAAACAGATCACTCACATGGAACAGAGGATCCAACAACTCGAGGACCGTATTAAGACCCTTAAGGACATTCAGGAACTCGAGCTGTTCTTAGACACCACACACTGTCCTAGACATGCAACCCATATGACACCAACATTATGGGGAGGCTCAAGAGGAGATCTCCTCAGATGTGGACAACCCTCAGGCTTGGAGGAATGTCACTCTTAGAAAGAGACATAGGCCCAGGAAGCCTCCTCAGAATACTTCTGCTCAGCTGCACTTACACAATAGATTCCAAATTCTCACACAACTAACACCTGACCAAGAAACACAACATATTGGGGAAGACCAGAATGGCTTAGATACTGATCAGTGGCTCGTTCTTGATCAGTGTGCGGGGGATAGACCTGACTGGGACAACACTTCACAACATTCACACTTTCACAATCATGCAGGTGTACCATCCCCAACCATAGACCAGGTGCAACAGGAACACACACAGCTCTTGGATGAATCTCAATGGATTATCCTTGACGAATGCACCAGGGATGTCGAGGATTGGTTAAATTGGTTAAACGGAGGAGCCCAGAGGGTGCTCACCAATGCTTCCTCTTCATCCTGGAAAGAAGTGACAAGCGGAGTGCCGCAGGGTTCCGTCCTGGGCCCGATCCTGTTCAACATCTTTATTAATGACTTAGGTGAAGGGCTAGAAGGCATGATCATCAAGTTTGCAGATGAAACCAAATTGGGTGGGATAGCCAATACTCCAGAAGACAGGAGCAGAATTCAAAACGATCTTGACGGATTAGAGAGATGGGCCAAAACTAACAAAATGAAGTTCAACAGTGACAAACACAAGATACTCCACTTAGGCAGAAAAAATGAAATGCAAAGATACAGAATGGGGGACATGTGGCTCAAGAGCAGTACGTGTGAAAAAGATCTTAGAGTCCTCGTGGACAACAAGTTAAACATGAGCCAACAATGTGATGTGGCGGCAAAAAAAGCCAATGGGATTTTGGCCTGCATCAATAGGAGCATAGTGTCTAGATCTAGGGAAGTAATGCTACCCCTCTCTTCTGCCTTGGTTAGACCACACCTGGAATATTGTGTCCAATTCTGGGCACCACAATTGAAGAGAGATATTGACAAGCTGGAATGTGTCCAGAGGAGGGTGACTAAAGCGATCAAGGGTCTGGAGAACAAGCCCTATGAGGAGCGACTTAAGGAGCTGGGCATGTTTAGCCTGAAGAAGAGAAGACTGAGAGGAGATATGATAGCCATGTATAAATATGTGAGAGGAAATCACAGGGAGGAGGGAGCAAGCTTGGTTTCTGCTTCCCTGGAGACTAGGACATGGAACAATGGCATCAAACTACAAAAAGGAGATTAAATCTGAACATGAGGAAGAACTTCCTGACTGTGAGAATCATTCAGCAGTGGAACTCTCTGCCCCGGAGTGTGGTGGAGACTCCTTCTTTGGAGGTTTTTAAACAGAGGCTAGATGGCCATCTGTCAGGGGTGCTTTGAATGCAATATTCCTGCTTCTTGGCAGGGGGTTGGACTGGATGGCCCATGAGGTCTCTTCCAACTCTATGATTCTATGATGAGTCCTAACTTACAGAATCCACAGCCAAAATAGTCCTCAGAGAGAGAGAGAGAGAGAGAGAGAGATTTGGGAAGTTATAGTGCAAAAAGTAAATTAAACCAATGCATTCTCTGGATTTGTCCTTTCTCCAACTCTCATCCAACAACTTCAGCCCTCTCCTCATGTTTAATGCACCCACCTCTGGCAATCCTTATGATCTTCCCAAGAGCATCCATCATGTTAAGACAGAGCACTGTAATAACATCACATGGTCTGTTGTCGCAGATAGAATTCGAAGGCAAGGTGGACAAACAAGACAGAGGACAATGAGGGCAAAAAGGCAACAAAAGAAAGAGGAAGAAAAATGACATGGAGAAGAGTGCCAACACAGTACAAATGCATTTGGAATTAATAACAAAATGCACTGGAAACATTTTCAATCCCTTAGAAGCCAACATTTTTTAAAAAAACCTGGGTACATACTCCTGGACTAATATAGGGAGTCCTAGTCTAGACAGTGCTATATACACTGGCAACTGTCATGTCTGTTGCAAAGATTAAAAGGATGAGCTGCTGCTTGTCCTTGATACCGCCATCCTCTGAGAATACCGGTGAATAACTGCATAATGGAGCAATAATAAACGTATTAGGTGATACAGGCCTCCAAATGTCCCCTTCTGCTTTCTTTTGCATATAGAGAGAAAATATTTTCACTTACTCTCTCTCTCTCACACACACACACAATGCGCATGGGATTGAAAGGGGGCCTCATCAGTGCATTTTTTAATAACTGAGTATAAATCCTAAACTCTATGGGTAGTATCCATGATTAATTGCATTCTGTCGACATTAGGCTGAGTCATTATCAGCTAGTTGCCTCTCAACATTTGCGATGCTGTTAATTATTGTTGTCTAGCTCTAAGGGATGTTTTCAAAACAGTCTCACATTCTGGAAGTGTAATGGCACTGAGAAGAACTTAATAAGCATGCATTCCAATGCAAAAAACCACAACTGATTTTTTTTAAAAAAAAACGCAAAGTAAGGTAATGTAATGGTATCTCTCTGACTTGTCAGGCTTCAAAAGGTGTTCTAATTTTGTGTTGAATGTCAATATCCCACTTTGATCTCAGTGTCAAAGAATGCGTGAAGACAGTGTTAAAAGGGGGCTGCTTAAAATTAGTTACTAACGATATTCTTCTCACTGGATTAAGTCAGCAGTGGATATGTTTCTATACTATATATTAGGCAGGGAATTTGCAATCAAACAAAACATTTTTGGGTGACAGCCCCATGCTTCCTATGGCAAGTGGTTATACCTTTAAACCTAATGCCAAAATATAGAGATGGGCAAACATTTCATTTGGTTAGTATTTTTAAGCAAAATGATCTGATTCAGAGTTTTCCAGACCAATCCACAACTTTAAATAGTTTTCCTTCAGTTTTCATACTTATTCGAAATTTGTGACATATTTTGCAGCTCAAAAAAAATAATACCACAATGCAAATAAGAAGTGTGTTTTGGGATACAATGCATACAAATATTTGCATTTTGTGAGGAAGTATCAGCAAAGTTATTTATTATTCAGATTGCTGTGGAGATGAGATGGAATGTACCATGGAAGAAAACATGCAAAATTGACATGGTTTAATCAGATTAATCATCACTCTATCCAAAACCATATGTATCATATTCTATTGCATTTTATTATAAACTAGCCATCCCCTGCCATGTATTGCTGGGGCCCAGTCTGTGTATACTTGTTTTGTGTATGCATATATATTTGTGTATATATGTGTATATATATGTGTATTTGCGTATATATATGTGGTTTTGTGAATGCGTTGTAATGTATTTTTTTTGGCTTTTTAAGTCTCTTTTGCTGTGTTTTTCAGTGTTTTTATGAGTGATGGACACTCATTGGCCCGATAGGTGTATTGTGTCCAAATTTGGTGTCAATTCGTCCAGTGGTTTTGGGTTATGTTATTAATCTCACAAACGAACATTACATTTTTATTTATATAAATTGCTGAGAGTATAAGTGTTAAGGATGGGAAATGGTGTGAAAGACAACTCATTGAAAAACGTTGGCCACTGCAAGATTTTGAGATTTTGCTCCCAACTGGGAACACTTTGCCATATCTTACCTTTTTAATCTTTTGAACAATGCCATTTCTTAGATATTCAATCATTGTTATCCTAGACAAGGTTGAGAGGAGATATGATAGCCATGTATAAATATGTGAGAGGAAGCCACAGGGAGGAGGGAGCAAGCTTGTTTTCTGCTTCCCTGGAGACTAGGATGCGGAACAATGGCTTCAAACTACAAGAAAGGAGATTCCATCTGAACATGAGGAAGAACTGTGAGAAGGGCTGTTCAGCAGTGGAACTCTCTGCCCCGGAGTGTGGTGGAGGCTCCTTTGGCAGCTTTTAAATAGAGGCTGGATGGCCATCTGTCAGGGGTGATTTGAATGCAATATTCCTGCTTCTTGGCAGGGGGTTGGACTGGATGGCCCATGAGGTCTCTTCCAACTCGATTCTATGATTCTATTATTCTATTCTTTATGCTTGTTTTTCTGCTCTTTCTCCCTCAAAACCATTCACAAGTGTGCAAATATTGCAGTTCAGAAAAAAATCAGTTACCACAAGGCTTTGCAATGTTCTGTTTCATATCAAAAAGATCATACAAAGGTTGTCTACTATTCAGGATAGGGATTGAGCAAAAATATGTTCCTGAAATGAAGAAGCTTCTGTGTCCTGTGCCAGCTGCAGCTGTTAGACGATTCCCAGGAAAGTCCAACACAAAGCACACTGGAACAAAATCAAAGCCAGGCATAAGCAGTGTGTGTGTATGTACAATCAGGTGCACGATCACTTGATTTTGCCAACAGTCACATCGAAAAAACCCCTACAGCTCTTCTATTTCTATTTGTTGGGACATCAGATTTAGCTTGGAAAATGCTAACCTTATAAAAACCTTGATGAAGGAGTGACTCATTTCAATAGAATGAGCAAACTCTGCTTGATTAACTTCATAAAAGACATGAATACTCGTGGATAATTCTCTCATTCTGCCTAGTGACTTCCAAGTCAGTGTACTCCAAAGGATCTATCCGAGGTGCTGAACATATTTTTTGTCAGTTCTGAGTACGCTGAGTACTTCATTTCAAATTCAGACTAACTCCAAAACACCACTAAAGACATGGAAATCACTACCCTCCACTGATATTCCTACTGCCAGTAGGTGGAATGCATCAAAATGTCTACTTCATCACAGCAGACATTATCCAACACACACTTTTGTGTGTAGATAACTGCACAGATATGCTATATATTCTATATGTTGCAATCTCTGAAAATGTTTTCAAAATAGCAGCTGATTTTATTTATTTATTTATTTATTTATTTATTTATTTATTTACAGTATTTGTATACCACTTTTCTCACCCCAAGGGGGACTCAAAGCGGTTTACACATGAGTAATGGCAAAAATTCAATGCCAGTATAAACAATTACAATTATACACTACAGTTAGACATAAATTAAATAAAAAAAATACATCCATGAGCAATAAAACAATCATTAAGGCAATAAACAGTCTTGTCTGTCAAATCGCCGTTCCAGTCATTGTCTTTCCGAAATGCTGCATACATTTACTTCTACTGCCCAAAGACATGGTCCCAAAACCATGATTTTAATTCTTTTCTAAAAGCCAGGAGGGAGGGAGCAGATCTTACCTCATTTGGGAGTGTGTTCCATAGGTGGGGGGCTGCAGCTGAGAAGGCCCTGTCTCTCGTCCCTGCCAGGTGCATCTGTGCTGTTGACGGGAACGAGAGCAGGGCCTTCCTGGATGATCTTAGATTACGAGGTGGGATCTAGGGATGGATGCATTTGGACAAGTAAACTGGGCCAGAACGGTATAGAGCTTTATAGGACAAAACCAGCACTCTGAATTGGGATCGGAGATGGACCGGCAGCCAGTGGAGCTGACATAGCAGGGGGGTGGTATGCTCCCTGTATGCTGCCCCAGTTAGTAATCTGGCTGCTGCCCATTGAACTATCTGAAGTTTCCGAACCGTCTTCAAAGGCAGCTCCACGTAGAGCGCGTTGCAGTAAATCTATTTGGGATGTAACCAGAGCATGGACCACCATGGTCAGATCAGACTTCCCAAGGTATGTGCGTAGCTGGTGCACGAGTTTTGACTGTGCAAAAGCTCCCCTGGCCACCGCCGAAACCTGTGGTTCCAGGCTCAGCAATGAATGTAGGATCACTCCCAAGCTGAGAACCTGCGTCTACAGGGGGAGTGTAACTCCATTCAACACAGGCTGTAACCCTATGCCCTGTTCGGCCTTTCAACTGACTAGGAGGACTTCTGTCTTGTCTGGATTCAATTTCAATTGGTTAGCCCTCATCCAGTCTGACACAGCGACCAAGCACCGGTTCAAGGTCTGGACAGCCTCCTTAGTAACAGGTGGGAAGGAGTGACAGATTTGGACGTCATCTGCATACAGATAACACCTTACTCCGAAACTCCGGATGATCTCCCCCAGTGGCTTCATGTAGATGTTAAATAACATCAGGGACAGCACTGAACCCTGAGGGACTCCACAAGACAATAGTTGTAGAGCCGAACAGGTGTCACCCAGTAACATCCTCTGAGACCGACCCTCCAGGAAGGACTGAATCCACTGCAGAGCAGTACCTCCAAGTCCCATTTCTGCGAGGCGTCCCAGAAGGATACCGTGGTCAACGGTATCAAAGCCCCTGAGAGGTCCAAACTGGCTAGGGCTTCTCGGAGTTGGAGTCCCAAACATGTGGAGGATCACAGGTAGTGCACTACTGCTTTAAATTATATATGTGATATCTTTTTCTACTGGTGTGTATTCAAATTGTATTTACATATTTTCCCCTTTCTCGTATATTTTAGTAGTAAATGTTTCCATCCAGTTGTAAGGTGCCTTGCGTCCATTTTTGAGAGAAAGTTGCCATACACGTTGATTAAAGAAGCATATTAGCGGATTGAAGGAAGCACATTATTCTGATTCTTTCTAGACGAAATGCCTGGAGATGGAGATTATCTACAAAGATGCAAAAATATGATTCTTCATCAGATTATACTGATAGAGATTTTTACACAAGGAGCATACTATCTTCCTTGCATGTGCATCCTACTCAGGATCATTGCCACACATGAGTTGGGAAAACTGCCTCAGCGTCATATGGATATTTGTGAGGATGCTCAAATGTTCTTCACTGCTGCCAGTGCTAGAATAACCAATGTGAGATCCAAGAGAAAAACTTCAGCATCCTTTGGGATTGTTCTATTCCACAAGTCAATGTGAAAAAGATTCCTTGAAAGCAGAAAGCTTTAAATACACTCCCACAATCTATAAAACCACAACCCAACAGAACAGTGATTCACACTATAGAGCTGGCACTCCGACAACCTCTAAAATCACAACCCAACAGCAGAATAGAGATCCACGTGATATGGCTGGCATCAATGCACATAAGCATACACCAAGATTCATCCAATCTATGTTTCATTTTGTTTTGTATTTATTTATTCTGTGCTAATTTTAATGGCTTTGTTATTTTTTCTTCTTCTTTAAACTGTTGGTTTAATTTTTTCCAACCCATCCACTTTGGCTGAATCCATTTAATTGAATCCATTTCATTAGCAGTGGAACCAACATTGACATATGGAAACAATGCAGTGTAAATAAATCAACAGATATTAATGCTGCTTTTTAAAAAGAAAATCTCTTGCTAACCCCAATAAAAGCTTTCTACCCAAACCAGCAGGCACATCTCAAAACAAATGCATTTTAATTCCTCTGTTTTGCTTGCTTGCCCTTCCCCTTCTTTGCTACACTTGGATGCATTGAAGTAAACCAGATGGTATTTATAGAAGCCAATATTTATTGAAGCCCTTAAAAAATAGTCTCACTGTTTTTCTGAGATCCAATGCATATTAACTGAAACTAATACATTTCTGAAATGGAATAGGTTGCTACTGAACCAATTCAGGTCTTTCATGGCTCATTTGCATAGTTTCAAACTACATTTGAAACAGATCGATATATAAATAATGATAGTGTCCTGATCCAGGAACACTAGAGAACACACTAGGATTCTTAGGCAGGCATGAATTCTCTGGGTGGATATGAGCCAGTACATTCTCTGCAGCACTGGGGAGCAGTTCACATAATCTGAAGGATTTGGTGAGATCCAGGTATAATATTTTCTCTGGAAATTAGAATTTTGCAGATAAGTGGATCTACATATCAGCTCCCTTGCAGAAATATTTCCTCCATATATTACAAAAAAAGAGGAAGGAAGGAGAACTTTCAATCTCCTTATCAGAGCCTGAAGAAGGAATTGCTACAAGCTTGCCTTCCATTAGACATTCCCATGCTAGAAATGGGTAGAAAACACATATGGATCTCTGAAAAATTTGCAGGATGTTCACTCATACTTGCTAAATAGTTTTGATTGTGTGGAGCAGGGGTTCTTAACCTGTGGGCCGCAGATGACCAGTGGGCCCCAAAGACAAAAATCTGGTCCATGAGCCTCCTTCCTCTTTATTTCATTTCTGCTCCTTTCATGCAGCCTGCCACTCCTTCCCTATCACTGACCATGGCATATATTCTGTACCAGAAACTAGAGCTGATGTGGTCTATCCAATGCAATTTTCTGAATCAGCACCCCAAACCAAATCTAAAGTTGACCAAAAACAGATTCGTAACCCTTTTGGTACTAATGTTGGAGAGTGGTCCCTGGTCAAAAAAAAGGTTGGGAACCACTGTTGTGGATGAATCTTAAACACATTTAGGCAAACTTGCAAACCTTCGGAACTTTGACTTCAAGTGTTGACCTGGTGGGGTTGGAGCTAGTGCCCATACACTCCTGGAATGAAAGATACACTTCTTCAAGAATCTATGTAATGACTGTCCAAATTTCTCATTTAGTCAGCCCATTAACTAGCCATGTTTGACCAGTGTCAGATATCCTAATTCAAATACAAAGTACAACACAATGACAACTGTATTACGTTAATTTGGGGGGGGGGGGGCTAAAAAATTTCAGGGCGGGTTTTGGAGGGGGCTGAGTTTTGGGGGGGGCTGAGTCTGAGTGAAAGAGGGTCTATCCTAGCAAACCTTTTGTATCATTACCCCAATACCCCCATGCATATGGGATATATTGAGTATGGTGATCAGATCATGATATGAATAAACATAACAGTTTAAATAATGCACCAGTAAGGCCTTTTCGTGAACCACCATGAGAATTTCGGGGGGGGGGGGGGCTGAAGCCCCTCAAGCCCCCCCCCCCCGGCTACATGCCTGATGGGGTATAGTAACTCACAGTGGTATGTCTCATAATATTCCATAATGGTGTCAATTGTCCTAGGAAGTCATCAATGCTGCATATAAGATAGTATCAATGATGCCCTTTGCCATCATTTAATAACAGTAGGAACCGGGGAAAGCATTTTTGACTCCAGTTTGGAAGCACTAGGGTCACATTAGTACTTTTTCCTAATTTAGGATCATGCTATAGGAACACTAGTTTGGCAGTTGTCTCCTAAGATCTTCTGTGCTTATCTAGAATTAAGGAGCCCCCGGTGGCACAATAGGTTAAACCCCTGTGCCGGCAGTACTGAAGACCAACAGGTCTTTCAAAACCGGGGAGAGGCGGATGAGCTCCCTCTATCAGCTCCAGCTCCTGATGTGGGGACATGAGAGAAGCCTCCCACTAGGATGATAAAAACATCAAAAATCATCCAGGCATCCCCTGGGCAACGTCCTTGCAGACGGTCAATTCTCTCACACCAGAAGCGACTTGCAGCTTCTCAAGTTGCTTCTGACACGACAAAAAAAATCTAGAATTTACAATTAAATCAAAGTGGCTCAATTTTTCACATCAACCAAATGCGACTCCAAATGCGACTCCAAATGCGACTCCACATCAACCAAATGCGACTCCAAACAGAAACTCACAGAAACAGAAACACTCTTTCCAAAAAAAGGAGTGCAATTTTGCCACTACATTCAAATTTACATTAATATTTTAGGTGTCAAGTCATGTACAGAAACAAATAAAAAAACCCCATGCTTTTGTTTACCAGAAATTCAATTCATGATGAAACAATTCATAATGTCACCTTTGATTCACAATGTCACCTTTAAATCAGGGCAACACATTAAAATCCCATTTGAAACAGCTCTGGATTTTTAAGCATCTCTTGTGAGATGTTAACTATTTTCAGCAGCTGCCGGACTGTCTGCAAAGACACTCAGGATTTTCTTTAGTGTATTTTTTAGAATAGCCTAGTTCCCTCTACATTGAAAAAAAGAAGAAGTCAGAAATAGAAAACCAATTCCAATAGTTCTCAGGAGCATCCCAATAGTGTCTATTTCAAGCATTTGGGCAACAGAATGAAATATATCCATCACATTTCCTTCCTTCTTGTAATGCCAATTCTCCTGGGGGAAAACTGGGTAGCTTCCAAGAAAGAGATGTTCATATGTGAGGAACAACTGCTCATATTGCCAGAAGTCTGCAGCTCCATTTCCCGTTGCAATCCTCACTATGCAAGAGACAAGCTTCTGTTCACTTCTATAAAAGGGCTAGTCTATTTGAGAGATACACAAACCAAAGTTGTAACTGCATAAACAAAAAGTTGTGTGTGTTTTTTTTACTTGCTTCTCTCTTGGATCCTGTAGCACAGTGGTTCTCAACCTGTGGATCCCCAGGTGTTTTGGCCTACAACTCCCAGCCAGCTTACCATTTGTTAGGATTTCTGGAAGTTGAAGGCCAAAACATCTGGAGACCCACAGGTTGAGAACCACTGCTTGTAGCACATCACTCACTTGCCTAAATTGCTATGGGTTTCTGTCAGATGCTTTGTAGAAAAATATATGTCAGAAACAACTTGAGAAACTGCAAGTCGCTTCTGATGTGAGAAAATTGGCCATCTGCAAGGATGTTGCCCAGGAGATGCTTGATGTTTTACCATCCTTGTGGGAGGCTTCTCTCATGTTCCCACATGGGGAGCTGTTGATGACAAAGGGAGCTCAACCTGCTCTCTCCAGATTTGAACCATTGACCTGTTGGGGCTATTTCAAATAATAATGATAATTGGTGGCCAGCAAAATCTCTCTCTCCTTCTTTCTCAGTCGGTATTTTCTATTTAAGAACTCTTATACATTTTATTTTAAATATTATGTAGTGCCTTTAAGATACAGAACATTTCCCAAAATAAGTCTAATCACAGCTTTGCTCTACACAGATGTGAGGAAAAGAAATAAACTATTGAATCTTGCACAGAATACCTGAATCAGTCAAGAGAATCTCCTGACACACACACACACACACACACACACACACACACACAGAGAGAGATTGGCTGTGGTATTGTAGTATTAATTAGGGATATAAAAATCTCTTTGTCTCAATTTTGCTGCATTTCTATCAATTCCACCTTTTATTTTCTTTCTGTTTTATAATAGGTTACAAACGCTTCTCATTTTTCTTTCTCAATTGAAGTCTATATGCAGTTTGCATTTTCCTAATATACACATATTATTGTTCTTTACATAATGTAACATTCCTATTGGCTAAAAAGTGTTATCCTTTCTGGACATGTTATGCATTTTAAAGGTAAAGGTTTCCCCTGACATTAACTCTAGTTGTCTCTGACTCTGGGGGGTGGTGCTCATCTCCATTTCTAAGCTGAGGAGCCAGCATTGTCCATAGACACCTCCAAGGTCATGTGGCCAGAATGACTGCTTGGAGCACCGTTACCTTCCTGCAGAAGCAGTACCTATTGATCTACTCACATTTGCATATTTTCAAACTGCTAGGTTGGCAAAAGCGGGGCCTAACAGCAGGAGTTCACCCTGCTCACTGGATTTTAACCTTTTGGTCAACAAGTTCAGCAGCTCAGCCGTTTAACCCACTGCGCCATCAGGAGGCCTATTATGTATATGTGTGTACTGTTTTGTGCCTATGGCATGACTCCCTGTATCTGCAGGGGATATGTTCCCAGACTCCACAGGGATATACAACACTGTGGATAATAGCAAACGCTACTGAAATGAAATACTTCCAGCCCAATAATATGATATAATCATGCTGGAAGACCTAGAAAATGCTGAAAGATGGCATCCACTGATGTCAGGATCCAGTTTCCAGAGCCCAGAATTTGGCGCCGGAAACTGAACTCCGGATGTTTTGCCCTGATAAGAACCCTGCAGCTGGTGGCCTTGAAGAAAGCAGTTATGTGATGGCGGGAAGCTTTTGCACGGGGTTTTGGATCTGGTGGGAATTTACCGTTCGAACAAGTGGGAGGGTATATAAGGGGTTGCCTGCTGCGTCCAGGCAATTCCGGCTTTTCTGTGTCTTAGTATCTGATAGTAAAGTTCTTGGTTTGATTACGATGGAAGTCTCGTGTCAACATTGAGCCTAGCTGTCGTGAGCTGACACACTGACATGGATGAACTGTTCTTCCTTATTTTTCTACAAAAATCATGTAATGTTCTTGCAATGTGCCATGCAATTAAAACTGTGAACAAGGTTCTTGTCCTCATAACACTAAAAGTGTTCATACATGGATGTGTAGAAGCAAGTGGGCAATACATTATAAATTTTATAGCTGTTCCTCCTTCCAGAGAATGCATTAGCTGCTCCAGATTGTGTGGGAACTCTTTCATATTCTGTCAGGAACATGGCCCAACACTTTGATGCTTCCTGTACAACCTAGAATAGCTGAGAGAATAGTTGCTGGAGCAAAGGATCCACAAAGTACCCCTGAATCATGTTGTGATAATATCAGAACAAGGAAGAGAACTATCCCTCTGTGGAGGCCTCACACATTCAGAGATATGCCAGCCTCCTGCTAGCTAGCTAGTCTGCCTAAAGTTGGTTTCTGTTAAAGAGAAGATGGGAGTATAATACCCATGCCCTCCTCTTCCTCCTCACACCTCTGCTGCCAGTCACAAACCAGGGAGTATGTAGAACTTCTTCTTACAGTCCATAAATGCTTCTTGCATTCTTTTTAATTCAACCTGGAACATATTGGTACCAACTTGGCAATATGACCAAAGCTTGGATTACAACCATGTTGGCTAGTTTGTTCTGGAACTGCAGTAAAGCTGTGCGCAAACTGATCCTGGGCTCTTCCTAAAGGTGCCCTAATAAGAAGGTTTTAAAAAAATCTTGTAGGGCAGCATCTTGATGGCTCTGGATAAGGTCCTCTTTAGCTTGTCTGGCTTTAACAGCAAGATAGCTTTTGGACAGTGGTTCATTTGAAAGGATCTTTAAACTCAAGGGAACAAACAATGTGAGTGAGACTGACTCTATGAGTAGAATCATAGAGTTGGAAGAGACCTTGTGGGCCAACCAGTCCAACTCCCTGCCAGAAAAAGGAAAATTGCATTCAAAGTACCCCCAACAGATGGCCATCCATCCTCTGTTTAAAAGCCTCCAAAGAAGGAATCTCCACCACACTCCAGGGCAGAGAGTTCCACTGCTGAACAGCACTCACAGTCAGGAAGTTCTTCTTAATGTTCAGGTGGAATCTTCTTTGCTGTAGTTGTTCTGTATTCTAGTCTCCAGGGCAGCAGAGTATAGGAACAAAGAATAGGAACAAACAAACGGTAAATCCCCCCCCCCCCTTTTCAGTGATGAGGTGCAACGCTTATGATACATGATTAAGTTTTATATGAAAATTAAAAAAAGAGAGCTCTGCTAAAAATGAAATGAAAATCAATCTTATCAATCTTAAGAAATTGAATGTTTAGTATATACCCGATTTTTCTCATTGCTGATATCAGGTTGCAAAAGTATTCAAATATATTAGCAGCTTCACAGGAGCACTTCACACAAAATCTTTGCAGTTAGTGATTTATTAATAATTAGTTTAAATAATTTAGTCTACAAGCGAATTAACATGTTGGCAAAGTTGCACACAACTCTGTCAAGGAAGTACAGTGCAATTTAAGGGTCTAAGTAATTTAATTAACATATTCTTTTTTCCCCTCTACACTTTTTTCTTTTTTTCTTCTTCTGCTCAGATCCGAGCCTGAAAGTATCTTTCCTTTGTAGTTTAGCAGAAGGGGAAGAGTGGTTAATATAAGGATGTTGGGAGAGAGGTGCTGGGAAGAAAACAGGTTTGCGTTATTTGTGTCTGTGTGTTTGATAAAAGCTCACCTGAGGTTTTCAAATGAACTTAGGCGGCTGGAGTTGATTTCCGAAGCTGATGGCTTCAAAAGAAGGCTCCAGAATGTAGGATAATAATGGGCATTAAATTACCTTATTTCCAGCAGAGTGTATTATTTGGAGTTAGGTCATAAACAGGGGATGGGGAGTCTTGGATCTCTTCTCCTTGATGTACTGGAGGTTTGCAATAGCAAAGAGAGTCTCTCTCTCTCTCTCTCTCTCCCCCCCCCCCCTTTAGATGACATTATGATTCTCAAAGCACCACATTAAATCAGGTGCTAAGTGGTGAAACGAACAGACTTCTAATCATGGATATTGATGGATTTGATTGGAATAAGAAAGAAAGCTTGATGGATTGGGAAAAAGTGACATGAACAACCCCCTCCTATCTGGCCCTTGCTCACAATACTTTAAGTTGCAAACATTCATTTAGATGCAAAACATTTGTACGTATGTTTGTTAATGTGATGCCAAGAATCCCCCACACATTGGGCGGAGAGGTGCTAAAGATAAATGATAGCAATTGTTATAGCTGTAGTCAAATAAATATGCTACAGAGTCAGCTTGCTGCTCGAGGCTAAAATCAAATCATGATGTTGCTGCATCTTGTACAAAGAACAGGGTTCTGGAAAAGAGACACAGAATAACTAATATGACATCAAGAAGAGAAGCAGAAATATGTCAGCGCTAAATCACCACAATGCTCTAAACGTATAGTTTTAACCACTATCCTGTTAAGTGTATTTTTTTAAAATGACATTAATGTTTGTGATATTTTCTGAACTTGGGGGAAGTGGAATATGTTGAGGGTTATGCTTACCAGAAAGATTATTTTTTTACATGCCTTTCTTTCTGAGCTATATAAAAATCCAATCCCCACCTGTCCCCAAGGAAGGAGGCAACTTCTGCTTCATAGGATCCTGGCTCACTGATTTTTTTCAGTGAGCCAGGATGCATGAAATGTGGGGTGGTTTTTTTTTTTTTTTTTGGTTAGCCATGTATAAATATTTGAAAAGATGTCATAAGAAAAGGGGAGCAGCCTTGTTTTCTGATGCCCTGGAGATTGGACTAGGAGCAATGGGTTCAAATTGCAGGAAAGGCAATTCCGCTTCTTGACTGTAAGAGATGTTCAGCAGTGGAACTCACTTCTTCAGAGTATGGTAGAAGTTCCTTCCTTGGAGGGTTTTAAACAGAAGCTGGATGGCCATCTGTCAGGGGTACTTTGATGGTGCTTTTCCTGCATGGCAGGGGGTAGGACTAGATGGCCCATGTGGGCTCTTCCAGCTCTATGATTCTATGATTCTAAAGCTGTCTTCTGGAGGACTGATTAGAAAAATAAACTTAAGGAAAGAATGTTTAAAAAGGAACAGTTACAACAGTTTTCCAGTGACATTAATCAAATCTACAAGACTGCATTATTTATAATCCCAGGCAAGTCATCTATCTAATGCCCAAATACAACACTATGAGACTGTGGATGCTGCAAGGAAAATGCAATGCTAAATCTATACAAAAAGTTATGTTGCAACAGAAGACGGCAAGTAGCACCTTCCAGCTAAACACTGTCCTGATATTTTGCTGTAACCTTTCCATAGAGAATCTCTCATAGCCCAAGGATGATGGTCCTCCAAGTGTAGTGTCTTGGCAGGGGGGGCATAGGTGGCTGTGGAGCCCTATTCTTGATCCACATGCTCTTCCGCAGTGAGGACATCGGTTTCCAGGTGGAAGGTGGTCCCAGTCAGGGTTGGCCTGACATGCCTTCCTCTTGACATGTTTCTCCCTTTCACCCTCCATTTGTGCCTCTTTGAATTTTGCAGCAATACTGGTCACAACTGACCTCCAGTGAGAACACTCAAGGAACAGGGCTTCCGAGTTCTCGGTGTCTATGCCTCAGTTTTTAAGGTTGGCTTTAAGCCCATCATTAAATCTCTTTTCCTGTCCCCCAACATTATGTTTCCTATTCTTGAGTTGGGAGTACAGTAACTGCTTTGGGAGATGGTGATCAGGCATTTGGACAACATGGCCAGTCCAGTGGAGTTGATGGCGTAGGAGCATTATTTCAATTATTTCAGATATTGTGGGATTTTCTGCTTTGATATTTTGCGATATAGGGCTGTGTGGAAGGGCCCTCAGAATTTTCCTCCAACACCACAGTTCAAAAGCATCTATCTTCCTTTGTTCAGCCTTCCTTATGGTCCAGCTCTCGCATTCATAGGTTACTATGGAGAATCCCACTGCTTTAACTATGTTTATCTGCAGACTACATAAATCTAGATATTTGTTGTTCTTGTGTGTTTTCAAGTCATTTCCAACTAATGCCACTCCAAAGGTGAGCCAATAACTCTGTAAGAGTTCACCTCACTACCTCTGAGGATGCTTGTCATAGATGCAGGCGAAACGTCAGGAGAAATGCCTCTAGAACATGGCCCTACAGCCCGAAAAAACCAACAAGAACCTTCTGTAAGATTTGTTCAGAGGGTCTCTGAGGCTGAGAGTGTGACTTGTCCATTCCATCCCAGTAGGTTTCCATATCTAAGTGGGATTCAAACTAGTCTCCAGAGTCATACTTCTGCACTCAAACCACTATACCACACTGGCTCTCAAATACAAAGGTACATGTAAAAAAATTGAATGGCTGATTCCACCCTGTATTACCACTTCTCCTCTTCCTTCTTCTTAAAAAGAATTTCACTGCCACAGTGAATAATAGAATCAAAAGAGGTGGAAGAGACCACATGGGCCATCTAGTCCAACCCACTGCCATGCAAGAAAAACACCATCAAAGCACCCCTGACAGATGGCCATCCAGCCTCTGCTTAAAAGCCTCCAAGGAAGGAGCTTCTACCGCACCTGGTGGCAAAGAATTTCACTTTTGAACAGCTCTTATGGTCAGAAAGTTCTTCCTAACATTCGTTTGGAATTTCCTTTT
Organism: Anolis sagrei; assembly: GCF_037176765.1. NCBI lineage: Eukaryota > Metazoa > Chordata > Lepidosauria > Squamata > Anolidae > Anolis > Anolis sagrei. Next base: position 116,758,180 of record NC_090026.1, on the reverse strand, counting down.
CTGTAATTTCAACCCATGAAATCATATTTTAGCAGTGCATCTGCTAAAATATGATTTTATGTTTTCCGAATCTAATAAAAATCTAATAATCATTGTTTTAAAAATTCCCCCACACAGAGACTGCAGAATCTATTTATACATACTTATGACTAGAGAACCAGAAATTCAAGAGAGAGAAAACATGAGGGTTTTTTTTTAGTAAATACCAGACCCTCATTTGTTATCACAATACATCTGCCAGCAGGAGCAAAGATATATCACCAATCTCCCTATATATAACAGGTATATCCAAAGCATAATTTTTTAAATGCAGGAAGTATTTCTCCAGGGCTTTCCTCAATCTGCAGCATGTTTGCAAGTTGGCCAAGCTGTTCTGCTCCTGATTTACTGTATAGGAAGCAGCACTCCATCACTGTAACTAAGCTTGCTGCTTCGATCACATTTTTGTTCTCCCTTGGCATCTCGCTTACAGCAAAAATTATTCACTTGCTTGTATGTTACACATAAACATGTACTATTTTTAGCCACCTGCATCTATCATGCAAAGTTCCTATCAAGGCTCCAGGGCTGAGGGGGGAATGGAGAAGTACAGATGTCTTCTTTTAAGAAATACACACAAAAGTCACTCCTGTGGAAATGCAGGTTATCTCAAGTATAAGGCCTTTCCCATCTTCTTCCCAGCCTGCAAAATACCCATACTAGTCAGGGGATTCTGGGAGTTATAGTTCCAAAGTTAAGATTTCCAGGTTATGAGAGTAGATATTATTGGGCTAAGGGCAGGTGTACATAAGGGCAGGAGTAGAAAGGTATTCAGGTCTTAAGTCAGAGATATCTGTTGCTATGATATCACGGCACTCGTTATCCCTGATTTACAAGACCTCTAGCTTCAATGTGTCATCATATAAAATTAGGAACTCTGGGTCAAGACTCTGTAGCATGGTCCCAGGTTTCCCTTAAAAGGAAATTCCACAATAGAAAGACTTTGCTCTTAGTGAAACAAAATTTGGCTGGTTGCTGCAGGAAACTAGAAACTATAAAAGCATGTTACAGCCCAACCATATTTCTCTAGTAGCTACATCAAATCTGTTAACAACTAAGAGGCTATTAAAATGCTAATGAATGGCTGGAATGATCTATGTTTCGAGTCTCCATTTCGATTTTACCTCTTTTTATGAAGCCGAGCGGTTTGCTGTCAATGAAATACGTAGGAAACAGAGTTTACAACTTGTGTTTTTTGTTGTTCAGATAACCTCTATGATGAATTGGCTTCTTAATGCCAGAATAATAATCCAGCAATCACCCGCCTGTCCACAAAGTAGGGCAAATATTAGTCAAATAATAAAAAAATGATTCCATCGATGGGCAACTGCCTAAGAATCATTATTTTATGTTTATAACGAGTCATAAGATTTTGCTTTGGAGTATAACCCTTCAGCATGTTAGGTTTCTCTGAAAATATGAGCAGTCAATCCACAGAGTATCTGAGGGACACTCTCAAGTTCTCATGATCCTGTATGGATCACAAAAACTACACTTTGCTTGCAATTATGTTTGAAGTTTTTTGGGGGGCTTAGAAAAAACAAAACTACAGGACCACACAATTCCTACTTTTGTATTGTGGAAAGCTTTCATCACCAATATCAATGGGTTTCTGTAAGTTTCCCAGGCTGTATGGCCATGTTTCTCCTGTGGTTTGCCCACATCTATGGCAGGCATCCTCAGAGTGAGGTTTATATATCTGTGGAATGCCCAGGGTGGGGGAAAGTACTCTCGTCTGCTAGAGATATGTATGAATGTTGCAATTTACCACCTTGATTAGCATTTAATGGCCTGCAGTTTCAATTACTGGCTGGTTGCTGCCTGGGGGAATCCTTTGTTGGGAAGTGTTAGCTGGCTCTGATTGTGCCTACCATAAATGTGGGCAAAACATCAAGAGATAATGCTTCTGGAACATGGCCATACAACCTGGAAAACTCTCAGCAACCCAATTCCTACTCTTGTTTTTCTTTTACATCCCTATCAGATCCTATCCTACTGTGTTTTTCTCTTTTGATTGTAACTACAGCCCATTTTTACACTTTACTTCTGGTGTTTTGTTCACTTTTATTTGAGTTTATTTTTAATGCTTGACCTTTAGATTGTGCAATAAATCTGCATTGTGTACCTTTCACCAAAAAACCAATTAACCAATGGACAAACTAGCACAATAACCTTCTCAAATTACAACTCTGATTCTTCTTTTACTAAGTGTCTGAAATCTGCCAGAAACTGTCTAACTGAAGCAACATTCCATACTCATGCTCCAGACAATATTTTATTTATTTATTTCTTTACAGTATTTATATACCGCTTCTCTCACCCTTGGGGAGCTTCAAAATGGCTTACAAAAACATAATGGCAGAATTCAATGCCTTACATACATAAAGCAAAACATATATCAAACAACATATGACTAAGCATAAAATACAATTGGACAAATTCGCCATAAGATGATAGGATATTTAAACATAACATATAAACATTGAAAACATCTAATAAAAACATAACATGTGATCCAAACTCATAGACCGGGCCATTCCAGATGTCGATTACACATATTCCATATTTATTTATTTATTTATTTAGACCATTTCTACCCCATGTAAACTCCAAACTACTGGCAACTACCAACACATAGACACTGGCAATCCCTGAGCAACTGCTTTGGAGGGTACCATCATTTCCAATGTGTATATGCACCTGGCACTTAGTACAGGAACCGGCTACTCCTAGACAAATAGAACATACATCATACTAATGTAATCCTGCCATCAACTATTAATCAGCCAGCAGCTGTGTTTTGCCAATATATTCCCAAAATATATCAGTTCTGTATATATATTTCAAACAGAAAATGAGGGGACATAAAAACCCTACCATACACCACATAACTTCATTGCTTCACCCTCCATAACTTCAGATTTTGGAAAACAGGGATCATGTTATTTTTCTCCATTCTGGGTGTCATTCTATTGCTCTTGCCTGGTTTTATTTATTGCTGCTGCATGTTCCTTTTGAGGTATAATTAAAAAAGATAAATAACCATATCATCGTTCACAAAGATAAATTGATAGTTTGAGGCTTTTTCTGTATGTATTATATTTCCTCTCATATAAAAGAAAATGAATGGTTCAGGGTTTTCATTCAGATACCTTTTACAGGAAAGAAAAACATCTATGAAGTTAGATTATTTTGATCTTCCTACCCTCCACTCTAGTAACTGATTTAATGACAAAGTAATAAGGTCATCCATTATCCATCCGCAGTGGCTAACCTGGAGGGCAAGGACTTTGCCTTATGTTAGAATCAGATACAGAATTCATGCACAGAAATGTATGCCAGAAATGGGAGTCCTAAAGTCCATGGCAGATACTAGAGGATAGGAAAAAATATTACTCTTGCTGTATTTGGCTGTGGGCAGTTGGGATTCCTCCCCTACCTTCCTTTTGTCTTTATATTATGTTCCTCAAATGTTTAATTTTATCACAGTATCTGCTAACATGAGTCCTCCTTGCTCTATAAACAACTGAAGGATTGTTGTGAGTTGGTAGTGCAAGAATATGGTATACTTCTACATGAACTTCACAGTTACTTCTGGAGTTGTTACCAATGTAGGAACATAGGAAGCTTTCTCATATTTAAAAAGGCAATTGGTCCATGTAACTCAATGCTGTGTCTAACTGTTAGTGGGTTCAACACTGTTTCACTTAAAACGCTGTCCCAGGGCACCTGGAGATAGGACTTGGAGCATGGGAGGACCTGGACTCCCATGCAATGCATAAATTCTAACAATCTATGGCTCTTTCCTGCAATACATTGCTTTACTCAGTTCTTTAGATCCATGGCAGTAACCATTTACTCTCACAGTTTGCCCTAAAAAGCTATTCCTCCATGTGTTGAAACAAACACAGAGGGAGAGAAGCAAGTGTGTTCATATTGGTCTGGCCTGCAATTGATTCTTTTCCTGAAATTCATATATGGGTGAACCTGTATGCTTTCAGCTGAACGCATACAGGTTCATCCATGCAATCAGTAGTATTGCACATTCACAATTGAAGAAAGGTGTCTATCTTGGATGAAACAAAGATAGCTACATACATTCAGATGGATGCATAAAGGTTCCTCCATGCAATCAGTAGCATTGCATATTCCCAGTTGAAAGGAGTCTACATGCATTCAAGCAAATTTTCTCCCATCAGTCCTTCCACTCAACATACAGAGATTAGAGATGAAGATCACAGGGCAATCACATGCAGACCTTGCTCCCTACCTGCAAATGTCCTTTGAACAAAGAGGAATTACTTATGAAAGGAGTTTCAAACAGCTCCAGTCATTGTGAACAACATGGCCAAATTGTTTCACCAAGCGTCCTTTTGTTTGTAAAGCATTATTTCTCTACTTCTGACTGTTTTATTGATTATTTTTTCTTGTTAAGCTTTCATCGGCTTGTTATCTCCTATGCAGATCTAAACCCTTTTGTTTATTTAGAGGTAAATCTGTTTTCTGATCCATGGTGGTATAATGATTTGAGTGCTTGTCTATGACTCTGGAGACTGGGATTCAAATCCCCCTCAGCCATAGAAACCCACTAGGTGACCTTGGGTGAATTATATTCTCTCAGCCTCAGAGGAAGGCAAAGACAAATGTCATGAAAATGGCGGGCCGATTGTACACTACTTTCCTAAATCATTTTGAAAAGCTTAAGATAGAATAACTTTGAAAACACAACCTGATAGGATGGAACATGCTCACTTCTCACTGTAGACTGAATGCTAATTGAAAAGGGGAACAAAATTGCCCAAATTAAGTTTTTGCAGCAGCAAATATTCAGGAGGAGGACACTGCTTATTGCAGGGTAACTGAGTAAGATTGCTCCAACTATAAGACAGCAACATATTGTTTTTGCATGTAAAGTTTACACACATTAATGAAAAAGACTCCCATATTTTTTACTAACAAGTTCAAAGTGTAAAATTCAGATTACTACCAGGATTTTTGTTTTCGTTTTGTACACACATAAATGGTAGAGTGATTCTAGTTTACTGTAGTGTGCTAAATTGAACAATCAAAATAGCTCTCCTTTACATTGCTTCAAGATATAATCATATTATGAGTCATGCAACTGCCTATTCTGGAACAACCTTTTGATGTCAAAGCCATACTATGCAATGATGTCAAAGCCATATGGAAATGACAACAACTGATGGCCACACTGATGTCTGTTGTTCCAAACTCAAAACACTTAGTCTTCTTTTTCTTATTAGTTATCAACATAAAACCATTTTAGTCAATTCATCATTTGCCTTTTGAGTAATTAAGATCAGAACAAATTGACATGAAGGTCATCCCTATGATAGATGATAGATACTTCCAAGAAGCCCACAAGAAGTAGAGAGAGCTTGGAAGCAGTTAATTTGTGGACTATAGTTCCTCCAACCTCCCTATTCAGCATGGTCACTGCTGAATGGGGACTATGAGCTTACTCTCTGTATGTGTATGTGTTCACACATGCCTTGCTTCTCAATGAGAAAGAATAGCAGTATATATATATATCTGAGAAACCTGATATGAACTCTTGATTTTTCCTGTGTGTATAGAGTCTCTTGGGTCTTGAAATTCCTCACTGAGGTGTTTAATCAATTTGAGACAACCTAGGCAGACAAGAATAAGGAATACTTCTATTGAGCTTGACAACCCTAACCACTTGCCATTTGCTGGCTATGAGATTCTGGGAATGTCAATCCAAAAACCAAAATATGTCTGCTAAGCTCTGTAAACAGTCAATGAAAGCTGTGTTTTCCTGGTTTTGCATACCCACCTACCTAATTTCCTCTAACTCCTGACATTCAGAGAACATTGAGACATTGATTTGCTGACAGAGGAGGGCTACCAGGAGAACAAGGAACTTATGAACCAAGACTCATGAAGTATTTAATAGTACTTCATGGTAGTATTTTGATACCACTCTTCATAATAAGATCCTAGTGGTTTACAAAGAAGAGTAAAAATAAAAATAGAAACGTTAATACAAGTATGCTATTAACACTAAAAACAGCATGAAATCCAACCACTGATGAGACCATACTTACCATGGACTATTCAAAAAGCAGAAGATGGAAGAAAGGTATTTACCAACAATCTCAAAGGCATAAGTAAAACATTTTTTCAAGGAAACAATCAAATGCATGATGTAACTTCCAAGGGCAAAGAGTTCCATAATGATGGTGCTACAACTAATGAGATTCTTACTCATATTACTGCTTTCTGAGTATTGCTATAGAACCAAATCAATTCAAAAGGCCATAGGGATATATATCAGAAGAGGATTTCCAAGCTTTCTTCTTCCTTTTATAAAGTAAAACGCAACAAGTAATTGGGGCTTTGCATATTTCCAACCATTTTGGTTACTCTTCTGCATGTTTGACAATTTTAAAACATTGTTCTGTGCCTTCAAGTTTTTCCTGGCACATAGCAACCCTAGAATGAATGTATTGCAGGATTTTCTGGGACTGAGAATGTGTGACTTACCCAAAGACACCCACTGGATTTCCATGGCTTAGCAAATCCTGATTTCTAGAGCCATAGCCCAACATTGAAACCATCACACCATGATGGCTCACGTTGGACAGTGTAAAAAGGGGCTCTATCTCTTGCCTGAAGTTGAGGAATTTCACAATACTTGAAAATTTTCTATCAAGGAGTCTCACCAAGATAGCCTAAATCAATGAAAACGGGGAGCCTAATGATTATTATTTACATCCCAAGGTACTCGCTTTGTTGGCCAAGTGATTTTTGATAACTGTAGTTTGCAAAAGCAGTCTTTTCACACTATGGATCAGGTAACATTTGCATAAATGCATTTTGATGCAGGTGAGCCTTTTTTAAAAAAAATCTTAACTAAATGTTTACATCTTTTTGGGGCTATTGCAGTAGATAACTTTAAAATTAATGAACAAACTACCACACATAGTTAGAATGAAAGATCATTCTTAACATTTTCTATTTCATACTCTTCTATTTCATGCTTCTATTTCATACTCTTTTTAAAACTGAAAACAATCATAAAATAAACAAATGTGTCTTGAATACAATTTCCCTGTGCTCTCCTTCACTACAGCTTTAGTTGATTGACTAGAGGCAGCAGTCCTCATGTAAAATATTCTGAATTTAAATATTTAATGTACATAGAAAGAATAGGACACCATGTTCGAGTTACCTATTTATTTATTTATTTATTTATTTATTTACTTCATTTGTTGACCGCCGTTCTCAGCCCTAGGGCGACTCACGGCGGTGTACAACATATAAAAACAGTTTAAAATAGGCAATATCACAACAAAATTAACATAACTATCAATAATACAATTACACTAAATTACACTAAATCATCCGCGCCGTCTCATCGTAGAATCATAAACCAAACTCGTTATCCATATTCCGTTCCGATCATCATTGCCAATTGTTGCACTTAGTCAAATGCCTTCTCAAATAACCATGTCTTTAGGCTCTTGCGGAATGCCATAAGGGAGGGCGCCTGTCTGATATCTACAGGGAGGGCGCTCCACAGCCGGGGGGCCACCACCGAGAAGGCCCTATCTCTCGTCCCCGCCAGACATGCCTGTGAGGCAGGCGGGATCGAGAGAAGGGCCTCCCCAGACGATCTCAAGGTCCTCGTGGGCTCATAGGCCAAGATGCGGTCAGAAAGGTATTTTGGGCCGGAACCGTTTAGGGCTTTGTAGGCCAGCACCAGCACCTTGAATTGGGCCCGGTAGCAGATCGGCAGCCAGTGGAGCTGGAACAACAAGGGCGTTGTGTGCTCCCTGCGTCCCGCTCCTGTTAGTAACATGGCTGCTGCGCGCTGAACTAGCTGAAGCTTCCGGGCCGTTTTCAAGGACAGCCCCACGTAGAGAGCGTTGCAGTAGTCAAGGCAGGATGTGACCAGAGCGTGTACTACCGTGGCCAAGTCAGACTTCCCGAGGTACGGGCGCAGCTGGCGCACGAGCCTGAGCTGTGCAAATGCTCCCCTGGTCACCGCTGAAACCTGGGGATCCAGGCTCAACGATGAATCCAGGATCACACCCAAGCTGCGAACCTGTGCCTTCAAGGGGAGTGTGACCCCGTCCAGCACAGGCTTTAACCCTATACCCTGTTCGGCCTTGCGACTGACCAAGAGTACCTCTGTCTTGTCTGGATTTAATTTCAATTTGTTCGCCCTCATCCAGACCATTACAGCGGCCAGGCACCGGTTCAGGACCTCAACAGCCTCCTTAGTAGCAGGTGGGAAGGAGTGACAGAGTTGGACATCATCTGCGTACAGATGACACCGCACACACCTATCAGAGGCTACTAGGCCTGTCGGTTTTGTTTCGTTAATTCGTTTTTCGTTTTTTAATCGTTATTTTTTGAATATCCGACGCGATATCAAAACATATTTTTAAACCCGGAAGGGTTTAAAAATATCGAAGCAGCAGCCCCATGTATTTTACGAGCTTCAGCTCGTGTTGTTAATGGCATGGAGGCTGCTGCTGAGTGGTGCTGCAGTGCTGGAGCCTGGGAGCCAATCCGGCGCTCCCAAGAACCCCAGCAGTGCACCGTGGCAGAAGCCAGATGGCGCGCGGAGGCCGCTTGTGAGCGCGCGCGCGCCATCCAATGGGCTCCGGCTCCTGCGCCCCCCCTCCTCCTCCTCCTCCTCCCAGCTGGGAGGAGGAGGAGGAGGAGGAAGAGGAGGAGGAGGGGGGCGCAGAAGCCGGAGCCCATTGGATGGCGCGCGCGCTTACAAGCGGCCTCCGCGCGCCATCCGGCTCCGGTTCCGGTTCCAGCTGGGAGGAGGAGGAGGAGGAGGGGGGGGCGCAGGAACCGGAGCCGGATGGCGCGCGGAGGCCGCTTGTAAGCGCGCGCGCCATCCAATGGGCTCCGGCTTCTGCGCCCCCCTCCTCTTCTGCGCCAGCCCATTGGATGGCGCGCGCGCGCTCACAAGCGGCCTCCGCGCGCCATCCGGCTTGTGTGACTTTTCAGGGCTGTATATGACCATGTTCCAGAAGCATTCTCTCCTGACATTTTGCCCACATCTATGGCAGGCATCCTCAGAGGTCTGTTGGAAACTAGGCAAATGGTGAGTTATATATCATCTCTAATACTATGGAATGTCCAGGGTGGGAGAAAGCCATTCAATGCTAATCAAGGTGACCATTACTGCAACATTCACACTTAGCCTGTTTGATCAAGAAAATTTTTTTTTCTAAAATGTTTTGTAAATATTTACGAAAATTCGTAAATAACAAAACATTTTTTTGGTAAGTTTTGTAAATATTTTTAATATCGAAACAAAAAAACACCCCAATTAAGAATCGAATTTAGAAACAAATTTTTTCTTGATCAAACAGGCCTAGAGGCTACAACCAGAAACAGATTATAACAAAGACAATTACAACATCAGGCATTTCAGTTTGTATGTTTTCATGTTCAGTGACATATGGAAACTACAGCAACTAGCTCATTTTCACACATATACATTTGTATTTCTCATCTGGTTATTTGGATGAATGTAGTACAGTGAAATACAATTGTAAACCTCTCACATCTTCTGTAGCAGATACTCAAAACCTCTTTGAGCCAGGTGTGTATGTACATGCACATGGAGAACTATGAGAAATCCATAAATATCCAGCCATTAACATTGTTGGAACTGTACCACTTTATCTCCAGTCTGTATTATTTTTGCATGCAGCCATCCGTAAGCCATCCGTAAACCACTCCCACCTTCTTTTTGTGTTAATTTTGTTTTCAAGTTCACATGATATTTTATATTTAAATACACATTCTGTAATATAATCTAAAAATATTTTAATACTTTTAATACTTTGATACTTTTTTGAGACAACAACTACTTTGGAACATTTACTATCATCTCAGAATTTACAATGATCTCATGTCTCAATCATGTCCAGCACACATAACCTGCTTATAAGTTCTCTTCCAGGCCCGTAGCCAGGATTTCGATTCGGGGGGGGGGGCTGAGTTTTGGGGGGGCTGAGTCTGAGTGAAAGAGGGTCTACCCTAGCAAACCTTTTGTATCATTACCCCAATACACCCATGCATATGGGATATATTGAGCATGGTGATCAGATCATGATATGAATAAACATAACTGTTTAAATAATGCACCAGTAAGGCCTTTTCGCAAACCACCATGAGAATCTCGGGGGGGGGGGGCTGAAGCCCCTCAAGCCTCCCCCCCCCCCCCGGCTACATGCCCGAGTTGGACCCTATTGTGTTAGGCAGTCAATGCAGTAGATATTACACTCGATCTTAGCCCAAAAAGGTTGAGAAGCAGTATAACATTGCTCCCCTCCCCATGCTTTGGGTCTGCATTTCATACCACATTTGTCTAATATTGAATTTCACCTTTCCTCAAAGACAGGAATGGGGAATCTGCAACCATTACTAGATCATTAAAACATTACTATTATTATACCTCAGAATTGGCTAACTTGGCAAAATCCAGGTACTGGACTTCAGCAATATCTGAAGAGCCATATCTCTCTCAGACACATTCCAATGAGTTGTATGACACATTTGCCTGTTTTTAAAATTAGCTATTTCAAAAACCTGAGCTATTTTAAAAGAGAAGATATGAGTATTTAAAGCACTTACTTACTTACATTTGTATTTTTACTTTTTTTTATCTACTGCACATCACTTTGGAGACTCTGATGGGTTGAGAGGTGATAAATAAACACCATGAATAAATAAATGTGTCTTCAAATATTTTCTGGTTAATATGGTTTTATACATACATTTCATACTGATTTGTGATTTTTGTCACTGAATAGTGACCCTCAGTGTGTACCAGTATGTCCCTGACAATATTCAACAATTCTACCTCTTATTTTACTGGGAGAGGTAGCTGACATCACTAAAAGGAAATGATTTATTGACTCTCTATTTTTTTCAAACTTCTGATGTTCCCCCTGAGGCTACTCATAGTCAGTAAGTGTCATTTATAGTGGAAACTGCTATGTTGGCATTGGCTGGGCTTTGTGCTTACTTTCAGTTTAGTCAGCATCGATATTATGTGCCTGATTTTTTTAAAGTTTATAAAATATTTGACAAGTTAATGGCTTTAGGGAATTTGTTTAAAAAAGGAGATGGTCATACTAGGGTGAACTAAAAAAAGAAATGGTGTCTCAGATATATATACTGCAGGATAAATCTGCATAAAATATTTTATGCACCCAAGCAGGATTCATGAAACCTAGCCACCAAAAAGCCTAACTGAGCCTCCTAGGATGGATGTTTGCAGGAATGTAAAGACCAGTGCAACATCAACTGCATAGTTAGATTCCTAGAGACTATCTACAGTAAATAAAGTATATTTCCCTGCTTTTTTTAAACAACAGAAAACACAAGAAACAATATACTGTTTAGAATGTATGCCAGATATTCTCCTATCCAGGCAAAAGCTGACTCCAGGCTTACTTAGCTCCAATAGTATGCTTTCAAACTGTGCAAGTGAGCATGAAAAGCTGACATATAAATTCAGCAGCTGCCAAGGACATAGTTAAGCTATGGCCAGTGGGTTGAATAAACCATATTATTGCATACACCATGACTTCCATGGCTGCTGTTAAGATGGCTCTGGTGTCCAAACGATCTTCTATCCATGTGAGCACATTGGACATAAAAACCTATGGCCAAGAATATTCATATGAACCACATTTCTCACATACACTCAGGGCTACTGTCCACTCTATAACTGGACAGCCAAATTTAAGGGGGTTCCCTGAAAGCAGCCAAATAGAAAAGGGGTTCCCTTTCTACCTGAGGAACCCTGGTGAATAAAATCCGATGCTGTTTAGCTAAAACACAGAGCAGGGGAAACCTTTTTAGCACCTAAGGAAACCTCTTTTCAGATATTTAAGCTGACTTCTGAAGTCAGGACACTAACTCTCCTAACATGCTGATACAGGACATTATTACCATTTAAATGGTTTTCTTTCTTTCTCTTCCTCCCCACTTCTCTAGAAAAGCTTTCAATTATCACAGTTTTGGCTGACAAAGGCAACATTGACCTGACTTTCAGAAACTCTCATCTGATTTCCGCACAGAGGTTATCTCAAGGATATGAACAGGGATGGTGTCATTTCTTCTCAGGTGTGCCAAGGTGAACAGCTCAAAATGTCTCCAATCGCTCTCAGCTATTCTCATATGAGACAGATTGCGCAGCTTCTGTTTGGCTTTGAAGATGTTAGTGTGCCAGTCACCAGGCCAAGGAATGACAAATTACCTCTCTGCCAATATCAGAGCTGGGACAGTTCTCTCCACAGCCTCCACCAGATGGGCCTAATTAAACTATTAGCCAATGAGTGAGGTCTGATGGCTCCATTAGGAATCCTCCTGCGCTTAAATAAACAGCTCAAAATAAATAGTTTCCTCCCAATTAAAGTATGGCTGATGTGCCTTTCTGGGCTATTGGTTAGTAGACACTGCTATTATAGCACAGGGCACTCTCTTTAACACTATGCTACAGTGCCTAGGGTCAGGGGTTTATGAACAATTGTTCTCGCAATGATGGTTTTGGACTAGGCAAGCCTAAGTCCATGTCCCTGTTAAATGATAAAGTTATCTAGGTGACCTTCTAATCATAACACTTGCACTAGATTCTCTGAGTATTTATTATCAGGAGAAAACAGCATAAGTCAAGACTGGCCCAAGATAACCTGCTCCCTGGAGGAAGAATGACTTGCAAAAATCCAAAGAAAAGATAGGGATGTAATTCTTTACTAATTTCATCATCAGAAAAAGCAACACATAATGTTTAGCAATGTTCTCACCTCTGCAAGATAAGCCTTCAAAAATGCAGAGTTTTCTGGACAGAAAATGCTATTTTCTGTGTAGAAACGTCACTTGTGAATTTCATGCAGAATAAGTCGGCATTTGAGAAAACCACAATAACTGGAGATTTGAGAAAACACCTATTATACGTACACACACACATTTTTTCCATCCCTAGTTTAGGTACATAGTTGTTATCAGCCTTCAAGTTGTGTCTGTAAGCAAACCTATTAAGTTTTGTTCAGATTTGTTCACGTGGAGCTTTCTTTGCTTTCTTCTGAGAGATTGTGGTTTACTCAAGGACAACAAGAAGGTTTTCGTGGCTGAGTAGAGATTTGAACTCTAAACTACAGAGTCATAATCTAATACTCAAACCGCTACACCATGTATTCAGGTATATAGTACTTCTGAACAATCCTTTAAACACCTGTTCCCCATGTCTACTTACATCAAGTTTTAAGTAAGTATTTTAACAAAATGAATTAATAATTACTATTACTAGTTTTGGCCCCCCTGGTGGAGCAGTGGGTTAAACTGCTGAGCTGCTGAACTTGCTGACCAAAAGTTTGGTGGTTTGAATCCGGGGAGCAGGGTGAGCTCCCGCTTTTAGGCCCAGTTTCCACCAACCTAGCAGTTCAAAAACATGCAAATGTGAGTAGATCAATAGGTACCGACTTGACAGGAAGGTACTAGCGCTCCATGCAGTCATGCTGGCCACATGACCTTGGGAGTGTCTACAGACAATTTCAGCTCTTTGGCTTAGAAATGGAGATGAGCACCACCCCCCAGAGTTGGACATGAATAGACTCAATGTCAGGGAAAACCTTTACCTTTGCCTACCTATTACTAGTTTTATTTGCTCTCACTGTATGACACTGAAATCCTTCAGTCCAAGGGAGATGAGTTGATTGAGAATGTAGTCTGTCTCAAGGTAGACTTAGTCTTGGAATAAATGTTTTGGGTTCCTCAACAGAAGAGATGTACACGTTCCAGCAAATAACAACCTCAATTCAAACACAAAGGTACATCTGAGAATCTTGTTTCAGAATTGATTTAATTGCCAACAATGGTAATAGTTCTGTGACCCTTCTGCTAATGAGCTGTAATGCCTCAAACCGTTCATCGATGGATGTGAATTTGCAAGTATGCATGGCGCAAAATGCAGGACCACCTAATTAAGACTATCTTGAACATGGAAAGATTAAAACGTAACTTGCTAACACTATTGCTGCACAGAATTACAACTCATTTGATATTGATTCTACATTTACTCTTAAGAGGGCCTTTGTAAGGATGCACTATTTGTTTTCATTAAGCAAGAAGGTAAAGCAAGAGTCCTGGTTCATCTACATTATACAAATGCAAACTGAGAAGTCCTTTAAAAATAGAGATAAACAAGTTCTCCCATCATCTTTATTATTTCATACTTCTGATATGCCTTGTATGAACTCTCTACTAGTTATAATGAATAATTATAATATAATTATAATTTTTCTAATTTTCTAAATTTTTCTAATATAGTGCCATGCGTTCACCCCACTTGTTTACTGGTTTACACGTTTGCATTTGGAATTTTGCTGGTTTTATTATTCGTGCATTAATTATTGCTAGCTGCCATGGGCATGATTCATGGAAAGGCAGGGTTTACATATTTATAATAGAATAAATAAGCTCTTGTTTACTGCCACAGTGATGGTGGATTGCTACTGGAGTGTCTGCTGCTTCTTTCTGAACACTTGTAACCATGCCTGGTTAGGAGGAATAGACAAGACAATAAGAAGAAAATAAATTTACTCTCCTTTGAACGGGGCTCAAACTAATGGCTTTGGACAAAGCATCCTGAGTTTCACTATAATTTTTAAAAATTATTTTCACAGCTATCAATAAGGTTGCATCTATACTGTAGAATTAATGCAGTTTGTCACCACTTTAACCACTATGCTTCAATGCTATGAAATCATGGGATTTGTAGTGTGGCACTGGAACCCTTTGGCAGAAAAGTCTAAAGACTTTGTAAAACGATAGATCTCACAATTCCTTAGCATTGTGTCATGGCAGTTAAAGTGACAACAAACAGAGTTAATGCTACTGAGTAGATACATCCTAAAATAGATGAAGGATTTGTCCAAGTCCTCCAAAAGTCTTAGATTCTCAAGATGCCTTTTATGAAACTTGTTGCTCAAACCATAAAAACTTTTTAGTATTTTTGTCTGAATTTTAAGTGTTGGTCTTTGAAATCCTGCAATATTTTACTGATGTTCTCTTTTCTCTGCCTGGAATACTGAAAATAATAGCTAAATGGGAGAAAGGGTTCACTTGAGATCAATTTTTATCCCCACCGATTCCATTCAATTGAATTCACTCAAGTGGTGGTTAACAAACACTGCAGAGTGTATGACATGTCAAATTAGCAGCTTTGCAATCTCCTGTTAATTGTCAGACTAATTAAAAAATTGCTAATTATAATGTTTATAACTTCAAATAACTGCTCAACTATAAAGCACTGGCTGTCAGGTGTAAACAGGGGGACTGGAGGAGGGGGAAAGGGAGGGGGAAATCAATCGACATCTGTTAATTTATCAGAGGCAGAACACTAAATTGAAAAATGGATTGCCTAATGCACTGTAAATCTGCATTACGATAAAAAGACCAATTCATTTCAATACATGATTAATAAAAAGGATAATGACCATCTTTAGTGGGCAGCCCCAGGGTTTCCGCTGCCAGTCAGACTTAGAACCTGACTAGTTTGCACAACATTATATTAGCTAGCTATTAGCTTGGTTGTAGGTTTTACTGCATGTAGAGTATATGCCATGGGCCTTTTCTTAAGAAGATAAGCAATGGTGATGAATTTGTCCCGCACTGGTGTAATATGTATTAACGTAATCATAATGCTATCTGTAATAGAAATCTGTGCACTGATACCACCAAAATAAGATGTATTTCTGCTCACAGATATTTCCAAATCCCAGCAGGTAGGTGTTCAGACACTTTTTCAAGATGTCCAAAGAAGGACATGTATATTCACCTCTCCAGGCATTGTCTCCCCTGCTGAACTGTTCTTATTATCAAGTGGTTCCTTCTTCTTTTTTGCCATCATGCGGCGGCCAAAACAACTAATGGGATTTTAGCCTGCATAAATAGACCCAGGGAAGTAATGCTACCCTTCTATTCTGCCTTGGTCAGACCACACCTGGAATACTGTGTCCAATTCTGGGCACCATAGTTGAAGGGAGATGTTGACAAGCTGGAATGTGTTCAGAGGAGGGCAACTAAAATGATCAAGGGTCTGGAGAACAAGCCCTATGAGGAGCAACTTAAAGAGCTGGACATGTTTAGCCTGTAGAAGAGAGTCTGAGGAGAGACACGATAGTCCTGTATAAATATGTGAGAGTAAGTCATAGGGAGGAAGACACAAGGTTGTTTTCTGCTATCCTGAAGACTAGGATGCAGAACAACGGCTTCAAACTACTGGAAAGGAGATTCCATATGAACATTAGGAAGAACTTCCTAACTGTGAGAGCTGTTCAGCAGTGGAATTCTCACAGTGTGGTGGAGGCTCCTTCTTTGGAGGCTTTTAAGCAGAGGCTGGATGGCCATCTGTCAGGGGTGTTTTGAATGCAATTTTCCTGCTTCTTGTCAGGGGGTTGTACATGATAGCCCATGAGGTCTTTTCCTACTCAGTGATTCTATAATTCTATGAATCTCCTACACATCTTATAGGAAAAATGACATTTTCTGCAAATTGCAACCTGTCTTGGTATGTATTTTGCTTGTAATTAAGAGCTTTGTTGGACAGAAATAAAGAGAAATGATTGTTTCCCAACAAGTCTGTTTTACTAGTGCATCCACATTGATGACTTGCAGTTCTGGTCATCCCCAACCCAAAACATAACAGGAATTGTAGTTCCTTGTGGATTAGTACTTGAAAACTCAACCAAAACCAGAAACTATTTGGGCCCAGAGACAAAACTGGAAGAATGTATCTTTAAAAAAAAAGACATTTATTAAACAAGACTCTTTGATGAAGTGGCGTACTTATATAGCTCAGAGATCCAAATCATGTACATTGAGTTAATATGAATGAACCTTTGAGCATACATTTGGTTATGAATATCTGATATACTATCCACATTACTCAAACATTATGTCCTGAGCCAAAGAAGATCTGCTCATGCAATTGATAATTAGGAGTAAGCATATCAATGCTTCATTGAAAAAATAATATTTTTTAATATTAAGCCATGTAATTATGAGCTTTGGTGAGACTACTATATGGACATTGGGTACAAAGGGGGTTCTTATCCTTGTGGGTCCATGGATGACCTTCAGAGAGTCTGGGTTTTTTGTGTGTGTGTGCCATGATTGAATTGAGAAACTGCAAGTCGCTTCTGGTGTGAGAGAATTGACCATCTGCAACAACATCACTTAGGGGATGCCTGGATGTTTTACCATCCTATGGGAGGCTTCTCTTATGTCTCTGAGAAGCTGGCAGATGGGAACTCAACGCACTCTCCAGATTCAAACTGCTGACCTTTCAGTCAGCACTCCTGCCAGCACAAGGGTCCTGCTGACACAAAAGTCTGTGAACAGACATAAGCTTAAAGCCATAAGCAGTTTGTAAATTCTTCTTGTTTACATCTTAGGATTATAACTACTACATAAACTTCTTCCAGCTGTTGTCGAGCTATTGACCTCCCTTATGTATTCCAGTGATTTTTGTTTGTGGCATAGTTTTGATTAAAAATATAACTGTCCCAGCTCTTCACATCATAACTGAGCATGCTAGCTCTGTCTGAAAGATTAATCTTATTTTGTGCCATCTGACCCTCAATTAGAGCTGTAACATTTATTCTGAAACATATGAATACCATATCATTTGGCACACCTAGGCAAATGCCTGCCTTTCAAGGCTAGCCCATTAAAACAAAATGAAACAGCATGGATGCCCATCTGGTCCATCCCCACCAGCCAGGAGTAAGAGCTTGGATGGATTTACAATGCCTTGTACCTTCTCTAAACAAAAAAGTGTTACCATTCCCAAAACATTTCAACCCTCTCTTGTTTTGTTAGTAATTTATTTTCATAGTATCTCAATTTAGCTAATAACATTCCTCCTGAACTTGCACATCCTAGAAAAGGTTTCAAAACAATTGGATGAACGTTTGCTAATTTAAAATCATAACAAAAGGTAAATGTGAATCATTGTAAAAACGGCAAATGATGGCAAACAGGTAGTCTGTCCCATAGGCTCCCGAAACTCACCATATTTAAATCATGATATAGTAAAACAGTATTGCTAACAGTATTGTTCATATGGAAAGGTAGGCGAAGTTGTTATTTAAGAGTGTGTGATATTCCTCACTTTAATCCAGAGGTAGACTACTGTGTCCATCCAAATGCTTTTTAGTTAACACTTCACATTGGCTATGCTGATAAGGAACGTTGGCATGTATGTCAAAAACACCTGGAAGGACCCAAGTGCACAACCCTGCCTTATTCTCTCACAATGTTTTCTATACATGATGCTCTTATGTTGCCTGAAAATGTGTGCTTCATAACTATAGAGCTCCTGCTGCTAGGCAGTGATGACCTTTTTAAAAAGCTGGCCTACTAAATGAAGAGAGTGTTTTGTATAAACCAGTTCTGGATGAAAACTCTATGAAAAAGAATGAGTTTTGAGACCGTATAAGTTCTTTTATTAGACTATTTCCGTATTACCTTGCAGCCCATAGGCTCTCAAGCCATTACAATCAGCCCACTACATCCAAGGATTTTGCATTGATTCAATCATCCATACATTGAAAATATTACAAAAATAGATTTTAAAAAAAATAACCAAACCATTATTTTTGTCATTTTATGTAATGGATATTTACTACATGATTGTATATAATGAGATTTTATTTTTCATTTAAAGGAGTATGTAAATTAGCCTCAAACCATATTTCCCAGCCCACAGTCTCCAATGAAATATTGTAGTTTAGAAAACAGGAAATATCTTAATTCTGCTGATAATAAGGTGTCAAGAAAAGTTATCCTACATTTGGAAGCAGAGGCTTGCAAGCTAAGCAATTTTTGCATGGATAAAAAGTGAAGGAAGCTTTGTTTCGGTTGCTAAATACTCAGAGGAATGTTTATTAATAATTGGAGGCTCTCCAGCAGTTCATACATGTCACTGTAACTTCTTCTCCTGAATTTAATCAGACAGATTAGTTATAAGCGCAGTCAACAAATGGCAAACAGCATTCTTGCATGAGACAACCTTAATTGCTCTCTCCTCTTGTAACAGTTTTGCCAAGCTTTTGTTTCAAAATGTTATGCTCATAACATGGGCAACCCTTCTCTGATTTCCATGCCAAATTTATCAACAATGCTGCTCCATTTGAACTTGAACTATATGAGTTTGATACCCTCAAATTATGAGAACACCTGAAAATCCATGGTGAATCAGACCAGATGCCTACCTCAGGCATGAAAACTGTGTGTTTCTACAGATGGAAAGACAAAGAAAGCAACTAAATGATGAGATATACCGGGAGGTGAAGTTCAAAACAACTGGATGGACTCATAATGTCCAGTCCTTGCTTATCTGGTATAATGTTCTGTTCACACAGTAGTCAGTCAGATGCCTACAAAAAGCCTACCAGCAGAAAATGAGAGCAGTTGCACCTTCCATTTCCTAATTTCCAATGATAGATATACAGAGACACCTTCCTTTTGATGCTTGAAGTGGAATTTAGCCATAAAGCGCCATAGCCAGTGATGGTCCCAACCTCCTTGAATTCACTAATTCCCTCTGCAAAGATCTCAAGTTGCCAGCCATCATTGCAGCTTGCTGCGATGATTTCCACAGTTTAATTGTGTATTCGCAAAGAAATATTTCCACTTATCTGACTTGAATCCCTCATGATTCCATTGCAGTGGATGACCCCAGGTTTGAGCATTAGAAGAGGAAAATCAATATTTATCTAATCATAAATCCCTGTATAACAAACAGTTTGCCTACTGATTTGTTTCTATATATTTTTTTACAAATAAACTTTTACAAAACAGAGATGTTCTACATTTTAATGTCACTCCAATTTGTATCTAACAGATGTAACAGGCCACTCTACTCTACCCACTGTGCTGAACTAAATTCTCATGATTTCCAGCCAGATGAATTTGCAGTCAAAATACTCAAAGGACACTGAACTTAGGAAGGTGTTAAAACAGCACATTTTAAATACTGTGGACTATAGCATTACTGTGAATCTTCTACTGCTTGGAAGAGCAGTGGTTCTCAACCTGTGGGTCCCCAGATGTTTTGGCCTTCAACTACCAGAAATCCTAAAAGCTGGTAAACTGACTGGAATTTCTGGGAGTTGTAAGCCAAAACACCTGAGAACCAACAGGTTGAGAACCACTGGTGTAGAGCAATCATAAAAGTGATCAACTTGAATGGCAATGTGAATGTACACTAACAGCCTGAGGCTGGCAAAATCCAAAAATTTCACATATTACATTTCTAGAGTTTGGCCCATCCCCTGATCCATTAAGAATCATTACCAAAAGCATTTATGGTCTGAAACGAAGCTAAATCAATCCACTTCAGTCTGCAGATATTTATATATATCCCCACCAGATAACCTTCCAAAACTTATCAAGGCAGAGAGAAAAGCAGAGGAAGTTGCTAGAAGCCACAACCATTAGTAATGAATCCCAGTGGCAAGCACTGTTGAATGTAATATCCTTTGGCAACCATGCATGTGAAACCCAATGTTGGCTGTAACATTCCTACAAAAAGCATGCATGCAAATTTATTTATTTACTTATTTACGATATTTCTATCCTGCCTTTCTTAAACTCGAAGGTCATTTAAGGCAGCTTACAACCAGGCAGCAATTTGATGTCTAACAACATACAATTAACAGAATTAAAATGCATTCAATAAAACCTTTAACAACATATAAAACCAATGGCTTCATTGCTAGTCTCATTGTCCAAAAATCATCATCTGAGCCATTCCAATGTTCACTTTCGTCTAATTCTGTATTTGACTGTTGCATTAGATTCCAAAAGCTTGTTCAAATAGCCACACTTTCACTTTTTTCTGGAAAGTCAAGAGGGAGAGGGTTGATCTAATATCCCTGGGGAGGGCATTCCACAACCGAGGGGCCACCACTGAGAAGGCCCTGTCTCTTGTCCCTGCCAGTCACACCTGGAAAGAAGGCGGGACTGAGAGCAGGGCCTCCCTGGGCAATCTTAAACTCTTAGATGGTTAATAGAGAGAGATACGTTCAGACAGGTAAGCTGTTAAAACACACATAAAGACAGTCAAAGCAGATATGAGAATTTCCATAGTTTACTGAGATAACAGAATACAGGAAATACTGTGGCAGGGATTTTTTTGGTGACTACAGTAGACCTCAAGCTGTTCACACAAATGAGGGGCAACATGGTCTAGAGGGCCCCATTTACTTAAACTGACAGAATCGATTTAAGCACAATCACTATAAATTGGAAAAAAAATGTATATGTATGAAATGGAATAATGTTCATATTGTGCTTCAAGACCAGAAGAACAGGACGGATGAGAATATAGAAATTGAAGGTCTCTGGCCTATTGTATCAACATCCAGGTTTTAACGTTATCCTTGTTGATCCCTATCAACATTTTAAAACTGTAATGAATGAATTGATTAAGCCACATTAAGTAATCAATTAATGTTCTAAGCCATAAGCCCTTCATAAGATCTCTGAGTTATTTTATAAGACAGGTGGGCAGATTATATGCTTGGAAACAAGCAAGAAAATGTTGCTGCACAGTTTTGGATAATATAAAACCTGTTCAAATTATAGACTAATTTCCAACAGGAGAAATGAAGGGTCAATGAATAAGCATGTTGTTTGCATTGGTGGTGAAGGGTCTATTTCAATGAGGAGACAAGGGTTTGTTTTTATGGTGTGTTGTGATCACAGTAAGAAAATGTCCCTGGAAGAAGTGTTGAGTTGGCAAGCAAGGCTCTAGTTGCTTGAGAAGACCAGGAATGATGGTAGTAAAGAAGAAACCGGGACAAGGTAAGACCCATTGACCTTGGAATAGGAAAATGGGTCAGTATTGTGGATCTTACACAGCATGAAATTCTCAGAATACAGGGTTAGTCAAAATGAATAGGCCAATAAGAAAATTAACTGTAGCCGAATTGGCCTATTCATTTTGACTAACCCTGTATAAGAGAATGACTCAACAGTAATGGACATTGTGAGCTAAGGGTGTAATAAGAAATCCCTAGAAGATGCCTCACATTGCCCTATGCCAGCAATGTCCCACTACACTTGATATTGGACAAACAAGAATATTAATGGATACAAATCTGACATTACAAATAAGAATATTCAAAATCCTGTAGCAGAACATTTTAACTTTCCTATAATGATGATGATGATGATAATAATGATGATGACGATGCTTTATTTATATCCCTCTCCCTCTCCCCAAGGGGACTTGGGGTGGCTTACAACAAGGAAAACAATATAAATAATAATAGTCACACAACCAAATCTGGAAAAGTTAAACCAGGACAGCATATAATAAGTGATTTACAGGTTGAACAAGGAAATTATAAAAGAAGATTAGAAACTGCTGAACTGAATTATGTTTACAAATCCCAACCCATTAGCAAAGGTATGGACAAAGGCAATGGCTTCATGGTACACTACATATATTGATACAGGAGTCCTTACATATCCAAATATAACACAAGGAAACTCCTCAAATATATTTTTGATGATGATGATCATTATTATATTTATGTCCCGCTTTTATCTGGACTGAGATGCAAAGAGGATTTTAATGTTGTCATGGCTCTGTGTCACAAATTTAATTTTTTATGTTTATATATAGATCTAAAAGGGGTGGCATGAGGCTTCAGCCTCCCTAGGACTAGGAATAGGACTTAGCCCACCCCCCATCTCCAGCCCTCAAAATGTTCTACCATAATTAGATCACCAATACTAATATGTAGTTGAGCCTCCTCGAAGAATATCAATGAGAAGTGCAACAAGTGATCGAGTGCTAGGAAGTATAAAGACAGCAATTGTCACAGAGCTCTCATAGGAACAATAAGGGCTGCTTGAAATACGTCCTATATATACTCAAATTCATATCCCACTTCTGGAGAGTAAGTAGCACTGAAAGCATGGAGGTTACTTCTAAGTAGATATTGTGCTTTAGAAGAGTTTTCATTCTTATGGATATTTCAGTGATAACTGATGGGAAAAGTAATTTTCCTCTTCCTTAAAGTATGTACAATAACAACAACAAGAACAACAAAAACAAGAACAACCTGCCTAGTACCATTGTTTTTTGTTTTTCATTAATATAAGAATTCACCATAACATTCAAACAGCAACACACGATGTATTACAGACCATACATGCCCCCAAAACTCATATTCCACACAAAATAAAACCTCTTCCTTACACCCATGCACCCTTCACCATGAATTCTGACTATGAAGCTTTTAAGTCAATTTATCTATCCTTGTTCATAATCTAATCATAAAGTCCTAATGGAGGTCCTCTATGTCACTGACTCTCCACTCAGATATGCCATGACCAACTTCCACTTTTCCAAAAAGTTCTCATTATTTTTGTTCCTCTTATTATTGGTTAATTTGGCCTTTTAAGTTAAACTTTTACCCCTTTCCAATATTTGGCTGTGGTTAATTTTGCAGTAGCAAAGCTATATTGGCATATTTCTTTGTCCTTTTGTTTATTGTTTCCTCAATGTAGACTTAATAGACACAACCCTGGGCTTTTTAAATAACCTGCCCAGTACCACTGTTAAACCCTCTCTACTTAACAACAGTTTGGGCATCCTGGCTTGATGTCTTTAAGGAAAACAAATGAAAACAAGTGGTCGAAAATCATACATCAACCAGAGTTTATTTTAATATGTATTTACAGCTCCACTAGTAACAAGATGATAGAAAGAAATGACTATCAGATATTTAACCCAGAATCAAGGAGAAGGGAAAGAGGTCAGAAAGAGGGCAAAATACATAAGAATAAGGGATTTTCTCAAAAGAGGCAAGCTCGAGATTTACCATCTCATCATATGGGCTAATTTGACCATCATATGCAGGTTCCTCTTGCCTTTTGCCATGAAGACAATTACACAACATACTGTACACCTACTTCTGGCAAGACTCCATAGCAAAAAGGGAGCATGACAATGTGGTGGCAACACAGGAGGCTTCCTGTGTTGCATTTGCAACAATGTGGGAAGCCGGGTGGCGGATGCCTCCCCAGTGGGATGGGGCCAAAGGTAAGTTGGGTGATGTGGGACGATGGGTTCTCCATGCGCCCCCCCCCCTTGCCAGGATCCCATGGGTTCACCACGATGCATGGCAAATCCTGACAATAGGGTGATAAAGTCCTTGGTTGAAATACTATAGATCATACTGTGGTGTAAATCTGCTCCCTGGTGAACCCTGTCCATGCCTGACTCCATATACATATATGTGTTAGAATTTTGGAAAGTTATTTGAAAATAGTCATAGGGGCTGAGAATCAAGGGAGTTATAATCTTTAAAAAGTAACTTTTAAAAGCTTAGATTAAAACCCAATATTTAAGGAATATCCTCCTAACTGGCAACAGATGAAAGCCAGTTTTGTGTTGCATTAACACAGAATTAAAATAATTTCACATTACTCTAAAATTCAGTGATCTTCACATGGCTAAATTTATAGTTACAGAGAAATTAAACTCCAACTTATTGCCATAAATTGTTCTTATAGCCCTTTTAAAAAAAAGGCCAACACAGAAACTCTTGAGTGAGCTGATCACTGACCTGATAGAACATAATGCTCTTACTACCCATCAGGCCAGGAGCTCATTTGATGATCTTTGCTTTGTGAGCCATTCACTTTTATGGGCCAAGGCTTCCATCCTCAAAGCTCCAGCCTTTGAAGTAGTACCATCAAAGTAAAATGATTCTAATCTGGGGGAAGTGGTTAGAAACCTATTGCCCTAAGGCATTAAAAGAAGATTTTGATAGCTTAATGTTCTAGCTATGCTCAATAACTTTATTTAAGGAGTCAAGATGTAGCTCATTGGGCATAATGTCCTGAACTACTTATTATCTAGAGCTTACACAGTGCATGGTACTCCATAGGAGAATAGAAAGGAAGGAGTGCTTTCATTCCAAAATGCTTTTGATGTCTAGCTCACATCAGTAATGCTTATGAAATTAGGCAATCCATCTGTTACCAACTGTTATTTTCAGCAACCTAACTAACATGAAGTATTAGAAACCAGTTTCTTTTAACAGACCCCGATCACATGTCCAAAGGAGAGCAATGCAGATATTGGGCAGCCTGAAGATCTACAGTATAATAGTGAAAGTGCATTGAAGGAGATAAGTATGTTAGCCTGAAGAAAATGTGATTAAGAGGCAACAAGACATCTAGCTTCAGCTATCTGAAGTGCTACAATCTGTTTAGTAGAAGAAATTTGTTTGCTTCACAAAATAGAACCTGAACAAAACTGAACAGCAAAAATATCAGGAATAACTTATTGAAACCATGTACAGCAGTTGTTACTGTTAATTGATGTCAACTTGACTTCAATGTATAGCATCTCTATGAATAGTAGACCTTTGAGTCATCCTGTTAATAGCCTGCTCAGGTCTTGCAAACTCTAGACAGCTGTAGTTTATTTGATTGAACCTGCCCATTTGTAATACTGTATTCCTCTGTTCCTACTGCCTTTTAACTCACCAAGCATATATTTTTCCTAATGGAATACTGTATCCAATTCTGGGCACCACAATTGAAGGGAGATGTTGACAAGCTGGAATGTGTCCAGAGGAGGGCAACTAAAATAATCAAGGGTCTGGAGAACAATCCCTATGAGGAGCAGCTTAAAGAGCTGGGCATGTTTAGCCTGAAGAAGAGAAGGCTGAGAGGAGACATGATAGCTATGTATATGTGAGAGGAAGTCATAAGGAGGAGGGAGCAAGCTTTTTTTCTGCTGCCATGGAGACTAGGACATGGAACAATGACTTCAAACTACAAGAGAGGAGATTGCATCTGAACATTAGGAAGAATTTTCTGACTGTGAGGGCTGTTCAGCAGTGGAACTCTCTGCCCCGGAGTGCTCTCTCCTTCTTTGGAGGCTTTTAAATGGAGGCTTTTAAACAGAGGTTGGATGGCCATCTGTTGGGGGTGCTTTTAATGCAATTTTCCTGCTTCTTGTCTGGAAGGCCCATGAAGTCTCTTCCAACTCTATGATTCTATGATTCACTGCCGTGTAGTGGGGAGCCAGCGGAAGTGAATGAGCAGTGCCAGTCGTCAGTAGCTCATCACAGCCCCCATCTCGAACGCAGTGACTATCATCTGTTCACTAAATTGAAGGAACACCTGGGTGGAAAACACTTTTCCAACAACAACTAGGTGAAAATTGAAGTAATGAACTGGCTGAAAAAGGCTTTGAGAGACTTCTTTGGCACAGGCATCAAAAAACTCGTCACACAGATGACAAAATGTATTAAACTGAATAGTGATTATGTGGAAAAATAATGTAATAACTATGCTGTAATCCATGTAAGTTTTATTAAAATATATTCATTCTTTACATTTAAAAAATCTTGTAACCTTACTTTCCAGCTATCCCTCATAGAATAGCATAGACAATCATGGCTTTGATAACAGTTAGTTTTGTAATCATAGAGCACATCATCTCAGAATGTGGTGGGCTTTCATTCACAAATTCTCTCATCACTTTATAAATTATTGATTTGATAATAAAATGCCTACAGGCTTACGATCTAAATAAGACACACGAGACAAAGGAAAAGGGAATGACACTAGGGGATGGAATGTATTATCTAGAAACTATTGTTATGAGCCTTCAAGACATTTCTGACATAGCAACCCTAACCCGAATCCATCCTAGGGCTTTCTTGATAATATTTGTTCAGACTGGATTTGCCATTGCCTTCCTCTGAGGCTGAGAGAGGAAACTTTCCCAATTTTCCATGGGTTTATCCAATGGGTTTCCATGACCAAGCAGGGATTTGAATTCTGGTGTCCCAGAATCCTTGTTAAACATTCAAACTACTACACTATATAGGCTCTTGACATAATGTATACCCGATAACATTACCAAACCATTGAAATGACTATGTTACATATTTGTAATAATGCAATGAAATTCAAAGCCCCCCAGTATTGCCAATATCTGGGAAAATAAAGGACTTTGCGATGGTACAGAACACCTCTTTATGGAAACTTTTTCAACAAGGATCAATGAAAACAAAAACACACTGACAAATGAAATTATTGCTTGAGCAATTCCTAAGAGGAGAATGACATTGCCACTGAGTAGATCTTCAAAAGCGGCAACCAACAACATTTACATACTGCATAGAAGACATTTTTAGGGAAAACGCCAGACATCCCCTGAACTGTAGCTGCTAGAATTGGTACTGCTGAAATTTCACAACTCATTTTCTTGGTATTAAGATGCTAAAGTGGTTTAAGGAGATTTGTTCAAATGAGGCTTGGCAATTTCTCTGAATAATTTAATGCCCTGAATCAAAATCTTTTTGAAATTTGGGGCTGCTGTGCAGTTTGCCTTATGAGCGTGACACCACTTCCTTCTCCCTTTTTTTCAGAAGCAAAGGTTGTCAGAGACATATTGCACAAGTGATACAACTAAATGGAAATGTTTCCACCTGAATTATCCCCATTCAGAAGAATTAAATGGGAGGGCCTTGTCATTTAAGAATGTTCCCTTTGATACATTTTTAAAAAGAAAATATCCAGATTTGCCATTTCATTTGCAGAGATCCTCTCTGTTCTTCACTAAACGCAGTACTGACCTCAAGGAGTTAATTTTATCATTTTTTCACATTTGTACTCCCCCCAAACAATTATTATTTGCATAATTCAATTAAAGTTATATAAAACACAATCCTGCTTGGCAAGACAATCACCTGCCCCTTTAAACTGAAACATTATGAGCCAACCGTCTCCAATCTCTAGTGATTAACAACAGCATATTCCAAATTTATAGGGTCTATTACCAGCCATCTGAAGAGCAGCCATGGTGCCAAATCTCCCTCCCTGGCTTCTCCAGGGAATCCCTTCTCAGATTCTCTTTTCACAACTGGTAAACAACACTTTATATATTTTGCACAGATAGCAAATAATTACCATATGGTTCAAAACATGCTTGCTCCATTCACTTTCCCACAGTAAACTTCCTTCATTATGACAGCTAAGGGGCACTCAGGGATTTAAAATCCATAATGTTGTCCCTGGTAGATTTGGTGGTTTCAAAGGTCAGTGTCTTTTACAATAAAAAATTCAGAGGAAGAGTAAGCGACTTTGTAAGAAATTATTTTTATTGGCCAGCAGGAAGAGAAGGAGGGAGTAGGGAGACACTAAGGCAGGTAAATGCGTGAAGAGAACTCACAAGATCTCACCCTCAATGCCAACAATTTCTTTTATGGCTCTGCATGAAGTACAAGGATAATGGGCTGGAAGAACAGCTACTACAGAGAGAAACAGATAAAAGAATTCTCCAGTGTTGCTACATTTTCAGCAACCATGCCAGATATATAGCTTTGATGAAAGAAGAGGCAAATTTCTGCAAACATTTGCAGCAGCACTGAGATTTACACTATCATCTGCAACTGTCCTCAAGTCTCAAGTTTTTTCCCCCCTAGCTTTGTTCTGAAGCAAGATACATGGGCTTCTTTGGATTTCTTTTTCTTTTTGGTTCTTGAGGCTTACTCCTGGGAAAGCATTGTATGATTGTAGACAAACCACATAGACATTTGCATATATATTAAGAGCAATACTTCAGAATAAATAGCGCAATAAAAGAGAACAAGGTGGATAACATATTTCAGTAGAATCCAGCTTCAAAGCAGTATTCCCTGTCCCGTGTGATAGAAATTATGTAAAGAAGGGAACTTTTAAGAAAGGAGAACAAGTAGCAAGTATCTCTGGCTATTCTATCTACCCAATTGTGTTTAAAATAACAAAAAGAAAATCTTGTGTGGGTCTGGCTTCAGTCTCAGCATCCTTTTGTGAAAGCTAAGAGTGTAGAACTTCCTGAAACCTACCAAAGATGTGCCAGGGAAGGGGGGGGGGATCGCTCCTCCTCACACATCATTGGCACGTTACAAGAGGCTCCAGAGAGGCCAACATTTTTCTTTATTTTTAAAGCTTTTTTGGGGGAAAGGGTTGGGCTCACCCTATTCCAGCATGGCAGTTACCACACTGCAATGGGAACAACCCACAGGAAAACCCATTTGTTTTCCCAAGGTGTGTGGACTTAAACCCATTTCAGAGTGGGTTTCCTAAACCCGTTTAGGAATGGGTTTCTAAAACTCGCTGTGAAACAGGTTTAATGTATGTCTGGAACTGCCATAGGTTTCAAAACTTCACTCAGTCATGGAAAAACACTCTTACCCCCAGAGGAAAGCAATGATGAACCTCTTCCAAACAAATCTTGCTAAGAACTCCCTGGGACAGATCTGCCCTAGAAATGACTACAAGGCATAACAAGAAAGGTGGATAATCTCTTTCATCTTGGAGACTGTATTCAAATTTACAGATGTCTTGCGCAAGGTATTCAGATAAGTCCTCATTCTAGTGGTGGATGGGACCAAAAATAGGAATATATTTAAGCTTAGATACTTTACTGCCTGAAATGTTTCAGGCTCAAGCAGGCAGGAGTGAAGAAAACATTATAGGAAAAGGTTTGTCACCATTGGGAAGTATCAAGACAGACTTGGCCTATGAGTGTGAGGTTCCTCATCCTGCTCAGGCATCATGTGGGGACAGGAGGAGGTGGTACTTGGTGCTATGAACCAGACTCACTCATTTTCTCCCAAGCTAAGCTGTTAGCATCTACTGCAAACCACCTACCCCACAAAATGCTTATCCAGCAAGCACTTTGAGTCAAGCTCTTCTGATAGCATTAGGTTTTCAGAAGTAGAAGCCTTGCCTTCTCCACTGAGAAGGCAAAAATCTAATAGAAGTGGTAGCTTTTTGTCCAACTTTTTATCACATATATCCCCCCTCTGCCAATCCATTTCTGCCTTTGAGCACAAAAGTTTTAAAAAGTGGTTAGATTGATTAAATAGCTGCTATTCTTTTTCTTCTCCTTAGTTTAAAATATGGCCAGAAGGGATAAACAATAAAAGATGAAAGACTGGCGAACTAACAGATTTTCAGCATCATTTGGTGCCAATAGTTTCTATAAAACTATTAAAACATTTCTTTTTTAAATGGACCCTTTTTTAAGCTAATGATGATAGCTGGAACAGACTTAGTAAACTTCATTAAACTGAGAAAATTCAAAAAGATTCAAAAGACAGATAATTCATGATTGGAGAAAGAGGGTCAGCTTCTTTACAAATTAACAGATTAAAGTTAAATTCAACTGACAGCAGTAACACTTAGTAGTCCAAAATGAATAATTGTTCTCATGTTGGATGTGGTATTTATAAAGCTTGAAATTGTAGCCTAGTAATGGAGGAATTGATGTGGTCTAGGAATGAACTCAGGTCATCAATACTCAGACTCATCAGGACATGCACACATTTATTGCTTGGCATCTCATCCAATGGGAGGAATTTATTCTATATTCTTGTCCCACAAAGCAAATAATGAAAGAAGTTAAAACATATTCCTACTTTGATCTTATACTCATGCCCAACAGCTGCCCAGATGCAGGATTTCCTGAACCCATTTAATTGGGGCTTCAGGCTTGGTGTTGTCTTGGATGTCATCTTCATTGTCTTTCCTCTGTGCCTTTTTAATTTCTTCTGATCTCTTCATGACTTTTGATATCACCAGCAAAAATATCCTATGTGAACTGATCATAGAGGATGTGATAATGTGAGGGTTTTATTTCTATATCATCTTTACAGTGGGTAGTTGTGGAGGATGTAGCAATTGGGTTGTTGTAGGGTTTTTTTTGGCTGTATGACCATGTTCTAGAAGCATTCTTTCCTGATGTTTCACCTGTATCTATGGCAGGCATCCCCAGAGGTTGTGAGGTCACCAGCCATGAAAGCCTTCGACAATATGATGTAGCATTTTTTTTAAAAAAATGTTGGGTTATTCTCTCAATCTAGATGTAAAAAGGGTGTTCTTGGGAGGAGAATAATGACTAATCTCGATAAAAGAGTGCAGAGTTGAGACATCACACTGGAAACAAAGATCTGCATCGTTAAAGCAATAGTATTCCCTGTAGTAACCTATGGATGTGTGAGAGCTGGACCATAAGGAAGGCTGAGTGAAGGAAGATAAACACTTTTGAACTGTGGAGTTGGAGGAAAATTCTGAGAGTGCCTTGGACTGCAAGAAGACCAAACCAGTCCATACTCCAGGAAATAATACCTGGCTGCTTACTGGAAGGAAGGATATTAGAGGCAAAGATGAAGTACTTTGGCCACAAAATGAGAAGACAGGAAAGCTTGGAGAAGATAATCACCCAGGAAAGCAAACTTTTTACATTGTTTGTTCTTGCTTGAGAAAACAAAATTACTGAAGATTTACACAACTACAGGGTGAGGTAGCATAACTTCCTTTTTTCAAAACTTAATAAAACCCATTGTATGAATCAGAAATTTTTTTTTTTATAATGTAGGCGCATACCTAAAGTTTTGTTTTACGTAGTTTTGAAGATCAAATTAGGTAGGTGACATCCCCCATTCTCCATTCTCCATACACTGAGTAAACCGATTTCTGGCGTTTGTCATGACTCTTGCCAGCATAGCAGATGTTATGTTGGCAATTTCTTCCTGGATGTTGGTCTTCAAATCTTGAAGGTTCCTTGGACGGTTTGCATAAACATGGGATTTCAAAAACCCCATAGAAAAAAATCACAGGGGGCAAAATCTGGAGAGTGGGCCAGCCACTCCAAATCTGCTTGAAAAGTAGGTCTCAATGGCAAAAGCATGCTCTTCACTGTTCCAACGCATGATAGTGACTGAACTGTGTCAGGACAAAACTTTATACTCCCGCCTCTCGAACGAGACCACTAGTGCTCCGCCACATCTTCAACTGACTAAATGGTGTGCATTTTTAAAAAAGGAAGTTATGCTGCCTCACCCTGTACTTACTGTAGAAGACGGGTGTCTGCCCTTGGTCATCATAAGCATGCTGTTCCTACAGAAGATTATGAGCAAGAATGTTGGATAAAGTTAAAGAAGAACAGGGGAAGACCATGTCACTCAAGCATAGTGTGGATTCAGTGCCAACTTGTAACATTCATGCTTCTTAATCCCTTGTTGACTTTTGCAAAGTTGACATGTTTTGCACTGTTCCACTGATGTCCCTTTAATTGTGTATATATAGCTAATCAGTAACTGTCATGCTAATAAGTCAGTGGATGCTGGAATATGTGCATACTACCTTTTACTTTACTTACTTACTTAGGCGATCCCTCGTTGGACGAGTAAGATGGTCTTCCATCATGGGTTTCCTTGTGGGTCCGCATGTGGCTGTGGAGCCCTATTCTTGCTCTGCATCTTCTTCCGCAGTGAGGGCATTGGTTTCCAGGTGGAAGGCGGTCCCGGTCGGGGTTGGCTTGACGCGCCTTCCTCCTGGCACGTTTCTCTCTTTCACCCTCCACTCGTGCCTCCTCAAATTCTGCAGCACTGCTGGTCACAGCTGACCTCCAGCTGGAGCGCTCAAGGGCCAGGGCCTCCCAGTTCTCAGTGTCTATGCCAGAGTTTTTAAGGTTGGCTTTGAGCCCATCTTTAAATCTCTTTTCCTGTCCACCAACATTCCGTTTTCCGTTCTTGAGTTCGGAGTAGAGCAACTGCTTTGGGAGACGGTGGTCAGGCATCCGGACAACGTGGCCTGTCCAGCGGAGTTGATGTTGGAGGACCATTGCTTCAATGCTGGTGGTCTTTGCTTCCTCCAGCACGCTGACGTTTGTCCGCTTGTCTTCCCAGGAGATTTGCAGGATTTTCCGGAGGCAGCGCTGATGGAATCGTTCCAGGAGCTGCATATGACGTCTGTAGACAGTCCACGTCTCACAGGCATATAGGAGGGTTGGGAGGACAATAGCTTTATAGACAAGCACCTTAGTATCCCTACGGATGTCCCGGTCCTCAAACACTCTCTGCTTCATTCGGGAAAATGCTGCACTTGCAGAGCTCAGGCGGTGTTGTATTTCGGCGTCGATGTTGACTTTGGTGGAGAGGTGGCTGCCAAGGTAGCGGAAATGGTCGACATTTTCTAATGTTACACCATTAAGCTGTATCTCTGGCATTGGAGAGGGGGCGGCTGGTGACTGCTGGAACAGCACTTTGGTTTTCTCGATGTTCAGTGACAGGCCAAGCTTTGTGTATGCTTCTGCAAAGGTGTTGAGAGTGGCTTGTAGATCTTCTTCTGTATGCGCACAGACGACATTGTCATCAGCATACTGGAGTTCTATAACAGATGTTGTTGTGACCTTGGTTTTGGCTTTCAGTCTGCTGAGGTTAAATAGCTTGCCGTCTGTCCGATAGATGATTTCCACTCCGGTGGGAAGCTTCCCATCAACAAGGTGTAGTATCATGGCGATGAAGATGGAGAATAAAGTTGGGGCAATAACACATCCCTGTTTGACGCCCGATTCCACCTTAAATGGGTCACTTTGGGAGCCATTGCTGTCCAAGACTGTTGCCATCATGTCATCATGGAGGAGCCGCAGGATGTTCACAAATTTGCTTGGGCACCCGATTTTTTGGAGGATGGTCCAGAGAGCGCTGCGATTCACTGTGTCGAATGCCTTTGCCTTTGCATACTACCATTCTATACTGGATGTATAAGCAGGATAATCACCCTATAATTTCCTGCAGTAACTTAAATAGTGTCCTACAGTATGTGACGTATTTCCCATACATGTATTTTGTATGTGCAGACAGACATATGAAGGCTCCATATAAGTGAATAGAACCATTTCCACAAGCGGAGATTGACATTGGTTATGAAATAACATTTGCTTCCCCTAATGTTTTCAGAGTAGGAATGTGTGTAAAGATGGAAAAGTTGACATTTTAGACACTAGAACCTAGGATGGGCAACTCTGGCCCTCATGATCTATTTTTGCTTGGGATTGATAAGAATTGTTGACCAGCAATACCTGGAGATAAATACTATACATTCCTGTAGTAGAATCATTATCCTCTTCAACAACAACATACAAAATGAACAAAAAATAGATCCTCCCCCAAATCTGCCTTTGGCCCTAATAATACTTCAATTCATGATAAAGCAGTCTGGTGTCAAGACTGCCAAATATAAACATGTGAGAGTATACAAAGCACAAATTCCCCACTTGCTACCCCTGATTCCAGAATGCACCCATGATCATATCTCAGAAGATGTGCAGTAAACTTTGACAGTAACAGAGGGAAAACTAAACACAGCATGCTTTGTTGTTTTATACACTCACCACC
Source organism: Anolis sagrei (assembly GCF_037176765.1). Taxonomy (NCBI): domain Eukaryota; kingdom Metazoa; phylum Chordata; class Lepidosauria; order Squamata; family Anolidae; genus Anolis; species Anolis sagrei. Next base: position 116,723,840 of record NC_090026.1, on the reverse strand, counting down.
TAGATTACTACCTGGTGAACTAGGGCACTTGTCCTATTTATCCCTTAATTATAAGGCCCCTCGACTTGCTAATACCTTCAATTGCTTGGTAGGTGTCCTTGGCACAGCAGGCAAGGTGGAATTTCTGTGATTATGGAAAAAAATAAGAATTGGGAGGGGGGCAAGGTGATGCTTTGCTGTGATGCCTCTGTAGAGTCTAAAGAGAGATGCTGGCTTTTGTTGTTGTTGTTTTAGTCTGATATGCGCTGAAACTAACACTAGGTCACAAACTTAGAAATGTTTTGCACATTTTGAGGAAAAGCCCCCTAGGATCAAAATGTGAATAAAATTATAAAGAATATACTTCATAAAAATTAAACGTTCTCTCTGATTTCCCTTTTAGAAATACGACTTGGAGTCTGAGAGAGGGTTATCAGTTTGGACTTAACTATTTGAGACCAGGCTATCTGAAGGAAGACTAGCATCTGTCTGCACAGAGATTTGTGACACACCACTGAAAATACTAAACCAGAACTTTCCAAACTGAGCATCGCAACACATTAGTTGACAATGTTCTATTTATTTAGCAGGCACTTCTCTTGGGAATATCTGCTGATCTCGTGGGAAATTCTGCTTATCTCTAATACCTAACTAGTCATTAGATTTTATTAGGAGGAAACAAAAACAAAAAACAAAACAAAACAAATGGCATTAATGCAAACAGCACAAAATACTGACCTACTTTCACAAAACAAAAGCAAGGAGACCTTGAGTCTGTTGGTGTTTTTTTAATTATTATTATTAAGTTGTTCTTGTGAAACACAGATATTTTTCTTAGCAGTTGCAATGATCAGGAACCATAGGGGACATGGGTAGATAAATAGCCCCTGATGTTTTCCTCACTTGTTTTTATATATATGTGCTCTATCTATTTATGTATCTATTTCTATGAGGCTTTACTACCACTTCTCTCTGATAAAACTCTCTGGGTCTTTTCAAAGCTGGACAAAAACAGGAAGCTCTTGAAGTTTTCATAATGGTTATACAGTATGAACAGACTTGAAAACACGGAAAAACATCTATAGGGGTTGTTATTTTCTTTTGTCGAGACCATGAATTGATCTCCTGAAGCAACAAACATACATTCCATCCCACTGGATCTATCCAAGAGCTACCATATGTATGTACTCGATCCTTGCTTATCCTGGGGGCTCCTTTTCCTCCTCCATCTTCGTTATATGTATGTGTATCCTGCATTTTCTTTCTCCATCAAAAAGAATGGGGTTTTTGTGTTGGCTGCGAAGGCTATGAATGGCCTTCCAGTAGCATTCAATGTTTTCCTTACAACTCTCTTATTGCCCACCCATTCCCCACTGTTCACAAAATATGGGACCACTTACATTTTCTAGATGCATCTCATTTCCTAGAAGACAACTTGAGAAACTGCAAATCACTTCTGGTGTGAGAATATTGGCCATTTGCAAAGATGTAGTCCAGGAGATGCTCGGATATTTTGATGTTTTACCATCCTTATGGGAGGCTTTTCTCATGTCCCCTCATGGGGAGCTGGAGCTGATAGAGGGAGCTCATCTGCACTCTCCCCAGATTCAAACCTCCAACCTGTCAGTCTTCAGTCCTGCCAGCAAAAGGGTTTAACCCATTGTACCACTGGAGTTTAAATAAAAACATATAAATCATTAAATATTCAGGGTAATGAATAGGGAGAGAGTGGGATCTCCTCCTGTCAAAAATAGCATCCATGTGAAGTCATTGTTTCCAAAAATAAAGAGGACAGTTTCCCAGGTGTTAAAAAGATGAATCAGACATAGGGATATATTCAGTCAAAACTCTGCTGTCATAAATAAGGGCTTTGTTTAGATTAAAATGTTTTTAACCTAAGAGAATGAGAGATAAATTAGCTTGATTTCTATGCTCCTGTCCTCTTGTTCTTTCTCTTGCCTCCCTTTTCTTTGTAAATATTTACACCTGACTTTGCTGTAGTTCTTGGTTGCTGTTGTTTTTGATTCTGCCATTAATTCAGATTAATCTCATTTCCATACATTTCAACATATCGTTTTATCTTGTTTGATCAAATTCTATTCCTTTTTTTTTACTTTGGCAACCTCTTCCCCTCATTCACCTCCTGCATTTTGAACTGAATGCCTGATAAATGGTTGTTTGAAAAGGTTTCAGAAAAATAGAGAGAGATTTCTTTTTTCAAAAAATAGCCTTAGCAGATTGCTTAATCACATTTCTCACCTAGAACTGGTGTAATAAAGGTGATCCATAGGGTGTGAATCAAGATGCTACAAGTGGAGAAGAGCTAATGGACCTTGGCCAGCATTAATTAGAATTTTCGAGGCAAGTCTTTTTCTCCTCTTCTGGATATATAAGTGTCAGCCTCTCCGTTTTGCAATAGCTCTCAAATTGCTCTGTGCAGTTTATCTTTATGTTCTTCTGTACTTGCGCATATTGGTTTGACACCAAAATAGGATTTGTTTGTTAAGGGAAAAAGGACCACCCTTTAGCTAGAAGTAACTTCTGAGGCTGCCAGAGTAAAATCTGAAGAGGGCTACTTGCACCTTTGACTATTACATTGAATGTTTGCTGCTACTTGTTGGAAACCACCCTGAGTCCCCTTAGGGAGATAGGGCGGGATATAAATAAAGATTATTATTATTATTATTATTATTATTATTATTATTAGTAGTAGTAGTAGTAGTATTATATTACTACAAGTAACGTGTGATTTAGCAATGTTGTAATCCACCTCAAGCTATGAATAGAGGTAGTTAAGAAATATTATTATTATTTGATACGTAACGAGATTAGTACACAGCAAACAAGATCACTATGCCGGCTGTTGTATTGGATCACATGTCAGACACTTCCCAAGTGTCTAGGACTGTATGATATATCAGCAAATAATGTGTGCAGATCTGAGTAGGGTGGCCTTTTGCAGCTGACAGATGATAATTTTGTCAGTGCTGATTGTTTTTAAGTGCAGGCCAGGGTCTTTAGGCACTGGGACCACCTTTACTGGCTTGTGCCAGTCTTTGCAGTTCTGTCTTTAAATCCTCATATCGTGTAAGCTTTTCCAGCTGCTTCTCACCCTCCTATTATTATTATTATTATTATTATTATTATTATTAGAAACATAACAAGCTTAGTACATAACAAGAGGTTCACATGCTAAAGATATTTTCAAATACTGGAAAGAGCAGGTCTATTTTACCATTCTTGCAAATGGGTGTGCATTTGCTTTGTAAAAGGCCATCTCAGTTTCCTCTTCCATTGAAGGTGTTGTCTATCTGCAAGTCCTCTAACAGTTCCCAGCCAGCATAGCCAATGATGTGTAATTATGGGACCAAGAATGTCTGGAACATCACATTACTCCCACCCCTCCTTTTTCTGCTTCTATCATTCCTTCTTCCTAAAATTTCTCTTTTCCTTGTCCATCAACAGTTTGCAGGTTCACTTCCTTCTTCCTGCAGTAGTTGACGGATGCTGCAACATGGGACCGGCATACTTAACAAACTTTTTCTTCCTTTGCTGATTTATTTAGAGCAGTGATTCTCAACTTGTAGGTCCCCAGATGTTTAGGTCTTCAACTCCCAGAAATCCTATCAGCTGGTAAACTGACTGGGATTTCTGGGAGTTTTAGTCAAAACACCCGAGGACCCACAGGTTGAGAACCACTGATTCAGAGACTTTCAAAATTCACAAGAGTTATATCCTAATATTGTCAAGCACAAATTCTCCAGCCATCCTGGAGATTTCCTCCTCTTGAATGATATACTGCAACCAAATAGCGTGGCATAATCTGCTTACACCAAGTGATTTAATTTATTATTTATTTATTTATTTCTTGCACTTATTGACCACCATTCTCAGCCCTAGGGCGACTCGTGGCGGTGAACAACAACGTAGAAAAGACAGTTTACAATAAATCAAGACAGTACACAACAATCTACTACTACATAACATATACTTATACTAAAAATCCGCTTCGTCATATCCTGGGGTCATAGTCGATTTCATAGTCGTAGTCCATTCCGGTCATCATTTCCAATGATATGGCACTCAGTTGAAGGCCAACTCGAAAAGCCATGTTTTCAGGCTCCTACAAAAGGCCATAAGGGAGGGCGCCTGTCTAACTTCAGCAGGGAGGGTGTTCCACAGCCGGGGGGCCACCACCGAGAAGGCCCGCTCTCTCGTCCCCGCCAGACGTGCCTGTGAGGCAGGCGGGACCGAGAGAAGGGCCTCCCCGGATGATCTCAAGGTCCTCGTGGGCTCGTAGGCCGAGATGCAGTCTGCAAGGTATTTTGGGCCGGAACCGTTTAGGGCTTTGTAGGATAACACCAGCACCTTGAATTGGGCCCGGTAGCAAATCGGCAGCCAATGGAGCTGGGACAGCAGGGGCGTTGTATGCTCCCTGCGCCCTGCTCCTGTTAACAACATGGCTGCCGCGTGCTGGACTAGCTGAAGCTTCCGGGCCGTCTTCAAGGGCAGCCCCACGTAGAGAGCGTTGCAGTAGTCGAGGCGGGATGTGACCAAAGCGTGTACCACCGTGGCCAAGTCAGACTTCCCAAGATACGGGCGCAGCTGGCGCACAAGCCTAAGCTGTGCAAATGCTCCCCTGGTCACCGCTGAAACCTGGGGATCCAGGCTCAGCGACGAGTCCAGGGTCACACCCAAGCTGCGAACCTGCGCCTTCAAGGGGAGTGCGACCCCGTCCAGCACAGGCTGTAACCCTATACCCTGCTCGGCCTTGCGACTGACCAGGAGTACCTCTGTCTTGTCTGGATTTAGTTTCAGTTTGTTCGCCCTCATCCAGACCATTACAGCGGCCAGGCACCGGTTCAGGACTTCGACGGCCTCCTTAGTAGCAGGTGGGAAGGAGTGACAGAGTTGGACGTCATCTGCGTACAGGTGACACCGCACCCCGAAACTCCGGATGATCTCACCCAGCGGCTTCATGTAGATGTTAAACAGCATGGGGGACAAGATGGAGCCCTGAGGAACCCCACAGGTCAACGGCTGTGGTGTTGAACAGGAGTCCCCCAATAACACCTTCTGGGTACGACCCTCCAGAAATGACCGGAGCCACTGCAAAGCAGTGCCCCCAAGACCCATCTCTGCAAGGCGCCCCAGAAGAATACCGTGGTCGACGGTATCGAAGGCCGCTGAGAGGTCCAGGAGCACCAACAGGGACACACTCCCCCTGTCTAGCTCCCGGAGCAGATCATCCACTAAGGCGACCAAGACCGTCTCGGTACCATGTCCCGGTCTGAAACCAGACTGTGCCGGATCCAGATAATCCGTGTCTCTCAAGAATACCTGGAGTTGTGAGGCCACCACGCTTTCCATGACTTTGCCCAAGAAGGGAAGATTGGAAACAGGCCGAAAGTTGTCAAATTTGGTGGGGTCCAGTGATGGTTTCTTCAACAGCGGCTTTATAACAGCCTGTTTTAGGCTCGCTGGAATCTTGCCTTCCCGAAGGGAGGCATTAACCACCACCGTTACCCACTCGGCCAATCCCCCTCTGGCCTCCTTCAGAAGCCAGGATGGGTAGGGGTCTAGGATGGACGTGGTGGGTCTCATTCCTCCAAGTATCTTGTCCACATCCTCGGGCTTCACAAACTGAAAAGAATCCAACAAAATAGGACAAGCAGGTGCTTGTGTCACATCCACGGAGACTGCATTTAATGTGGCGTCCAGCCCAGAGCGGATCAAAGCGACTTTGTCTGCAAAGAACCGAGCAAATGCTTCACAGCGCGTGGCCGAATTGTCAGGGCTCCCACCTGAAGTAGGGGGAGTTAAAAGACCTCTGACAATCCGAAACAACTCCGCCGGACGGTTTTTTGCAGACGCAATAGTGGCCGCAAAGAAAGTTTTCTTTGCGGCTTTTATTGCCGCGGCATATGCCCTTAGAAAGGACACAAACCGTGTTCGATTTGGCTCGCTTGGGTCCGAGCGCCACACGCTCTCTAGTACCCTCTTCCTTCGCTTCATCGCTGCCAGCTCCTCAGTGAACCAAGGAGCTGGTTTAGCTCGGTTACTTGAGAGGGGACGTTCCGGAGCGATCCTGTCAATTGCCCTGGTCATCTCCCCATTCCAGAGAGCAACCAAGGCCTCGACATGGTCACCTACCGAGGTGGCGGGAAACTCCCCAAGAGCCATCAGGAATCCATTCGGATCCATAAGCCTCCTGGGGCGGACAATCTTAATGGGTCCTCCACCCTTGCGGAGGTTAGGGGGCGCAGTGAGCCTAAAACTGATCAGGAAGTGGTCGGTCCATGGCAACGGAGAGATAGACAGCTCCTCCACACCGCCACCCTGCTCCCATCCCTGGCAGAAGACCAAGTCCAATGTGTGTCCAGCACAGTGGGTGGGGCCAGTTATTCGTTGGGACAGCCCCATGGTTGCCATGGCGGACATGAAGTCCTGAGCCGCTCCTGTGAGGGTTGCCTCGGCATGGATGTTGAAGTCCCCCAGCACAAGAAGCCGTTGGGACTCCACCGCCAGGCTCGAGACCACCCCCGCTAGCTCAGATAGGGAGACTGTAGTGCAGCGAGGTGGACGGTACACTAACAGAATCCCTATTCTGTCCCGGTCACCCACCCTCAGGTGGACGCATTCAAAATTTGTGGTCTGCGGGATGGGGCTCCTGGTCAGATGGATGGAATCTCTATAGACCACTGCGACCCCGCCTCCCCGTCCTCCGGCTCTTGGTTGGTGTTGCACGGAGAAGCCTGGAGGGCAAAGCTGGGAGAGGTTTACGCCCCCAGCTTCATCCAACCAGGTCTCCGTGATGCACGCCAGATCTGCCCGCTCCTCCAGGATTAAATCCTGGATCCAGGTCGTTTTTCCGTTGACAGATCTGGCGTTCAACAACACCACCTTCAAACCGGAGGGTCCGCTCACCTGGTTACACCAATTTACCTTAGGAGACCGGTTGGGGGTTGTTAATATGGATAAGCGTCTGATTTCTGTGTCCATCAATAAAAGATAGAAAATAAAAATTTGGCAACTTCCATGATCAGAAACTGTGACTTCAGCAAACTATATTTAAACCACTTTTATGCAAATCAGTTTTGATTTATTAACAAAGGATGACAGAATTCACAATCAACTAAACAACTCCCATGCTTTGCTGGAGGGCATTCTGCATGGACTGGGTAGCTTTTCAGTATATCAAATCACTGCCACTGTTCTCAGAGAAGCCAACATTTGGGAAGGTTGCTTTTTTACCAAGAGTCACCTGAGTTGATTTTTGCCTGCAGTCTTAACATTTAGGATTTGTATTAGAAAAGGTTTTAATGTGCTACGGGCTACCTGCCATATATATTGCTATTTCCTTTATTAACTTGTCTATTATTCTGCCATTTTTTTCCTTCAATGGGTTTGGAAGCAAGCAGGAGGGGAGTTGTACTATTTCAGAGCAAAAAACTACAGGTCTGTGCTAGTTAGCTATCTTATTTTCCCCATTTTTACCATGAGGGAGAAATAAAGGGAATTGACCTAAATGAAGGGCTGCAACGGCACCATCAAGACCTTTGTTTAGTGTTTTACTCATAAGCAAACACAAACATATCCACCGCAAAGAAAAGAAAAGTGGGGCCATCCATATGCTCATCTCCTTCCCTTTACCTACACCAGACGATTACCTCGGCAGCTCAGCTGTGTTATTGAGACATTTTCAGCGTGAAATTTGTTTTTCCTCACTGAACTTTAAGCGGAATTTCAAGTGCCAAGTCTCTAAAGCCAAGTGGGGCTATTAAGAGATAATTACTAATTATGCTAATTTGAGAAGTTGTGCTATTTCTTTCCCTGGTCATTTTATCTGCAAAGCTCTCCTGAGAGAACAGTCCCCATTCAATGCTAATAACCTCTTCCTGTTCAAGCCGTTGGTGGAGGACAGTGTGTCCTAAACCTGGGAATATTTTACAGTTAATCAGGATCTGTGGCAATGAATTAGAAGAAAAGGGGGGGAACTCAACTCATGCTAATGAGTCCTTTTATTAATTTTCCCCGGTACTAGAGGCATTTGTGCCCTACATGTCCTTATATTGATACATGTTTTGTTAGTGATTTCAATTTGAAATGGAAAACTTCCTTGTGATCTGAATACCAAATCCATTCAGTGCTTTTCGATAAATGTTAGGTGAAAAGTGCAAGAAAGAAGAAACTTTCTGCTCTAAATCAGAATCAATACTCAGAGGGCACTTTGAATATTGCAAGAGTAGTGTCCTGGTGTATATACTTGAGCCTAAATCAGTTTGAACGAAAATGATTTGTAATATTTGGTGGGCCGTTTTGTATAATATCCAAAAACAGAACGGGGAGGAGGGAGCTGCAAAGCACTGCAAAATGGAATATGGGAATTGGATTTTATGCATTCCTGGAGAGGAAGGAGTTAAGTCTGCATACATGAGGCAGGAATCTGTGGTGTCTATTATTTACTCCCTCCCCAGCAGAAAGAGCATCCCAACATTTCTTTTTTGGAAAGTTTCCTAGGCTCCTCCTCCAGATAGCACTCTGCTGCCGTGCTGGGAACTCACTTTCTCGGCAGTACTTACATGGGGCAGGCATAGAAAACTCTCTGAGTTCATTTCAGAGCAAGAAGTTTTCTCTCTCTCTCTGTTTCTCAGCCAATAAAAAGCCTGATTGTGTCCATACACTGATTGGCTGAGAATGGACACAAGCAGCGACTGCAATTCCCAGAAACCTTTCTTGTCGTTTGTCATATTTTTAAAAAAGTTATGGTTAAAACTTTAAAAATTCTAAAAAATCAGTAGATTGGTGAATTATTTTGAAACTTGGCAGGCCTGCAGTTGTAAATGGGGTCTAAAACTGAGGTAGACTTCATGCAGATAGGCCTTAAAATGACTGACGATTGAGCTTTTAAACTTCCCTATTGTAGCCAATGTACTGAATCTTTGGAATAATAGAATCATAGAATCATAGAGTTCAAAGAGACCTCATGGGCCATCCAGTCCAACCCCCTGCCAAGAAGCAGGAAAATTGCATTCAATGCACACCCGACAGATGGCCATCCAGTCTCTGTTTAAAAGCTTCCAAAGAAGGAGCCTTTGCCAAATGAAAAGGGTAATTCCCCCTCATGATTGAAGTAACTTCCCAGTTAACAGAATGAGGAGCCAGCTGACAAGGGGCCCCAAAATGGCATATCTTTTGGCTGAATTGCACCCTTAGGGCCTTATCCCGTGTGTGTGTGTGGGGGGGGCGGGGTAGGGGGGTGTTATTTATTTATTGTGTCATCAGCAACCATACCATTGTATTACATTTCTAACAGAACAAAACAAACACAGAGATTAAAAAAAACCAACAAAAAACCCCCACAGATTTTGCAAACATGGTAGTTGGGGGGTGGGGGGTAAGCATCATGTAATCATGGCAATTAGTCCTCCTGTAGCATTGCAAATCACTATATTACATTATTCATTACTTATCACATCATCTGAATTTGCTGGTTTCTTTGTTACTAACTGTTTTCATCCTTATCCCATAAGCGAGTGGATTGTCTGCTTTCTCCCTCCCCCCCCCCTTTTTAAAAGGGTCCTACTTCAACATTTCAATAATTCAAACTCTTGCTGGTTTGAGATTTGTGTTATTAAAGGCAAAGAAGAATAGCAGTCTACTGAAATAGTGCCATTTATTAGTTTTAAATATTTTTTAAAATACTGAAAAGGATTGAGTGGCTGCATTGTGGCAGAGCACCAGGACTCACTGCTGGTTAGGAGACTGCCCACAGGATGGCCCATTTGCCATGCCATAGATTCTATTCAAGTCTTATCCCATGTGTTTTGTACTTTTGAAATGGAATATCCTGTTTCCTGAGTCCGGACCAACTTCCCTCCCCTTCTTATTTTTGGACTATTTATAACTTTTTTTGGACTGTTTGACTACAAAACCTTGATGGGTGGGGTGCACTCTGTCACTTTTCATTACCTGAATGGCTCAGAACTGTTTTTAAATGGGGGGGGCGGGGGGGGGGGGCGGCGGTGCTGGGGGTGTGATATGGTCCTTAGTTATGGTCAAGACTAATAATAGCCATCTGCCTTGGTACCCCAGATATACAAGTCCAATCTCTTCTACAACAGGCTTTGCGAGATGATTTTTAAATGCTGGTCTTTGAAATTATGAATTATTTATTTAATGTTATGCCTTTGAACTTACTATTATTGTTAATGTTTATTTATACCCCACTTTTTATCTCCACAGGAGACTGGAAGTATTTTAACTTGTGTTCATGAAGTTTTGGTAATCTATTTTTAATGTGTTGTTCCCTGCCTCAATCCATAGGGAGAGCTGGGTAAGCAATGATGATGATGATACAATGACAATGACGAAATAATGGTTTAAATTAATCCTGCCTTTGAAGGAGGTTCATAGAAAGGAGCTGAGTAAGGCTAGTTTGTTATTACAGATGGAGAAAATCTGGAGAAGCAAGAAGTTCCACCTCTACCACACAATGCAGGTGCAACCCTACTCATTCAAACACTGCTCTGCAAGCCCTCTACAACATAATACACCAGGATCTGTGTATGAGAAATCTTGTTGATGTCAATATAACAGTCAAAAGATTACAGATCCTTAGACCTGGAAGGTCTGAGATTCTATTATTTTAGTGGGTAGTTAGTTACAGCCATAGCTAAGAATTCCTACATTTTCCAAATCCCATCAATTAGAACCATCTCTTATTGACTGCTAAAATCTGCCTTTGCTCCAGCGGACAGAAAAAGAGGAGCTGGGATCGAGGATCAAGGAAGGAATTTCTTTTCTTGTTGTGCTTTTAGAAATGAGACAGATCTTTATAATAACCTGGAGTATCAAATCCACGTCATCATCATGAGAAGATACATACCAAATCATTTTTCCTTAATACACTACCTCCTGATACTTTGGGATTCAGCTACGCTACTGCTGCCCTACCTAGTAAATCAACAAGGATGCTAACTGAAAAGCTCAAGACACTTTTTTTTAAAAAAGAAAGGTTTTATCTATACATGAACAATATTGCACCATATAATAACTGTGTGCTATATTACATATCTCATAGCACTCTTCTGCACTTAATTATATATTAGGTAAAGGTAAAGGTTTTCCTTTGACATTAAGTTCAGTCGTGTCCAACTCTGGGGGGTGGTGCTCATCTCCATTTCTAAGTCGAAGAGTTGGTGTTGTCCGGCTCCAAGGTTATGTGGCCGGCATGGCTGCATGGAGCGCCGTTACCTTCCTGCTGAAGCGGTACCTATTGATCTACTCACACTTGCATGTTTTCAAACTGCTAGGTTGGCAGAAGCTGGGCCTAACAGTGGGAGCTTACTCTGCTCCCCGAATTCGAACTGGTGACCTTTCAGTCAGCAAGTTCAGCAGCTCAGTGGTTTAACCCAATGCACTACCAGGGGCTCCTCAATTATATATTAGCAATTCCGAATTTCAGCTACAAATAATGTCTTTGTAATACTTCTAATCCAGGGGTTGCAAATTCTTTGACATTAGTTTGACACATTTACCCCAGAAGATCTTTGGGGACTCACCCCATCTCTCACACATATACCAATTTCCCCCCAATACTCTTATGGATTTGTATGATAATTTCTTCATATTTTTCCAGCTCTTGGGGCTGTTTTGGAGCCTTGCTTTTTTCAAATTGCTCTGCACCCTTCACCTTTACATCCGCAGGAGATTCAAGCAGGCAGAAAACAAGTAGAGAAAGCTAGTAATAAATCAACACACACATACAGAACAGCTGGTTTCGGAAAATGAAAGATTCAATTGTGTTTCAGTGGGCTACTTGTCTAATATTGCACAAAATGAAAGCCTACAAAATGGCAGCCACCCTGCTTGGTGAAGCAAATCCTTTTAAGTAGCGAAAACTGAGCATTTCCTGCTTGAAATGCTTCATGGTGAATTAGAAGCTCTCATTCCTTGCTCTGACATATCCATAAGTGGTTTTGCTTTGGTAGCAAGTAAACAGTAATTGCTACATAAATTATGGGACATTTGGTGAGGACCAGTTCTTCTCAGATGGATAAATCTTCTGGGCGCTCCTATTCAGAGATTTAAGCAGTGACTTAAAACACCATAAAAGGAACAAGGAAATAAATATTGTATTCATTTATTTTCGTTTGGTCTCAAGGAGCCATGCAGCAAGAGCATTTACTGTGCCCTTGTTATTGCCTGCATTGTAAAGAGCAAGTTTAAAGGGGCATGTCTGAGTGGCTGTATGTCTATGCAACCCCATCTTGAAAGTCATTTATCTTTCAAAGGCTGCCAGCCAAGGAGTATGATAATTTCACTTCTACACAGAAGACTAGGGGACGCCAAGTATCATTTTAAAGAGAGTCAGAATTTTCTAGGTTCCTTGGAGGAAATGGTGGCAACTGAGCTACTTTAAAAACTCCTTCAAAGCCATTTAAATCTGTAGTGCAGATATAATTGCATTTGGTTTTATGGTCTGCTGAACAATAAACACAAACAGAAGGAAAGGAGAACTCCTCATCCTCAAACATAGAAAGTAGTTAGTTCATTCCTGCAATGGAGGGCTAATTACATCTGCCGGTTTATATAGTCCCACATTAGACTGTGATTTCTTCATTGAGCCCCAGCTTTTATAGTCATAACAGATAAAATCTGAATGTCAGTATGTGCAGCAATGGCACTGTAGTAACTAAGGCAAGGAGTTTACACTAGCAACCTATACAATACAAAAGGGACCAGCTATATACAAGAATAAATGAGAATGGGGAAGTGAAGAGTCAGGCGGTGAAAGGAAAGCAAGTAGGGCCTTGCTGATAATTTGTCTCTAGGGAGCTAGGGTGGATAGGATAGTGTAGTTTTAGTTAAAAGTTAAACGTGTAGGAGGAAGTAATGTTATTAAGAGTTTTTAGAGCAACTTTCGGGTTCTGGGATATGCTCAATTTGCTTTTAGTGCACTTTGAAATGTGCTGTCTCAAGTGGTTACTTACCTAGTCTGGTGTTGTGTAAGGTATGGGAATAGCCAATATCAGAAGTCAAATGAGAACTCAATCTCTGGCTATTTAGATTTCATGTTGGAAGTCTTTTTTTCTAATTATTTGTGGGTTTTATACCACTTTCTAAAGGTTCTAGAGCAGGTGTTTTTTTCTGTTGTCATTGTGTGTCCTTGCATGCTGTTTCCAACTTATAGTAATCCCAAGACAACCTTGCACAAGAGCTTCTGGACAAGATTTGTTCAGAAGGGGCTTGCTAATGCCTTCTAGAGATGAGAGAGCATGACCTGCCCAAAGTCACACCGTGGGTTTCTATACAAGTGGCGATTCAATGCCTGCTGTTGCAGAGCCCTACCACAACACTCAAATCATTAAACCAAGCTGGCTCCCATAGCAATGTACACCATTAAAAATGTGAACAATGAAACAGTGTTCATGAAATAATGTCAAAACCATTACAGGCCAAGAGTCTGCATCAGAGGCTTAGCTTTGATGTTGTAGCTATATTTCATCTTTTAGGTTACAGTTTCAACATGTTCTGAATAAGGATTATGAGCAAGGATTATGGATGAATGGAATCACACACTTTATCTCTTAACTGGTTTTATTCTATGTATTTTATTTGCTTACTGTTTAAACTTTAATTTGTGGGATATGTTTTATAAGTATGTTTAAGCGGCATTGAATCTTGTCAGAGTTGTAAGCCACCTTGAGTCCCCTTGCAGGGGTGAGAAAGGCAGGGTATAAATGAAGCAAATAAATAAATAAATAAGCCCAAACTCTGAAACCCACCTTAAAGGTTTGTCAGTAATTACAAGCACTCAGTTTTGGGTAAGTGTCCAGAAAGGCACTAAAGGATGACATGACCATCCAGCTCCTGCCAGTGATCAGTGGTTTGATGAAAAGCTGTAACAGGACCCAGCAGACATCCCTGTTTCTGTTTCCCATATTGTCACTCACTGGCAAGAGGAGGCTGATCATATTATCCTGCAGCACCCGATTCACCTGTGCCGCAGGATGGCTGACTAGCTTTTAAGGTAGATTTCAGGGATAATTGCAGTCAAAAGCAAAGCAATTACAGGGTTGCAAGTCTATGTTTTTCTTTTCCATGTCAGGAGTGATTTGAGAAAATGCAAATTGCTTCTGGTGCACAAGAATTGGCCATATGCAAGGATGTTGCCCAGGGGACACCCAGATGTTTTTGATGTTTTACCATCCTTGTGGGAGGCTTCTCTCATGTCTCCACATGGGGAGCTGGAGCTGACAGAGGGAGCTCATCCACGCTCTCCCCAGAATCGAACCTTTGACCTGTCGGTCTTCAGTCCTGCTGGCACAAGAGTTTAACCCATTGCACCATGGGGGATACTTAAAAGTCTAGGTTATGACACTGGAACTGCCATCCAAAAAGTCAATGCTGTAAGATTTTGCAATTTGGAAGCTGGAGGGAGTGGAAATGGCAAAGGTTTATTTGCAGAAAAATTGAGGTTTTGTTACACTAAAATAGCTATTAGAAACCTTTCACTTTTTGCACAAGGTTATTGTACAAAAATATTTAATACATTTCTGAGAAAAATCCTAAAGTCTAAAAAAAAGTAAAATTCAGAAAACTTCCATGATCTCATCCAGTGGAGAGAAAACTTGATATTTTTCAATTTTATGTATGAGTAGAAAATAAAGAAATGGGAAATCAATGTTTCCATTTGATGTTGGATGTTTTTTCTTATGTCTGTTATCACAGACTGTGCTTTTTATTTATTTTTAGTTTGTTAAGTTATAATTCATATTTATATGTTGGGTTGTATAAATTTTGTTAGCATGGATGTATTGTTGTTGTATTCGGGCATTGAATGTTTGCCTTTTATGTTTGGAATCTACCCTGAGTCCCTTTGGGGAGATAGAGCGGAATATAAATAAAGTATTATTATTTGAAACACAACAAGATGAGTCGACAGCAGACACTCTGCTGGCTGTTGTATTCGATCACACGCTGGACACTTCCTAAGTGTCTAGGACTCTGTGAGGTATCAGCGAATAATGTGTGCAGATTCCAGTAAGGTGGCCTTTTGCAGCTGGCAGATAGCAATTTTGTCCGCGCCGATTGTGTTTAAGTGCAGGCCAAGGTCTTTAGGCACTGCACCCAGTGTGCCAAACACCACTGGGACCACCTTTACTGGTTTGGGCCAGATTATTTGCAGTTTGATTTCTAAGTCCTCATATCATGTCAGTTTTTCCAGTTGTTTCTCTGTAATCCTGCTGTCACTTGGGATTGTGACATCGATGATCCATACTTTGTTTTTTAACACGATTGTGAGATCAGGAGTATTATGCTCCAAAACTCTGTCTGTCTGAATCCCGAAGTCCCAGAGGAGTTTGGCGTGTTCATTCTCTGTAACTTTTTCCGGCTTGTGATCCCACCAGTTAGTTGTCACAGGCAGATTTGTGGCACAAGTTCCAATGAATCATCTTAGCAACAGTGTTATGCCTCTGCTTGTAGTCTGTCTGCACGATCTTCTTGCAGCAGATTAGGATGTGATCTATTGTTTCATCTGCTTCCTTGCAGAGTCTACATTTGGGATCTGTTGTCAACTTTTCAATTCTGGCTTTGATGGCTGCCAGAATCAGGCCCTCCATCTCCGTATTATTGTTGTTGTTGTTGTTGTTATTATTATTATTGTTATTATTATTATTATTATTATTATTATTATTATTATTATTGAACACCTTTGGTTCAGAATAGCATATTTAAAAATAGAAAAGAACCAGCCAACCAACTGATTCTATCTATCTATCTATTTATCTATCTATCTATCTATCTATCTATCTATCTATCTATCTATCTATCTAATTATAGTGGGAGAAATTTTAAAAGTCTGGCACAAAAAAATAGGTTCACCAACCTCAAGAAAGCTTTCCTGGGAACAAGATTGACAGATAGGGTGCTATGTCCCCAAAACACTTTCCCTCCTGTCACCGACCATCTTACTTTTTGACAGCCAGGGCAGCCGAAGGGCTGGCTTATGTCCTCAGGACAAGCAGACTGATCTGGGAGCAGATGTTTATCTGCTGCTACTCTCCTTTACAATTATTTCAACTCAGGGCAAGAACAGTGATTCTGATGAGATATTCACACTTTGTTCCATGTTACACTGATTGTCTCTTGACCTGACTGCATAAGTAATATGGCTCTGGCTTGCTGTGAATCAGTGCTGGTCTATGTCAAGCTGGGAATGTTGCTGGCTCTTTATCCTGGCTTCAGTCCTGGAAATCATGACTTTTGCCAGGAAGCCAAATATCGTCCAAATAGCCAATTGACCTGCGGGAGAAGAGGTCAACTTCAGTTCCTCAGTCACCCCCTCCTTCCTCATATAAGGATAACGGGTATTGTGAATGACTCTTATGAATGGATAGAAAGAGCATGAAGAGAAGCTCTTCATAAAACATGAGAGATATGAGATGATTAATTACAGGGCTACATTGTCGTCTCAGCTTTTCTGCTGAAGGTTTTTATGAAGGGCTAAAGCAAGAGAAGAAAGCCTGGGCTTCAAATTGCTAATTAATCTATCAATTAACATATCATAATGGAATGAGAGGCAAGATATCTATTTGAAAGGGAAGCTATACAAAAATAAAGAGATAAAGCAGCTGAGGCTGGAGGTGGGCTGAAGTAATGGCTTAGAGATGTGGAACCAGCTGTAATGCGAAGAAGTAAAGGTTATCAAGCCTGTGGCTGCTGGTGGCAGGTAATTAAAAAACCTCAAAACATACAAGCCAAATTCCACCGTCAGATATTACTTCCAGTATTAAATAGTACAGTGAGCTGACTCTTTTCAAAGCCAAGGGCAAAGATTTAATTGAGGTCCAAAATATCAGGCATTGAATGTGTAATGCAGGTAGAAGGTTAATCTCCACATTACTAGAACACATGTGTATCTTTGCATTAATGTGGACACTTTGTTGGACCATACCTCTCACAATCTCCTGATTCTTAGCATCAGTTTAGATCAACCAACTATTTATTTATTTATTTATTTATCTACAGTATTTATATTCCACCCTTCTTACTCCACAGGGGACTCAGGACTGATTACAATGCACATATACATGGCAAGCATTCAGTGCCATAGACATACAACACATATAGACAGACACAGAGGCTATTTAACATTCCAGCTTTCCGGTTTCATGAGGGTATGCTCAATTCTGGCCACAGGGGGAGCTGTCGCTTCACAATTCACTTGTGATACCGAGTCCTTGATGGAGTACTTCCTCATTCTTATGCATGCTGCTGGAAGGTTTTTTTATGGTGTCATAAATTATTTAAATTAGCCTCCCTGCATAAAGCAGTTTCATGAGGGTATGCTGGATTCTGGCCATTAAATTTCCTCCTTGACAGACGCAACTGTCTTTTGGGCTGCATAGGTCAACAGCAAGCTAGACTATTAATGGTCGGGAGCTAACTCTGACCCAGGCTGACCTCGTGTTCAGTAGTGACCTCGTGTTCAGTAGTGATTTAATGCAGCTGGCTACTAAATAGCTGTATTTTATTCAGTGGGGGCACTTTTAATCAGTAGGGCTTTGAGTCAAGGGCATATCAGGTTATTGTAGGACTGCCATTTTCCTGTAATAAAGAAAGGAAATATTTATTTTAAAGGTAGGCTTTACTTCTAATGAAGTGCAGAATTAGTTCTATTTGGCTGAAAATATATGGCAAATTCTATTATTTTATTTTATTTATTTACTTTAGTTCTTTTTCCTGACTTAAGGAATTCCTTTCTTCCTTACTTACTGAGCAATGTACAATGAGGTATTTCATATTTTTATTACTAAAGACTTTAATAAGGATAACTGTCTAATTGAAATAGTAGAGTTGTGTGCAGAATTTGTTTCTTCCGTTTCCTTAAATTCTCTTGGTACTTAAAGTACTTTGAGAGCACATGATGGGAAGGCCCCTTTCAGTACAAAAATCAACTTGACATGAAAGCAAGCAGGAGTCGATCCAGGCTCCAAGAATGCTTTTTAATATCACAATTTAAACTTTTTTTATTAATTCTCCAGCAAACAAAAAGTAAACCCTCATTCTCTGAAAACAGCTCTCCTCTTTCAGGAGTCACCACTCTTCCTTACCTGGAAGCCTCCTTAAAATGCTTTGGAAAAAGTGTGTGGTTGGCTGGTGTGGTGTAGCCCAGGATAGAAAGCCCGCGCACCTGCCTGCAGCCGAGCATCTTTGTTCTGTGTATTTGTATGCCATTGTTCTTCCACTGTATTAAGGCATTGAATGTTTGTCTATCTGTGTATGTTGTTGTGTATGCTAAGTATGCATGCCCAGTGTGGAACACATCTCATCACACTAAAACAGTGGATGTGGCTCTTAATGAGCCATGCTGCATTATCACAGGTTGTCTGCACCCTACACCACTGGAGAAATTACACTGCTTAGCTGGTATTGCTCCGCCTGACATCCGCCGGGAAGTAGCAGCCAATAGTGAAAGGACCAAGGCAGAGACATCTCCAGCTCATTCCGTTTGGGTATCAGCCAGCACGTCAACAACTTAAATCTAGAAATAATTTTCTAAGATTTACAGAGACACTCGCTGGAACACCTCAGCAAGCGAGAGTCCAAAAGTGGCAGGCTCAAACTCAGAACCTCAACCAATGGCTGATACCAAATGAGAAACTCTCCCCTGAGCAGACAGAGGACCGGGCGACTTGGAAGGCGCTGAACAGGAACTGCGCTCTGGCACCACAAGATGCAGAGTCAACCTTCAGAAATGGGGCTACAAAGTGGAATCCACGACATGCGAGTGTGGAGAAGAACAAACCACTGACCACCTGCTGCAATGCAACCTGAGCCCTGCCACATGCACCATGGAGGACCTTCTTGTGGCAACGCCAGAGGCACTCCAAGTGGCCAGATACTGGTCAAAGGACATTTAATCAACTACCAAACTCACACATTTTCTATTTTGTCTGTTTGTTTGCTTTGTTCTGTTAGAAATGTAATATAATTGACTGGTTGCCCTGACACGACAAATAAATAAATGTGTATGTTGTAGTCCTCTCTGAGTCCCTTTGGGGAAATAGAGCAGAATATAAAGTGTATTATTATTATTATTATTATTATTATTATTATTATGCAGTTCCATTCTCAATATTACTAGGGAGATACTAATCTTAGGATTGGCTTGCCCTGGGTAAAACATTGGTTAGCCAAGTTGCCTGTTATAAGCTAAATTATTAAGAACTACAAAAGCATTATCCTTTATACAGAAATGATCAAACTCAGCATGATGTAACAGGTGTGAGAACATAAGATTCCTTCTGTTTTTCCTGCTGCTTAGGGAGAGAAATAAGATAAGAATCCCCTTTAGAACATCACTGCATCCCACTAATGCTATTTTATTTGAGATTGTTTATGCAGTATTTACTTCTGCAGCTCACTGTTTACCTTGGGAGACTTTCACTTGCCCAAACTATGAGTTTACTGTAATGCTCTAAAATGGAAAAAGGAGGATAAAAAAAGAGAGAGGAAAAGAGAACCAATTTTAAAAACATAATGAAATCACTTCCACGTCTGCTTGCATTTTCACTTTGTCATACCACTCCCCCGTCCCTTAAATCTGGGGGAAGGGAGGAAGTAAGTATAATCCAGAAAATTTCTTAGGGATTATTTTGTCAAATCAAGTGTCTGTCAAATCCTAAAACAGGTTCCATCTGGCAGTGAAACTATCAGAATAATTGTCTAGGCTTTCAACTGATGAATATGCATTGAGGCAGCCAAAATGGAATTTATACCTTAATCTGCATTATTGGGGTAAGTTTATAAAAGGATGTTATAATGGAAAAATGTATGAAATTATTCTCAGCAATGTGCAACCAAACCTTCCTTCCACAAGGAATTAGAGTCTGCTCTTTAATTGTATTTTGATAGCTCTTTCTTATTTACTTCCACAAATTCTTGATGCCTCATCACACTAGAGGAAAAATCCACTTAAAATCTGGTTTTTGCCTCCTGCAGAATTCTGGGGTTTATAGATTAGGGAGGAGCCTTTAACAGCCTCACAAAACTACAAACCCGCAAATTTTGCAGGAGGCAGAAACTGGAATTTAAATGGATTTTTTCTCTAGTGTGATGAAGTTAGGTGCAGTTGTAGAAGAGTGAGATATTAATATTAATAATAATAATAATAATAATAATAATAATAATAATAATTTATTTAATGCATTTGTACCCGTCCTTCTCACCCCGGGGGGCTCAGAGTGGCTTCACAACAAGCACTCGTTCAAGTGCTAACCACAATCATAAAATACATTTAAAACAATTCATTAAAATACATTAGATTAATAAGATATTTGTTTAAAATCATGCCAGTTTAAAATCAGTGTCCAGGTCAGTCCATTGTCATTCATATCACATTGAGTCTTATTCCTGATTGCTGCCTCTACTGTTCAAACACTTGGTCCCATAACCAGTTTCTTTCTGAAGGGCAGGAGTGAGGGGGCCAGTCTGATGTTACTGGGAAGGGAGTTCCACAAGCAAGGGGTCACAACTGAGAAGGCCCTGTCTCTTGTCCCCACCAGTCGCATTTGCGATGGTGGTGGGATCGAGAGCAGGACCTTTCCAGTTGATCTTAAACTTCATGCTGGTTAGTACATTCAGACAGGTAATCTGGGCTGGGACAATACAAGGCTTTATAGGTTAAAATGGCACTTTGAATTGTGCTCAGTAGCAGACTGGCAGCCAGTGGAGCTGGTGTAGCAGAGGGGTTGTATGTTCTCTGTATGCCGCTCTAGTGAGCAATCTGGCTGCCAAGCATTGGACTAATTTAAGCTTCCGAACAGTCTTCAAATTCAACCCCATGTAGAGTGCATTGCAATAATCTATTTGGGATGTAATAAGAGCATGGATCACCATGGCCAAGTCTGACTTCCCAAAATACAGGCGCAACTGTAAAAACTTGGCTTTTTCAACAAGCATTTGGAAGTGCAATGGAATAGGTAATTATGAAATAGGCAGAATGAACACGGAATAGGTAGACAATGCTGCTGGATAATGATTTCAACCATTTTTTTTTTGTGAATGTATGGCATCAAGTTTGCTAATTCTGTGAGCCACCTTGAGTCATCGTAAGGCTGAGAAAGGCAGGCTACAAATGCCATAAATAAATAAAAGTGACACGCAAGTTTTAATTGTGCAAAAGCTCCCCTAGCCACCACGAAATCTAGACAAGTTATTGTTTGGAAAGTATGCCATTTTTTGTTACAATTCCATTTTTCCCCTCCATATATGATTACATCATACTGAACATGCAGCATCACTGAAAAACATTTCTGAAAAAAAAATGCAATTATGCCAGTGTATTTCTAGTAGAAATCCTCACTTCTCTCTCTCTTTCATCCCATATGTTGTTTGAAGTCAATGCTACCTTCACTACAAAAGTTGACATGTTACTGAATAACAGGAGAAGAGGCAAAAGTCAACAGTGCTGCTGTTTGTAAATAAACACATCTCCATGGAGGATGGCCATTTAATGTGTTTTATATCCTCAGCCATTTTTTAGAAAGAAGCAAGCAAACAAGAGCTGGAGGCTTCACATTGAGGTTGACAACCTTGTCCATACTTAGCCCATGCTTTTGTACATTACTCTTCACAGACTGCAAAGTCTGAAGCAAATACAATAATGATAGCTTTGAACAATTTTAAAATAGAATGGGATCCTGAGTGGCGTGCAACTCTCTAACTATGAATCTGTACAATATTTTCTTATTCTGAAGGGATGAGACTGGAGATGGAAAAGCAATTATAAAGTAATACTTGTAGGGGCACAAGTAACACAAGAGACTCAGCCCCGTGGAATCTAAAGAACTCTTCTGTTTGTTTGATTAATATTGTAGCCTTTTATGAAATAATGTGAAGCTTTAGTGTCTGACACTGAGGGTGAAACTACACATTTGATGCAAATACATGTAATCAAACTGTTGATTTTTTTTAAAAAAAAAGAAATACAACTAGGCAGCAGACAGCTGAGAGTGAAAAAATTGGATGATAAGTACTTTGCCTTCCTCCCCTGCTTTCTCCCTAACCTTCCAAGCTATTTACAAACATCTCAGCTTGGGCCAATGTGTCATCTTATCCAGCAGTTTAGCATTGCTTTTCTTCCTAAACTGTGCTCTATAGAGGCACAGCCAATTTTGTGCCATTTGCAAATTCTCATGTTGAAACCATAGTGCCCAACATCCAAAATTCAGGTGAAGGCTATACTTGTTTACCTCTCCAAGTATACAAAGAGACACTTGAACTGCTATGCCTGAGTATACTGAAGGCAGTTGAAGCAAACCATCCTTATCACACACACCCCTCCTAATCCTGCTCCTTAAGACTGAGACTGAAAATTTTCAAAGTATTCTATTATCCTTGTCATTCACTTTTCCTCATCCCTTCCACCATCAAAAGATTAAACTATGACCTGTCTTCTTTGCTTATGTAAGTGTGCAAAGTGCCTAGCAGAATAACAAAAACAATGACCTGAAATCTAGTTGAAGTGACCTATCATTCAGAAAGTGCTTTTCTCTATTCCTTAAAAACATATATAAGCAAGTGTTAAGAAAATGGTCAGATACTGTGTCACCTGAATAGTCGAGTAGGCTGGGTCTACTTGGACACATGTTTAGTAGACTCACTTTAAGGAGAAGCTTACCAGTGACAAGTCAAAGCTTGGCTTTTTAAATGTCAGAGGGATACAGAGGCACAGAGGCCCCTTCTACATAGTTGAAGAAAACCCAGATTATCTGCTTTGAACTAGGTTATAAGGCAGTGTAGACTCAGATAATCCAGTTCATGGCAGATAAAATGGATTATCTGCTTTGATATTTTGGATTATATGACTGTTTAGAAGGACCCTGAGAGAGAATACAGTACGCAACTCCAACAGTGTGTTTGGTATTAAGCTTTGTTGTGCATTAAACCTATTCTGGCACCTCAATTACTTATAGTCACCTGTACCTTTCCAGATACTCTTGAGAGTGCCAATAAAGTAAAAGCTGCAAAAGGAAAGTGAAAATTCAGTGAGGCTGCTTGCACAAGCAGAAATGCACCAAACATCTCTAAAAGTCTGGATCCTGAGGCTGTACAACCCAACCCAACTCAATGCAATCCAATCCATCCAACTTCTGGTGTAATGCTTGAACAATACAGTCATACATTCCCCTCCCTCTAAATTGTGTGGGTGGTACATGCAATTTACTCCGTGCAACCACACCGTTAGTATTTTCTGTAGCACCAAAGATGTCTTCAGATAATTGAATATTATCAGAAATCCACATTTGTGGCAAATCCCAGCCACCTCTATGCATATGGCTTAAAACAAAAGAAAGTGAAATGCAAGCTCTTCTTGCTGTAGACTTGGTCAATGTTTTCATATTAATAGTCAGACACTATTTCTGGAGAAAGAAAACTGGTTTTTAAGGGGAGGATTCCAGAATGAAACAACAGGAATACTGAATAGTTGACAGGTTTTGCCATGTAAATTATACATGTGTTTGGGATTGGGAGCAATGTTTTAATAACTTTGTTTTAATAACTGCCTACTGTGAAGACACCAGCTTCTTCAGTAGTGTTATGCTTTCAGCTTATATTTTATGAGGACAAAGCCATAATGGCATCTTCTGATGTGTTGTATCCACATGTGCCTTAGGAGACTGTGTGTCTAAACAAATGAGGCAAAATAGTTTTGTCTTCTGAAATGTGCTTATTTTTCATTATTACACAAAGCCACTACTATACACAATTTACTGACCTATTGTTTCTTCTCCCACTTCCCTCAGTGGCCTTTACTCCATGTTGCACACTAGAAAGATTGACAAAAAATAAATAAAGCAAGGTTGGGCAAATATTTATTTATTTATTTATTTATTTATTTATTTATATCCTGCCCTTCTCTACCCCGAAGGGGACTCAGAGCAGCCTTACAAATTAGGCAGCAATTCGATGCCAAAACAAATATCAACACTTTGAAGGCTATTCCATCTCATTATGAGACCATGGAAAGCCAATTTCTACTTGTTGCCCATCCAATAAACCACCAAATTGGGACAGAAAGTGGTTTTGCACCATCAGCATTTTCTTTTAGTCAAGAGTGACTTGAGAAACTGCAAGTTGCTTCTGGTGTGAGATAATTGGCCATCTGTAGGGATGTTGCCCAGGGGATGTCCTGTCTTTTGATGTGTTACCATCCTTGTGGGAGGCTTCTCTCATGTCCCCACATGGGGAGCTGGAGCTAACAGAGGGAGCTCATGTGAACCTCTGACCTGTTGGTCTTCAGTCCTGCTGGCACCAGGGGCTCCTTACATCAGCAATGGGAAAGCATTTCAATACTATGGATCTTACCACACTTGGAGCTTTGGCTCCTTTCTTCTCTTCTGGGATGGAGACTGCTGAGAACAGTCGGACAACACTGGTTTGGCCCCACCCCATTGATCCCTTAAGTAGTGAGGAAGCATTGCAAGACGCTTTCTCGCCACAACGTAAGTTGTGTTTTGGGTAGCTCTGATGGAGCTACCCACATTTTTCTGCACTTTCCCCCATCTGATGGGAACAGGGCACCAACGCAACTTGTCCCATTACCTCCTTGTGATGGGGGAAGTAAGGAGAGTGCATGGGATGCGGCAAGGCACCCCAGGCCCCTACTGTTTCACTGGTGATTGCCAGCAAAATGGAGCAACAGGGAGGTAAGTGTGAATAGGTCCTTAGAAATGGAAAGCACACTCTTGGAGCTCTTTTCAGCTTTTGCTTTCACTTTAAAAATTGGAAAAGAGACCCTTAAGTTGCTGTTATAAATATTTGCAAAAAGATTTTAGTCTTGGCACATCCTGCAAACCAGTGCTTATATGGAGCAGCAAAATACATTTTTTCAGAGAAAAGGAACAAGTCTAATGAGGTCAGCTACCAGATATAAAATGAATGTACTTGATTGAAATACTAATTGCAAAATGAAGCCCTTATCTTCGATTTTTTATGAAATGTACCTAAAAATATGTATGCCCAGAGAAGCCAGGATGGCCCACCCCTGCTGTCCTTCCAGCAGCAGGCTAAAACCTTTTTTTTATTCAGACAGGCTTTTAAAGATGAATGTGTTTAAGATCAATTAAGTGGGTACTGTGGTTTTTTAACTTTGAATGTGTTTTAATAGTTTTTAACTGGAATTTTTAAAATACAGGTTATATTCAGTCCTGTTTTATTGTTTGTATATTTGTATATTTTAAAATTGTTATGCTGATGCTTTTATGTTAAGCCGCTTTGAGTCCCCTTCAGGGAAGCTAAAGTGGGGTAAATATAAATATAATAATAATAATAATAATAATAATACTCAAACTGTCATAATTCACCTCAGGAACTGAGGGACTCAGACACAGAAGAGTCAGTTTGCCAGGAATTTGCATTCCTAGTTTATGGTAGGATTTCCTAGTCCAAGAAGCTGTGGGATGAGGCATTTGGGAGGCCCATTGGGTCACCAGGGGGTGGCATACATTGAGAACTCACCACACTCCTTTGAAGATTACAGAAAAGATTAAAAGAGGCAATTATTATTATTATTATTATTATTATTATTATTATTATTATGTTTATTTATATCCCGCTTTTTCTCTCCACAAGGAGGCTATGCAGATTCTGGTGTCCTGAAAAAGCTGCTATAAATCTCTTAGATGCTTCTTGGTATCTTTGATCTACCTTAGTGACAAGCAGTACTTTCAGCATTCCCATGCTCTTGATCTTGGACTCGCTACAATGGACAACTCTGTGTACTAATCGGTGGATAACTAACTTGTTGTAATGGCTCCTGGATCAGCAGATATCTTGTTTCTCCTTTCATTTTGCATAATTTGATTGGGAATGGATGAAGTACCCGACCCCATGGATGAAGATGGCAAGCAAGTGACCCATCTCATTCCTGGGTCACTTGCTTACTGAAGCACAGAAGACAAACTGGTACTCAAACCTCTACACCATGCCCGTTAGTCTTATAAAAATGGTAGAGGGCCCTCTATCCATCTCTACAATTCAAGCATTACAAACATCCGACTTACAAATGACGCATACACCCTCAAGAGATAGGCCAAATTTGGCAGCATATGCCGGTTCCTCTTCACTTTTGCAACAGAACCCACCTGCTCCCATCCCACAACGTACGTCTACTTCCAGTGGGGCTCCATGGCAAAAGTGAAGAGGAACTGGTGTACGTTGCTGTGGCAGCAACATGGGAGGCTTCCTGTATTGCATTGGCAACAATGGGGGATAGCTGAGCATTGGATGCTTTCCCCGTGGGATGGGGTAAGGGCGATGCTGGGAGCGATGGGTTCCCCTTGCTGGGTGCTGACAGATTCGTCATGATCTGTAGTGAATCTGGTGGCTAATGTGATAAGGTCCTTAGTTACAGATGGGGGTGAGACAATGGGAAGTGATAAAAATATACTCCCCAGAAGGGAAATTCACTCCTGAAAGAGACATCATGGGGAAAAGATGTCTCCACTGAAGCTTTATCACCAATCTTTGTTTCCACAACAAACCAATTTTTTCCCTTCTGAACAGAGAAACAGACAGCAAAGCAAACACCACAGAGGTGGTCACCCTTTCCTTTGCTAACCAAAGCTAAACATTATATATATATTTGACTGGAGTAACATTAAAAACGTACCTGTTCTGCCTTACATACAAATTCCACTTGACACTGTTAAAATGTACAGTGGACTTTATAATCTATCATAGATACAAGGAGAGACAGACAGACAGACAGATTGGATCTTCACTGATCCCTTACTTCATCAAATGCATTAATGCCTTGAAGATGAGTCCTAGAAACATTCTTCCACACCAGCATTCTCCCTGAAATTAAGTTTTTGATTTTCTCAACTCCATTCCACGTGGTAATGTTTGTGCATCTGCTGGATTGGAGGGAAGCCCACAAATGTTCAGGGCAGAGGAATAAAATGTGCAAGTCCTTGAGCTTTATGTTTCCTCCACTTTTCTGCTATGTCTGGGGCCAGTTTTATGCTTCTGCCTGCTTAGATTTTTACAAGACAGGTTGATCTGAAAATTATTAAACCAGGTTCCCCTACATGTCTAACTTCACAGTTCTGTCTATCTATGCCAAATTCATTCACTGTAAGTGAAGGTCTAGCCCTCTGTGCATTTTCATTTATTTTATACAGTACGTTAAAACGATATCTTCTGTCTTTCTACTTTAGCAGAATATTTCATTAGGGAGACTGGAAAAGATATACAGAAAGAATGATAGAAATGGCTGAAGTGCCTCAGTAATGAATTGACTTACACATTCTCTCCTGGGATATATAACAGACTCACAAATTTTCCAGTTCTCAACACGAAAGGATATTTTGACACTTTGACATGATTCTTTGAGAAAATGACCAGCCACTTCAAGAGTTTTTGCAAAAATCTTGAGTTTTGAATAAAAAACAACATTCCCCACCCCCAAGAAATACATTTCGCATAGCTTTCTGCATAAAATATTTTTTGCACAAACAAAATTCTTGCCAAAAACCACTTAGTGAACAGAAAAAAAATCCCCCAAACTCTCATGTAATGGCCAGCAGGAGAAATGATGATTTACACTCCTAACTATTTTTTGTAAATGTAAACACACCTCCCAGTCTTATATCTTTCTACTCAATCTAGTGAACAAAATAAAAATGAATCTTGGAGCCTTACTTTGTCTGAAACCAAACAAAGGGCCACATAATAAACTTATGCAATTAACCCATTACATATGCTTCTTTTCAGACCAACCTGGTAATGTTTCCTCTTTATCTTTTCAACATTTGAAAACTGAGAACAACCTTTAATGAACACCATGTCAGGGCTTTAGCTTGTCAGGCTGTTTTTTTTTCTTTTGCACTAACTGAAAGTATCGGAGCACAGTGGGTTAAACTGCTGAACTTGCTGACCAAAAGGTCAGTGGTTTGAATCTGGGGACCAAGGTGAGCTCCCGCTGTTAGCCCCGGCTTCTGCCAACCTAGCAGCTTAAAACATGCAAATGTGAGTAGATCAAAAGTAATAATAGAAATAATAATAATAACTTGCATCCATATCATGATTTGCTATGTAATTTGCAAAAATCAATGTGCATGATGACAAACTTCCAGCAAAATTGTTCACTCTCCTGAAAGTGATGCCCTTAAAAATACAGTGCAAAAGTCCTCAGAAATGGAAACCTGCCCTGATACTTCATGTTTATATGACATATTTCAAGAATTCAGACTACTTCAAAGGATCCCATTACCAATGTAATCCTTGAAATAGCCACATAAGATTGCCCACTATTTTACTCTCCTATTACAAATGATGGAGAGGGAAACACTACAGGAATAATAGTTTGCCTCAGGCCACTATTAGTAGAGGAAGCTTGTATTGAGGGACTTCTAGCTCATGTTTCATGTTTTGCAGTCATTACATCCTGTATACTGAACAATATCAATCCAATGTAAAACTCAAAGGGACTGTTATATGTATAATGTCCTTTTATTCGTAAATTTGGTACACCCCCATATAAAAAGGTAAAGATTTCCCCTTGACATTAAGTCTAGTTGAGTCCGACTCTGGGGGGTGATGCTCATCTCCATTTCTAAGCCAAATACCCGGCATTGTCTGCAGATGCCTCCAAGGTCATGTGGCCAGCATGACTGCATGGAGTGCCATTACCTTCCCACCGAAGTAGTACCTATTGATCTACTCACATTTGCATGTTTTTGTACTGCTAGGTTGGCAGGAGCTAGGGTTGACAGCAGAAGCTCACCTCACTCCCCAGATTTGAACCACCAACCTTTCGGTCAGCAAGTTCAGCAGCTCAGCAGTTTAACCCGCTGCACCACCAGGTGCTCCCCTGTATATATCACACCCTAATTTAATCCCAGAAAGAAAAGGGTTGGTGAAAACAGTATGCACACAACTGTCCTGCTCAGATGAGAAATACTTGCAATTCAGAATAATTTAACAGAAATTATCAAATCATCTTAACTGCATTTTAGAAAGTATGGCTGCCTTTATCCTACCTTTTTCTAACATGTCATTTCTTCATATCTAATGTTATATCCTGCTTCTTAAATCCAAAGATTTTCCAAAATGGCTTAAAATTAAAAACTACATGTTCACATGTAGTGCATGAGATAAAATGTATGGGAAATCTGCCTGGGACCTTGAGTAGCCCTGCCTGCTGGTAGAATATTTTACTTCACTGTACTTTTTCAAAGGCCTGGACAACATACTATGAAAATGGTGAGATGCCTGACCTCTCTTCTTGTAAGGTGCAACATACCAGTTTACAAAAGAATTCCTACAATAAGTAGTGCAAGATTGCTATTTTTTAATATTCAAGAATCTATGCACACACTGTACATTGAACATGTCACATTTGCTGTGCAAACTGTCCAGAACCAGACAAAACATGTAGCCTGGCTGGCGTGTGGCTTTAAAACGATCTGGATGGTGCCAGTGTTGCACACATTATCATGATTCTGAACAGCCAGATTATAGAAACAAACATCAGGCGCTTAGCATAAATAAATGGTACAACACAGATTAATCAATATGTCTGGTGTAGCGGTTTGTAACTGGATGCAAATCATCTGTCAATGACATTAGGGAACATTTATTCCCACTTTCCCATTTAAACTTAAGATGTAAACAACATGCAGTAAGGTGCAACCTAATTACTATCTGCACTGCTTAACAATAGACACTTTTAATGTTTTCACTCCTGTTCCTGCTTCCAAGTTACCATAAATATACGCATAAGAAGTAGCAATGACAGACAGAAGGGGAAGGGAGAGGAACCCATACTGGTGATGCTACATAATGAGGCTGTGAACTGCATTTCTTTGATCTCTCTCTTCCCCATCCATTCTCTCAACCTACTTTTGTCCACATGCAGTTTCAATTTATCTTATCTACAGCTTTCATATTTTTAACTCTGTTTTGCATTCATTTATTTGTGCCAAAATCAAAATTCTACAACTCTCCTCTACGGTAACCTTTGAAACAGTTTTCTACTGAGATTTTGTACTGTTTCCATTTACTTCCATGAGACATGTATAACACATTCACAATAGATTGCACACACATGGGTAATGCTGAGCAGTCGCATAATTTTTCTTGGGAATTCACATAAGGTACGCATTCAATTAAGAAAAAGCTAGGCAGGCTTCAGGGCTGCACAACTGCACTGTGTTGACACTGGAGACAATTTGGTCACTGCGTCTCACAATAAATAGTGCCTTGCCCAGCACATAATCTCAGCAGGTCTGCCTCCGTCTATCAGGGAGGCTGCTATTCACTGTAAAAGAGCATTTAGCTTCAAAGTGTCATTCAGATGGGTGGCTGTTCTTTTACACCTGAAGTGGGGAGAGGAGAGGAACACTCCAGTTTGAATACAAAGTCGGTGTATTCCAAACAAGAGGAGATCAAGTCTGTTATTCTCAGCTCTCCACCTGTATTTTAAATAGTTTTAATGGCTAAAGGCTAATGTTTTCTTGAGATTCTAAGATGCAAGGGGGCTGCTGCTAAATATAACAAGTTCCTCTTCCAAAAGCTAAAGGCATATAAATAGTACCATCAGTCTGAAATCAGTCTCTACACAGTTCACAGCACCCTGTTTCCACCCAAATCACAAAACAGATTTTGATCAGAACATCCGATATTTGCATTGAAAGATATAAACAAACACCATAACTGTGACATTGAAAGATGCCTTATTTACAGAAAAGCAACACAGTCACTGAAGAGTCATCTAAAGTATATTCCAAGCACACATTTACAGCAGATTGTATGGGAGGGAGATATAAGTTGCCTGGCAAATAATTTTATATACAGCTTCAAAATAAAAACCTGGAGATTTAATAGGACTCCCATCTCCAAGGTGCCATAGTAATTTATACATATATACTGCCCATCCTGGAACTTTAGAGTATAATGCTTCAGACTAAATATGAGCTAAAGAAGATCAAGGATCATATTCACATCGAATTGATGTATTGTATGTATTTACTTTTGGTCATGTGAGAAGTGGGAAATAGTTGGGAGAGGGACAGAATATCCAATGATGACATGTGAACTCTTATAATACAGAACATGGAAAAACACAAGTAACAGAATTCAATCCCCTCGGGGAGATAGGGCGGGTTATAAATAAAGTGTTGTTGTTGTTGTTGTTGTTGTTGTTGTTGTTATGATTATTATATTTTACTGACACAAAACCACAATATGACACAGCAAGTGAGATATATATGCTGGATTTCGTATCACAAAATCACAAGTCAAACACTTTCCAAGCATTGAGGACTATGTGATATTATTATTATCTGCGTGTCTGTTTGCTTATGGGTTTATTTCCCTCTCAATATCACATGACCAATACTATTTCAAATAACTATTTGACATTCCTCAGTTTCAAAAATGGTTTCTCTAGCAACAAGGAAGTTGCTGTTTTGCTTGAAAAAGTCCAGTGTCAATATGGATGCAAAGAATTAAGTGCACTGCTCCCAGGATACCAGTTGTGGTCACTTTCGCAGAAATTTAAAATCAATGTCCCACTGAAGAAAATCCAAAAAGGTGGTGGAAAATAATTACAATCTGATAACACACAAAAACCATCACTAAATACATTTATTCATCTCATAAGACATAAGCAGTATTTTGTTGCTATAGGAATGCAAAAAAGTAATAGCTCATGATGTACATGATGGGATGGCATAGCCTCACTGTGTACATGCCAACAGTAACACCAAGTCTTTCTTTCTCAGAGTTTCCTAGTTGCAATTATAATGAAAAATCACCCTAACTTCTGTCTTCTGTGGACAGGAAAAATGTGTCATGGTGGCTACAATTCTTTCGGGATGCCCCAAAAATCATTACCTTAGCTCAATAACCTACTTGTCAAATCAAATGCTGTGTATTAGGTTTGAATTAACACCCTCTACATTGCTCCTGGCAAAGGTATAATGATCAAGACCAACTCAGGTTAACATTATCATGCCCTTGGCATGATCTTCTGCTGGCAAAGACTATTGCAGGCCCACATGGAAAATAATTATTTGCCATATAAGGGAAAATGTGCCAAATTATCCATGTTCAAATTTATACATGTGTGTGTGTGTGTGTGTGTGTGTGTGTGTGTGTGTATATATATATATATATATATATATATATATATATATATATATATAATTTCTACCCAGTATTGATTAGGATCAGTGAATACGAATGTGAGTGTGGGGAAGAGCAAACCACAGACCACCTATTACAATGCAGTCTGAGCCCTGCCATATGTGCAATGGAGGATCTTCCTATAGCAACACCAGAGACACTTCAAGTGGCCAGCTACTGATCAAAAGACATTTAATATAATGGCAAGTTTTGAAACTTTGTGTTTTTTTTAAAAAAAATACATTACAACTGTACCCTTGGTTAGCTCCTGATACAATTAATAAATAAGTGAATACGAATGCTTAAATTGACAGTGGTTAATCGGTAGGAGTTCACCTTTGCCAGCCCCACGTTCTTTCATGCCAACACAATGGATCTAGTACATCTACGTGTTTTCAAGGAACACACAGGCCTCTCTACCTTTTCTCTCTATCGCTGTTGAACTGAAACCAGCACTAAATGGGTCTGCTTGTCCTTCCGTGGAGTTATTTGGAGAGCTTTGGAGTACTGCCACTGTTTTTCAGTATTGGTGCCTGCCCCTTTGTTCTCCTGCCTTCAGCCAGGAGAATCCCTCATTTTACCTGCTCTTCATCATTTTCTCAGTGTGACTTCAGTGTTCACAGTTCAGATTTTCCAGGAACAGAGAAGTCCTCCCAGAGTTTAAAATAATTTGGCTCATCATATTTTTGTAATACACCATTTTCATTAAAGTATGTTTGAGCTGAAGGCATTTCCATCCTTTCCTTGGTGTTAGCAAACCTATATCCACTTTTTTTTATCATGCTTCATTCAAGCCTTCCTATAACCTAACAGTTTAATAATTTGAAGAAGAAAAAAAATCTCAGGGAAGCAAAGTTGCTAAATATCCATTTAGCTGCCTGGAAAACCCCTGTTTTTCATACCAAATAAATACATTTACAACTACAGTTTTTGAATGCTAAGTTAATAATAGTTTTGCACATTGTACATGTAAAGAAAGCAAGCAAGCAACCCCTCAAACACCCTACCTATAAGTAGCATTTAAAAAGCTAAACAATATAGGCTGCCACATAATTTAATACATTCATAGTAAATGCATATTATTTAGAAGAATAACCACGATGATTGTGAGCCACGGTGAGAAATTAGCAGATTGTTGCCTGTCATCCATCACAGCAACTAGCTTTTCACCAGATCTGCTAGGTTGTCAGTATTTTAAACAAAGCCGGCAAACAGGAAAAAAAAAGATCAGATAAAGAAGGAATGCAAAGCCCTTTATTTTCCCTATCAGAAATCATGCAACTTTCCCAGGAACCAGAGGGCTTTACACTAGAATGTGACAATATCTACCCAGGCCCTTATAGAATGATGGATCTCCTAGCATCTATCGGGCGTCTTTTTGTCTAGATAACTGATCTTTTACACACACACCAAACTTGTAAACAGCCTGAAAAGACAGTACAGATACTTGGTTATAAATCTGGAATGGAATTCAGCTTCAGTGCTGCCAGTGTAATTTGAGAGAATGGTACTATTGTCTAGCTGAAGCATCCTCGTTAGCCTTGAATTTAGTTCTCCTGCAAATACATAATACCCCCCTTTTCTGAAGGTGTAATAATGCTAATTTCAGTGTACTGTAGCAAGAACAAAGAACTGAAGTACGCAGATAAAGTGGGAAGAATTTGGTGGTGGAATATGATGTTTAAAAACAAAGCTCCTTAAAGAACCAGTAGTATTCTTCAGCGGCATAGACTATTATGTCACAATTCCTGTTATTAATAATTCTTTGGTGTAGCATTTGAAAATAAAAAAGAATAAGAAAAAAATATTTCCACAAAATATTAAACAAAAAGCTCTCCAAAATGTGCATATAGATCTGAGAAGGAAAAATAACCGAACAACATAATTCCTATATTTTCATAGAATATTTTTATATGATTTTTCATTTTTTAACATTCACATTTCACATGTGTCATTATCAGCTCAGTCAGTTTCACCACCAAGTCTTTTCAATACTCCATTCATCTCAATTAACAAGCAAACTCTGCATGAGTGGATAAGACTTGGGGGAAAAAGGGGGAGATTTCAGCTGATCCAGCTGAAAATTGTCCATAAACGTTTCCCGAACATAAAACCTTGGGGCATCAGTCATAGCAAGTAAAGAAAGAAAAACAAACTCAGAAGAAACAAGATCAAGTTTCATCTATTTATTTTTCAAATATTACCTCGGCAGATAAAATAGTCTTAAATAGTGAAATAAGTGATTAATTCATTCTACGTTAAATTAACCTGGAGTCCATACTATTGTTCTCCCCATCCTTCACCATTTAGGTTTTTCCTCCCTACTTTGCTAGAAAGAGACAGCCCTCCTGTTCATGTAATGCCTCACTACCATGTAGCTACGGAGTTGTAAATTCCATAATTTCCCCCTCATTCTAAATTTAAGTCCAGCCATTGCAGCTAATGCCTTTGATGCAATCTCAAATTGCTGTCATTACCACGGATCACTAGAAATCAGAGGTAATTGTAGAAAGGAAGTGGATGGGGTGAGGAAGAGAAGGAGAAATAGAAGCTCAAAATAAGGCAAAGGATATTAACTTTTAATCAATTTAATTTTATCTTTGAATCCAGTCCTCGCTCTCTCAAGCTGGCAGTGGGTTAAGATAAGCAACGCACATCCTAAACCATGACATCTGCCTATTGCAAGAATGAACGCTCGCCCATGAATCCAGATCAGGATGGAGCATCCTCATTTATTACTTCGATATTATGAGAAGAACACACATTGGTAAATCCGCCTGAGCCTCGTCCTTAACACGGTCTTGCAATTTCATTAATTTTCACAGAAATTTCATTACGCTATAATCTCATTTCTCACGCAGACATATATGCGAGCACATACCTTGCTGCACGCATTTTGTTCTTCTGGCTCCACTAACATTAACCTTGCCTCCACGTCCATCTTGTAGCATTTCAACTTCTTGTATGTTACGTCTTTTGCTGAAAATGCCACAGATTTTAGTCTAACCTTGGGAAGACCTCACGCAAACAATGAGTCAGCTCAATTACTGTTCGTCAACCAGCAAATAAGTGAAATCACAACCTGCCAAGTACATTATAAGGATTTGTAGTGCGAGGACACATTAATTCCTAAGCAGTGTCTGAAAGTTTTTGTTTCCTTGCCTATTTACATTATTGGCATATTTCAAGTGCTGATGTCCTGAAAACATTTTGGAGACCCTCTTATATAACATGTACTCCAGGATTTCCCATTATGCTTCTCAAATGCTAGTACATGTCAAACCTATGATTAAAAACAAAAACAAAGTCACACATTAACAAACCTTTACAAATTAAACAGTGACACCCATATTGAACTCATTTAGCTCAAGCCATAGACAGACAATACAACATAGTGCTTCTGAAAAAAAATCATAATTATAATTTTCTGAAAAGTGATATTTATCCATAAGCAGACACTCCACCCCCCTCCCCACCAAATGATAACGCAAACATATTGCATAATTAAAATCAGTTAACAATTGATCTGAAGATGAAAGTACTTTGCCTGGTAGCAAATAACATCCTGTTTAATAACACCTTACTCAATGGAAATTGTACTGAAATTAACAGAATTTGCATTCACATCATTGTCTTAGACTTGAGGGCTAAATGAAAGGATGTTTGCACATGTAGAAAGAGCCTTCAGCAATGTGTTAATGATAACGTCCCCTGATATATTCAGGGCCATTCTTTCAGCTACTATATGAAAAAAAATCAATAAATACACACATCCACTTCAGTTATGTTCTTTTATGTTACCTACCTATAAGAGGAGAAAGTTATACTTTCATACACACTGGCATCAATGGTATCTAAGAGCTTCTGTTTGGCTAGTTTATATCCCAAGTTTAAAGCAATGTTATTTTGGAGTGATAAAATTGCGAAATGGACTTGCCTCTAAACAAATCACTGCATTTCAAGGCGTGCTAAAAACGACTCTTTAAATATTTCATGTTTCTTAAACTATACTATACCAACCAATGTATGATCACCACCACAAAGTTTTAACTCTTCCTAGCTATGTTAGGAATTGGAAAAGCACTTCTTCAAAGTAGCAGGTACTTTGTGGATATACACTTCTGAATTACCTTACAGTATTGAAGAGACATACACACACAACAAGATCAGCAGCAGGAAATCTCAGGAAGTAAGCCAGGAGGATGAGGGGAAAAGAACTCAATATCATCAAAGAGGTATCAACAATTTGTACTATCAAAGGGATATCCACAATTTTAACTCTGCAGTGGAGGTTAAAAGCAAATCGCAGCTTTACAACATGATAACCAATTTGTCACATCGATATGTCAGGGGAAATACTCCCTTTCCTATACATAATTGATGCACATTTGTCAACTGAATGGTGACTCGGATGGCCATTCTATTTATTTATTTTTACATTTTTCTGGGCCAAACACACATTTATCAAGGGAGTTTTCTAGCTTTCTTTGGATTGTGTGTTGGAGCGAATGCAAAGAGATCTGCAGGACAGGATTGCTAACATCTTGCCTACTTTAAAAGTAGAGTCGATCTTTTGAAAGAAACACAACACACTAAGGAGAAGCATTTGAATCATTTAAAGAACACTTGTATCACCATACAATATTATATGACACAGGTCAGCATGTACTATTTTGGGTTCTCTACTGATACATTAAAAAAAGTCATTTGTGCACCTGACAAGAAATGTGTGCCATTACCACTTATTAATTTACTGCTGAATCAACTGCTTTTGAATGCTCCCAGAGATTGTTCAAGTGGCAATATGATATTTCAAAAACAGGTGTCCATAATGACAATCAATTTTATCGTATCACTATTCTCAAATTCAACAGGTTAAATGCCAAAGGATAATATTCATACTGCTATTATATGTATCTTTTTAAATAAATGGTCCCTAGAAGAAAAACTGTTTTCAAAGATAGCCTTTTCTACCAATACATTCTATGAGGCAAAATTGCTAAATAAGGTTCAACGAACTACAGATTCTATACTGAAAAAAAAATCAGTCTAATAATGTCTTATATAGTAATTGACATTTGATGCCACTGGCACTATGCTTCCTTTATGTGTCTTCATAGAAGATAACACTCAACTAAATTACACTTTAAAGGAATAATACTTTTGTGTACCCATGCTAAGTTTAAAAGTGAAGAAGAGAACAAGACATAAAGAAATACACAGAGAGGAAAGTGCAGAAAGGAAGGTGCAATACATTAATGCATTTTCATTGTGTATTTTTTCAAAATTATTGGCTTGAAAATAAAGTGACTTGGTGGAATTTGCATGCAAAGAAACATAGCAGACCTCCCAACCTCTGAGGATGCCTGCTATTGATACAGGCGAAATGTCAGGAGAGAATGCTTCTGGAACATGGCATATAGCCCGGAAAACAAACAACAACCCAGTTATTCCGGCCATGACAATACATTAAACATACTGATACTGTTAAAATGAATTATTTATTCATTTCAAAAGAAAAAAAATACAATGATGCCAACTTTTGGATACCTTGAAAGCAGACATAGCGTCTCTAAGCTCTATATGATAGAATTGGAAGCAGAATATGAATTCTGGGATACAGTATGAAGGGATGATTCACTAATAGTGCAAAGATCTAACTTCTAGATGAATGGGTTTGGTAGAAACTAATGAATAATGTCATGTTACCCCTTTTGACTTGATATTTTAAATACTAATTCTGAAACTCAGAACGCTTCTAGGAGCTCCCTTTCTGACAGAAGATACACATACCATAAGTTTTCTCTTTCCAAAGTTAAAAGTAAAAACAGGATGATAGTGTATTTGTCTTATTTGTGTGCTTTACTACCTGCAAATCTGAAGATTTAGTTTGCTCCTGGGTGCCTACCTGGAGGAAAGCCCAAACTGAAAGGAAACACTACAAAACAATAATATTAAGCTATTATTGATTCTGTTTTGAAAACACTCCCAAAACCTACGCAGAGGCACATTCACGATAGATTTACTATAAAACAAGAAAGTAATAAAAAGTCTAACCTAGGCAAGCAATATTTTTAGGCTTGTACAGGCTGACTGCTTAAATCCCAGAGATGGGAGAAAGGATAGCATTTCCATTCCAACTTTCAAAAAGAAGCTCAGTCTTGCAATGATTGAGTGAGCCGACAGTAACTTATCTAAGGCCTCTGTAACAAATGACAAGTACATCCTAAGTGGAATTTAAGGGACTTTGATAAGGGACTTTGGGCTGAGCTTCTAGCCCATAACACATTTTGCCGAATGAAGTATTTGACTTTCAACTATTTTGCCATATTTTTAGCAACACATACAGCTCTCGCAATCCATTGGCAGCATCCCCTCCTTCCTTTATGAAGGAAACAGGACAGCTTTGGAAAAAAAAACTTGTTTAATCTCAAGCAGACATTTCCACTTTCAGTGACATTCTGAAGCTGTGCTCCTTTCTTTTTTGGATTAGGATAATTGCTCATCTATCATTTATAGAATTCTGTTCTCCTTAGAGGAGAAGTGTGTGGCATTAATGCACTCCCTAACTTTAAAGGCAGCCAGCCTTGGCAATAAGAGTAATAATATCAACAACAACAAGGCGCAAAAATGACAACTTGCCGGAAACAACTTGTCATCAAATTGGCCTCTTTTCTTCCTTCCTCTCCTCGTGTCTATTTTTCTCTCCGCCTCCCTGTAAATGCAAATGAGCTTCTCCTGTTCAAAATACATCTCTGAGAGATGAGAAATGGTCGAATGGGACATGATTCCAAATACGCAGCACAAGTGGAGTATCCGAAATGCTTGGGACCAGAAGTGCTTTGGATTTAGAACTACCTGCATCTACATACATAATGAGAAACATTGGAGATGGGACCCAAATCTAAACGTGGCGTTTGTTTATGTTTCATACACACAGCCTGGCAGTGATTTTATTTATATAATATTTCTAAAATGATCTTGCACACGACGCAATGTTGACATTGAACTACCACTTTGGGTTTGGGAGGATTTGGGATTTTCAGTGAAGGAATGCTCAACCTGTATTTTCTTCTCCAGATGGGACAGAGATCCCGATGGGTAAACTAAACACTGCTGCAGAGAAACTGGGACTTATCGCAATGGCAACTGAATGTGATGGAGATAATTGTGTAATGATCTTTTAGAAGGAAGGGGGAGAGACCTACAAAGTCTTTGGATTCTTTTCAAGAGTCTTTAGGAGTTCCAGCTATTTTCCCTTGTCCTATTAACTCATTCGAAATCATATATATATATATATATATGTGTGTGTGTGTGTGTGTGTGTGTGTGTGTATGTAATGCTGAAGCAATGTGTTGTTGAAGACTTTCATGGTCAGAATCACTGAGTTGCTGTGAGTTTTCTGGGTTGTATGGCCATGTTCCAGAAGCATTCTCTCCTGACGTTTTGCCCACATCTATAGGAGGCTTCCTCAGAGGTTGTGAGGTTTGTAGGAAACTAGGCAAGTGGGGCTTACATATCTGTGGACTGTTGAAGCATCTCTCTGAAGTGCTCCCTTTGAACCTGTCAGAAGTAAACTACAGTATATATATATATATATATATATATACATACATACACACACACACATATATACACACACACATATACACACACATATATGTGTGTGTATGTGCATATATGTGTGTCAAAGAAAGCCCCTGCTAGTCAAAGAAAGCCCCTGCTAGGGATGCTCCTTCCACTTTGTCCTGCAGTGTCTGGATCTTTGGATACATGGCAGAGAGAGAAGGAAAACTAGACTCTTATCGATACTTATTTGTATATAGATTTACCTCCGACAGGGTCAAAGGGAGCACCAGCCAGGGATGCTTCCACTTCCCTCTGCAGTATCTATCAAGCTATTTGGATCCATGGCAGGGAGAGAAGGCAAACTAGGCTCTTCTCCATCCCCTCTACCTTTTGTTTTAGCCCTCTATGCACATACATATAACACCCCCTTTTACAAGCAAGGGCTCCTTGTCTCTCCTTCAAACGCTACCTGAGTGTCCGCCTTGTGTCGGGTCAAAGAGATTCCCACGAGAGAAAAAAGTACCCACCGCAAAAAAGAAGCACATGCGACCACTACCCGAGGAAAAGAGCTTAGGTGAGGTATAGCTTTGTATTATCCTTGAGAAGGCTTACCTTTCCTCTTGGACCGTCTCCTCCTCCTCCTCTTGGGCTTACATTTCAGTTGCCCGCTGGGACCCCCAACCCCTCGGCTGCTGCCCAAGACGGAGGTCATCGCGGAGGAAGAGCCGAGAAGAAGGAGAGAGAGAGGGAGAGACAGCACGGGAGGGCACCGGTCGGGGCTTTTCCTTTCTTGCTTCCTTTCTTTCTTCCTTTCTTCCCTCCTTCCTTCCTCCACGCGAAGCCGCTTCCCTCCGGACCCTCCGACAGCCGGGAGAGCTGAGCTCGCTTCCAAAGAGAACGCTGTCCAAAAAGAGAGAGCGAGAGAGAGCAAAGGCTTGTTTCTGAATGCGCTCCAAAGATTGGCGCTCTTTCTTAAGAAGAGAGACGGAGGGAAGGAGGGAGGGAGCGAGGGAGGGAACGTGGCGAGGGCAGACGTCTTCTTCCTCTTCTTCTTCCTCTTCTTCTTCCTCTTCGTAACAATTAAATCAAAGGAGCTGCGACTCCCCTTCCTGCCCTTTCCCTTCACTGCTTCCCTGTTCTTTATATAGAGAGGGAATTAAATCAAGGCAGCTGCTACTTCTCCCTCTCTCTCTCTCTCTCCCTTTCCCTTTTCTCTCGCACTCTTTCATTCATTCCCCCCTCAAGCGCTGGGCTTTATCGGAGGCTGGAAATGCACGGCGGTGCATTGACTTTTTTTTCTTCTTCTTCCTCCCCCCCTTCCCTCCCTTCTTCTTTCCCTCCCCCTCTCTCTCTTTCCTCCCCCTTTTCTCTCTCTCTCTCTCTTTTTGCACCTTCTTTGGCCCCCGCCGTCTACTTTGGGAGCCAATGAGGATCCGCGCGTGGATTCGCAGCTGCTGCAAAGTCTAATTAGACCCAATCGCCGTGGACTCTCGGCCTCTGACGTCAGAGGGAGGCAAGACCACCAAGTGCCCCCCTCCCTCCAAAAAAAATAGATCCTCAGTTCCTCCCCCCTTTTTGGCAAGCCCTCCCCTTTCCCATCCCTCTCTCCTCAGCTTGCAAACTCAGCTCCCAGTTGTGTGTGGGGCAAAGGGAGAGATGCTCAAGAAGACTAGATGGGGGAAAAGGAAGCTGAACTGCACCCGAGGGAAAGGAAAAACCATAAAGCCACTGTCCAATCTGCTGGAATGTGTATCCAAGCTCCAAGCGCATTTCTCTCCTCTTGTCCAGGGCTGGCTCGACCATTGAGCAGAATGAGCAGATCCTCAGGGCATCAAGGGAAGGGGAGAAACCACAGAGATGCTCCATTGCAGGAGTTAGCACAGGCTGTCAATCTTTCGGCTGAATCAGGTTCCACAAAGAAGGGGTTTCCTCACAATGAAAAGATGTGGCAGGAAGAAAAAGTAAGAAAAAAGTTTTCAAATATGATTTCTTTCTGGTGTCAGAAAGTGCAAATCGCTTCTGGTGTGAGAAAATTGGCCATCTGCAAGGACGTTGCCCAGGGGACGCCCAGATGTTTTGATGTTTTGCCATCCTTATGAGAGGCTTCTCTCATGCTCCCATATGGGGAGCTGCAGCTGACAGAGGGAGCTCATCCATGCTGTCCCCTGATTCAAACCTCCGATCTGTTGGTCTTTAGTCCTGCCAGCACAAGGGTTTAAGTCATTGCGTCATTCTCTTCTGACATTTCGCCCACATCTATTGCAGGGATACTCAGAGGTTGTTGGAAACCAGGCAAGTGAGGTTTATATATCTGTGGAATGTTCAGGGTGAGAGAAAGAACTCTTGTCTGCTTGAGGCAAGGTTGAATGTTGCAATTGATCACCTTGATTAGTATTTAATGGCCTTGTAGCTTCAAAGCCTGTCAGGT
Organism: Anolis sagrei; assembly: GCF_037176765.1. Classification (NCBI taxonomy): domain Eukaryota; kingdom Metazoa; phylum Chordata; class Lepidosauria; order Squamata; family Anolidae; genus Anolis; species Anolis sagrei. The sequence goes on along the minus strand of NC_090026.1, from coordinate 116,681,656 downwards.
TGGTGCCTGAGGGGATCTTTTCTCCCACTCTGGACCATTCACAGATATATAAACCTCACTTACCTAGTTTCCAACAAACCTCATAACCTCTGAGAATGCCTGCCATAGATGTGGATTTAATGTCAGGATGGAATGCTTCTGGAACAAGGCCATACAGCCCAGAAAACTCACAACAACCCAGTCATTCTGGCCATGAAAGGCTTCGACAAAACATCTACTAAACTCTTTAAGGCACAACAGCATCGTTTTGTCATTTTAAAGCCATATTTTGCTTTAGAGTAAGACAACCATGTTGCCTCTCTGCTAATACCTGTATGAAAGATGGAAAGGACTTGTGACAGTTCTCACTCTGCATGACCATTTGTGCCTTCTGGCTTTCTACACAAATCTAAAAGGTGGATGAAGAGCCCTTCCTCTTCACATTTCTGTGCATCAATCTATGTGTGACACTGTTCCTCAAAGTCTTGCTTTCTAGGTGGTTTTGACTACAAGTTTCATCAAACATGACCCAACAATGTGATGCGGCAGCCAAAAAAGCCGATGGGATTTTGGCCTGCATAAACAGGAATACAGTTTCTAGATCCAGAGAAGTCGTGCTACTCCTCTATTCTGCCTTGGTCAGGCCACACCTGGAATACAATTCTGGGTACTGCAATTGAAAGGAGATGTTGACAAGCAGGAATGTCTCCAGAGGAGGGCGACTAAAATGATCAAAAGTCTGGAGAACAAGCCCTATGAGGAGCGGCTTCAAGAGTTGGGCATGTTTAGCCTGAAGTAGAGAAGGCTGAGAGGAAACGTGATGGCCATGTATATGCATGTGAGGGGAAGTCACAGGGAGGAGGGAGCAAGCTTATTTTCTGCTGTCCTGCAGACTAGGACATGGAACAATGGCTTCAAACTACAGGAAAGGAGATTCCACATGAACATTAGGGAAAACTTCCTAACTGTGAGAAGGGCTGTTCAGCAGTGGAACTCTCTCTCTTCTCCAGAGTGTGGTGGAGGCGCCTTCTTTGGAAGAATTTAAGCAGAAGCTGAATGGCCATCTGTCAGGGGTGCTTTGAATGTGATTTTCCTGCTACTTGGCAGCGGTTGGTCTGGGTGACCCATGAAGTCTCTTCCAATTATGTGATTCTATGATTCTATCACACTGGTTGGAGCAGATGGGGGCATAATCCAAAAGAAGTGGGTCACAAAATGGGAAAAATGGTATAGAATAACATATTCAATTTAATTTATGCTTCCTCTTTTTTCCAGCATGGGATTCTAATTGTGTACAGGGATGTGGTTCCCTACTGGTAGCAATCAACTAGTTTCATTTCTTCAGATGTGTAAAGCAGAGGAATGAAAAAACAAAACAAAAACAAATATATTTTGAAAATCTACCCTTGGAAAAAGGGGTGATTGTGATACTTTCATTAATTATAATCAACTCAAAAGCTGGTGTGTGTATCCTGCTTTCTTCACAGGAAAAGCGGGAGGAAGAAAAAGAGGTGGTTACAAAGTATCCACTTTTAGAAATCATGTCATGAGGTGATAGAGAGACTTAAGGCAACAGAGCAGAGAATAAAAGAAAAAGAAAGGCTGCAAACAACTATCTGCTAAGAAACCCAGAAACTAGCTACTCAGAAAAAAATGAAATATAAAGGTTGGCAAAACAAAAAGTAGATAGCAAACATATAAATCTTTCCTGTGTCTTGTTAACCAGACCGCTACAAAAAATAATTCATGGTGTAGGTGACTTTTCAATGGAATCAAGCAACGTATAGAAATTCTGGTAGCTCAAATCCCCTCTCTCTTTCTATATATATCTACTAGCTGTGCCCTGCCACGCATTGCTGTGGCCTATAGTAAAACTTATCAAAGTTGAGGTTGAGATCTGGACTATTATGAAAGAGAGGTACCTACCTATTCCTTCCCCCTTTTCCTCCCCCTTTCTCTCCTTTCTTCCTTCTCTACCTCTTTCTTTCTTTCACTACTTGGTTTCATCCTTCTCTCTTTCCTTCATTCCCTCCCCCTTCCTTCCTTTGCCTTTCTTCCCTCCCTGTTTGCTTCCTTCTTTCACTTTTTATTTCCTTTTATTTCACCACCATCATAACAATAACAATAATGCAATGCATTGCCTCCGGGACCTGACACCTCTCCCATTCCCCCAGGGTCTAATAGGAAGAATAGCATAATAATAATAATAATAATAATAATAATAATAATAATAATAATAGAAATCACAACCTTTACCCGCCACATGTTGCTGTGGCCAACCTTCCCTCTTTCTCTCCTTCTTTCCCTCCTTCCTTCCTTCCTTCCTTTCCTCCCATCTTTCCTTCTCCTCTTCCTTCTCTATTTCTTTCCTTCCTTCCCCCTTTTTCTTTCTCTTCTGGTCTCTTTTCTTCCTTCTCTCTCTCCTTCTTTCCTTCCCTCCCTCTTTCTCTACATCTTCCCCCTTCCTTCCTTCACTCCCTCTTTCCTTCCTTCATTCCCTTTTTTCTTTCCTTCTCTCCTTCCTTCCTTCCCCCCTTTTCTTTCTCTTCTGGTCTCTTTTCTTCCTTCTCTCTTTCCTTCTTTCCTTCCCTCCCTCTTTCTCTACATCTTCCCCCTTCCTTCACTCCCTCTTTCCTTCCTTCATTCCCTTTTTTCTTTTCTTCTCTCCTTCCTTCCTTCCCCCTTTTTCTTTCCCTCCCTCTGTCTCTCATTTCTTCCTTCTCTACCTCTTTCCTTCCTTCCCCCTTTTTCTTTCTCTTCTGCTGTCTCTCTTTTCTTTCCTTCCATCTTTCCTTTTCTTTCCTTTTCCTCTTCCTTCTTTCTCTAACTTTCCTTCATTCCCCCTTTTTCTTTACCTCCCTTTCTCTTTCTTCCTTCTTTGCTTCCCGTCTTTCCTGGATTTTGACAGGGTGGGAAGGGGCGGGCCGGGGTTTGGAAGTGGCATGAAGTAAAAGGAGGTAAGATTGGGGCAGGGGAGTGATGGAGCGTGGGGTTGTGTGTGTGTGTGTGTGGCGGCAGGGGGAGTGATGGAGCGTGGGGTTGCGTCTGTTTCATTGGGGTTTTTTGAGTTTTGTTGTTTTGCCGTTTTGTGAGTGTGTTGTTGTGTTGTTTTTCATTTTGAGTAGATATGTTTGTACCTTGTGGGTTGTGTTATGGGCATGGGAATTTTGGTTAAGTTTCAGTGGGGTTTTTTTGAGTTTTGTTGTTTTGCCGTTTTGTGAGTGTGTTGTTGTGTTGTTTTTCATTTTGAGTAGATATGTTTGTACCTTGTGGGTTGTGTTATGGGCATGGGAATTTTGGTGCAGTTTCGTTGGGGGGTTGTGGAGTTTTGTTGTTTTGCCGTTTTGTGAGTGTGTTGTTGTGTTGTTTTTCATTTTGAGTAGATATGTTTGTACCTTGTGGGTTGTGTTATGGGCATGGCAATTTTGGTGAAGTTTCGTTGGGGGGTTGTGAAGTTTTGCTGTCCCGTTGAACCAACCTAACAGATTTATATAGATATATCTATATCTTTATCTATATAAATGCAATGATCGTTTGCAGGAAAAACATAACTCAGAAACCACTGGATGAATTGACATGAAATTTTGACACAATACACCGAACAGTCCAATGAGTGTCCATCACCCCTGAAAACATACAAAAAACCCCCAGAAGAACAGACTTAAGCCCCTCCCCCCAAATAAACCATATATACACATACACTCATATACATATACACATGGTCCATGCCTTGGTCACCTCTAGAATGGATTACTGCAACACGCTCTACGTGGGGCTGCCCTTGAAGACGGCTCGGAAACTCCAACTGGTCCAGCGGGCAGCAGCCAGGATGCTAACTGGGGCTCATTATCAAGAGAGGTCTACCCCTCTGTTTAAGAAGCTCCACTGGCTGCCATTTATTTTCCGAGCCCAATTCAAGGTGCAGGTGCTCACCTACAAAGCCCTGAACGGTTTGGGACCACCCTACCTGCGTGACCGCATCTCTATCTACGAACCCACACGCTCGCTCCGGTCATCTGGGGAGGCCTTGCTCGTGATCCCACCCACGTCACAAGCGCGCTTGGTGGGGACACGAGACAGGGCCTTTTCTGTGGCGGCCCCCCGACTTTGGAATGCCCTTCCAAAAGATCTTCGCCAGGCCCCTACTTTAGCAGCTTTCAGAAAGAACCTAAAAACTTGGCTGTTCCGATGCGCCTTCTCAGATTAGGAATCCCCACCCAAGTACTAGAAGCACTTTAGCACAATTAACATTACTGCACACCGTACTATTTTATTCCTATGCTCCTCCTGCCACTCTAGCACTTTTAACCCTGTACCCCATTGCGCTGGCTGGCCCAGTTTTAAAGTGTCATGATGTATCGTTATTGTCGTTACTGCTTGCTTAACTACTGATTTGCTGTGTTTTTTACTGTTGTGTTATGTTTTACTGTATTGTGTTTTGAGGCTTTGGCCTGTGTAAGCCGCATCGAGTGCTCCGGGAGATGCTAGCGGGGTACAAATAAAGTTAATAATAATAATAATAATAATAATAATAATAATGCACACATACATACATACACACATATATATACAAGCACACACAAATATACACATACATATACACATGCACACATACACACACACATATACACACATATATGTATATACACAAGCACACACATATACACAATATACATATACACATATAAATACAGAAATACACATATATACACATATGCACACACATATATACACCACACAAACACACATATATGCACAAATATATACACACATATAAACACATATACACACAAATATATACAGCTACAAACATACACACACACATACACAAATATATATACACACAAAACATACACAGACTGTGCCACAGAAATGCGTGGCAGAGGACATCTAGTGTGTGTGTGTGTGTGTATTCATACATACATACATGGCAAAAACAAGTCTCCTTTTTCATACATTATGGGTACTGCTGAATTTGAGAATGTTAGACAATGAAAAGGGGGCACAATTAAACCAGAAATAAAACTGTAAACAGACTATAAATTCTGTTGTTACAATCAGCTAGAATAGGTCTTATTTCTTTACATGGGGGGAAAGTGGGGAAAACTGACTGGAAGAAAAACAATATATTTGAAATGTGATGCTAGAGCAGAGTTCTGCAGGCATCATAGGCTGCCAAACTGACCAATTAATCAATCCTAAAGCAAATCAAGCCTGAACTTTCTATAGAAGATAAGATGGCTAAACTGAAGCTGTCATAATGTGGACATATCATGAGATAATGTAACTTGTTGGAAAAGGCAATAACCCTTGGTAAGGTGGGAAGCGGTAGGAAATGAGGAAGACTACATTACGGATGGGTTGATTCAATGAAGGAAGCCACAGATCGGTGTTTGCAAGACTTGAGCAGGGAAGTGGATGATTTGGACTCTTGGTGGTCTCTCATTCCTAGCAACAACAAGAAGACAGAAACATTGAAATAATAGGGGTTACCTATCAGTTGGCTCACCACACAACAATGGATTCAATGGATCTGTTCTAGGTGGGACTACACAAATAAGCTTCAGGCCACTAGGCAGAAGCTGATATGCCTAACTTTTTAATGTCAATATATGGAAATACCTGACTTTCTAACTCTAAATCTGCTATTTTGTAAACCCGCCCCCCCCCCCCCCAGTTCCTATGGGAGATGGTGGCAGGGTATAAATAATGTTTATTATTATAATTATAATAATTATTATTATTATTAAATAGCAGCTGGATTATAGTCAAAGGGCATTTAATCAACTACCAAGCTTGCAAACCTTGTGTTTTGTTTGTTTGTTTGTTTTGTTCTGTTACAAATGTAATACAATGGTCTGGTTGCCCCTGACATGATAAATAAATAAATAAAGCCAGAAAAAATGTCAGAAAATTACTTCATTTAGGATGTTATACATAACTGTTTAAAATATATCAGTAGTTGTGTTTTATTTAAGTGTCACTAATTGTTTTTATTTATGTATAAAAACAATGGAGCATGATAGCATGCACAATCCTTCCTTCTTTGGAGTACAAAGGTGTCGGTTTCGGAAGAGCTTCCATAAAGGTAGAGAAAATTATCAGTTTGGTTCCATTTTAAAAATCTGCCCAGTTTGAAGAAAAGTTATGCCTGGGTATCCAAGGATTCAAAATAGTTGAAGGAAAAGAGCTAGCTAGACAGTAAAAACAGGAAAATCGAGCAAAGATTAAATGAATGAAAATGTGGAGGGTTTTTTTTCTTCAGAAAAGGCCAAAGGAAATGGGAAACTGACCAATTTCACATGGTGATTTGAGCTAAATTGTCAGCCCTTGAGTTGCGGGTTATCATCAGTATCATCTTGCTATTGAAAGATGTGTTTCTCCAAAATAAACACATATTGAAATTCATAGCTGCTTAGCTATAACTTAGGGCAGGATTGGCAAGGCAATATTTTGGTGTCACTACATTTAAAACAACAAAGAGACCATTTCAATGGCAAATTTTACCAGTTTCCATTTTATTTGCTATTTCAATTTAGTTCTATAACAGGAATGGACAACAATGGGACTACTTTTCTGGTCTCGATTTCTTTGATAGCTGTAGTGATTGCAAAAATGATCAAAAATAGAAACAAACAAACAAAGCCAAACTGGAAGGATAGGCATTTTTGATGTTGGACAGTAAGAGAAGAAATTGCCATTCCTAAAGACAATTCACTCTTTGGGGATAGCAAAAATAAAAGGGCTTTCGATGGAGTTTTGAGATATGGAGGGTTAGGAAAAAAAAATAGGTTGGGCTCCACCATTTGGCCCCAAGGTTTCTTTTTGATCAAAACATCTATAAGATTTTAACATGTATGAAGGATTAGTTAAATTTATGGCTGAATAATCCCAGTCTTTGTTTTTTAGCATGAAATGCAAGCATTGTGTCCTGAGATATCTACTTGGTTTTGGTGGCAGAACTCTGTTTATCAGCCAATCGCCATTTAGAAATTTAGCACAGCAACCAATTTTGATGTTGACCAGTAGGGAAAGGATTACATCTTCGTATCTGTTCATGTCTTGAGATCTTCTCTGTGTCCCATCAGCCTTATAGGTATGTCTGGTGGGAATGCAGAAGAAGACCTTCTCAGTGGCTTCTCCTAGCTTCCCTAGAAAGGTTAGATTTATGCCCTCCTTGTTACCCTTGTTCCTTTTAACAGTTTCACTTGCCATTTTTTAAAAAAACTTAATTACACTTTAATTTTATTTTGAACTTTTGTATGACACACACACACGCTGTACCCACCACACGTTGCTGTGATCAACCTTCCCTCCCTCTTTCTTTCCTCCTTTCTTTCCTCTGTCCTTCTATCCCTCTTTCCTTCCTTCCTTCCCTCCTTCCTTCCCTTTTTTCTTTCATTCTTTCCTTCCTTCCTTCCTTCTCTTCCTCTTCCTCTTCCGTTCTTACACCCTTTTCTTTCCCTTCTGCTTTCTCCCCTTTCTTCCTTCTCTATCTATTCTTGGACTACAACTCCCAGCAATCCTCCTGATCAATCTATCTATCTACCTACCTATCTTTATCTAATCTATCTATCTTATCTATCTGGAGGATTGTTGGGAGTTGCAGTCCAGGAATAGGAAATTGGAAATATGTAGAGATTGGGATGCTCTCAAAAGAATCCAAGAAGAAGAAAATATGCAGCTTGGAAGCAGGGCATTTGGATCATCCTCCTCTCCTAAAGGGCCTGGTCTAGGGGATGCTGGGAGCTGTAGTCAGAAAGAGAGTGTGGATATGCTATTGTGTGTTGTTTTGAGCATGTGCTATAGAGTCTTTTTGCTAGTTTGGCTTTTTAAGTCCCTCTGCTGTGTTTTTCAGTGTTTTTATGAATGAATAGGTGTATTGTATCGAAATTTCATGTCAATTTGTCCAGTGGTTTTTGAGTCATGTTAATCCCACAAATGAACATTACACACACACACGTGTGTGTGTGTATCTGTTTTAACTTTTGTTAAACTACCTTGAATCCCAGACTGGGAAAACAGCAAAATATAGTGAATGAGAAGTGCAAACCATGCCACATCATGTGGTGCCTTGAAAACTGATGGCATAGCACACACAGCATGTATACACACAGAGCTAATAGTATGAGCTTAAAGCTTAATAATAAAATCTGTTATACATTCTCTCATTGGATGTGATAGGCCTCTGTTGTGTTTGCTGCAACAAGACTATCAAGACTACTCCTTTGGAAATTGTTATAAATCTCTGGAGTATCTCTCTTATACAAACACAAATGGAGGACTGCAATCCAATGTATGTTTTTTTTTAAAGAGTGAAGTCACGCTGAATGTGGCATATGACTGAGTAAGCAAGCAACAGAATTGCACTCCGCATCATGAACTGTTGCTTCAAGCCCTTCTTTACCCATCATCTTATTAAGGAATATTATCAGTAGCAAAACTACTGACACAGAGCCAAGAAAAAAGTGAAGGGGATAAATATTTTAAATTATTCATGTTCTGATTAATCTGTACTGCGTCTGCGCTTGGCCTTATGAGAACAGCATGGCCATGTTTATTGGAACCTCTGTAATCTAATAAATAAATAAAGCTGAAATGCTCTTTCTGGTCTCAATCTAGGTTATCTCCCCTGCTGTCAAGTGGTTTACTCTTGACAACTTTCCCAGTTATTGGAAACTTAGTATTTCAAGTACTTCATGGTCTCGAGCCCTCATTGAGTTCTACCCTTACATAATCTTTGCCTTTAAAAAACATTTCTCTATCATTTTATACTGCTAAAGAAACAGTTTATAGCCCATTGGTTTAACTGTGTTTTATTATAATTTATATTATGAACGGCCTTGAATCCTATACTGGGGGAGAAAGAGAATATAAATTAAAGAGAAATTCCATATTTTAAAGGAGTTATCCAAGTACCAAAGCTATTTTGAGGATCCAGTATTTATTTATTTACTTATTTACCACATTTATATCCCACCCTTCTCACCCTGAAGAGGACTCAGAGTGGCTTACAAGTTATATGTGGATACAATATATTATATTATTAGCATAGCAGAATATTAGTATTATTATTATAATAATTATTAACTTTATTTGTACCCCGCTAACATCTCCCGAAGGACTCGATGCGGCTTACAAAGGCCATTATATATTACTGTATTGTACTATGCCACTATACTGCAATATTATTAGTAATATTACATGTAATATAAAATATATCATTATTATATTGTATTATTAGTATTATATTGTATTAAAATATTATGATCAATATTATATGCACATACATATACATAATGTACATTATAATATATTGTATGCATATATAATATTGATCATAATATTGTAATACAATATAATACTAATAACAATACAATATAATAATATAATAATGAGTATTATATATTACTATATTGTACTTGGGCCCCCTGGTAGTGCAGCAGGTTAAATTGCTGAGCTGCTGAATTTGCTGACCAAAAGGTTGGTGGTTTGAATCCAGGGAGTGGGCTGTTAGCCTCAGCTTCTGCCAACCTAGCAATTTGAAAACATGCAAATGTGAGTAGATCAATAGGTACTGCTTCTGTGGGAAGATAATCGCACTCCATGTGGTCATGCCAGCCACATGACCTTGGAGGTGTCTATGGACAATGCCAGCTCTTCAGCTTAGAAATGGAGATGAGCACCATGCTCCAGAATTGGACACAACTAGACTTAAGGTCAGGGGAAAACTTTTTACATTTTCCTATACCACTACACTGCAATATTATTAGTAATATTACATGTAATTTAGTTTAGTTCACAACCCTGTGTTTCTTTATGAGCTCCCTGCAAATAACTTGCTCTTATTTTATCTTATTAAAGTTTTTAAACATTTTATCCTGTAAATGTGGTCCGCCCACTGTCACTGCATTTGTGTTTATTGTAATGTTATTTTGTTACTGTATTCAATTTTTTCTCGTGTAATTTTGATGATGTTGCTTGTTGTTTATGTTTTGGTTTTACTTTTGCTGTAACATGTTGTCTGGGCTTGGCCCCATGTAAGCCGCTCCGAGTCCTCATCGGGGAGATGGTGGCGGGGTATAAATAAAGATTATTATTATTATTATTATTATTATTATTATTATTTTGTATTATTTGAAACACAACAAGATGAGTCCACAGCAGACAAGATCTTATTAGTATTATTATTATATTATAATACATTCTAATATTATTATCAATATTATATGTATATTATTCAATATGCCTTGAACTGATACTGCAAAGTCCAAAATCTTAGACTCACTGGTCACCAGATGGCTAATGTGTATCTTTAAAAACAGGTCTGCTTTAAGCCATTGTGGCTCTAAGCTATGTCAAGTTTAAAAGATCCCAGTGAATTACCAAAAATATGTATTACTGTATATACTCGAGTATAAGCCTAGTTTTTCAGTCCTTTTTTAGGCTGAAAAAGTCTCCCCCGGCTTATACTCGAGTCAATATTATTTATTATTTTACTTTGTTGTTATTATTATTAGTACATTTATTATTTTATTGTTGTTGTTATTACTTTTATTATTTTACTCTATTATTGTTATTGTTACATTTATTATTTTACTGTATTATTATTACATTTATTATTTTACTCTATTTATTATTATTGGAGGACATGTAAGCATATTTACACTGAAGAAGGTTAGAATAATGGTTCAATCAGAGTTGTACAGTCTTATCTTGAATTACAGTTTTATGTAAATATTCAAAAACATTTAACCTACTGATGCCTAAATTAATATAATTTTATTGGTATCTATTTTTATATTGAAATTGACTCGTAAATGCTACATTTCCCATCCTTGGCTTATACTCGAGTCAATACATTTTCCCAGTTTTTTGTGGTAAAATCAGGTGCCTTGGCTTATATTCGGGTCGGCTTATAGTAGGGTATATATGGTATTTTCATTTTTTTAAAAAAATAGAATTTCCTTATAATCTGGGCACTAAATTGTAGTTGATTTACTTTCTGCATAAATCTGGTACTACTTGGGTCTACAAAATACCAGCTTCTTCAGGAAATGCAAAACCAAGTGACCCCTTTACTGATTGCTAAGTTTCACATGTCCATTGTAGCTTGGTCTTTAAATGCACTTTAACAAGAAGCCACTAAAAAGTGGTTTGCCACAATACCTGTATGCTGTGAAAAAAAACTGCAGCCAGGAAAGAGGATGCGCTCAGATGTCTAGACTTTGAGAGATAAAAGATGCTTCAGAGCAATGAAGCAGGACACAACTGCAGTCCTGAGCTCATACAGGTGAGACACCAGAGCTTCCTGCTGCAAAATTCCTGCATTAATCCACTCTTGCCCTACTTTCAAAAAAGCACTGCTGACAGCCTGACTATTTGCAGAGAGACTGTAGCTTGAGAAGCCAGACAAGCAGGACATAAAGAAAGGAGCAGATCCACAGCTTCTAGTTAACATCTTTTGAAAGAAGAGAAGGAGACCTTTATTTTGTCCATACCAAGCCAGTCACTCCCTCCTGAAGTGGGTCTAATTTTGTACTTTGATTAACATCAGCAAGTCCTTACTTTTTTTTTTGTTATTACAGCAACTACTGCTTAGAGCATTTGGGATCCTTTTGAAAGACCTTTTGAACTCTCATTAACCCAGCAGAACTCAATTTCTCCCCCAAAATGCTCCTAGTAGCACTGACTAGCAGAGATGTGATAACAGACTGTCTTGACGCTTGACAGTAATTTGTTCCCTTTTTTTGTGAAGGAAATCTTTCAACTTCTCTTGGAGCTATTTCTTTTATAAAGTAAAAAAAAAAAGAATCATGCCAACATCCAAATGTGGTTAAGCTGCACCTCGCTAGTATTGCAAATGGGCATAATTGTTGATGGTTGAAATTCAACAACACCTGGAAGGGCTTACAATTGTGCTAAAAAATATATACTGTATATACTCTAGTATAAGCCTAGTTTTTCAGCCTTTTTTTAAGGCTGAAAAATCCCCTCGGCTATACTTGAGTCAAGGTTTCTGATTATTTTACTCTATTATTATTATTATTATTATTATTATTATTATTATTATTAGCTGTCCCCTGCCAGGCGTTGCTGTGGCACAGTCTGGTAATCTGGAAAATAACGCAATTAGAAAGTGTTGGTTTCTAATATATGTAATTTCTTTATGTTTGTGGGTAAACAGTATTTCTTGCTGTTTCTTTGTCAGTGTTGATGTGGAGATTGTCTGGTTTGCCTACTCTGGAACAGGCAACATATCATTGTCCTTCTTTAGGGGTCCCTTTCAAATCTATGAAACTATCTCTCTCTCTCTGTGAATCAGAGATAGATAGATAGATCGATAGATAGATAGATAGAGAGATATATATAGATATATCTGGATGGCGCTTTGTCAGAAGGGCTTTGATTACGTTTTCTTGTCCTGGTGAAGGGAGTTGGACTGGGTGGCCTTAAGTATGGGGGTTCTGTGTGGGAAGTTTGCCCCAATTCTGTCATTGGTGGGGTTCAGCATGCTCTCTGATTGTAGGTGAACTATAAATCCCAGCAACTCCAGCTCCCAAATGTCAAGGTCTATTTTCCCCAAACTCCATCTGTGTTCCTATTTGGGCATATGGAATATTCATGCCAATTTTGGTCCAGATCCATCATTGTTTGAGTCCACAGTACTCTCTGTAGGTGAACTACAACTCCCAAACTCAAGGTCAATGCCCACCAAACCCTTCTAGTGTTTTCTGTTGGTCATGGAAGTCCTGTGTGCCAAGTTTGGTTCAATTCCATCATTGGTGGTGTTCAGAATGCTCTTTGATTGTAAGTAAACTATAAATCCTAGCAACTACAACTCAAAAAAATTTGAATGAAGGACATACATTGGGTTGTTAGGTGTATGCTGTCCCAATTTGGTGTCAATTGGCCCACTGGTTTTTGAGTTCTGTTAATCTCACAAACAAACATTACATTTTGTATTTATATAGATTATTATTACATTTATAGGTTAGCTTTATTATTTTTATTATTATTACATTTATTATTTTACTCTATTATTATTGGAAGGATATGTAAACACATGTACATTGAATAAGGTTAGAATAATGGTTTAGTCAGAGTTGGAAAGTCTTATCTTACAGTTTTATGTAAATATTAATAAACAGTCAACCTACTGATGCCCCAATTAATGTAATTTTATTGCTATCTATTTTTACTTTGAAACTGACCCATAGCTGCTGCATTTCCCATCCTTGGCTTATACTCGAGTCAATAAGTTTTCCCAGTTTTTTTTGTGGTAAAATCAGGTGCCTCAGCTTATATTTGGGCCGGCTTATACTCGAGTATACACAGTAAATATAAATGTAGTAAATAAATAAAAAAAATAAAAGTAATGATTTCAAATTAACCTAATATTTTATGTCAAGATGCTATGTTTTAATAAGAAAAGGGTGAAAACTGTGTTGTCGAAAGCTTTCATGTTTGAAAAGCCTTGCAGCTTCAAGGCTTTGCTACTTCCTGCCTGGGGGAATCCTTTGTTGGGAGGTGATTAGCTAGCCCTGATTCTTTCTTGTCTGGAATCCTCCTGTTTTTGAGTATTGTTTTTTTAATGCACAGAGAAGCCACTGAAATCCACAAGAATGTGGACAATTTCAAAAGAAAGGAGGAAACCATGCAAATGAACAAAATCTGGGTACCAGTACTAAAAACACTCTAAAATCAGATCAGCAAAGAAAGAACAACACTGAAAAACAGGATGATTCCAGTCAAGAAACAATCAGGACCAACAAAGGAAGGAAGCAGCCAAGCCTTGAAGCTGCAAGACTTTTCAATGCTAATCAAGTGATCAATTGCATCATTCACACTTTCCTCAAACAGACAAGAGTTATTTCTCCCACATTTGGACATTCCACAGATATATAAAAGTCACTTGCCTTGTTTCCAACAGACCTCACAACCTCTGAGGATGCCTGCCATAGATGTGGGTGAAATGTCAGGAGAGAATGCTTTTGGAACATGGCCATACAGCTCCTATTTGCAAGCCCATTCCTACCACTAGGCAGAGAACTCAGGTGACAGATGTTGAGAAAGTATCAAGATGGTAGAAGAAAGAGCTGCAAGTGCCACATAACTTGCCCTGTGCTTTCTTAGCTAGCATATTGGGTACCCTGTTTCAGGTGCAAGTGCAGGCACCTTTTTCACAGCCCACGAAGCATTCAGTGCCAGGGCAACATAGTTACATTTATGCAGTTTTACAATTACAACTGGCCCTTTGAAGGCAACCATAAGGCTGATGTGGCCCTTGGTGAAAGTGAGTTCAACACCCCTGGGGTAGGCTATCGAATACAGGAGCCCTTCCACACAGCCATATAACCCAGAATATCAAGGAAAAAAAATCCCACAATATCTGCTTTGAACTGGATTATCTGAGTCCACACTGCCATATGTTCCAGTTCAATGTAGAAAATGTGGGATTTTATTCAGCTGTGAGGAAGGGTCTTGGGGTTTTAGTCTAAATTTCAAAGGAGCTCTAAGATGCTGAATTTCAAAAGAACTCTCCAAAGTGCTGAATTCTATACTATATATATACTATAGCTCTTAGACACCCACAATTATTAAAGCAATATCTGCTCTTCTTCCAGGAAACATCTGTTGCTATAACCTACATTAGAGGTTTTGAAATCTCTCATCAAGGACTAAAACTGGCACCATCCCACAGTTGTTATGGCTGAAGAGAGTCCCATAATTTACCACAAAGTCCAACTTCTATGCTCTGTATTCCACAACACATGACTTTTCCCAGTTGTGAGCTCAATAAAAGATCACAGAAATGGTTGTCTCTCTACTTGGCTATACACAAGAAATGGGAATATATTTCAGGTCAGGTGGGTACATCAGTGGCACTCTCTGGGGGCTAAGTATATCAAACAGACTCAAGAGATTTTGTTTATTCATCTCAAACAGTATGTACAGGAAGCAGGCCAACAAAATGCCATGGTTCAGAGTATTAAAGCATCTGACAGGTCACCAAGAATATATAGATTTGCCTATTGTTAAGGCATGCGTAGCAGCCAAAGCATTGCACAAACTTAGTTTACATTTAGGGTTGTACTGGTTGGTTGGTTTAATTTGAACTGATGAATCACCCAGTTGTCAAAGGCACTCAGAAACACACACACACACACACACACACACACAATACTAAAACACCAATAATACAATTTAAAAGCTTAGATAGAACTACCAAGCACAGCTTTTCAAAAGTTCTGGATATTTCTACATAACCACATCTGAGATTAGGCGGGACGCAGGGAGCATACAACGCCCTTGTTGTACCAGCTCCACTGGTTGCCCATTTGCTACCGGGCTCAATTCAAGGTGCTGGCGTTGGCCTATAAAGCCCTAAACAGTTCCAGCCCAAGATACCTATCTGACCGCATCTCGGCCTATGAGCCCACGAGGACTTTGAGATCGTCTGGGGAGGCCCTGCTCTCGATCCCGCCTGCCTCACAGGCACGCCTGACGGGGACGAGAGACAGGGCCTTCTCGGTGGTGGCTCCTCGGCTGTGGAACACCCTTCCCGTGGACATCAGACTGGTGCCCTCCCTTATGACATTCCGGAAGCAACTAAAGACGTGGCTGTTCGAGAAGGCATTCGAACAAGAAGTGCAATAATTGGCAATGACGATAGGAATGGAACAACGGAAAATGATATTGGATTGTGGCTCAACGATGAGACGACGCGAATGACTTTTTTGTATTTTGTATTATTGATATTGAGATTGTTGATGTTGTTGATGTTGCTAGTTTATTGTTAGATTATGTCTTGTAATTTGCACCTTATTTTCTACATGTTGTACACCGCTGTGAGTCGCCCCTGGGCTTCTATAAGCACAGTAAATAAATAAATAAATAATAATCCCACTTTGTTCAGTAGAACTTGGAACCAAAAAATGCATATGGTAAGAAGTGTAGTCTTAAAACTGAGTGGTTTTCTTTAATATCATAATAATTGGGACATTTTGTGGACACTGTAGTTGTTTACTGACTCCTGGTCAGTCATAAGGCCAAACAGGGTATAGGGTTACAGCCTGTGTTGGACAGGGTTACTCTCCCCCTGAAAACACAGGTTCTCAGCTTGGGAGTGATCCTGGATTCATCGCTGAGCCTGGAACCCCAAGTCTGGGCAGTGGCCAGGAGAACTTTTGCACAATTAAAACTTGTGTGCCAGTTGCACCCATAACTTGGGATGTTAGACTTGACCATGGTAGCCCATGCTCTTGTTACATCCCGAATAGACTACTGCAATGTGCTCTACATGGGGTTGCCTTTGAAGATTGTTCTGAATCTTCAAGTGGTCCAATGGCCAGCAGCCAGATTCCTCACCAGAGCAGGTTACAGGGAGCACACAACTCCCTTGCTATGTCAGCTCCACTGGTTGCCAGTCTGCTATCAAGCACAATTCAAAGTGCTGGCTTTAGCCTATAAAGCCCTAAACAGTTACAGCTTAGCTTACCTGTCCTAACTTATCTCCCTCAATGAACCATCTCAGAGGTTAAGATCTTCTGTGGGGGCCCTGATCTCGGTCCCACCTCCTTTGCAGGCATGATTGGTGGGGATGAGGGACAGGTCTTCTCAATTGTGACCCCTCAACTATGGAACTCCTTCCCCAGTGAGATTAGATCAGCCCCTTCTCTCCTGACATTCAGGAAAAAGTTGGCTTTGTGACCAAGCTTTTGGCAAATAATTGGAGCAGTGCAATAAGTGACTATGAAACAATGTGACAAATAGAACAGCACTGGATTATGTTTTGGTTGGCATTTTTAATTGTTGATTTTAATAATTCTGGTTTTGATTGTAATTGTTTATTTAAATTGCTGCCTGTTGTAAGGCTGCCTTGAGTCCCCTCTGGGGTGAGAAAGGCGGGATATAAAGATGGTAAATCAATCAGGTCTTTGGCTTTTGATATAATGAATACATGTCTGATTTGCACTAAATTCATCACCTCTATGGTTGTGTCACTCATTTTGTTGCAATAAGTCCATGCCTGATACCAAGTATTCAGCCAGTACTACTTGGACATTTTATTTATTTATCACCTTTAAATTTTGCCTTATGCCCCCTGGTGGCACAGTGGGTTAAACCACTGAGCTGCTGAACTTGCTGACTGAAAGGTCGGTGGTTTGAATCTGGGAAGCAAGGTGAGCTCCCACTGTTAGGCCCAGCTTTTGCCAACCTAGCAGTTAAAAACATGCAAATGTGAGTAGATCAATAGGCATCGCTTCTGCGGGAAGGTAATGGTGCTCCATGCAGTCATGCTGACCACATGATCTTGGAGGTATCTATGGACAACATTGGCTCTTTGGCTTAGAAATGGAGATGAGGAACACCTCCCAGAGTTGGACACAGCTAGACTTAATGTCAGGGGAAACCTTTACATTTACTTTACCAAGAAATGACACTTAATGTGTTATACAGTAATGCAGGCCAACACACAGTTTGGTGCCTCAAATGTATCTGTAGAAATAATAGCTGTCGGCCACTGTCACATACATTTTTCAAATACAGTCAATATCTAAACAATATCTAAAAAATTTAAAAGGACACCAAATCTTAGGTGTATTTTAAAATTACATAATGTGTGAAATGGCTCTTCAGTAAAAGATAAATTGGACAGATTCAAGGCAGGAGCAAATGATTCACAAAATTCTGCCAGCCAATGATTTTATTGTTCATCCTGATTTTAATAATTTTCTCCCTAGATACTAAATCATCCTCATTAGCATCATCCATCAAGATTACTGATAAAAGCACTTTCAGAGAAAACAAACTTCTACATCAATGCCCAACTCAAGTTTTGTCCATTTTTCATCCTTAAGATATATTAATACCTTATATAAAGATGTCTCATTTAGCACCTAATATTTATTTTATGTCTTCCTGTTGACAACCCCAAGGCACTTGTTGGAGGGAAAATTGCTGAATGTAGGGTACATATTTCATGTCTGTTTACTACATCATCATGCATGATGCTGAATTATTGATTTCAGCCGACTTCAAAACATCAAGAGAAAGGTTTTCTTCTTCTCAGCCATTGTTCTTGGTATTAAATGAATCACAATTTTACTGGAACCATGCACCCAATAAAACATTATGGCTGGCATCCTGTTAGGTATTTATATAATCATAAACTGATTTGTGATCATGTAAAGATGAACTGCAATGCTATGCGACACTCATATTCTCAGGGAGAAAGCACTATTGTTCCATGGTAGTGTGATGGACATCAGAGTGCTAGAAGCCCATTACCCAATGGGCACCAAAATGCTATGGAACTTGTTGAGCAATAGAGATTTCCCCTGAATAGCTAGATACCATGTAGGATGCCCCAAAATACATCATTGCAATGCACTACAAGTGTTGTGTATCCCATGAGAACCTTAGTCTATGTGTGCTCAAGGCAGTTGGGAGTAGCTTATGCCATACTGAAAGCAGCTTTAATTATCCAGTAAGAAGATGGCTTTGAAACCTCCGGTGCCCTGAATAGCTAGATGAGCTTCTGTTTCTTGTCACATTCCATTGGGATGAACAGCAGTTGTATCTTATTGTTTATAAATCTTGGGGGTGGTGGAAACTGGCATTCTTTTTCTACAACCCATATGTTACAGGAGTCACTTTCTCTAATCCTCAATATTTGTTTATTTGTTTAATATCTCCCCCTTTTCCCAGTACTGGACCAAAGTTGACCCTGCAATAGCCCACAATAGTGCGGAAGAAGGCTACAAGTACTTACTGGCTTTCTCAACTACTGTCATCATGAGATACAGTTTTTGCCTCATCTGATCTATGCCCTCTGGCCTTAAAAGACACACTGTGGTTCATTCATATACTTCAAGGAGGACATATCTCCAGAAACTCACAAGGAGGCAATCTGGTCCAGTTGCATTCTTCTGATCACTCCCCAAAATGGATCAGTGGCCAATGGCTGGTGTAAATGAGAACAAATGGTTATGAAGGCACTTGAGAAAAGGTTTTCACCTCAAGTCCAGGAAGATTGTGCCATTCTTGGGAAAGTTAATTTCAGGAACACAACTCCCAGAATCTTCCAGTCAGCGTGCATACTGTGTCAGAGTGGTTATAGTTATTTCATATGTATGTATGTTTTCAATGTGTTTGTATTAGTATTATAATGTATTACAATGTATTAGTATTGGTTTTCAAAGATGGATTCAGCTATGTGTTAGAATTGTTATTAAGAGGCAGAGAGAGAAAGAACCTTGAGACAGAGATAACGAAAATTCCTTTGCCCAGGGAAGAAAGAGGGAGTTACCCAGCTTGAAGGACAGAATGTTTACTTTTGCCTGTATGTCTTGTGCTGTGTCCGTCGCCATCTTTTAGTGTTCCAAAATGTAGTTCCTATGCAGTAGATGCTTTAGTAAAGCTCTCTTAGAAGAATGCTGCCTGAGATTGTTTATTTCTGAAACTACACGCCTGTTGCGCCAGACTGGAGAGTCTGAACTCTGACATTTGGTTATGGGCCCAGATTATGCCCAGGATTATGACCAGATTTATGGATGATAAGAGTACCAAGGAGCAGACCTGTAAGCATGCTGCCGGAGCCCTGAATTGCAACCCAGTTGACAGAAGAGGCTGACGGAGCATGGGAACTGAAACAGCCTGACGGAGCAAAGGAGAGAATTTTGCCGTGGCTATTCAGTGTGAGTTGATGACAAAGATTGCAGCCTGCGGTGAGTAACGAGGCTGAGTTTTGAAAGAAGATACGCAGCGGGGCGCGCTGGGCCAATTGAGTGATTAAGGAGGTGATTGATGTTGGAATCTGCCAAGCCATAAAACTGCCAGAAGCTGTTTTTCTTACAGCTGGGCTTAAATCCGGGATTCCGGAGGTTACGAAATGGCTTTTTCAAAGTTCCGACTAACTTATGAGAATGACGGACGGAGTGATGGATGTGATGAATCGTCGGTGAGATGTGCAGACTGTCATCGGTGTTATTTTTGCAACAGAAGAGGGCATTATAAAAGAGATTGCAAAGAGAGGAAGTTTCAACTCAGTGGAACGGCCTGTGAGAGATATGGAGCCGAGACCAGTTACTGTGAAGATGAACAGAGAAACAGCAGCAGAAAGATAAATTCCTGTGTGGTGTCAGCTGCAGCCAGAGAAGCGGAACTTTCCAAAGAATTTGCCCAGGCTGGCCGGAGGTGTTTCAACTGCAATAAAATTGGACATTATGCTCGGAATTGTGTGGAGAGAAGATACCAGTCCAGAGGGGGCCGTGTCCCTGGAGTTAGAGTAAAGAGAGGTCGCGGAAGCAGAGGGGGCTATTATGGGAGAAATAGCTCAAGTCAAGCCGAAGAAGCAAGGATCATGGTTGCCGCTGTAGGAGAACTGGATGGCATCAAAAGAGACAGATGGGTACTAGATTCGGGTGCGACGCATCATATTTCGAATTCTCTACGTCATTTTAATTGCACCCAATATACCCAGGGGAGTATGGTAACTATGGCTGACGGGTCTTTTCTCATGTTTGAAAAGTTTGGGACGTGTTATATCCCTTGTCTTAATGTTTGTTGGGAGAAAGTATTGTATGTACCAGAAATGAGAACTAATCTGTTAAGTGTAGCAACTTTGACTGAACATAATTATCAAGTAAAGTTCAAGGGAATTTATTGTTATATTTTTGACCCCAAGGGTGTCTTGATTGCCAAGGGTGTGAAGAAAGATAAAATGTACTTAATGTTTGAGAAATTGAATCAGACAGAGAGCAATGAGAATGTACAAGTGCAATGTGTTAAAAATGAGATTCAACATGACAGGTGCATACATTTACTCCATAGGATTATGGGGCATGCTGATATGGAAGTCTTGAAGAAAACTTTAAATTTGTGTCCAGAATATGAGCTTGAAAAATGTTATTTTGATTTAAAATGTGCAATCTGCAGTGAGGTAAAAAGACAACCAATTAAGTGTTACAAGAAGTCCAAAATTAGAGCTGAGAGACTTTTCCAAATAGGACACATTAGTATTGCAGGACCTTACCAACAAAGTGGTGCAAATTCTAGATTTACTATGTTGATAGTGGAGAAATTATCCAAATTTTCTTTTGTATATTTCTTGAAAGATTTGTCAGAGGCCACTGAGAAGCTCGGAAATTGGTTAAAAATGGTTGAGAATGTTTTTGATGTGCAACTGGAGACGCTGTATATTGATAAAGGAGCTGAAGTGTGTAAAGATGAGTTAAAACAGTTTGTGAAGTCAGAAGGAATTGAAGTCATTGAAATGAGTCAGTTTAAGAATGAGGAAGGAATTGCAGATAAAAGAATGGAGTATATAAATGAAATGAAAACATGTATTTTCAAAGACTCGAAGATTGAGAATGTTTAT
Source organism: Anolis sagrei (assembly GCF_037176765.1). Taxonomy (NCBI): domain Eukaryota; kingdom Metazoa; phylum Chordata; class Lepidosauria; order Squamata; family Anolidae; genus Anolis; species Anolis sagrei. The sequence continues at coordinate 116,660,292 of NC_090026.1, read as the reverse complement.
TGGCCGGAAGCAATTCACACAGCTAATTATATAATGAATCGTTTATGGGATCAGGTGTTGGATGATATTCCTTTTCGTAAGTTGTATGGCTATGCACCAAGTTTCAGACACATGAGAATCTTTGGACACTGTGCAAATGTGTTATTACCTGTGAATGAGAGAAACAAACGCAACCGTTATCGTGAGATGTTTTTCATAGGCTATTATAAGAATTATCTAAAATTTTTGAGTTCACCACAAACAGTCAAGTTAGCTAGAGTGGCATATTTTCAAAGATTGAGAGACTGGGAAGACATACACACTAACAAAGAGAATTTACATGGTTTACCCACAAAGAGAGAGGAGAGAAAAGTTGCACCAGATGTACAGGTTGAGCAGAAGCAGAAACAAGAGGTAAAGATTGAGCCAGATACACGTAGAAAGGAAAGGAGTGTTGCCACAGACACAGAAGTAAAAAAGAGACATGAGTCAGGAACACACACACAGACAAAGAGTGAGAAAATAGCTAAGCAATATGCAGAAGTGATGCAGAGGGTGCAAGAGTTGGCAGAAAGAGGTACACATTCAAAGGAAAGAGAAGCCATATACAAGTCAGAAGCAGAATCACCAAAAAGTAAAGGAGAAATGACAAAAACACCTGAAAGAAAGAGTTTGCAAGTTAAACAGGAACCTGAAGAGCCAATAGTTACAAAGCAAATTAGTGTCATGAATGAAAGAGATGCAGTGAAATACATGCAGTACCATAATTCAGCCACTGGGGGCGTAGATACAGTTGCAGTAGGGAAAGATTATAGCTGGGACGATAGTGATTTCTAGAACCAGCAAGTACCGGAATGTTTTGAAATGAAATGAGTTTGTTATGAATTGGTTTAGATTGTCAAAAATGTAATAGTGCAAGATGTTTGAAACTGTGTTCAACTAAAAAAGCGTAGGTGCCTTTGCAAAAGATGCAATGTGTTTTATGTTCTTTGTAGTTTTGCTATGTGTATTGCTAAGATTTTTATGATGCATTTATTCCCCTGTATTGTTGTATTGATGTATTGAGACTAAGAAGTTAAATCATGTGGTGTAAAGTTATAGAGTGTAAAAGGTTACAATTATCATGAAATAATTATTAAAGGTAATGGTTATTAAAGTATTGAGGTAACGAAGAATAGTAGTTATATTGAAGATATGATGTATTAAGTAGCTATGATGTAATTTAAGAAGAAATGTAAGAATGATATGTAATAAGAAGTAATGAAGAAGAGTGATTGTGTGTATTAAAGAGATTATAGAATCGCAAAGAGACATTATGAAATGAAGAACAGTTATGATATAGAGTTAATATGTGAAAGAAATGCAGCAATGTATGGAGACATGATTGTATGTACTAAGACATTATAAGTTTGCAGAAATGTATTATGTAATGAGAAGAAGTTACTGTGTGTAGAAAAGTTATAATGAAGCAAGCAGAGTAATATGGAAGAAGTATAATATGTGTTTAAGATGTAATAGAAACAAACAAAGATATGATTGTATGTAATAGAAATGTCATTAGATTGTGAAGAGAAGTTAAGAGAAGCAAATGTATGATGAAGTTATTATAGAAGTTAAAATAGTAGACAGATGTGTAATAATGAAGTTGAGAGTTAAGAGTCAAGAAGTTACTATTATGCAAACCACATGAATGTATGTAAGAGAGGTATTGTAACACATTGAAAAAGAGGGGGAATTGTCAGAGTGGTTATAGTTATTTCATATGTATGTATGTTTTCAATGTGTTTGTATTAGTATTATAATGTATTACAATGTATTAGTATTGGTTTTCAAAGATGGATTCAGCTATGTGTTAGAATTGTTATTAAGAGGCAGAGAGAGAAAGAACCTTGAGACAGAGATAACGAAAATTCCTTTGCCCAGGGAAGAAAGAGGGAGTTACCCAGCTTGAAGGACAGAATGTTTACTTTTGCCTGTATGTCTTGTGCTGTGTCCGTCGCCATCTTTTAGTGTTCCAAAATGTAGTTCCTATGCAGTAGATGCTTTAGTAAAGCTCTCTTAGAAGAATGCTGCCTGAGATTGTTTATTTCTGAAACTACACGCCTGTTGCGCCAGACTGGAGAGTCTGAACTCTGACATACTGGAAGATTGTGTAAGGTGAAATCTAAGAATGAGATCTGACTGTTGCTTCCAACTGGAATAGACTCATTGTGTCAATGCGATTTATGAATGTTTTGACTTTCCATTCATTCATTGATTGAATGGTTTCCTGTAGCTGGGACTAATCTACATAGTTCATGCCAATAAAATCTATTTTTCCAAACTTCTGCCCTCCTTATTTTCAATATCTTCAGATGTTCATCACAAAGATGGTCAAAGAGAAATATAACGTCTCCTTGTTTGGGCCTGAACTAGGCTGATAAATAATTATATTAATGAATAATAATGAGAGTTAATGATTGTAATCGTGGAACCAAAGTGTAGCAAAACTTCTTTGAACAACATAAAGTATTTGATATTGCTGATGGCAGATAGTGGAAGTCAAAGACCACCCGTTGAATAACCTTCTTGACCTTCAGTTGCCTTAAGCAACTTCACAAATAATTTAGCAAACAGCAGGGAAGAGACTGACACCTTGACATTTGGGGCAAAGCAAGAACTAGCTTAGAGTTTGATGAACAGTGGCATATTTGCTGATGGTGGTGCTTAGAGTCACATTGGTTTCCAGTAGACAGTTTGTTGTGCCTCTGAGGTCCCTAAGAGAAAGCTGATGACTCCTCTGAAGGGATATCACTTGTGTTTGGTGGTGTTTTCATTTTTTTCTGTTTCCTTCTCCAGAGGACAGTCACAAGTGATCCATGTAAATTGCCGTTTGAGTGCAATCAATAGATGTGACAAGCAACCCAACACTAGCAACCAGGGACATAATGAAGGTGTGACTGTATAAGCAGCTAACGGATAACAGCGCTATAGCAAATTATAGGGCAGTGGCGTATTGAATAAATGCAGTGCGAAATGAGCTGCGCCTTGCAGGTCGTGCTTTCCCCACTGCCAAAGTGTCTTTTGCACTTGTCCTTTGTAATTGCAAGTGGCAGCAGTGCCCGGCTGAATACGACGGGGGGGCAGGTGGTCAGCCCTCATTTATTCTGCATTACAATGCAATTCACGCTGTTAACCACTCATCCAGTACATGAATGACCACCTCCCAAGTGGGCAAGACACCGGATCTCATTTAAATCAGAAATACCCTTTGCTGAATAACTGAAATCAGCCAAATTATTCCATGATGTACAATTTCTCCTGAGAGCCACCACAGAAATGGACCTTTTCTCCCTTCATCATAACTGGTCTATTTTAAGATTTACTAGCGAACAACAGAAAAACAAACAAACCCAAAATCAATGTCTTATGAATGGTGAAAGATGCCCCTCACCAAGGAATTCTAATAAGATTATTAACTTGGTACATATGCTCATTGAGTTAATGATTTCTGTCAACAAGAATGAAGAAAAACTAATGGATACTTATTGTGATTCTATAGCATCGTACAGTATTCATTAGGATACTGGACTTTTTGATAATTAAAAGTGCCTCATTTAATTTACTTATCAATTAATGAATTGATTAAATGTGAATGTTCATATTATCAAATCCTTAGCATTGATATTTTTTAGGAATGCTGAAAGAAGTGAAGGAGTTCATAATTTTAGTAAATAAAAGCTACTGCTTTTAATTGAAAGGAAAGGTTGTCACTGTGTACGTGGGTATGTGGCACCTAGACTTAAATAACTACCTCTTTCTGTGAATGAATAGTAGGATCCCAAAAATGGAAAAGATGATATTACAATGTAAGAACAAAACCACAACAGATCTAGATACAAAAATAATGTCCATGCAAATACAAACATTACAAACATCTGACCTACAAGTGACTCATAGTTAAGAATGGAGTGAGAACACAGAAAGGGAAATTTACTCCTGAAAGACTTATCATGGGGAAAAAGGGGTCTCCGCTAAATCTTTTTCACCACTTCTTGTTTCCACAACAAGCCAAATGTTTCCAAATATTACCATAGGAATAGGAAGTAAGGTAAAATCTTTTGAACAGGGGTGCAGACAGCAAACAAGCACTACATAATCCTTCCTTATGCTATCCAATATATGGCTGGAGTTACACTTAAAATTCTTTTATTTTTATTTATTTACTTCAGTTATATCCTGCCCTTCTTACCCTGAAGGGTACTCAGGGCAGCTCCTGAGTCTCCTTCAGGGACTCAGGAGGCAGAATTCAATGCCAAACATATAATACAGAAAAAAAAAATCATATAATTTAAAATCACATAATGAAAACATCTCAGTCTTAAAACAATTATTTAAAAATCACACAATCCAAAGCGTATTCCTGGAGCTATTCCAGTTATCAGTTACATTGTTTATTATTGCTCTGAAAACTCATTATTGCATTGGGAGTCATTATCCAAAGGCCTGGCCCAACATCCATGCCTTCACTTTCTTCCTAAGCCTAGGAGGAAGGAGGCTGACCCAATTTCCCCAGGGATGGAGTTCCATAGTCGTTCTGACTTACAAACAAATTCGATTTAAGAACAAATTTATCTTGTTCATAACCTGGGGACCCCCTCTATCTTGTTTTCTCCTTTCTGAGCTCTGTACATATGACTGTCTCTAAACAATACATAACTAGGAGGCTGGAAAAGTGGAAGCTGATGGACTCTGTATCACCAGGGAAGTGAATCTGATGTGGATTCTAGTTTGAAAATTTAGGAAGCTGTCCATATTTGAAGTAGCTATTTCGGTGAGACAGTTCATATTTCCACTGACTGCCGATCCAGTTCCGAGCACAATTCAAAGTGCTGGTTTTGACCTACAAAACCCTATACGGTTCCGGCCCAGCGTATCTGTCCGAACGCATCTCCCTCTACATTCCGCCTTGGAATTTAAGATCTTCGGGGGGGGGGGGGGGCTGCTCTCGGCCCCACCTCTATCACAAGTGAGGTTGGCGGGGACGAGGAGCAGGGCCTTCTCTGTGGTGGCCGCTCACCTGTGGAATTCACTCTCTGGGGAAATTAGGTCATTGACATCCCTCCTTTCCTTTAGAAGGAAATTAAAAACATGGATTTGGGACCAGGTGTTTGGGTAATCTGGCAGATAAATAAAGGACAACGATGACTGATAGGAATGGACAATGTGGAATGAATTTATGGATTCTGAGCTGGCGAATGTTGAGCATGAGATTGGCTTTATTGATGTGATATATAATTGATTGTTTTAACTGTTATAACTGTTTTAATTGCTGTTTATATATGTTTATTTGTACCATTGTGTAGGCATCGAATTGTGCCTTTTGTAAGCCACCCTGAGTCCCCCCTCGGGGGTTGAGAAGGGCGGGGTAGAAATACGTGAAATAATAAATAAACAAATTCAGCATCCCTGATAGGACCTTTAAAGTTTAGACTAAACTGTCAAATGTATTCACCACACAACTGACAGAAGTTGCCAGCTATCTTCCTCCTTCTCTCCCTTCTTTCCAGACTATAACTCTGTGGCTGCTGGTGTTTCTATATTTCAATTTTTGTCCAAATGTTTAAAAAGCTATCCAACTCATGTGTTTATGTGTGTGCCTTCAATATGCCTGTAGACATCATGGTGACTCTATGAATTTAACATAATTTTTTTAGGCTTAGAGATGGTTTGCCAATTCCTTCCTCTGAAATATAGCCTAAAGAATCTGGTATTCCTTGGCAGTCTCTGATCCAAATACTAACCACAGCTGACCCAATTTAGTTTCCAAGATGAGATAGGATCTGGTGCCTTCGGGGTATTTAGGCCTATTTTAGGGATAGGGTTCAGAACCTTGGATAGCTCTATAAAAATCTAGGCAAATATCTAGAGAAGATTTATTGCTCTACTGACATGGAAGCCACCAGTCACTTCTGCTAATTTTCCAAGGGTTTATGTATGTATCCCTAAAAATCTGTTAAATGGAAAGCATCCAACATATCCAACAATTACTAATATTTCAGAATATAGCCCTGCAAGAATATGTGCTTTTTAAAAGGATTGACATTTGAATTGAGCGTCAGCAGTTATGTTCTGAAATTTTAGCTTCCTGAGCTTTTTTGGCCTGATTCCCATTTATAGGTTTACGGATTAAGTCTAACATTTGAACCTGATCAAAACAGAGGAGGAAAACGTAAGGCACTTTGTGGACTTAGCTGATATTTCATTATCACTGATCGATACCGCCTGGCATTTATGAGTTTATTTTTGCCCCTTTCAAATGTCAGATATTTTTTCTTTATGGGTTTTGCTGTTTGGCTTAGTTTATGTGTGGCATATGTCTTGTCCATTTAAGCACTTGTTTAAAAAAACCATCTCTCAAACTAATTTTTAAAAACAATATTACTAAAAAGTCAGGGTGTTTTTGCTTGTTGTAGTATGAAAAAGGAACATCAGCACGGATGAAATGGACTATTAAAGAAAGCCATGACTAATATAAGTAATTGCAGAGTATATGATTTAAAGGCTCACTGGTATCCTTAGGCAAGATGAGACAATTGTCTAATTCAGTAGACATTGGGAGGCGGCAGGAAAATGCTTGAGGAGAGTGCCATATGGCTTGTTGTATAGCTCTGTGTTGGCTTCTGTCTTCAGTTTGGGTGGAACATCTTATAATCACTACTGGAAAAAATCCACCACCAAACAAATCATTTTATACACGGAATGGAAGGGGATGCCATATTACTTTTTCCACAGCAAAACATCTAGGATAACATTTAATGGCATTGTGTCCTTGAGTTTACTCACTTTCTTTTCCACCTCTCCATTTTCTTTTCTTTGGCACATTTTGCTTGGTTAGTAATCTTTCTTTCTTTCTTTCTTTCTTTCTTTCTTTCTTTCACTAATGCAGAGTTTGTCATCATGTCTACACTAGGAAAATTGGTACAAATTGTATTGATACTCCTAAATAGAGTCATCCTATTGGATCAATGAGAAGTATATACTAATTATTCACCACTGATTTGTTCATTTTACTTTACTTGGGAACAGCAATTGGATCCAAGTCTGTGGTTTCCACCATCACTCAAAACATATGTCAACAAAGATGGACACCATACTTGCTATAGAAAGGATGATCCTTATCCCTCCCCAGAATCTGAATCAGAAGAGATGTTTCAAGATACACACCTTAGCTCTCAGGTTGGGTGAAAGCTTTGTCCATCATTGCCCAGTATTAGTAAACTGTATACTTATACAAAGACAGAGATACAAACAACTTTCCAGTGGTTGTTCCAAGCCATTGTTCCAGATAATGTGTAATGCATGCAGGGACGGCTCAGCCCATTATGCAAAGTAAGAATTTGCAGTATAATTGATTTTGCCCAGGGGTGCTCTTGAGGCGGTCGGGGGGGGGGGGGGATACACCTTGACATATGCGAGTTGTAGTTACTGGGATGTATAGTTCACCTACAATCAAAGAGCTTCCTGAACTCCACAAATGATGGAATTGAACCAAATATGGCACACAATTCCCACGACAAACAGAAAATATATATCAGTGATTGGTTTGTGGGGGGGAGGGGGGGGCAAAATACTGTTTGCTTACCATTGAAAATTACCTAGGGCCACCTCTGAGTGCATGTCTGGAGTTGTGCATTCCTCATAGCTAGCTCATTGTACTACAGAGTGAAGGATAGATACTTGAATAAGAAACACTGGATAGATACCAACTTTCATAAAAACTACAACTATTGGCAAAAGCCAGTTATAGTGCTGTAATACAATGATGTAAATGTAGTGGTTTGGTTGTCAGACTAGGGTTCATCTACACTGTAAAATAATGCATTTTGACACCACTTTAGGTGCCATATCTCAATGCTATGGAATCCTGGGATTTGTAGTTTGGTGTGGCACCAGCACTCTGGCAGAGAAGGCTACAGACCTTATAGAACTACAAATTCCAAAATTACATACAGTTAAAGTGGGGCCGAACTGCATTGTTTCTACAGTGTAGATGCACACTTGGATCACTGTTCAGTCTTCAAATACTTATTACACCACAGAAACTTAATGGGTGACCTTGGACAAGTCACACTCTCTCAGCCACAGAAGAAGACAAGGGCAAATCATCTATGAAAAAATTTTGCCAAGAAAAAACTAGTGTTAGGTTTGCCTGTAAAATAATACTGGAAAGACTGAAGACTGCCCTCACAATTACAATCTGAATATTGGTAATATAATCAAATAATAGATCCAGACCCAAAGCCCCTGGAATTCATAAGCATCAGTGGGGTAACATGGGAATTGCATTTGCCATTGAAAAACGGATTGCATGTGTGGAGTTTGAAATCTATGCAACTTCAGCTTTCCTCCTCCATTTAAAGATCACCTGCAGAAGCTTTTCTATTTCGTGTAATACAGCAGCCGTCTGATGATATTAATCATGCCATGCTGTAGATTGGAAATAAGAATTATGCCACTTTTCATGAGAAAATTAAATTTTTGACATTTGAAATAATATATTTACCAAGGTAGTAGGAGAAAGGCTGTCACCGAAGCTATTTTCTGTCTGTTAAAAGGCACGCTTTAGTGTAAAAAATTGGTTTTGTCTCCAGCGCCACAAAAGCGTGGCCAACATTGATTCTATTTAACATTTTATCAACTGAACTGGAGAAGAGATATTACCTCTTTGAGTACCAGCCAAAGGTCATGTAGCTAATGCTGACCTCTGTCAAACGTTACACATTGTACAGGAAGGATGACAATTATTGTTCTACTGTATTTTGCCAGACACCAGGGGTCATAGCAATGCAATGGTTATGTTGTCCCACAGCAATCATTCAAAGCTTGTTTGCCTGTACTGTGTGCAAACCTGCTAAGGTCAAACATAGCTGCTGTGTTCGGTTAGTGCTGGAAATGGTATGGCTTTCAGAGAGCTGATTTGTTTGGCTGGATATTTTCCTCGTGTATGTTATATATATACATATATATATATATATATATATATATATATATATATATTCATGTTTTAATTTAGCAAGGTGGTTGCCCATTGTGCACAGGGCAGATTGGGAGACTGCATCGTCAAAGCATGTTCTCACTCTCACACATTGTAATAATAAGCTCCCCCAAGGCACAGATTTATTATAGTTATCATGTAGAACTGCTTGAAATACTCTCTGTATTATGTCTGTTCCTATTTTCCCAGGACATGTATTGCTGCTAATAGTATTGTACTCCCACATAATATGGGGCACTCCCTACATTCTCTACATTCTCTACAACTGAGTCATTGGGTGTCACTCATGTTTCAGGGTGGACTGGGGGATTCAAAGATATAGCGATCCTCAGATCAGAAGAGAGAATTCTCACAGTTTTGCTTTCTTTCCATTCAAATTACAGTAGACTCTCAAGCAACCAGGACTCTCAAGCAACTGGCAAAAATCAAAGAAATGTTACTCTACATTTTAATAATACAATAAAATAATAAAGCTATTACCTTAAGTTAAGTTTGTCTTTATTTGTCTTTATTTGCTATTCATATCAAGTCAATACAGAGTTTATACTATGGTATAATATGGAATATAGTATTAGTTAGGCCTATTTTTATATGGCATCTACCAATCCCCAAGGGAGCTGGTTAACTCAGAATCAACTGTAAGTTTACATCACAAATTAATTTGTATTATTTTATATATTTTTGGTTGTTTTATTTTATTTATATCCCACCTTTATCCAAGCACAGGACCAAAATTCTTCCCAAATGAAAAGGCAAGAAAAAGCTAAAAACTTGATAACAAAAATTTTAAACAGTTTATAACATTATCATGTTAAAATGTCATTAATTTTTAAAAGGTGTAAAATCACGTCCAAATTTAACAGTGTAGTTAAACTATAGCATACACAACCATATAATTGTCTCCCAGCAATTAGTGAATTCTTAAATGTCTGTTTCAAAAGGAAGGTTCTGCCTGTGGGTGAAAGAGAGAGAGAGGGTGAATTTAATTCTCCCATGTCAGGGAATTTCACAGTTGCTGAGAAGATTCCCGTCTTGTGTCTTTACCAGATGGGATGGTGGGAGTAATGGGGCCAAGAGAAAGCTATTCCTAAAGGATCATAACACTCTAGTGGATACCCCAAAGGGGATAGAATCTTTCGTGTAGTCCAGCTCTTAGTCCTATATGAATTTACTGCTCAGAACTAACACTGTGAATTCCATTCCAAAATGAAGAAATTTGTGAATTTTGTTTAAGTTCTGAGAAAGACCTTGTCTTTCTCTCATGACCTTCTGGCAAACAAAGTAGTCGAAAGTGGGCTAGGCAAAACTATGATTAGGTGGTTCTGTAATTGTATAAGCAAACACTCGCCAATGCTTCCTCTTCATCTTGGAAAGAAGTGGCAAGTGAAGTGCTGCAGAGTTTCTTCCTGGACCTGGTTCTGTTCAATATCTTTATTAATGACTTAGATGAAGAGTTAGAAGGCATGATCATCAAGTTTGCAGATGACGCCAAATTGGGAGGGAGAGCCAATATGTCAGAAGACAGTAGTAGAATTCAAAACCGTCTTAACAGATTAGAGAGATGGGCCAAAACTAACAAAATGAAGTTCAACAGGGACAAATGCAAGATACTCCACTTAGTCAGAAAAAATTAAATGCAAAGATACAGAATTGGGGACACTTGGCTCAACAGCAGTACATGTGAAAAATATATTGGAGTCCTCATGGACAACAAGTTAAACAGGAGCCAACAATGTCATGTGGCACCTAAAAAAAAAGCCAATGGGATTTTGGCCTGCATAAATAGGAGTATAGTGTTTAGATCCAGGGAAGTCATGCTACCCCTCTATTTTGCCTTGGTCAGACCACACCTGGAATACTCTGTCCAATTCTGGGCAATGCAATTGAAGGGAAATGTTGACAAGCTGGAATGTGTCCAGAGGAGGATGACTAAAATGATGTATGGTCTGGAGAACAAGCTCCATGAGGAGCAGCTTAAAGGGCTGGGTGTGTTTAGCCTGCAGAAGAGAAGGCTGAAAGGAGACATGATGAGGGCCATGTATAAATATGTGAGGGGAAGTCATAGGGAGGAGGGAGAAAGCTTGTTTTCTGCTGCCCTAGAGACTAGGACGCAAAATATTGGCTTCAAACTACAAGAAAGGCAATTCCACTTGAACATTATGAAGAACTTCCTAACTGTGAGAGCTGTTCAGCAGTGGAACTCTCTGCCCCGGAGTGTGGTGGAGGCTCCTTCATCGGAGGTTTTTAAACAGAGGCTGGATGGCTGTCAGGGGTGCTTTGAATGTGATTTTCTTGCTTCTTGGCAGGGAGTAGGACTGCATAGTGCACACTCTACGATTTTATGAAATGAACTGGAGCAAATTTCTTTCCCATCCTCTCTAGCTAAATCCCTTAAGTACATCTATTTCCCGGATCCTGTTCCTCTCTGCTTACATGAGTGAGAAAGTCTGATTCAATACTAGCATTTAGGAGTTAATCAAAATGCTGGGCCTGTGTGGCTGAATCTGTCAGTTTTGTCACACCCACATTCTTTTAAAAAAATCTATTTCCATCTCAAATAAGAAAATTAACAGTTAAAGTGAACTGAACTGGAATTCTTGTAATACATTTCTTGTTAGTGATTGATATCCTCTTTTTTTAGTGCAATGCATAATGCGGCATCCAGACTCCCACTATTTATACCAGGCATGTTGGGTTAGTGACCATGTATTAATTCTGATACCAGAGAGGTGATTAATCTCTGTAATTCAGCATCAACCTTAAATGAGAGATCCATGGTGCTGAATCTAGTTTAAGCCTAGGGATCAGCACCATGGATAACTATTTTGAATGCTAGATCGCAACAGTGCAGTAGATTCACCACCGCACTTCGTTGCTAGCACCCAATGCTCCCTGTTCTGTCCCTGAAAATAATTCTAGCTTGACCTAGAATGCACATAATTCCTGATTTACTCATTAGGCTGGGTTGTGCATTAAGTCCCAGTAATTTAGCAAGATTTTTAAGAATAGGATTCTCTTACCAAACAGGGCATGGGATGTTTGACCTTGGCAGAATCTCCTGGAACTTGAAGGCATAGGACAAGTTGCTCAAACAAGCTGAGGACCTGAAGACATATAATAAAAAAATAGGGATGGGGAGAGAATGAAAACAGATAATAAAAGACATCTGCTGAGAACAATAGCCTCCGGACTAGCTGATAGAGGATGGCAGAAACCCTTATCACAATGAGAACTTCTGCTATTTTTAAAGCAACTTAATTACAAGTTGGGAGTGGGGGGGGGGGGAATAAAAAGAAAAATACAACTCTTTTGTAGTGCAGCGTGTTTTCTTATATGCCCATGTCCACAATAATGGGCCCCTGTGAGATAAATGCATTTTAATTAGTGTGACTTTTTATTCTATGTCAGCACTGAGATCATAAAGAACACGAGAGCTTTTTTAAAAGTGTAATTTAAATGTATACCATGATTGTTTATCAATAAAGCCCACAGACTACAAGATGAGATTCAGTGGCGTTAAGCTGTAAACATTGACCAGCAAATTAAAGTTATAAAATATGTACAAACTACACAACCACTCATGATTATTGAACCATGCATGTCCTTGCCAGCTAAGCTGTCAGTAAATATTTTATCAGACACACACATTTAAGCTAGTCCAATTAAAGTTTAAAAACACTTAATCAACACAGTGTTACATCTGGATGGGAAACAAAACTAACAGCAATTATTATTTTAAGATAGAATGCACAATGTATGACATGACCTGGCATCAGGAACCCAGATGCCTTTGTGGTTCACTTTTGTGAGAAATAAAAAATGACAGACATACAGAAAGATGCTTCAGCAATTAAAACGGCAATGACTAGTATAGATTCTAGTGTTTCATGCCTAAACATGAATTTAAAATAAAGATCCTTTTTGTTGTTGTTGTTGTTGTTGTTGTTGCTGTTCTTGTTGGAACTGAATACTAGTCACCATATTGAATAGTGAGCCCCCAGTGGCACAATGGGTTAAATCCTTGTGTTGGCAGGATTGGTGACTGACAGGTCAGAGGTTTGAATCCGGGAAGTGCAGGTTGAAATCCCTTGGTTAGTTCTACCTCCCCATCTCCGGGTGGCCCCTGGGGCAACGTCCTCATACCAGAAACAACTTGCAGTTCCTCAAGTCACTTCTGACACACAAAAAAAGCATATTGAATACAGGTACAGAATACTTCTGACTCAGAAGTGTAAATATCATTGAATTGCGAAGGCATTGGTCCTGGCCTCCATCTGCCTACTTCAACCCCATTTCCTGCCTTAATCAACAAGATGAGGGGTTATCAATTTGGGGGGTTGGATTACAGTTTGAAAAAACAAACAAACCATGAATTCCTATTCACACTGCACATATCTTATTTGTAGTGCAGAAAAGCATGAAAGAGCAAAACAATATTAAACATGAAAAACAATTTTAACCAACATAACCTTACCAATATTTCAAAGGGAAGTGTGGGCCTGCTTTTGGCTAATGAGATAGGTAAGTTAATTAGGATTGTTGTTGTTGCTTATTTATTTATTTACCATATCTATATACCGCCTCTCTCAATCCGAAGTCAGCAATCGATGTGTGCCTTCAAGTCATTTCAGACTTAAGGAGACCCTAAGTGTAAAGTTTATGGCAGGGGCCAGATAAATGACCTTGGAGGGCCCCCATCTGGTTCACAGGCCTTGATTTGGGGACCCCTGGGCAAGATGATGCTAATGGCCATTCTTGATAGTGTCTAAAGAAAAGAAGTAGAAATGATCCAGTTATCAGGTAGTACCAAGCCTGTAGCCAAGGGGGCAGTTTAGGAGTTCAAACCACCACTGACTTTTTTCAGATTAAAAAAGACCCAACCTGGTATATTCATGAATTTTAACTGGTTAACCAAATTCCACTGCCAAGATTATGGGAAGCAAAAATTAGAGTCTCTCCAGAATTACGAGTACTATCTCAGCCCAATTTTGATTATTCACACTATTGTTATCTACCTTTCTATCAATTTACATTGCAGTAGCAGCAATTGCTGACATAGTGAAAGCTGCCAAAATATGGTAGCCAACAAACAAAGCTTAAGGCATGGAATGAGGGGGCGGGGAGGGTGATTTGACCTGGATTGCAGGTGAAAACTGTGGAAACTGGAGTGTCTTCCATTGGTTCATCTAATCCAAGCCCTGCTAAAGAAAACATGGAATAGGAGCAAAGCATCTAAGATTTCAACCCAAATGGTTCAGCAGATTTCCCTGGCTAGCCTACTAATTTCATGTAGAAGGTGCACTCTGTAAGTATGGTGTGGTGTTTGGAGGAGAACCTAGGGGTAAAGGTGCTCATCAGAAGCTTGGTGCATTGTGTGATGGAAAAATGCAATAGATGTTTTCAATAGACATCAAAAAACAGAGTACCATTCAGAACAACTTGTGCTTGGCTGAAAACTTCTTGCTAATTCACAGTGGAGAATGTCTTGATGATAAAGGAAATAAGTAGAAAGCAGAAGAAAACAGAAAAAAACTTCTGCCAATTGTGGAAACGATTGTCTTTTGTGGCCAACAAGAACTGGCTTAAATAGGAAACAATGATTCAGGACTTATTACCTATGAAGAACCTTTGCACAATGGTGGTAATTTCGGGGCCTTGTTGAGTTCTCATGCCAAATCAGAAGACACTGGCCTGAAAAGTCATTTCAGGATAAAACGTTTCAACCCCTCCTGATTTTTTTTCTGGCTATGGGCCTGGCTCATACTGATAAATGTCTACTATAATGTAGTGAGATTCAAAATGCCAGCACTGGCATGAAAGCCATTGGTATCCAGGAAAGAAAGAAACTATTGTAAGCCAATAGGCACCAAAAACTTGCAAGTCCTCTTCACCTCATAAACTGAGAACCTCTGTTCTAATGCAAGCGTGGACAAAGCAGGTTATATCCAGACCAATGCAACTCACTAAACCCTAGATATTCCCTTAATATCCCATGACAACTCCACACCAGAAATCACCTATTTTCAGTATTAAAAAAGTAACTTTTCATAGCCCTCAAAAATCATGGATAGACTGTCCATTTGAAGACTTTTTCATTTTCTGGTCTGGCTCCTTCATTATGGATTTGTATCCATTCTTCTTCAAAGTTACTTCTCTGACTTTATCATAAACCTATTTTGACAGTCTCATTGGTGAAAATAGCTGCATTTCCAATATGAGGGTGTTAGAAATGCTTTTATCTCTGGACTGTGGGGAAAAATTTAGCCAATGTATGTCTTGTATCTCATAATGTTTTAAACCATTTTCCCCGGTTTAATGGGACATTTTGTATTTGCTTTCAATCTTTTTGCAAAATCTCCCTTAAGCTTGCATGATAATGTGGGGTACAAATTCAGCTAAATAAAGAGTGGCACTTGCTGCCCAACGATGTTATTCTAATTCTGAAAAGCACCCTGGAATGCAGAAAACAAAAAAATCCCACATTCAGGGAACTGCCTTTCGAATAATGGATACAGATAATGTATGAATCAAGTGGTTGTGAGATCCTTTCATTGACATTCTAGCAGCAGAAAGAGAGGTTAACTTTGTCAAATTATTCATTGTGATTTATTCATACAGCTTCACTAATCTCTCCAATACTCAGCTTTTCCTGTTTTATCCACTCCTAGAAGTCCAGACTCTATCTGTCTTGGTCATTTTTCATCGTATTTTCCATTTGTATGATTATTGATATATAATGTTATGCAGTGATGTAGAAAACATTGGTTAAAGTTTCAAACAGAGAATCATGGAATTTTCATGCTGAGAGAACTGTTGGAAATCGTCACGATGGATTTAAATATCTCAAACTTGTACTCGGAGGAAGATTGGCAGATGTTCAGTGGCATACTCACAAATGCTTCTAGCTCAAGTTTTAGGCAGTCTTTTGTCAAAGTAGATTATACATTTTGCATGTTTTAGAAGAAGTGCGCCCTCAAGAGGTGAAAGTCTTCTGTTTCCATAGCTCATTATTGCCTTCACCTATGTATTTTTCGTATAACATTTGTGTTTCACATTTGGGTTTGTGAAAGATTCTGGAAGATAAACATAGGGTTAATGTGTTATAAATGGACCTTGCATATGTTTAGAATTGGGATAATTATTGCTGACAGTGGAAGGTCTCTTATAACTATACAGAAAGCTGAAGGTGTGGGGGTAGGCTATGGACAAAGTAGGTGGGGCCAGAGAAGGGAGGATGCACATTTTACAAAATTGGATCTTTTCTAGTGAAGCATACAAAGCAGAGCTCGGCTCAATTTATGCATGTCTGCTCAGATTTCCTAATTATGTCCTCTGCTTTGCATAATAATTGTCCCCTAAATTATCCAAATTATCCCAAATTATCCCCAAAATATAGAGCAATAAGAGTGCTCTTTTTGGAAAACTTCAAGTTGCAATGCCTATGCAAAAATCCCTATACTGTTTTTAAAACCAGGCAGGTGTGAATGCCCCAGAAGGAGCAACTCCCTCTCAGAGTCCCAGCACGTTTTACTTTAAATAAGGGTATTTGGTGCCCTTTTTAAGAAAATCTCAATCATAAAACTAAAGACCTGTAATGAAAACACTGCTACCTTCAATTTTGCAAGTAGTTACCTTTAAAAAGGGACTAATATGCAGACTTTGCTAATTTCCAACAAAAGAAGAAAGCTGTTCTTGTTTGATTTCCCATTCTAGTCAATTAGATCTGCACTTTTAAATTAAGATTCAGATTAATTCCAAGCTTATCAGTCCACCACCCATGTCAGTCCAAGTCAATTGGCATCTATCAGGTATAGAACTCCGTTTTACGTACCTCTACTCAGAAGGTTTCAATATAGATATTTGACAGGGAATTAAAAACTTAAATGTGTTTAAAACATTTTTTCTTATTATAGTGTTTTGTTTTAATAGGACTGGTTAGACGGTCCATGCTTGGTGAGCGTATGCTAAACCAGATAGGCCAGGACAGAGAAACCAACTCACTAGGTTGAAAACAAGCCACAGAGGTTTGTTATAATTTGGCCAAAAAGGGTGCAAGTACAGCAATTTGCTTCAAAATGTGAAAGCATAAACATACAAAGAAATACAAGACATCTTATCCAATTCTGGAAGCTATTCATACTTTCTGCTCTCTCCCCTGGATGGCTCAAAACAAGGTAAGCTAGGATCTGTGCTGGGATTGATGGGGGGGGGGGGGGGAGACAATGGCAGATGGGGATTGGTCAGAGCGAATGACCAATCAGCTGCAGAGAACCCCCCCCCCCGGGAGGACACAGTCTGGGCAAAACAAATGATAAAGATATATTGATAAACTTTTTATTAGCTCAAATGCCCAGTTCCCTGCCAAACGAAGACATGGATCTTAGGAATCAAAGGTGCAAGACTCAAGGGACAAAGGTGCTGATTGGCTATCAATAAAAGAATTAACAAATGTACATACTCTAAGCTTCTATTTCCATGAAGAAGTGACAGACTCTCAGCTTCATGTGAATTGTACCAACATTTTGGACTTATCTGAAAAGAAGTCACTTATCTTTGCCAGATGTTCAAGCTGGGTTTAGAAAAGGCTGGATAATGGAGAAAGGCAGGGAGTTTCAGAAAAACATCTACTTCTGCTTCATTGACTATTCTAAAGCTGTTGACTGTGTGGATCATAATAAATTGTGGCAAGTTCTTGGTGGGATGGGCATACTAAGCCACCTTGTCTCTCTCCTGAGGAATCTGTACAAGGACCAAGTAGCAACAGTAAGAACTGACCACGGAACAACAGACTGGTTCAAGATTGGGAAAGGCGTACGGCAAGGCTGCATACTCTCACCCAACCTTTTTAACGTGTATGCAGAACACATCATGCGATGTGCGGGGCTGGATGAATGCAAAGCTGGGATGAAAATTGCTGGAAGAAACATTAACAACCTCAGATATGCAGATGACACCACTCTGATGGCCGAAAGCGAGGAGGAGCTGAAGAGCCTTCTAATCAAGGTGAAAGAAGAAAGCGCAAAAGCTGGGTTGTAGCTAAACATAAAAAAACCCCAAGATTATGGCAACAAGAATGATTGACAACTGGAAAATAGAGGGAGAAAATGTGGAGGCCGTGACAGACTTTGTATTTCTAGGCGCAAAGATTACTGCAGATGCAGACTGCGGCCAGGAAATCAGAAGATGCTTACTTCTTGGGAGGAGAGCAATGTCCAGTCTTGATAAAATAGTAAAGAGTAGAGACATCACACTGGCAACAAAGATCCGCCTAGTCAAAGCCATGGTATTCCCTGTAGTCACTTACGGATGTGAGAGCTGGACCTCAGGGAAGGCTGAGCGAAGGAAGATCAATGCTTTTGAGCTGTGGTGCTGGAGGAAAGTTCTGAGAGTGCCTTGGACTGTGAGAAGATCCAACCAGTCCATCCTCCAGGAAATAAAGCCCGACTGCTCATTGGAGGGAAGGATACTAGAGACAAAGTTGAAGTACTTTGGCCACATCATGAGGAGACAGGAAAGCCTAGAGAAGACAATTATGCTGGGGAAAGTGGAAGGCAGAAGGAGAAGGAGCCGACCAAGGGCAAGATGGATGGATGGCATCCTTGAAGTGACTGGACTGACCTTGAAGGAGCTGGGGGTGGTGACGGCTGACAGGGAGCTCTGGCGTGGGCTGGTCCATGAGGTCACGAAGAGTTGGAGACGACTGAACGAATGAACAACAACATCTTTGCATACATACAATTAATCTGAATATTAGCTGGCTTGGGAAATAGCCAGAGGGATTTGCCAAACCTTTTCCATTCCCAGGAGATTATCTGAACAGGATCACAGAAGGGTGGTCGTTTCTAAGTTACATTTTGATATATTTCTTAGGAAGCATTTTATATACATTTAATATATAAGAAATAGGTACAGCGCACAGTTGAAAGATAGATGTTACACAAAATCATAAAGTTGATACAGTTTATTGAAGGATTAGATGTGATGGAGCCTAGGGGTTTACAGCTGCTGATGGTTAAGTCTCAATCTTCTGATGTGTTGAACTTGCACAAGTCAGGAAAGGGTCTTTTTTAAAAAAAGGTTAAAAAGTATATATTTATTTCTGAGCCCAGTATAAATCTTCTGGGCATGGAGGTTATCATGGATTGATAACATTAACATTGATCACAAACTGGAGATGACACTAGGCCTGCATCAGTTGGAAGAAGTGTTTCTGGGCTAAAGAAGTGCATTTATGTAAGTAGAGGAATTCCAACCCTTATCTTGAAAAGGCTAGTGGGAAGGACCTGTAGAGGAAACTAATGCTCCAAACCCCATCCTTTTATTGCAACACAGGATCCACCAAATGAACCCCAGATTAACTAAAATGATGGACAACCAACTGCAAAGAAAATCAGTGGGTTGCCATTACTCCCTGTAGTAAACAGCAGCATGGTATCTTCTCTATTTAGCAATTTTCAGTAATATTTCTGCAATCTGCACTTTACAAGGCAAACTATCTTAGATTAGACACAAAACTATACTCAAGCAGATGACTTAGCCATCAAAGGGCCAGATTGAGATAGGGCACCTGTTCCTTTAACTATGAGGTATAAAAGGAGTATTCCACAGGTGCACAACTTCATACCTAGATGCATCTTCCAAAATTGCTTGTCATAGGAAAAGAGCGATGTTATCACTAGAGTTTACAAAACTTGAATTTGCATCTCCCTGTTCAGATGAACCCTCCCTTGACAGACTGCAAGAAAAAAAATTAGAGGTTTTTTTAAGGTGCTTTTTGTTGATTACATTTTAGAAGACAACTTAGGTTAATGCATTTTCACTTTTTTTATGATGCATTTCATTTTATGCTAAGCAGAAGAGCAAAAAAAAAAGACTATTAATGAAGATGGTTTAATGCCTATGCATTGTTATAATGGACTCCTTTGTTCTACATTTTCTGTCTGTGTCATAGACTAAGTCATTAATCAATGGGTGCTGAGAAATAATTGTCTAGTTCTTTACAATCATCCATTGTTGAAACATTTGGAATTTTAAGATAAAGATGTACTGTCTGCTCTGGAAAAATATAGTTTAAGATTACCCTTCATGGAAGTCTGGGCATATTGTTAGAAATGCAAAGCAGATGATCTGGTTTTAATATGTTTCAGAGCACTGTTGTTCAATTGCCTATTCAAATTGTGCTGGAAAAGTTAACTTCATTAATGCCATGAAATAATGATTGTATGTGTTATTTTATTGTGCTGGCACATTAATTCAATGGAAAAGCATCACAGAATTACACATTGTTTAAATATAGGATAAGACTTCTTCTCCCAATAAATAACTATAAAAATAATAATAACTTTCAGATTATTTCTATTTTCATTCTATGTAGCATTCAATCCACTGAAAACAATAGCTTTAGCTGGGTCCAAATCTCCACCAGATTGCAGCTTTAATGTTATTCAGAAATTATCTTTCAAGATTACCTAGAGCACATGGCTAAACATAATAATTTCACTATCCAGGCAGGAATCACAATGCACAGGGTGAAAGCACACTACAAAAAAAAATCATAACTTTGTCAAATTTTGGGCCATTGGAACTCATGGCACAGAGTTGTTTTCACAATGAAAGCACTTCTTTCAGACTTTAGAATAAAAGAATCATAGAACTGGAAGAGACCACAATGGCCATCCAGTCCAATCTCTTGCCATGCAGGAAAACACAAACAATTGCTTTCATGCCATCACTTTTTTCTCCACACTTTTAGAAGTGAGTCTACACAGGCATCCAAAGCTGGACTCATCCTTCGACTCAGCTCTAGATCCGAGAATATCAAGGCAGAAAATCCCACATTATCTGAGTGTGGATTCAGATAACCCAGTTCATAGCAGATATAGTGGGATTTTCTGCCTTGATATTCTGGAATACAGGGCTGTGCAGAAGGGCCCTGAGTTGACTCCTGGCTGACTTTACAGTGTTCCTGAACTTAGAATGAGTATTGTGGGTTATCCTTGATTAAGCTGTCTTTGGCCCCACCTATGCTTTCATATAAAATCCAGATTTTCTACTTTGAACTGGATTATATGGCAGTGCAGACTCATATAATCCAGTTCAAAGCAGATAATATCTATAATCTCCTTTGATCATCTGGATTATATGGCATTATAGATCCAGCCTAAGTCTCACTTAGGCTGGATTTGGGGTTTCTCTGAAGTTTGCTCAAAACTTTGGAGTATCCTATGGCTTCACAGCAGTTTGGACAGATGGATTGGGTTCAGTTTGAACTGGTCTGCTGTTCACATGGTATACCACCATTCCCATTCTTTCCCTGCATTCATCAGCATAGGGAAAAGGGATGAATTGTGCCTGTGTTACTACTCGCATTGCACCCAGACAGCCACAGAGCTCTATGCCATCTCCTGGTGCCCTTGTGATAAGGAGGAAGGTGGGTTTCCTGCTTTTGCAAGCACCTTGCATGATATCAAAGTGGAGTGCCAATGATGACTAGGAGATCACCTGAAGTTCTGTGGCTGACTGAGAGTGATGATGGCATTATGGATGGGTGAAATGACACTCAAATGGGGCTGATGTAATCTGATCCTGGCTGGTTTGTGCGGTGACAAACTACCACAGCATTTCTGCTCTGGACAGATGTAACAACCAGTGTAGACTTGCCAAGGGAAAAGGTGGTTTTCTGTATAAGTGTCTCTATCAGGACTGGATTGCAATTGGGAAAGAGAGTTGGATGATTGAGAGTGGGTCAGGTTGGAAAGGTGCAGTCCCTCCCTCCAACAATGGGACAGCTAGATTGGATTCTGGGCTCCAAATGAGAATGTTCCTCAGACTTTAGGAGGTGTGGCACAGAATTAAAACCCTTTGAGTTCCAATGTGTGACAGAGGCCCATTCTTTGGAGGCTTTTCAACAGAGGCTGAATGGCTATCTGACAGGGGTGCTTTGAATGCGATTTTCCTACTTCTTGGCAGGGGATTGGACTGGATGGCCCAAGAGCTCTCTTCAAATTATATGATTCCCCCAAGAAAAGGGTACATACAAGAGTGCAGCTAGATAAACATGGCATTCTCTTACTCGTCCACAACTCAGCAGACTGAATTCTCCAAGAACTATACAACTCTGATATCAAGCTGCTTTTAGCAGGATCCCCTCAAGAGAGAGGGACCCGAGGACCGCGCCAAAAAGGGCCCTGGATACCTTGGTGAGGCCAGGAAAATTGCCAAATTAAAATAAAAAATAATGATAATACCTCACCAGGCAGAAGAAGTCAGCGACCGAAGTTTATTGCGACACAGCTGTAGTCGGATGCAATGCAGGAATAATTCCACCGCAAGCATAACGCTAGGATGGTTACAGACATTTTTATAGAGGAAAACACAAAGAAAACAATTCAAAATTCCTGCCCGCCCTTTGCCGGCCGGCTTCGCGCTGATTGGCTGGCTGCAGAACAGCTGGGAGGAGGCTTGGCGATCCGCCCCGCCTCCGGGCCAATCAGCGTGCTTCATCGCCTCCTAGGGGCCAATAGGAATGTTTCTCTCGCTCCCGAGGATGGACCAATCAGGAGCGAGGGGGCGGGCTGAGTCTTCACAATGGAGGAGTGATGGGATTACGGCCGGCCAGCTGTGATTGCAAACAAAGGTTTTCCTGTTTGGAATGGTTTTGGGGGAAGAGAATATTGGCCAGACAACGGACCTCAAAAGGGGGATCGACGTTGTCTTTGTTTGATTTAATCAATCTTTTATCCATGTTTCTGTTGACTTCCTCCCCTCACTAGACATGCTCAGAGGGTGAGGAGTGGGAATCAACAGGTATTGTTTCATGCTGATGAGTCAATCAGGAAGGGTTTGGGGAAAACAGAGGAACTTCTCCCCAGGGCATCACAGTAATCTTCAGGTCACAACTTTGTGGGGCAAGGGTCAACAGGAAAGGCGGGAAAAGGGGACACAGTATATTCCATACCACATTTCATTACATATATTTCATAAAGCAAAACCCCATCCCCATCCCAGGAAAGTTTATTATAATATTTGATCTTTATTATGACATAAATCGGAGATTTCATAGACGTGGAAAAGGATGCGCGGAAACGGAGGCTGCCAGCATCTCAGATCAGGCACCAGCAGAGGATCCATGGCCGTGGATATGTAAACAGTTCAGTTCATGAGTCAGGGAGTCAAAGAGAAAAGGCAGAATAGTCCAGTGATGAGTGCTGGGTTGGATGGCAACAGAGTTCATTCGTCCGGTCTTTGGAGAACTATATCTCTCCTTCAGGGCCGGGGTCCCTGCCTGGCCGCCTTCCCAGGGCCTCCCATGGGTAGCCATAGTGAGCCCCCGGCTGCGGGGCTGGGCAGGAACAAGCAGCGCTGAAAAGAAACGGGCTGCCTTGGAAGAAACCGGCCAAACAGCTGATTTCTGTCAAATGAAATGCCTTAAACCAAACCAATTATTTCCCGGGCGGGAGAGTCCAAAATGAGGAAAGCGAGATGGCAGTTAGTCTTAGAATTAATAGCAGAAAAATACAAAATTGGAACGGCGTCGATCCGCCATTTTGTTGTTTTAGCGGATACAAGGGTCCAAAATGGCGGTTTCCGTATCCGCGGTTTAAAAGAATGCAGATCCGGCGTTCCGGGGGTGCCAGTAGGCACCCCCGGCAGGCTCACGGCTCTCCGGAGCCTGGAAAAAGGTTTATTTTTATGTTGGATTAGTCTGAGGCAGGAAAAGATACAAAAGTATCAAGCGGAGAGATTAAATGTTGCAAGTTTCAAGTACTTTTATTAGGGGAATGTTACAATGTAAGGAGAGGGGGAAAGCAAGGGAAAGCTGCAGGCATTCCTGGTTTTGAGCTGGCTGCTGAGGCACATTTCTTCCGTTGGTCCCAAATTTGGCTCCCAGGAACTGTGGAACTCTCCGCTGCGGTTCACACCAATTTGAAGGCGGGGGTCTCAGCCGCGCTCGGGCTCAACTCCACTCATAGCACCCTTTAGCATTCTCTTCCCATTACTGCTCCTGCCTTCTTCTGCTCCACTTTTTCAGCTGCCTTATCTCTTTGCCACAGCTCTTGCTCCCCACCAAAGCTCTGGATTTTGATAGCTGCCTCTTTGAAGAGGTGGGGATTCATCACACCTCCTCCTTTTTAACTCAAAGACTAAAGTTTCTGCAGCAGATAAAGGATAAATGGGTAGATAGATATCTATTAGTTTATGCATTGGTATGGTTGGACAAACCTGGCATGTTTGAATCAAGAGGGTTGCCAAAAATACCCTAAAGGCACTGGATCCTGTTTGATCTTGGAAGCTAAGCAGCAATTGCCCTGGTTAGTATTTGGATGAGGCACTACTAGTAAATACTAGGTGCAGTTGGCACCTTTGGGTATTCCTTGCCTAATAAAACTTTGTGCATTTCATGATGGAGTGGGGAGTGCACACAGGCTCTCCTTCTCCATTGTCAGTGTCTGTCACAGGTTTATGAAATTTATGAAAATTCAGCTTTAAGGTTGCAATCATCATGTCATGTTAGCATTATGACCAGAAATAAAAAGGAAAGCAGGGAGAATTATTCTGTCTTCAGCTTCTTCCCTTTTCAAAATACCCCAAACCATTTAGGAAAAGGTTATTTTGTGTGCCACACATCATGGAGAGAAAAGAATAATTATAGGCTAGTTCTTAGCTATTTAGCATTGTTGACACAATTTGCATTTTTAAGATAAAGATATACAATGTCCTGGAAAAAACATACAGCACTGTGGCTTAACACTACCCTTTAGGAAAAAACAGATCTATTGTTAGAAATGCAAAACAGATGACCTGGTGTTAATGTATTTTACAGCATTGTTCGGCTGCCTGTACAAACTGATTTAGAGGAGAAAAATAGATTCTATTAATACTGTAAGTCGAAAGAATTAAAACCCAGGTTGTTACCATGTAATAAAAATCACTTGGCTTACATTTTGGTGCAAAGAAGGAAGGAAAGTAAAGAACTTGAAGACAAAAGATCTGAGTAATAATTCTGAATCAATATTAGAAATCTAGCTCCTGCCTTTTTTTAGATTCTGTATGAAACAATATTTCTTGACATGCAAAAAGCCTGTAATGTTTCCCTAAAACCAGTGTGACTGCTTTCTGTTTTTCCCTTTTTGTTTTTCTTCTTCTTTAATGTTTGTCTTTCTGAGTCTTGGAGTGGGAAATTTAAAAGGAAAACATAATAACAAAAAGCATTCAGCATTTCACAGAACACTGAAACACTTGGGTTCAAACAACATCAAATCTGTGCCCTCATCACACAAGAGAATGAATCCACTTTAAATCCAGTTGCTGCCTCCTGCAGAATTCTGAGGTTTGAAGTTTAGGGAGGAGCCTTTAACAGCCTCACCAAATTACCCTGGAATTCTGCAGGAAGCAGAAACCAGATTTAAAGTGGATTAATTCTCTAGTGTGATGAAGAGCCCGGTCAAGTTAGCAAAGATTTAATGAGAAAGAACACACCAGGTAAAAAAGACTGCAGCAATTTGCTTTTACCTCAGTCTACTAGAAAGGGCAAGGAAAAAGGAAGAAAATGTGAGGAAAAATACATGACATTTTAAAAGCAGTTGAAGAATTTGGGCAGCAGGGGATTAATGAGGATGGTCCCTGCCAAATTGGAACAGTCGGGGTGTATGTAAAATGAACATACTAAAACAGCCATTAAAAAAGCCTGAAATCCTTTCACAATAAATAAGATGTGGTTAGTAGGCATGGGCAATCAAAAAATAATGGTTCTAAACTGTGTTCAAAAGTAAGGGGTGCTGGTGATTTGATTCTAAAGTCACTTCTGATTTTTTTCTGAAAAAAATGGAAACTTTCCAAAATTCCCAGAACGTCCAAATTGATTGAATGGCGGACGTGCATGTGTAATAGGGGAAAACAGTACTGACACTGGGGAAACTTCAGAGGCTTCTCTCTCCCTTCAAACAGAAGGGAGGCAGTTGAACCCCCCCCCCCCCAAAAAAACCCAAAAAACAAAACCTTGGTGCCTTTCCCCTGACTTAGGGAAGGCACCTGGGTGTTTGGGGTCCAGGAGATTTAGGAAATATTATAGAGCAATAGTGTTAGAATGTTGAAAACCCAAGCTAAAACAGAAGGGAGGCAGTTGAACTCCAAGGGAAAAAACTGTGGTGCTTTTGCCCTGAATTAGAGAAGGCATCTGAGGGTTGGGGTCAGGACGGGAGTTTTTGGACAGAATAGACAAAAATAACAAAAAAAACCTCCAGCACTGAAAGGCTTTCTTTCAAGTTTCACACAGTCGCTTTATTAATTTATATCTCTCCCTTCCTCCCAAACTTTTCCTTCTTTCTCCCTTCTCTCTTCCTTCCTTCTCCAAATCTCCTTTGGCTCCAGTGCCTTTGCCTGCCTACCCTTCCACCCACCCAGCAGCAGCAGCAAAAAAGATCCCAAACACCCTCATCCCTGCACCTCCCAGCAGGCTTACTTTCATCAAAAGTTTTTCTCATACTTCCGAATTAACTTCCGAGCCATTGAAATCAATGGCCCGGGTCACTTCAAAACTACAGGAGACTTCCAACTCACAAGTATGCGTCAGGACCCAGTTTGAAAGTGTGAAACTTTTGACTTTAGTTCCAACATTCACAACTTCCAAACAAACTCGCCCATGCCTAGTGGTTAGGTTACAGCAGACCTGTAGAACACAAAGCCCATGAGCCACACAAGGCCCCACAAAGGATTTCAGGCAGCCGTAACAGCTGCCAGGCAAAGAACACCCTTGGTATCAGCAATGTAACATCAGTGTCTGAACAAGCCATGGCCTTAATGCTGACCCTCTCCCCTCAGGCTGAGACCAAAAGCAGGAGCCTGCTCTTGGTGCTCAGACCCCACCAACATCTCATCTTCTGTGACTTGTGCTCTGTCTCTTTTGCCAGCTCTGTCCTCAAAGGTTCTGTGGAACTGCTGGATGGATTGGAGACAATGGGAGTCAGGCTGGTTGGCTGTCCCTCATCTGACTGTCAGCTTGGGCTCCCTTGGTTGGCACATGGAGTCAGAGTGTGCCTGCTTTGCAGTGCTGGGGAATGAGTGGCAGATGACACAAGTGAGAAAGGGCCAGAGAGGAAGGGGGCTCAGAGGTGGTTTCCCTGGCTTCCGGTGAAGAGTGCAGAGGAAGCCTTGAGCTCAGGGCTGCAGGAAGGATGCCAGGGCTCCTTAGCAATTTCCCCAAGAACAAGATGCCTTTCCTGGCCCTGGTCCAGGGCATATTTATTTATTTACTTCGCTTATATACCGCAATTCTCAGCCCAAGGGCGACTCACTGCGGTGTACAACATAGAAAAACAGGTGCAAAATACAAACATAGTGTAAAATAATCCACAATTCATCATTATCAAAAAACATCTCATCAAAAACATCAACCTTACTACAAAAGCCATTCCGTGTCGTCTCATCGTCAACCCACAATCCGGTATCATTTCCGTTGTTCCATTCCTATGGTCAAATTACCAATCATTGCACTTCTTGTTCAAATGCCTTCTTAAACAGCCAGGTCTTTAACTTCCTGCGGAATATCAACAGGGAGGGAGCTAGCCTGATGTCCACGGGAAGGGTGTTCCACAGCTTGAAGAAGTTTAGCCAATTTTAATTTTGGCTTGTACCTACTGCCAGGTTTTGCATGTCTATAGCATAAGTTGGACACTGTTGTGATGTGAGGGTCTCACTGGCTTATGAAGAGAAATTGAAAATTTGCATTTTTGTTACCCCTATAACCTATAGATAATATGCAGGTAAAGAGAATCGCTCCAGATCCTGACTCCTATGCTCCTTGGGGGCTTATAGAGTTTTCATGCTCTCTGTCGGTTGTTTTAGGCTTAGGAGAGGTCTCTATTTCGATAAAAAACTGACATTAAAGTCAAAATTATGCTCACCTCCTGTTTCAAAAAAGGCTTCTTGAGGCAGATGGAATGAAAACTTGGTGAATTTGGTGACATTTGCAGGTAATTATTTTCTTGACTGCAATCTGCATTCTCCATCCATGTCCATAATTTCCAGTGTCTTATGGCCCCCTAAACATGAAACACTTTATGGCATAACTATCATTTTGGGAGCTCCAGGGGCAGGAATTCATCTGCGAATGGCACGTTGCCCACTCTTGATCAAGGCAGAGGTATTTTCCAGTCAATAGCATATACATTCTGATGCTGAATCTGTTAACTGGTGCAGAGAACAAATGCAAAGCATATGCTCTGTTATTACACTATAGCGGTCCTCTGATATAAGCCATGGCTTACTCTAGATATGTTTGTCTGTGCCTCTCAATGGCATAACTCAGGCAAAGTGAGTTTTCAAAACAAGGCAATGAATTGATATAAAATGGTGCAAGAGCCTGGCAGTTACTCAATTGGTGAAAGGGAATACATTCTGCAAAAATAAATGTGTGCTTTTCACAAGAGAGAACCTGACAAGTCTATGGATATAATTTGGGAAATGTCAACCTGAGAGAAACTGTCTAGTGCAGTGTTTCTCTTTGCTGGAACTGTTTGCAATTATGCCTTCAGTTTCTCACTTTTAAGAAACTCTTGTCCATCATTAACTCCCTTCTCTTTCAGTATCCTGAGTGGAATCACGCTCAGTATTTCCTTAAATTTTCTGGTCAGCTCTCCTAAAGTCTAGGGGCCTTTCCACACAGCGCCATATCCCAGAATATCAAGGCAGAAATCCCACATTATCTGAGTGTGGACTCAGGCAGATCTAGACTGGACTTTAGCCTAGGAGAATCCACATTTTAAAAATGTGGGTTTTCCTGGGGGCCTGTCCACACTCACCCCAGAAAGCATGTGACTAGCTCGGGAGAATGTCTGGAGGCCCTACCTCCCTCCTTTGAAGCCCCCAGACCCCTTTGAAAAGTAAAGAAAACTTACCCAGCCTCCATTACAGAAATGATGCACCAGGAGAGCGGGGGGAGGAACAATTTTCCTTCCTCCTCCCTTCCCCACTCTCTTGACATGTCATTTCTACACACCGGGAGAGCTGTTTGAGGCCTATTGATGGAGGCAAGTAAGTTTTCATTACTTTTCAAAGGGGTCTGGGGCTTTGGGGGAGGGGCTGGGTATTCCCACAGTTTACTGGGCTTATTTTTGCCCAGTAAACCGTGAGAATGGTGTCTGGTCTGTAGTCCAGACACAGGAAGTAGTGGGTTTATCCCATGCCTTCCAAGAAGACGTGGAATAAATCTACTATCTAATTCAGGGGTCCTCAAACTAAGGCCCGGGGCCGGCTATGGCCCTCCAAGGTCATTTACCTGGCCCTCGCTCAGGGTCAACCTAAGTCTGAAACAACTTGAAAGCACACAATAACAACAACAATCCTATCACACCAGCCAAAAGCAGGTCCACGCTTCCCATTGAAATACTAATAAATTTATATTAGTTAAAATTGTTCTTCATTTTAATTATTGTATTGTTTTTAAGTGTTTTTTTTTTGCACTACAAATAAGATATGTGCAGCATGCAGAGGAATTCATTCATGCATTTTTCGAATAATAATCCGGCCCTCCAACAGTTTGAGGAACTGTGACCTGGCCCTCTGTTTAAAACGTTTGTGGACCCCTGATCTAATTAATTCACTACAAACCAGGGTTTTCCTGGTTTGTAGTGAATTAATTCAGAACTGGATGGGCCCTCAGATAACCCAGTTCAAAGCAGATATTGTGGGATTTTCTGCCTTGATATTCTGGGATATAGGGCTGTGTGGAAGGGCCCCAAGTCTCACCCTTCCTTTGTATCACAAATTCCAGGAACACATGATCACTCCCACCTAAAGATCCCTGTCCATTGATCAGATAATTGGTGTTGGTTAGGAACAGATCCAGAATAGCTGATCCCCTTGTTGCCTCTTTTACCTCCTGGACACAAATTTATCTGTAAAGCAAGTGAGAAATTTATTGGACTTTGTACTCTTGGCAAAGTTTATTTTCCAACAAATATCCGACTAGTTGAAATCCCCCATTACTACTATATCTCTTCCTTCTGCATGTTTTGGTCATCTGGTCAAGGAACATGCAAGCATGCATGGCAGTGTTCTCCCAATAGTTTCACCAGAGCAAGTGTAATTCAGCATAGCAAAAGTGGAAGGGTTATTACTACATACTATTGTGGCCATTTCATTTGCATTTATTTTAACAGAATTGTTATGTTATGTTACCAACTATTATCTTACAATATGAAGGTGATTAGAAATGAGATTGTGTGTATTTTCTGTAACAAGGAAGGGAACTACGTTCAGATTATGCACATTTTTTTGTAACAGTTATCCATGTTAAAAATAAATGCCTCTCTTTTCAACAGATCTCACTTAGGGTGCATCTATGCTGTAGAACTAATGCAGTTTGGCACCAGTTCAACTGCCATGGCTCAATGTTATGGAATCCTAGTAGCTGTAGTTTTATGAGGTTTTGAGTCTTTTTATGACAAAGAGTACTGGTACCTCACCAGATTATAGATCCCAAAATTCCACAGCATTGAGCAATGGTAGTTAATATTATTTACTTATTTGGCTCTCATTTGAACAAAAGGAAATCTAAATATCCAGCCAAATAGGTTATACATACTTGATGAATCTTTGGGTGACCAAGTTTGAAACTCAAATCCTGGTAAAACTGGATCTTTTGAGCTCACAGTGAGATTAAGAAGAACAGAAAGAAAGTTTTGAGGAAAATTCATAATAAAAACGCATTAATATGGTATGAACTTCTCATTGTGGCACATTGTATGAATACAAAAATTAAAGCCCCAACTTTAGATAATAATGTGCAAACTGTAATAAGTATATATTTAACTATGATTGGATTTCCCCTCCACTTTATTAGCAACAAAATAAATTTATTATGATAGAAGAACCTATTAGCATTTTTATAATTTTACTGGCGGTGACTAGCCGACGACATTGGGTCCCCCTAATTCGAGCAATCTTTTATTTAAATTTAACTACCTTTCCCATAGCAAACAACACCATTGACCTTAATGTCATGCAACATTATCTGCTCAGTAATTTGCACCAATAGTCTCATTGTGTTCCTTCTAGCACAGTGCCTTATCAGAAGAAGTCAGGGAGGAGGAAAAAATCATCAGCTCTTTGTAAAAAGAAATGGAAGTCATAAAACAAAGATAATATTATTAAGAAGTCTATGAAATAATTCTCTTTCAGCAGCAATTATAAAAAAAGATGGGCACTAGCCATCGAAACAAGGAAAAATATTGGTAGGAACCCGGCTAGCCAACTAAAAACATGATTCTTCTTTTTTTGTTCTTTCTCCTTGACCTCTTTTCTCCCAGCTGTCTTGGCCTCAAAAATGTGCCACTCTGTGCAGACAACTGTTTTGCATCCTTTGCTAATTTTACAAGTCAATGACTGGCACCCTCATGGGTTACCTTCATTAGGTTCTCAGGTAGTTAATGGAAATAAAATCACAGTGAAACTTTGCTGCCACAGATGCACATCGCTGCCAACCATATGTCACTAGCTCTCCTTTATATTTAGCAACTGAAGCTGTGATTTGTAGATGGGATGTAGGAAAAGCTGGTGGATCAACTGAAGGCTGTTTCTTAATATTAGTACTGACAAAATGGAAACAATTTCTATAGCATCTTCCAATTTAATCTAAGGTATTTCCTGAAATCGTGGGCGTGTGTGTTTCATTAAAATATATCTATCGATGTGCTCTTCCAAAACACTAGCCTGAATCCTATAATAGTCCCAGCTAAAGCAGATCCATTATATTAATAGGATTTGCATATATTAAGTCTCTATTCAATAATTGAGACCATTGGATCTCAATGACTCCAGATACCAAGCACGTCAGTAAGCATAAAAATATGACCCTCCGCTGGAAAGCAAAAACAAGATGGTGGGTGGGGAAAGTTCTCTTTGAGGGTGAAAGCTCTTTGTTTATATGGTTTTGCCTTCCAATTATTTATTTTTGAGAAACGTAATAGCTAATACTTTTTACTCCAAACAACTATGGCATGGAATCTATATAATAAAGTCATTGGAATAATTTGAAACATCAGTCTGAAGAAGTGGAAGTATATTGGCTGGTGACTTACCTTAGGGATGAAATGGAGGCTGAGGCCAGTTGCAGAACAAGGGAAGTGGCAGAGATGGAAGAAGCTGTGAATGCCACGTGCTTACATCTCTACCTTTGGCTGCAGCACTGGACTCCTGGGCAGTTGGCCAAGGTGGGAGGCAAGAAGCTGAGATGATAAAGGGGGAGGTGATGGCTAGGACTGGAAGTAAGTTGGCTTACCTGGTGGATGAAGGGATCAGAAGTCAACCTATGCCTGCATAAGAAGGTCTGCCAGTAGTTTGGTGATGGCAAAGGTAGAAGGCACAAAGGGAAGGGTAGAAGATCCACACATGAGAAATTCAACTTTCTGCCATGAGAAATCCTGATCTTCTGAAATTGAGGTCCTGACAACACCACATGGGAGCTGCATTAGCGATGAATGTATGGCAACAACATGCAAGACAAGACACAACACCTTCCTCCTCACTCCCTTCCATTGCTTCCTAAAAAGATGGGTTCAAGTAGCATAAAATTCTGGGTTTGACCCCGGAGGGGGGGGGGGGCTGGCAAGATTCACACTCACCTATATTAAATGGGAAAGAGTGGATTCTTCTGTCAACACATCCTGTCCAAATAAAAGAGGAAGCAGTCTTAGTCTGTGAAATCTCTGTGTTTCACAGAGTCTTTGGAAGGAGTGGAAAATTACCACTCTAAATTACCACCTATACCAATGTGCTTCCTGGGTTTGCCTTACTAAGTGGTTATTGGTGAATTCATTCCAGACAGATTCTGAACCCTCACTGTGTTATCCAAGATACTGAACTCTATCTGCAAAATAGATTCAGCACCTGGAACAGTTCCTTTGAAGTTCATGAAAATGACCACAGGACATAGAAGTCATCAGTTGCAACTGACCCGATTTTCCATTGCTTCACAGTCTGTTTTACTTACACAAATAGGGCTGATTTTATTGGCCATTTCACATCATTTATTTCTTGTTTAACCTATGTTTGTTTTCTACCTGCCTTTAAAATATCCGCATTTGGGCTATGTTGTATTCATTTCTTAAATACAGATGTGGATGAACTGTTAAATGTATTCTCAATTATAAACTAGGTCATAAGAGGACAAACAAGATTAAACTCTTATTCAAACACTGAGCGGTTCCTTTGCCTGTTATACTGGTGACCATCTAAAATTTGCTCCAGATATTAAACAATATATTTATATTTAGCCAAAGCGAATCAGTTGAGAGCTTTCACTCCATTTTCCATTTATTTCAGGTTTCACGGTTTGTGTGTCCCAAGCTAGAAAACTACAGTTAAACTTTGGTATTCATGAGATACCTGTTTCCCAGATGCCTGAAAGGTATACATGTTACTCTGTTGCAAGAAAAATAACAAATTATTTTGTTGCCTCTTAAAACCTAACAAATGTATCATGCCACATGCATTAATAGAGCAGAGTCAGCTTCATCAGACACAAAGTTCACAACATGGATTTTCCAAAACAAACAGTTGCAAAGCTGCTGTACATCCCTTCGTGCTTTGGATGTTTGTTTATTTCAGTTTTTGCCCAAAATTACTGTAAAAAGAAGTATTTGCCATTCTAGGAGGCATGTAAGGAAAACCTAAACAAAACAAATGCATCAGTGCAGTAGAAGGATGTCTCATTGGGAGCTGCTCTGGTTGGTATTTTATCCATTTACACAGACTAGGATTATGATACTTAAGAAGTAAAGTATGATAAAGCAAAGCTTGGCAAAGTATATATTAGCTTCTTAAATATAAGCTTATAATCAGATATAATCATCATCTTAAACAAATATGTTCTCCAGTAGAAGTTTTAGCACACAAAGCAGGGAAATAAGTTCACAGGAATTTAAATTGACACCCTCTCATTTCTTTTGTCTTGCTTGTAAGAGGCTGCTATTGTTTCACGATAGAAAAAGAAGTATATTAAGTAAGAGATTTCTGAAAGGTAGCTGGCAGCTCTTTGGCTTTCATTGTTACACTCTAATGTGGCATTTTATGGCTAAATTCAGTATCACATAACAATGTACATACACATACATTCTTACTTTCAGGGACGAATATTACTAATTCCATCATCTGGTTCAATCAAAATGGGGAAAAAAACCCAAATTAATTGTACATTATGTTGTTAATAATAAAGGCCAAATTCTGTATTGGCTACTTAGTTTAAGCATATTTAATTAAGTATACTCAACTAAGTAGCCTTTCTAGAATCTGTACATTTATTGAATATGAAGGGGATCATGAAACAAATCACTTACAAACGGATAACTCTTAAGTTTAAAAAACTTCCAATATCGATTGTTATTTTAAGATTCCTAATTTCATTTCATTGTAGTAGGTCTGTGATAGGACTTTTACTGGAAAAAAAATCTAGAAATCTGGATAAAGTTTTGTTGCTCCAAGCTTGTTCAATTTTATTATAGCATATATTTTATGACATGAGTTTGGTGCATGAAAGTGTATTCCATTGTGTAAAAAAAAATTTGTTTCTAAAATTCCTTAGGACATCTTATTTTTAAATTCCTGAGACTTCACCTAGTTGCATCCCTTGCCAAGTTTGGGACTTACATTATTGATAGCAGATCTCAGACTTAATAAGTTATAGAATCCTATAGTCATGTGTTTCTTAGGGTCCTTCCCGACAGGTCCTATATCCCATGATCTGATCCCAGGTTTTCTGCTTTAAACTGAATTATGAGTCTGCACTGACAGATATTCCGGGATAAACAGAAAGCCTGGAATCAGATCCTGGGATATAGGGCCTGTCTGGAAGGGCCCTTGGATCTCATCAACATTTCATTTCTTGACTCGTCTCTCAATATGTTCATGCCTCTTTCACTTTTTTATTCCAAATGTGAAAAACAAAATCTCTAGTGGACATATAGGAAAAACTCAATGTTTGTTTTGCCACGGTGGTAACTGTTCCATTGGTGGTGTGTGTATAAATACAAATGAAAGCATTTCTACTTAAAGCACCATACCTAATGAGGGAGATATGTCTGATGAGAACAATATGCCTTGGGAAAACGGTTCAAAGTGGGATATCAGGCCTTAAATATTTTATTATAAGCCATCACTATCAGACTATTGAAGGTTCTTTCCAAGCAAATTCACATGACTCACAAAACTGCACTCATGTAACTAAGAAGTTCCATTTAATATGCATATTAAAAATATCAAGCACTTGTGTAGTACAGCTGCATGAGGAAGTCATAAAACATGGTGCATTAAATCAATGCTTTAATCAGTCTGAATCATGGTGGTGTGACAGGGTCAGAAATTACTTAAATTGTTCAATACTGATTCTTTATCTGATGGCATTTGATAAATATAACTTCTTTCCTCAAGGCTAGAATGCCATTGAAGAAAAGGTTGGCAGGACACTGAAGAGGAGTACAAGGCAATATCTAAAAGAGCAACATGGTTGGTCCTACCATTCAGCGAAGTGAGACAACAGCTTCAGTCTGCATTAGTAAGGATGTCAAAAGATAGACCTGTGAGTACCACACTCCATGTTCTGTATTCTTACGCTGTTTTTCTGTGTGGTTGAGACACAGTGTTGAAGGTAAGTTACAGCTATCACTCAGGTTTACTTTTGCAATATGGCGTATGTGTGTATGTGTGTGGAGTGTTGATGGTGACATATTAAGTGTTTACATAAGACAGAAGCTTAACTTGGACCATTGTCCCAGATAGCACAGGGGTGTAGCTATGGGAAAAGGACAAATGAAGGCATATAGATCAGTGGTAGAGTTGATTGTTGTGTGCCTTGAAGTCATTTCTGACTTTTGGTGAACTCTGTGATAAGGAGTTTTCTGAGGTTTAGTGTGTGACTCTTCCAAGGTCACCCACTAAGTTGAGCAGGGAATCAGATCTTGGTCACTAAAAACATAGTCCAATACTCAAGCCGCTACACCACATATTCTTCATGCAGAAGATTTCAGTCTCAATTTCTCTCATCTCTATGTAGGACTCAAAGGAACATATCAATGATTGTTTGTTAAAAAACCCACATCATGTTTTGTTTAATTGTTTAATAACCCAGATCCCGAATAGCCATGTCTATTAATACCTGCAAGAAAACTGTGTGAAATTTCATTCTGCTTAGTGCTGTTCTGAACACTCAGTTCACTGGATTCTCTACAGAATGAGATGTTCCATTTGGCAATCAACTGACACAAGGAGGCCTGGTGTTATCTTGACTGAAATGCCATTTTGGAGTCACATTATAACCGTAACGCGCTCAGGAAGTGTAATTTCCTTTTGCTGCATTAAAGAATAACCACATTGTTATCTAAGATGGAGAGCCTTGATGAACTCTCCACCTGCCTCTTTTGTAAAATATGATGGGATGTGGGCCTGAGCTGAAATCTAATTGTGAAGCAATTAGGGCTTCTGTGCCCTTCCATACAACATCACTGACATGACCCAAAGGGGAGGCCAATGGACCAGGCTGATATGAGGTTAGTAAATATTTCTGAACCTTTAGAGGCTTTATGTGATAAGGATTTCAAGACGTATTTGCTTGCACATCGAGAAGGGGGGGGGGGGAGACACATTTTCTCAGCAGCAGTTTGACTCTGGAATGGCTTTGACTCCCAAAACTTCAGCTGTTTCCACATCCATCCTAGTTCTTCAGGTTACTCCCACTCCCCACCCCATTTTCCTCTCAAAAACTTACCTGAAGGACCTCCTCAACCCACTTCTTAATGCATCATTTTTGCACATCAGGAGAATGCTGTGGAGGGGCCTGTACTACGAGCAGGCCTTCGGGTAAATTTTGAGGGGGAAATGGGGGGCTGGAGGGTGTCTGGATGTTCTTGGCATCTAGTCAGCCCATGAGGGAAAGCCCGAAGTTTGGTTGGGGATGGGAACAAAAACCTTGAAGGAAATGGGCTAAAATAACTGGGTTAACTCAGTTCCTCCTGGGTTTTAGGACAGTGTAGAAGGGCCCTTAGATGATATTCTCAGTTAATTTTGTTGATTATAATACCACCCATTTTTTTAAAAAATACATCTTGGCTTGTACATTTTTTTCAGTAAAATTTAAGTCTTTTTGTAGGCAACATTTTACAGCTTAAACAGAAGCTGGATGGCTATCTGTCGGGGGGACTTTGAATGTGCTTTTCCTGCTTCTTGGCAGGGGTTGGACTGGATGACCCACAAGATCTCTTCTAACTCAATGATTCTATGAATCTACCTGAGATATTGTTCGGATGCCTCAGGTAAAACCCGTGACATATCTTGGGTTTTAGGTCAGTGCAGAATGGCCCTAAATAAGATGCCAAACAATCTCATCCTCTCCCAATAATTCCCAGAACAGATTTGTAATTGGTGGCTGACAAACAACCTGAGCAGAGGAGGACACGTCCATTTCTGGCATAAGCAGTAGGTCTTTTTTGCTTTGCATGTTTTTGAGCTGCAGAGTAATGTAGCTACTGTTTATTAGCACTAGAGAAAATTAAGAATTGAATATCTCTTTTCATCACCATATTATATATATTCAGCAAGATAACTCTTTTTTATTCCTCCCACTAATATGCAAGCTTTACACCTCAACAGTTTTGTTCATATGGCATTTTTCGCTCTCTGTCATTCCGCATTAGTTTTTCCTCCCTGTATTTTTCAATCGAGAAAGCGCATGCTGCCAATAATGTGTTCCAAACGCTGGAGCGTGATAATGGTAAATGCTCAGCATCTGTTCCCTTACTTTGAAGGTACAGAAAGAGGTTGACTTTGCCTGTCATGTAAAAGTTCTGATTTGCAGATGTTCACAGCTTAAAAATGAAAAAGAGCTAATTATTTAAAAATTAGGCTATGCTTTTTCTCCCGGCCTGTCAGCAAAGTGCCATGTTCCCCAAAATATGTTCAGCTTGTCTCCTCCACATCAAAGGTGTGAAACCAATTTTGGTTAGAAAGCAACACAAAAACTGATCAGCGTTTGTAATTATTACATTTTGCTTTTTGGGTTGTCCTTCTCTTGCAGTACAGCACTGATGGATTCTACTTTTATTTAGAATACAGATCATAGGTAGAGAACCAACATGGCACCAGAAGTTCCTCCGAGAGCCGTATTCTCTTTTCCATGACATTTGCTGGTAGAGTTGCTCAGCTTTTGTTCCTTACTTGAAATCTGAAATCCAAAAGTTTATGCTTAAGTTTAAACTTAAACCTTTTCACATGCAGAATTTACATATGCAGGAAAGCTTTATCTGTATTCCACTAATGGATGCAATATTATTTGGAAGGATATGAATTGACACGAGGAAAGCATTTATTTATTGCACCTCAGTTGCAGAATCCAACCACCTTGGAGATTCAACTGGTGACCACACTGATATCTTTCTGTAGCTGAGACAAAATGTGGCCTTTGGAAACCAATTTACTTCAAGGTGTACAAGTACATGGTTTTAAATGGTTATAGCTTTTAAAGCTGTTTGTAAACATTGTCTGGTTTGATTTTTTTTACTTTGTTTCAATTATTCATGGTTTTAGCCTGAAAGTATTTTAAATTGTTTACATTGTACATTGCTCTGTTCCCTTAATAAAGGGCAGGATATAAATATTCAAATAAATAATAAAATAACTAAGCAAGCTGAGATATGCTAGGGCTTTAAAAAACATACTCTCATTGGCTCCATACACTAAAGAAGCTGAGAACCCAAGTTTCCATTAAATTGAATCTGGTCTTTGGGTTTGTGTTGCTTGAAAGGGGCCAGATATAGAAAAGGCCAGCTAGGAGCAGCTGAAGATATTGCCTGAGTAAGGTATGATATTATCTTCTTTTCTGATTTTTTAACACTGATAGCATGTGACAGTGTACCACACAGTGCATCTTCTAGACCAGTGGTTCCTAACCCTTTTTTGACCAGGGACCACTGTGATCAGGGACCACTCTCCAACATTAGTATCAAAAGGATTACAAATCAGTTTTTGGTCAACTTTAGATTCAGTTTGCTTATTTGGGATGCTGATTCAGAAAATTGCATTGGATAGACCGCATCAGCTCTAGTCTCTGAGTTAGAACATATGCTGTCAAGTAGTTGCCATCTACTCACCCACAGAAAACCATATTTAATAAGCCTCAGCACTATACGAGGGTTTTGCAAGACCAGTCACTCTCATTGCAACGATGTGGTAATGGTGAAGCCGCGGACTAGATGCGGACCACTGGTGGTCCATGGACCACAGGTTGGGAACCAGTGTTCTAGACTGAATGCTGCTTTTTATAAGCCAAATGTGATCACTGCCTGCTGATGTATCTAGTGATATATCAGCAGAATCACAGGTTTCTGGACCCAAGCCTGAGACTTTGGAATACCTTTCATGATGTCTTGAAACATTGTGCTTTAAGTACCAATCCCACTTGCTCACAGTGTGTAATTCAAACACACACAAATGACATAAAGGACATTTAATCTAGCATATGTACTTCTAGCTACAAAGTGGATGCAGAACAGAATGGCTTTGGTGAGCCCTGCCATCCCAGCTACTGGGAGAGAAAGAAGAAGCTACAGTAACCAATTAATGAAGCTTTGAAAATTTTAGGATGCTGCTGCTCTACTTGTTGAGATAGAGATCTGCCCAAAGCCTTTACCTCTTGCCTGGAGCTGAACCAACCCAAACAAAAGAATTTGGACTCTTGTCTCTATCCAAAGATGACTCACGAAAACTGGAGACTTAAGGCCAAGTCCTACTCAAGTAGTTTCCTAAGTCTTCTATGAAAATGTGCATATTTCTTACCAGGACTAGCCCTGTCATTGGGGGCAGCGAGGCATTTGCCTTAGGCAGACAAGGTGTCATGAAAAAGCACCAAGATGCAAAACTGTGACTTTATCAATGGATTTGTGGTTTTACTCTCAGTGTGGGTAAATATGGGCCCCACATCTTGTACTGTGTTCTTTTCTGCCAGTGATTTTTTTTGCTTCTAGAGCCAAGGTTTGTGGGTTTCACTTTTGTGGATTTGATTAATATGTTCCCTCTAGGAATGTCTAGGTCCTCTAGCATGACTCTATGGTGAACGTCTGCCATACCATTGCACAGGGTGATCTAAAAATTCCTAAATAGCAAATTTTTAGGCGTTTGTAGGTCCATCAACATGATTCTGTGGTCAACGTCTGGCAAAAATTGAAAACAGAGCTGTTTTGGAAGACCTAGGCCCCATCTACACTGCCATATAAAACCCAGATTATCTGCTTTGAACTGGATTATATGGCAGTGTAGAAGAGGTCCTAGAGATTCCTAGAAAAGTGTGTCAAGTAAAAAAAATGATATTTTCACTTTTCTACTTTTGCTGGGATCCTGTGCCCCTAATCCCAGTAAGTGTGAAAGTTTGACTGTACACACAAATGTGGGAACAAATGTCATTTGCTATTTCATTGTCATGGAGTCAGACCCTGTTTCCAAACACGAGGTTAGCAAACATTCCAAGTTCAAGCCACAGAATTGTGTCCGAGGCAACAACAGTAGGAAACAACCCCAGAGTAGCCAATGGTTTGTTCCAAGTTGCAAAGCTGATTCCAACTCGAGTCAAGGGTTAATTCAAAAATCCAAATGCCAGAGTCCATGAAATAGTCCACAGTCCAGAGATCACTAACAGCACAAGGTCACAGCTCCAATCTCTGTAGTTGCTGCTGGCAACAAGAAGCCAATTTAGAATGTCTTTTAGGCTAGTTTCTCAGGTGTTGCCTATTGAGAACACATTTCTTTGATGACCTGGAGGACCTGTAAAGTTGAGACATCTCTCTTTGCAGGTCTAAAAAAGCCATAACACTTAACTCTTCCTGCACTTGCTTAGATGAACTTGCTTGTATTTGTTCTGCAGGGAGCAAAGTGGTAGCTCCTTCTGTAGGCTCTTCTTCCAAGCTCAGTTGAGAAAGCTGCTGATCACTGCTGGGTTCCAGTTCAAATGCTGACCTTCCAAGCAGCACCTCTTCACCCTCACTATCAGAGCCATCCATGACATTCATGTTAACTGGCAAAATGTTGTAAGTCTGGTCCCTGCCTTATGTGAATAGATATTTAAAGCTGTGTCTATGGTGATATAGAACATCACATACATGTTAGAGACTAAAACTCTCATCATCCACCAGTTAGCGGATGCAGGACAGAAAACACTTGTTGATTAAAGATTTGTCTGCTTGTGACTAGATATGCATATAGTCCTCAGAAATTCTACTCGCCCCTGTCTGTATTTGCTAATGCAAGGTAGTCACAACATGACACCTACAACTTAGACCTCCTGCTGCTTACATTTTAAAATAGAAACATTTACTAGAACAAGGTGACAAATACAACAGCCTTGAAAGAGAACTGGCTCACACCTTATCAAGACTTTAATCAATTCAGTTCACTGTGAATTCATTTTAAAAGGCTAAAATATTTTATGTTTAATTAATTTTCAGCATGAACATTTCCCACAAGCACTCCAAATATTGCTGCTCTATACGTATATGTAATCTTTGACACCAGAATTTGCCTGAAATGTTTAAAGGTATTTTGACCCAGATAATTATTTTCATTTGGAACACTGTCATGGGATATTTTCTGTAAGAAGGTGTAAGCACAACTGGTCCAATGCATGGTTGGTCCAGATACATAAACTACATTTAGATGCAGGTGTATTTTTCCTCTCACCAGCTCTGTATGCATTAATGTACTAATTGCTGTGTCTTGGAAAATCAAGAAAATGTGCACATTCTCCCTGTCTAAATATAGCGGACAAGGAAAATGAAAGCAGAAAATGTACACAAAAACAATGCAAAAAATGAAATGTATATTGACATCATCATTATCATCAATGATCATTCGTTTCCGATTATGGTTGCCGTCCAAGTGTAGTATCTTGGCAATGGGTGCATAGGTGACTGTAGAGACCTATTCTTGACCTACATGTTCTTCCATAGTGAGGACATCAATTTCCAGGTGGAAGGTGGTCTCAGTCAGGATTGGCTTGATGCACCTTCCTCTTGGCACATTTCTCCCTTTCACCCTCCATTCGGGCCTCTTCAAATTTCGCAGCACTGTTGGTCACAGCTGATCTTCAGTTAGTACACTCAAGGACAGAGCTTCCCAGTTCTCAGTGCCTATGCCATAGTTTTTAAGGTTGCCTTTAAGCCCATCTTTAAATCTCTTTTTCTGTCCACCAGCATTCTGTTTTCTATTCTTGAGATTGGAATATAATTATTTTATTAATTTTATTTCCGTCACTTTTACCCCGCCCTTCTCACCCCCGGGGGGGGACTCAGGGCGGCTTACAGAGGAAGGCAGCAATTCGATGCCTTTATCACATATACATACATATAAACAAATTAAACAATTACAATTTAAATTTAAAACATCAATACACATTAATACAATAACACAGCAGTAGGTTAATCCTGAGTTCAGCGTTCGAGGTTTCACAAGTCCATTCCATCTCGACAAGTTCCAGCTCATCTTTAGGTTTTTTCTTTAGCTGCCCGGGTGTCCAAATGCCTGGTCCCATATCCAGGTCCCATATCTGCTAACTGCTTTGGACATTTGAATCATCCACAGATGATTCAAATGTCCAAATCCAGGATTTTTCATTGGCAAGTATTTGCATTAGGATGGGTTAGAACTGTAGTCTTGTTGCCCTCAGTTATTTCTGACACAGTGAGTTCCCTCTGTTGTAGTTTACTATTATACACTTGCTACAACCAATTCACTGTTTACTGCTAGAACATTTACCCCACCAGTCATTATGCCAGTCTTTTCCAATCTGGTGTTACATCCCTATCTCTGTCCCTGATACCTGATGAGATTTATAGTGCAGCTCATCTGAAGGACATTTTGGGTGGAGAAGGCTGTTTTTCTTTTTACACATTTAAATCCATCTATTCTTATGCACACATAGAATGATAAAGTTGGAAGAAACCTCATGAGCCATCTAATTCAACCTCCTGCTATGCAGGAACAATGCAGTCAAAGCACGCTCGACATATAGACATCTAGCTGTATGTCAGGGTTCCAACATTTGATCCTTCAGATGTTTTGAACTTCAGCTCCAATAATTCATAACAGCTGGTAAGCTGGCTGGGATTTCTGGGAGTTGAAGTCCAAAATACTCATAGAGCCAAAGGTTGGAAACCACTGGTTTCAAAGCTTCCAAAGACAGAGTCTCACATATATTTTCTTATGAAAATGAAAAGAAGTCACTCATACTTTTTTGAAAACAGGCCTTGAAAATCTAGTATCAGAAGAGCAGCATAAAATTACACTCCCCCACCCCATTATTTCCTTCTTTTATTTGTTATTTTTGTGCTCTTTTGGTTTTGTCTTCCTGTGTTGCTGTTGTTGGTATGATATTTCTGCAAGGTCTTAGGAATGCTCTGCTTCTTTTGACAGCTATCTAATGTATTACTCAAGTGGGAGTCTTGCTGGCATTTTGTAGCAGAAGTAAATACAGGAATTAGAAAAGTGGGAGTGAGGGGATAAATTTAGTGATAACAGCAGAAGTGTCAGAACACAATTAGTTTCACCACTGACAGCCTCATACTACCATATATATTACATTAAAGAGAGCGCCGTATGAAGCAACAGAAGGGAGAAAAACAAACTGTGTGTTTTCTGGATAACCTGAGGACCATTGAGGTAGACCAGGCATGGGCAAACTTTGGCCCTTCAGGTGTTTTGGAATTCAACTCTCACAATTCCTAACGTTTGGTAAACTGGCTGAGATTTCTGGGATTTGAAGTCTCAAACACTTGGAGGGCCAAAGTTTGCCCATGCCTGAACTAGAGGAAAAGAAATACCCATTCACTCCATGAGTAGTTTGGGTATGTTTGCTTCCTGCCAGCCTTGGAAATGTCTTTTGGAAGCCAGGTGGCCCAAACTGAATGAAGGTCTGATTGAAAGCGAAATATGCCAAAGCCAGACACGTCTGCCAGAGGCATCTTGTTGGGTAGAATCATCCAGCTGTGGTGGGCTGATGTAACATACATGCAATGGGAGATGACA
Organism: Anolis sagrei; assembly: GCF_037176765.1. Taxonomy (NCBI): domain Eukaryota; kingdom Metazoa; phylum Chordata; class Lepidosauria; order Squamata; family Anolidae; genus Anolis; species Anolis sagrei. Next base: position 116,616,221 of record NC_090026.1, on the reverse strand, counting down.
TGTGATGTGGTGAGAATGCAGGAAAAACAGAACCACCCAATGTGACATGACACATTATCTCTGACTATTGGAAATACAGCAAGCTGCAGACCGACTGGAAGATCTTCTGTGAATGCTGATGGAAAAGCACCGCAGATTTTGATTGCCCTTTGCGTTGCAAGCAAAGAGAGTTAATTTATATGTAGGCATGCAAGAGACCCAGTCCCTATTATCACAGCTGTCCATTTTGTAGCACTTTATATCTTCAGCTAGATTTAATTTAGTAAGAAGAAATCTCAATCTGTCATAGCAGCAGTCTATTCTTCTTTTTCTCTTACATTTCCATACAGAAGAAGCATGTTAATTAACCCAAGAGAGCTGCTCACTTTTTCTCCATGCAATAGGGAAGCAGCGGCGTACATTTATGAAGTTATAGGGCTTCTGTTTATGAGGCTTGCTGAAGTGTCCTTATGTGACAAAGACTGAGACATTGACACATATGCTGTCCATCATGAAGGAAACAGTATGCCTAAAGATGAATCAATGAAGGGTAATATCAAAATTAGGATTGCCAGATTGAAAACCAAGATTGCTGCTGTGCCTGTAAGGGTTGTGTAGAAGACAGAGTTTCATAAATTGTTGCTTGCTACCTGGTTGAGTGATAATAAGCAACACCTTCTGAAATTCCATTCCTAAACATTCTTCTATATGACACTCTTTTTTATGACCATACCTATACACTTGAACCCAGAAGTTGGAGCCAGGGGCATCAGCTTGCTTCTACACACTTTAATAACTACAGGAAAGTATTTTGTGAGTTGATATATTTCTTTTTCAAAAGAAACTTATCCTAAGTCTAGCATGGAATCAAAAACACATCTTAAGGCACAGTTAGGAGCCATCTTGGAGCATTTGGACATTTTGGAGCATTTGGGGACATGTCTGAGGGCACCAGCCTCCCTGGTGGCACAGCGGGTTAATCTCTGTGCAGCTGAACTTGCTGATGAAAGGTTGGTGGTTCATATCCAGGGAGTGGGGTGAGCCCCCACTGTTAGGCCCAGCTTCTGCCAATCTAGAAGTTTGAAAACATGCAAATGTGAATAGATCAATAGATACCGCCTTGGTGGGAAGGTAATAGCACTCCATTCAGTCATGCCAACCACATAACCTTGGAGACATCTACAGACAATTCCAGCTCTTCAGCTTAGAAATGGAGATGAGCAATACCCCTCAGACACAACTAGATTTAATGTCAGGGGAAATCCTTACTTTACCCTTAGGGGCATCCACAGGGTTCCCAGTTTCCTTCCCCAGCCATAGCATCACCTGGTCTAATCACTTCCCAAGAAATTCACCACTAATCCACCTTAACTAGGTCCTACCTACTTGCTTCTGGCAGGCAATCTTAGCAGTAGGGAAATGCTGAAGGACAGCATCCACTGAGAAGGAGTTGAAAAACAGAGCTCTATGGGATGTGTCATCCTTGTTGTGTGCAGATTGTAGGTTGTCTGTAATCTTAAGTACAGCCTAGCTCCCTGGTTCCCCAGTGAATTTTAATGCATTTTCTGAAGCAAGGAAGTCTCCTTGAACTTTCTCATGGGCCACAGACAAATTTTGGGCACTCCAGAGCTCTTTTATGCCCATGTGTTTCCCCCTGCTCACCAAAATTCCTTCCTGCCTTGTTCTTAACTCTTTCCCACCTAATTAGTCAGGTCTTGAGTTTCAAAAAGGAATGGATATATGCAAAGGTTGAGAGAAGGTTTAAATCAGTACATTTCCTTATATATGCACAATATTCAAGTAATATTAGCTTTATGCAAAGTGTCTAGGGAGACTTGCTGCAAAGTTTGCTGAACAATGTGCTCTGCAACCTTTCTGACACTCATTCTGCTTGAGCCCTGGGGGGCAATATTAAACCAAATTAACGCATTTCTAGTATTTGCTAGAACCAATGTGCATTTCCCAGTCCATTTTTGCTATTAAGCAAATTAAATTAAAGGGTTTAAAAAATTCTTACTGTCAACCTTTACATACAAAATATTTTTCTTTCTATAATTAAAAGATATTGCCGCTATCCTTATCTACTTTTCTTCTACAGTAAACTTTATTTCACTTGCATTCCAGTTTAGAAGCCTTAAGGTTTCCAAGGAAATAATCAATCTGATTTTCTAGCAGATCAATGAAATCTGTATATAGCCTATGCATTTTAACCTAAAGATGGAGCTTTGTGTTCCATTACAACTATCTTATGGAATAATGATTTTGAATTAATACTTTTAGAATAAATGCCACTTGTCCACATTTCTACATTTCTGGAAAGTGATATATCTATTTTGAAACCACAATATAAAGTGTAGTGACCAACAGCAGAGCAATACCTCAATTTGATTGCATTAGTTCTATTCAAAATTAGAAGGAAGGAAGTGTGAAACATCCAAAGAACACCATGTTACTTCAATTTAAGCAAAATGTATAACATAACATTGGCATCCTTGCTTAGAAGAAGATTTAGAAGAAGAGAACATTTTTGACAGGAAGGAGATATTGAAGGTACAATTTGAAGTTTGCTACAGCAGTGAATTATAAGAACTTGGCTTTTGGAGAATACAATTTCCTTCTGACATGTCTGGGTGTTCCCAAATAGTTTTTTTACTATTAAAATAATGTCATGAAAATGGTTCCTGGAAATCTGACTGCATATTTGCAGGCTGAGAAGAATGGTTTAGGCATCTTCCAGCCTCCAAGGATATAAATGTAGGAAAAGATCTGAGGTTAGCTCTTGGAGTGAAGAAGTAACATGCAAACATCTGCAGAGAAGAAAAGGAGTTACTGAAAAAGCTGAACAAAATAATCAAGATCACAAATGTAATGAATACAGATATGTATATAAATGACATTTTACAAGAACACATTATTCAGCAAAACACAAATAAATCACTCCTAATAGATTAATCTAAACTTGAATTGTTTCACAAATGGATGAGAAATACTATGTGCAGAAAAATCTAAAAGGTTACAAACACCTCAGTTGACTTAAACAGTTTCCCATAGATTACCTTATATCAGTGGTTTCCAACATTTTTCTTTGACCAGGGATCACTTGAACAGGGATCACTTTGACCAGGGACCACTCTCCAACATTAGTACCGAAAGGGTTATGAATCAGTTTTTGATCAACTTTAAATTGGGTTTGGTTATTTAGAGTGCTGATTCAGAGAATTGCATTGGACAGACTGCATGAGCTCTAGTTTCTGATACAGAACATATACCATCCAGTAGTCGCGATCTGTCCACTCACAGAAAATCATATTTAATAATCTAGAGCTGATAGTAGTGGTAGTAGTAACCTTTCGCAGGTATTCAACCTCTCCCCTCCCAACATCCCCATTGCCTTGGCACAATAAGAGGGTTTCACAAGACCAGTCACTCTCATTGCTGTGTGGTTTCAAGGCAACTGTGTAGTAATGGTGAGGCCGTGGTCTATATTTTCATTCGTGAAGCCCACTGGTGGTCCACGAACCATAGGTTATGTACCACTGTCTTATATGGAGATTGTTTTTCCTTATATACAAAGACAAAGTGAGTTTTAAGAAAACCATCTTCCTCAATATCAGTTGTTGTTACTGTATGACTTCAAAACATTTCTGACTTATGGCAGCCCTAATGTGACCCTTTCACAAGGTTTTCTGGGGCTGAGGGTCTGTATCTTGCCCAAGGTTGCTCAGTAGGTTTCCATGGCTGATCAAGGAATCAAGCTCTGGTCTCCAATATTGTCCTCCAACACTCAAACAATTCTGGTGCAATGTCAATAAGTAGCAATACATCCAGTGTTCCCAAATGGATAGATGTCCTTCTCTCTTATTTTAGGAATCAAAATTGAAATAATGAAGGATTTGTATAACACTAAGAAGAAATTCATGAAGTTTCCCTTCTTCCTTAGAATCACAGAATCATTGAGTTGGAAGAGACCTTGTGGGCCATCCAGCCCAACCCCCTGCCAAGAAGCAGGAAAATTGCATTCAAAGCACCCCCGACAGTTGACCATCCAGCTTCTACTTAAAAGCCTCCAGAGAAGGAATCTCCATCACACTCCAGGGTAGAGAGTTCCACTGCTGAACAGTGTTGGCTCATGTTTAGCTTGTTGTCCACAAGGACTCTGAGATCTTTTTCACACATACTGTTCTTGAGCCAGTTGTCCCCCATTCTATATCTTTGCATTTCATTTTTTCTCCTTATGAGGTTAAAGCTCAAATTTATGCAAGGATGAGTTGGGAAAAATCTTAAAATTCCACTACATAGTTTTAGGTAAACTGTCTATATCTCCCTGTAGTTGCTCCTTCATGGTCAGTGGATGGTCAGTTGACCTGTCCTCACCATGATGATCTCATTTGGGAGCAGGAAATGCAGCCTTCCAGTGGCCTATGATCTCCGGGTCAATAACACTTACAAGATATCAGGGGACTTGTTATCTGGCCTTGTAGCACTTTATTACCCGCCCCGCTTTTACAGCTGTATTGCACTAGTCCTCTCAGAATTTTCCTCCAACACCACAGTTCCTTCAAAAGCAATATATTGTTACCGAAAATTCATTGAAACAAACTTTCACCTGTCTTTCTGCACAAAAAGTTTGCTTTGTTGCAGAGTTACCTTTTTTCCAGTGCCTCATTCTGGGGAAACACCCATGAAATGTTGTTTAGTTCTTAATGTTAATCAAATTCCATATTCCCAGAATACCCTAGGAGTCTCTTTCATGTATTACTCTTGTGACAACTTGTCTTATCAAAGGCAGCAGTTTTTTGCCATTGCAGGAATACTTCTGTCCCACCAGGAATCCCCATGGGACCCCTTTTCCTTGTCTAATAAGCAGTCCCGGGAGTTCTTTTTGTGGGGAGGGGATGTTTCACTGAGCTATACATGATTTATTAGGGATGTTTTGAATGTGTCACATATCTTAGGACATCTGATCTCAGGGGGGAACATTTTGGGCTTCATAGGAAGAAGCATGAAGAAGAAATGCTAGTGTGATGGGCTAGAAAATTCAAAGATTAAATCTCTTGGGGTCTCCTGCTGAATGGTACCTAAACACTCAAGTTAGCTCTGTTGACAGCAGTGGGACCCCTATCTTGCTGCGAGAGGCAGATTTGCATCTGTCTGGCAATGTCTCATAGTCACTCAGCTCTCCAAGTAGGATGTGGCTGGGGGATTACAGTCTGGCAGGAGATTTTCAAAAGCTGCTCTAACAGATTTACAAAATTTAAAGCAAATGAAAAGTCATGTGGATGTTCATTTGGGAGGGAGCACCTATTTTTTTCCAGTCCACCTGTGACTACTTGACATTTATGTTTACCTGTACCCTCTTTGAACCAATATCAAAGTGATAAGGTAATTTAAAATTATAGAAGTTACTTTTCTGGAAGATTCTATTCATGTTAACTTCTAGAGGAATGCAGCACTGAAAAACCAGGGATACTGTAATTGCATCCTGTGTAACAAATCCAGGAGCAAATGGAATCATATGATTGCCAAGGTCTTTCACAACTCTTCAATGGCCTGATGGTTTGAACATGAACAGGGAGAGAGCTTTCCAACTTTGGATGGGTGAGTGGTCTAAGGCACCATGTGAGCTACTAAGTATTCTACCTGCAGTTACTATAGGGCAGAGCATATAAAACCACTGACCACTTGAAAGAGATCTGCTGCAGAACACTGAGCAGATTGATTTTACTGGCAAAGATGAGATTTTATTTGCCTGCATCTGTGGCTGACATCTTCAGAGGATCTAACCTTGTTTGATTGGGACCACACCAAGCTTTTTGCAATTGACACTTTGGTCTCAGCCCCATTTATTTCATTGCCATAAGCTCCCTAGTGAATCAAGGTGCTTGCTTGGCTTCATTTAATGAGAGGGGAAGCTTAGGAGTGATTGTGTCCACTGCCTTGGCCATTTCCCTATTCCACTGATTGATCAGGGCTTAGTCAGGATCACCAGCCAGGGAAAATCTTCAAGAGCCATCATGAGCCTCTTGGAGCAGAACATCGTAATTGGCTCCCTACCCTTGCAAAAGCTCTTAGTCCCAGTGAGTCTAAATACCACCAGGCAGTGCTCTGCCTATGTCAATGAAAGTATAGAAAGCTCCTCCACAAACATTTCACCTTGCACAGAGAATTATGTGTAGTGTGTGCCCTACTACATGAGTGACATTAGATCCATGGTTATCATGGAGAACATGAGGTCCAGAGATGCTCCTTGAAGAATGATCTCAGCATGGTCATTGGGATCCCTCAGGTTGAGAGGATTCCAACATCACTACAGAGATCTTTTTAGTTCAGGAAGAGAGACCATTAGGAGCAAGGGGGGCACTACACAAACATAATCCCTATTCTGTCCCTGCCATCCACTTTCAAATCAACACACCAAAACCTAGCAGACTGTGGGATAAGGAACTTGATAAAAGAAAGGGAATTCCGATAAACCACAGCAACTCCATTCTATCACCCTTCTTTGATATACAGAGAACCTAGGCAAAGCGGGAGAGATTAACCCAATTAGCTTCTTCCAGCCAGGTCTTTGTAATGCAAGACAGGTCAGCATGCTCATCCCAGATTAAATCCTGGATCAAAGATGTTTTTTTCATTCACTAACATGTCATTCAGCAACAGCATTTTCAGCCCAGGGGACCTGTTGCCAGGGATATCCAAGCTATTTGAAGTGGGGGACAGTTTTTTGCCCACAAGCAGATCGCTTTTTTAAAGATCACATTAGTAATTAAAACACTACTAACCTCATACACTCTTCCCTCTCCCAAATAAAGGAGTTGATATTTGTCCTCACATCACCCTTGAAATGGTTCCTCCAAAGGTACAACTCTCTCTCTCTGTTGGTACTTCCTCCTTCAGTGACGGCCCTCCATATCATGCACCCAGGTTTTACTCTTTCAAAGTGAACAGGTGGCAGTTTCACTTGTTAGCCAGAAACTTGCTTAATATCCCAGGTCTAGCTTTGCTAAAGTTATCTAGAACAGGAAGGTAGACCATAGCGTCGAGTAGGATGCATCAACTGTCTGTTACCACTGTGTGAATTCAGGAGTGGACATTGTGTCTGTCTCCCAAACAGCTTGGAAACTGAAAACCAGGGGCATTGAACACTTGGTAATCGTGGTATCTTTTACAGAGTCCCCCCTCCCCCCCAGAACTCTGTAAAAGATGGTATGTATGAAATATGATGGTGTATGTATAAAATATGAAGGAAATGATGGTGTATGTATGAAATATGAATAAAAAGCCACTGTTTTCAAAATCCAGCAACTCACCTAGCTCAGGAAGTCCTCTCATGCTTCCTGAGCTACTAATCCCCTAACGAAAGGTTTCACCACACCCATTTGCATGGACAATAAAACAAATGGTTCTTATCAGCCAGATCTCGGCTGACCTCTGGGCATCTTGATCTGCCAACACCAAAGGTGTTTTCCTGTCTGTGAGGAATTAGGACTTGACCACAGATTCTTCCATTATGTCAGCCCTGCTGGCTGACACCAGTTCCAAAGTTCATCAACACACCCCATATCTCCGGATGATAAAACAAAGAACCTGGCCATGATTCTACAGATGATGATTCCAAGGAACTTAAACAATAAACCTTGGCCAGCTCGAGGACTTACACAATCACTGAGCCATTTTGCAAATATTAGTCATTTAAACCAGTCAACTGGACATTTCTTCACTGTTTTACTGTTGCCAGCCTCCCTTCCACCCCATTGGCTGAGAGGCCAAATCAGAGCTCAGGCCACCATTGGCTATCCTGCTGGCTTGCCGACGTCACAGCCAATCACATTGAAGCTGGCTCAGGGAGTGGGCATAGAAACTTTTGAATCTGAAATCTATAAATTCTATATTTACCTGCCTAGCAGACATGTCAATTTGTTTGGCAGAATTACTGCAATCGTCATCCTTTCCAGTTGGAATGAAATAAACATCTCTGTGATTTTCTCTTCAACTTGGTGAGATTTATTCTGGAATATTGGCTTCTCTTTTCTCATCAGGCTACCCACAATGGCTTAGGCCTAATCCACAGCCATTCTAAAATGCTCGACAACATTTGGGTGTCCCAACCTGCAGGAGCACCAGCAAGCTTGGCCATCTGGCAGGAATTCTGAGACTTGAGATCCAAAACATCTGAAGGACCAAAGGTTGGAATCACTGATGTAGAAGACTGATTTTCCAGAATCAGGGGAAAGAACCTCTCTTAGTCGCTCACACTTTCCAAGTGACAATGGCCATTGCTTATAAGTTAAGTCACCTTAGCCAATGCTTTTCCTGTTTGTGTTGCATTTCTTCAGAAAAGGCTCTGCTGGCAGACCCTCTAGCAGAATAGCTGTCAACTTAACCAGGTCTTTCCACACCCCACAAGCTCTTTTGAAGCCCCATTCCCCACTCTGGGTTCTTTCCTTCTTACTGTTTGTGCCCATCTTCTGACCTTGGAGGTCACTAGCTCTGCCTACTATCATTTCCAGCTTGCTCCACTCCTTTCATCCCCTAACATTTGGCAGCACCATGGACACAATAACTATTCCAACTTTTTCTCCTTAAAATCACAGGTAAGGAGTGACTCACCTTTATTGGGTAATTGGTTATGCTGAGCATCTCTCAAATTAAACAGACTTGGAGAATGTCTTGTGCTTATTGATTTTCAGCCACAATCTGAACAATATTCATCAGTAACACTGCAGTTTTTCCCTCTCTTAAATGCAGATAGATATGTATATTTCTCCCCAATGCTTTGCAGCAGAAATAGTAACCGAGTTCCTTGATGCCTCATCTGTTCCCGCTCTTCAGATTCTGTTATCCCTTCAAGCATTTCATATGATTTCTCAGCGCTTGTTAGCATACTGCCTTGTTAACTCCAATTTTTATTTCTTGCAGGTTGTTTGTTCATGCTTACACTCTGACTTGTTCTTATCAGGCTCCGACTTGAAAGCTTGCTGCCGTTCATCCTTTGGCTGTGAATCTCTGCTGTTTTAATACTCCCTAGCAACTCCTTCCATATCATTTCATCTTCAGCTTTGGGTGATGCTCTGTACCAATTTCATAAGACTGGTTGAAATTGTTCTTTGTCACTTCATCAGCAGAACATTAAGTGACGAGGGCCTTTTCTCCATTTGACAACCTTCAACTTAACCTTCCACTATGCTATTAAGAAGTAGCAATCACTGCCAATACATTTTTTTTTAGAAATGTCACATGTTTCCTTTCCTAGACTTTTCTTGCCTTGTGAACTTGTATTGCTTTGGGGAAAATGTGATTGGAAATCATAGGTAAAGACGTGTAAATGAAATAAACAGAACACATGAAGAGCAACTCAAGCTTATGTGTGTTTATTTGGAAAGAAGCTTTCTGAGTTCAGTGTGATACATTCCCAAGTAAGTGAACAAAGGACTAGAAAGTTGTAAATAGAAATGCTCAAATCAATCCCTAAAGGAATGGATTAGTAGTATATCTCATGTCTTATAAAACTAGAGTCTTGAAATAATCTCACACAGTTATTCAACAACAAGGATGTTATTCTGGGCTAATTTTAGTGTTGAAGGAAGCAACAAGGAATGTTAGTACATACAAAATTCGGTTGTGTAGAAAATAGCATTTTGTACACAGGAAATGGGTGGGGTTTATTTGTAAAGATCATGTATTTGATGAAATAAGCTCTGGCCCACTAAAACACTTAACTTTTTATGATGTTGGTTACTTCTGAATATAGAACCGTTTCACTTTGCACTGATTGAATAGTAGTCACCAGGCCTAGGAAGAACATCTTCATTGGTCAGGAAATTGGCTGCTGTTTTTTTTTAAGAAAAAAATAAGCCCCTGGAATAGGAGGTATCATTGACATTCTGCATTGTGGTTATGGATTCAGAAAATAGAGTTATGGATATATATTCAGAAACAATATGTAACTTCAATCATGGCACCACTGCTATAGCTGTAAATGCCTCTTTCCCAAGTCCATCTAATCATCCAGCCAATGCATTGGGTGAAGGAGGTCTATAGCTGATTGGGATCTGAGGAAGTGGTTGTTTCCAGCCTTTTCCCACTGACTACAACAATGAGGAACAGTATTAGTGTTACTATTCCTTGTCACAAAGCAGACGTCTGATGGGGAAGGGTCTGGAAATTCTATCCTGATGTCTCCCAATTGCTTGCTGAACAGATATTTTCTGCTGGTTGTTAAGATGGGCTTGGATGTTCAGGCCAAAAAATAATACTTGATTCCACATTTGTAACAAAAACAGATATATGATATCAATGCAGGGAGAAGTACCACCCTCCCCCACAACACATTATTCTGTCGTAAACCAAGGTTAACACAAAGTAGTAGTAGTATATATAATTTATATATGATATGTCAAGATTTAGAATTATGCTATTTTTCAAGAGGAAAAATTCCCCCCATACTATTGCTTAAATTTATGGAGGTTAATAGCCTTCTTTCATGATTAGGGTTCTATTCACTGCAATAGTAGGTTCAGTAATTACAGCCTGCAAGCTGAGGACATGCGATAATCACTACCTGTAAATGTTTACAAGCCAAGAGAAATGGTAAAATATCTCCTCCTCTTTCTCTCTCCTGTTCAAAATGTATTATATGCTCAAGAAAGGAACTTTAGTTATCTTTCATGGTGTTAAACCTTGCCAAATTTGAATTCCCCTTGTCAAGTAACAGTGCTCATTGACCCATAAATGTGTGCGACCAGGGCCAAGGAATGCCTATTGAGGTGGCCACATAGCTTGGTTTATAGAGAACAGTTCTCAGCTTGAATGTGTTCTTTATTTGAAAGGCTGTTTGGTTTAAATGACTGCAAGACAGGAGAAGTAAAGCCTGATGCTGCCCATCAAGAGGTAGCACCTGGACCACAACCTTCTGCTTACAGCCCCTCCCATCACGGTGATTTAAGCATTGTATTTCTGCTTAAATTCCAATATTTCTTTCTAAATTTGCAACTGTCACGATAAACAAGCATTATCATATATTATGTACAGTACAATTCCACTGATATTATTATTATTATTATTATTATTATTATTATTATTATTATGTTTATTGATACCCCGATTTTCTCTTCACATGAGAGATTCAAAGCATTTTCACTTACCCACACTCCCAAAATTATCCTTCCTTGTCCCTGGAAGTTTTTGTGCATTTCGGCAGCGACTCTATAGTGCATTTCCAGACCATGTTTAGTCAAAATTTAGGGTTTGCTATTATCCACAATTTCAGGTATCCGGGTACTTGTGTGTCTTGGAATGTATCCTCTATGCAGATGGAGGTCATACTGTAAATCTATATCCTTGTTTTGGTAACCTATTTATTCTCTGTATTTCTGCCTTTCCCTTTCTGTTGCCTTTTCTGTCCCCTATGTACACATTTCATATTTTTATGGAGCAGTATTGAAGTGAAGCAAATGGGAGGTGTACCTCCATTATCTTTCTACCATTGTGAGGATCCAGGACTGCCCACTTTGTAGACAGTTTATTTATTTATTTATTTATTTATTTACTTTGCTTATATAACGTAGTTCTCAGCCCAGGGGCGACTCACTGCGGTGTACAACATAGAAAACAGGTGAAAATTACAAGACACAGTATAAAAATCCACAATTCATCATTATCAAAACATCCTCATCAAAAAACATCATCATTACTACAAAAGCCATTCTGTGTCAGTTTGGAATGCAAACGCCAAATGTACTGAAATTCCTAACAGAGTAGTTCCCAAACTCTGGTCCTCCAGGAGTTTTGAATTTCAGGTCACAGAAACCCAGACTTTTTGGACAACAGTTAGGAATTCTGGGAATGAAAGTCTAAAACATCCAGAAAACCAAAGATTGGGAACCAATGTTCTAATACAGTATAATAACATAAAGACAAGTCATCATCTATAAACTGGTGTTCTTTCCAGGATCACAGCTATGTATTCAACTACACATTGGAAGTATTGATTGGAACAGAGATCTTCTACTTCTGGAAAGCTTTGACCACTCCTGGGACAATACCCCGGGGAGCTATTTTGCATCCATATCATATTCTTTTAGAACAACAGCTTTCATGTTCTGGGAAATATTTCAGTCTTCTGCTGCCAAGGCTTCTAGTACCCATTGCTCTCCTGAAATCCCTGTGATCTAAATGGGTTCTTTCCAAATCTTGCAGCAGCTTGCATGTCAAAATTGGCTGTTCAACAATCCCAGCTGTATGCATCTCATTATCTCAGGGCTGATTACAAGATCCCATTGACCACAAGCTGCCTTTCTGCCTGTCAAGATGGCGTGATTAGTATATAATCAATCTCTAATCCAATCAGAAGACTCACTGCCTGCAACTGATAAAGGTCTCGGCAGGGGACTGATGAGGCCAAAACCTTGGTATCTCCTACGGGACACCTGCAGCCTGCGTTGTGCTGTAACTAAGCAGACAGATACCGGGAGAAAGCAATTAAAGTGGTTTGTAAAGAATTCTGATAAACAGCATTTAAACAGAGCAAGGCAGGTGATTCAAGCATTGAAGCGGCAGCTCTGGAGAACATTTTCCCCATTTCCACTTAACCTTCACCCAAATACAGGATTATTTCTTCTTTTTTCCCCTCTTCTGAAGGATCATCCATAGCTTAACCTTTACTTTGGGGGGAGGGTTGCAGCTGGTAAAAGTTTTATATTCTGTGGCATTTCATCCCCAGCAGGAACCCCTCCTGTGCTATTTAGATTTCACTCTTCAATTCTAGAGCTTTCCCAGGTGGAGTGATATAATGTGATTATACATTTGCAAATTATGGTGCTGTGTAATCAGTTATTTCTCCCTCCCATATCCATTTTTAACTTCTTGACCCAAATTAAATATCTATCTTTTGTCTTATTGTCTAATTCTGAAGTCTAAAACAAAGATTGTATTTAATCTGTAAACCCGTGGTGTTTGGGGGGGGGGGGCAGCAAAACACAATCCTATGTGAATTTAATTCTTTATGACTTCATAATCTTCCGAGGTTGAATTTCAATGAATACCTTATGATGTTTTCCAATTTTTAATACTGGCTTCATGTTGTTGTTGTTGTTGTTTTCGTTATGTGCCCTAAATTCATTCCTGATAGTGATCTTAAGGTGATCCTATCACAGGGTTTTCTGGGATTGAGACTGTGACTTGCTCATGGCCATGCGGTGGGTTTCCATGGTCTTATATGGAATTAAACCCTAGTCCAGGGTCTAGGGTTTAACAATTATGCTAAAACAATTATGCCATTGGGAATCACCACCAACAATAATGCAATATGGCATAATGGTTTCCTTTACAGGAAATTTAAGGAAAATATATGGAAAATTACTCTATGAAAAACAGGCTCAGTGCTGGAAAAGTAACATTAAAAAATAACTAGTCACAATTACAGATCTGAGAGCACCAAAGTTATTATCTCAGCTATGTTTTTCAAAAAGCAACAACTATTTTCTTATTCTTCAGAAATAAATACATAATTATTTCTAGTTACTTAACACTCTTCCTGCTTGAGTGCTAGCATCTCCTGACTTGTGAGACTACAGGCAGTCATGGAAAGTAATTAAAAACCATTTACAGTTACATGATGATATTCCGCAGTAAGTAACAATTATAATGTAAATTCATCATATGATAGTTATTGCAAGTAATTCATTATTTATTACAATCTGAACACCTTATTGGTACAAGAGAAACGGCTTCGTATTGAATCAGACATGTGGTGTATGCTACACTGTTGCTGTCAATTTAGTGATTCTACAAGGTTTCAGATAGGATTCTTCTTTTCTCTGATAAGGCATTTGCCTCCTTTTATGGAGGAATTATGGGATAGCTGACTGGGGTACAGGGTGGTGGTGTTACCTGTGCAATCATCATAGAAGGGCTGGCTTCAAAAAATTATTCCTCTAGCCACATTCAACCACATACAAACACAAATTCATCAGTGTTGTAGAAAAGCCATGCCTTTGGTTGTCTTGGGATTTTATCCCATGGGCAGGAGGGAAGGGGGGGGGGGAGAGAGCAGAGGAAAGTGGGGGAAAGCATCCTTAAGAACTACCCCAACAAGGTACGTCTTTGGGGATGGCCAGACATCCCACGATGTTTCCCCATCCTCTTCCGGCTTCCCTCTGCTTCCCACCTTTGTCTTCAGTCAGGAGTCGGGGACGATCTGACTCCTGAAAAGGAATTCTTCTAACCATCTTCACATATTGATTTCCATGCACAGACAGATTTCCATGCACAGCTACCAGAAGTGGCTGTGCATCATGGGATAGCCCCTGTGGGACTCCATTTGAAGATTGTAAGAAGACAGGGGGAAATTAGGGTGGGATAAGGTAATCAAGGTCTGTGAGGAATTGCAGGACTTAATTTTCAATGCACACATAAAAGGAAAATTTTAGGTACCTGCCCAAATATCTCCTGCAAATCAATACACATGGCAGTGTTGAGTATATGAAACCAACTTTTCATAAGCTAGGAGGGGTCAACCCAGTCCACCAGACTTAGGTCAAGAGAGGACAAATGTGGCAGCTCTAGGGAAAAGAACTCCCACCACAGAATCGTTTGGAACCACATGAATGAACAAAAATTCTCCTAAGGAGTAAAAAAAAATATGAAGAGTTCAGAAGTCCTCTTCTAGTTTTGAAAACAAAATGCATGTTTGTATTTCAGGAGTGGTCTATTTAAAATGAAAAGTTTCAATCCTAAGGCACTTCTAGAAGTTTTGGAGTGGACCTTCAGGGTGGTCCAGGGTGTCTGGGTAGCCAAGGAGTGCAAACAAGGGCTGAGTGTACTATAAAGGGCTGCAACATTTCTACCTAAAGCAAAACATCTCAGAATAACTCACATCTCCATTCAGCCATTGAGGGTCTGGAGAAACAACAGTGGAGATACCATAGACCAATGGCATATGGTAATACATTGGCTTCTCTAATCTACACCAAGCACTCTTGGAGTAATTCTATAGGGGTAATCCTCTCTCTTAAATGCATTCTTGCACTTCCGATTGCTAATGCCTACTGCTTGCTGGACTCATTTTTCCAGTGAATGGACCCAGTGTCTACAGCATATGTCTAAACTAACTAATATTGTTTATTCTTATAACTGATTACACAGCTCAACAAAAAAAAATGGGTGTCTTGGTTGTTAAGCCTGTTTCTGGAGTTATTTCAGATGCTGATTCGGAAAATTGCATTAGACAGGCCACATCAGCTCTAATTTCTTAGATATGGTTATCATGGTTTTCTATGTGTGAACACATGAAGACTGGTCTATGATAAGGGGAAACTGGTGCCATTTTGGATTTAGCAAGCCAAATATTGTCAGGATGCCAAATGTCAGCCTTGGGAAATCAGTCATTGTCACGAGGAGAGAGGGAGAGACAATTGAGGCTGATAAGGCCACCTCGCTATTGTTATGAGAACTAGAAAGTAGAGAATTGAAAGCAAGAAGTGAGAAGAGAGGTTGGTGTGGAAGGGACTATAAAACCTGCCATTCTGATTGTATAGTTAGAACTATCTTGTACTCTGTTGACCAAGAATAAAAAGTATCCAGTGTTTGCTGAAAATTGTGAGCTGTGTTTGTTCTGAAAGGTCCCAGGAAACAAGTCTAATATCTGAGGTACCAAAATGTGTGTTGACCAGTGTTATTTTTGAGTGAAATTAGTTAGCAATGTGTCATAAGAAGCTAGTTCAAATTCCTCCTGACCTTCCAAAACCATGCCAAACATGTGGCGATGATAAGCAGCAGTCAGATCTCAAGGTTGTAGAAGGCAATGAAGACCAAAGTTTCAACTCAGTGGGGGCCAAATTTTAATACCAGCAGAAGTTGCAAAGGCTTTTGGAAGGAATAAGCTCAGAAAGTTTCCATAATAGGTGAAGGTTAACATAATGAGACAATTTGTACATGTCATTTCAATCCTCCTTATATAGAATTTTCTTCCTTTACTGTATTTTTTCCTTTCTTCTTCTTGATTGGCATAGCCTACTTTCTTGATGTCCTTGGAGAACTTCAAGAGACCAATGGTCTGACTCAGAAGACAGCTTCATAAATTCATATTTTGTTTCTTCTGAGCACTTGACACCCCTCTGAGATACCTGGAGCAAAGCTTTTATTTATCAGTTTGCACAAGAAGGCTTAGGAGATCATGACAAATAACATTAATCTTTCTTCAGACTGTTATTTTTAAAAGCATCTATTTTTGATCTAATCATTTCACTGGTTGCAAAGCTTCTAATCAGCAAACAATGGACAACATCACAGAGAAATAATCTAATTGTCACAGCTGTGGCATCGTGTAAAAGAAAGCTTTCAAAATGACTTTTAAAAAATGTGGCGATTTAAAGAGGGCTATTGTTGGAGGCTTAGGATGCTTAAAAATAAAATTAAAAAAAGAATCAACTACATGGAGGGTTTTTAAAAGCTTCCACTTCAAAGTCTATACGGGCTTCTGAAAAACGATCTTTATCCCTCCCCTCCCCAAACCTGATACATAGGCTTTAAATTCACCATGAACAAAAGTCCTTTCTGTCAAAGAGAGCTGACAATACCTTTCCCCCTAGAAATATGGAAAATATCTGTACTTCATAGACTATGACCTTCATAACTCAATTTATTTCCTCATTCGTGGGAATATTCAGTGTCATAATTGTAAAGAGAAAAATAAGAAGAAGGATTTTTTTTTGGATATTCTTCCTTCAAGACCCCCATTTTTATTAAAAGCAGAAATAATATTAGATGAAAATTGTTCCACTGATAATTTTAATGAAATATGAAGCACTTTGAATATATTTTATTGCAAGCAATATAGATGGGAAAGGCTCTTGTTTCTAACTGTCTCATTTAATGAATGAATTCCATATTACTTGGCTCTACTGCAATGTGGCAGTATTTTGAAGATGTGGAGCTTGCTATAACAAATCATTCCTTGCTTCGAGAGGTTTATGTCTACAAGGAGGAGCTTTGTAGGCACGCAACACATTCCAGAGCTACTTTTCCCTGGTTCTTTTCCTTACTCGTTTTCATCATTATTTGGCAAAAAGTGTAGTTTTTGTGATAATTTGGTTGAAGCTGTAGCAGGGCTAGTGCAAAGCATGGCTTCTTAAAGTGAGTAAAATATGGCCCTCCATTTCACATATTATTATTGTTTAATAGTAACAATGGGATCAAATCCTTGAGAATGTCAAGGAAGCTAGTGGAGGGGAAAGGGTTCAAACTGCAGTGCATAGCACTCATAGCTTTATCTTCCAATGCTTCACTCGAGTCTTTCCTATGCTCAAGCATCTGATATCCGAAGCAGTTGTCATACTCTTTCTAATAGTAGAACTGGCTCTGGATCCTAGAAGGGAATAGACTTGGAAGGAATTTGAAAAGTCACCCCTGATTTTGGTCTTACAGCAGTTTGGGACTTCAGTTCCCATAATAACTAGCTGGTTGGAGCTTTCAGGAACAGAAGTCCAAAATACCAGGAGGTCGAGGCTTAAGAACACCTGATCCAGGCCCGTAGCCAGGATTTTGATTCGGGGAGGGGGGGGGGGGCTGACTCTGAGTGAAAGAGGGTCTACCCTAGCAAACCTTTTGTATTGTTACCCCAATACCCCCATGCATATGAGATATATTGAGCATGGTGATCAGATCATGATAAGAATAAACGTAACAGTTTAAATAATGTACCAGTAAGGCCTTTTCGCAGACCACCATGAAAATTTCGGGGGGGGGGGTGAAGCCCCCAAAGCCCCCCTCCCCCCGGCTACATGCCTGCCCTGATCCTATCCAATCTCCTGATGAGAAAGAAAAAAAACACCCTAGAAATCAGGAATATGTCAGATCTCAACATGTAGAAGCAAAAATGGATCAGGAAGCCTTTAGATAGTTCTTTTTTCTGTGCTGGATGGATCAATTAGGCAACAAAATTATGCCTGGACAGTTTATGGCCTGAGATGTTACAAAAGCAGATGTTGGAAAATAAAGTTTCATAGTAGCAGTAAGAGATATCAAGGTTTTTGGTCTGAGCTCTGATAGATACTTATGTGCTACCTCAAGTGGAAATGGCCATTGTGTCAGATGAGATGGCATATGTGTGTAAGAGATTCAACACTTCTTGCTTACCAATAATATAAACAACACTAGCCAAAATTTTGGCATGCATTTTCTCAAATAAAGAAAACATTCAATAAATGGGCTACCAATACTGGGGCCTCCACTTGCTAGTCTAAGCTAAAGAAGTCCCACAGAATAAATTTCTGAATATATGTAAACACTGATGTGAATATACCCTTGATTCAATTGTTCATCTCTAGTTAGAGTTTGCAATTGGATTTAAGCCTTTGATAGCAGGATATATATTAACTTTATATGTTGAGTATCTTGCTCAGATATGTAAGATGTTTTTGAAGAATACTTTGCATTCTTGGATTGAATTTTTGTTCTTTTAGCTATATTTCTGTGGTTTTATAGGCTTATCATGAGGGCTTTTGCCCCTTGCAAAAAGTAAAATGTTAAATGTGAAAATACTACTGATACAGAGATTACAAAATATGAGCGTTTTCTTCTGAATACTTCTCATTTCTAAGAAATGCCAGATTCAAAATCCAAAAAGGCGCAAACAAAATTCAATCTTATTTCAATTTCACTGTAGAGAGAGAAGGAAAAAAATCTGAATGGCAGCAAGTTCATTTCAATACATTCTGAGAGCATCCCATGAATTTGTATATACAGGATGTATGTGGTGAAATTATTTGGAGAATCGAAAGAACCTTATCTGCATTATCAGCTGACATATTTCTATGGAAACATATCTACCCTTGGCATACTTCTGTAATGTGAATTGATCAGCTCACATTCAGTGATTCTGGCTTTGCACATTACTCAGAGTTAGCATAGACATTTCAGCTGATAAGATGTTCTGTGAAACATCTCCTATCAATATGTATGTTTTAAAAAGAAAGTACTAGATGGGTTAAAAAAATTGAAATGAAGGCTGCACTCATGTGGTTCCTAGAAGCAAATCCCAGGATCTGTTGGATGTTTTGGGAACCTCTCTCTGAGAGCAGAATAGGAGGCAGACAGATAGAAAAATAGGCTTGGAGAAACAGTATTCTGATTTGAGATGTCCCCTCCTGGCCCTTTCAGACATGCTTTTCTTGTTGATGTTGGAGCTCAAACGCTGGTAGAGGAAGAAGGGAATGTCGGGCAAAGGAGGGACCCAAATGTGTTCCAGCTAGAAGCAGAATGTACCTTTTTTCTATCACTTCCTGTTGCCTCACCCCCATTTGTAACCATGAGTAGATTGAAAGTTTGATGTTTGTAGGTCAAGGAATGTAATGGGTGATCACCTTGTCTGCTCTATGTCATTTTAAAAAGCCACCCAAGGTCCAAGCTATTACCGGTGTTCCTGAGCATGGAGAATTCAATAAAAGTTAAGAAGAAAGACTTCCTTTTCTTTGGCCATGGTCCTCAATGCCTATCTTTTTAAAGAGCTTCTTGCCCTTAATGGGTTTTGAAGGAGGTCATTCAATCTAGCAAATGTTCAGCTTCTAGGTTGGAAAAAATAAAGTGAGACATATATTGTATCAAACACAATAAGCATGTGTTCAAAAGTAGATTGTGGAACTCTGCAACTGTTAAGAATTACATCTACCTTACATGCAAATCTTTAATGATGAATGTAGGCATTGACAGGCATTTGTGACGTATTAATTTTGTAAATAGCCCACTGTTGGCAATACAAATAGGGTTGAGCATTTGGATTCAAACTAGTGTGCACAGATTTGGAAAAGGTGAGAGAATTTTTTCTTGTCAAGGCACATATTACTTTGGTTGGAATCTCTCATAGCAAAAGCTGAGACTCAGGGCTCCAAAATACCTAAAGTAGGAGCAACATTTATATGTATCTTGCTACATTTTTTTTAAAAAAATACTTTATCTTGTTCATCAATAGCCATCTTTTAAAGAATGGTTAAGTAAAAACATCATTTTTTTCCAACAGACTAGAAGAACAGAAAAGATTTTCATGCATTCCTCCAAAATAATCAGAAAGTGAGGTTTGGCGGCTTTATGCACCCATGCACATCTATTTGTACATACATACTTTTATACCTATATACACAAAAGGGGAAAGATCTATTCATATACTCATGATACATGCCAATGTTTTTCAGATGAAAACCAGGACAATGTGACCCAACACTGAAATGTAGTCAGGATCACAGACAT